>NC_052035.1:12470541-13070541 GCF_015832195.1 Motacilla alba alba | reverse complement strand
TGATTCTTGTTGGCGTTTGAAGTAAAAATTGTTTCTGGTGAATTTCTTCACGACTAATATGATTGTGGTGTTAAAAAACAACACGAGCGTAGCTAGAATGAATCCTTTTTTTTTTTTTCGTATTTGCTGGCCAGGTGGGCAGTGATTGGCATCAGAGACGTAAGGATGAGAATGAGTATTTGGGTGAGAACTCAAAAGGTGAAAGAAAGGTGTTAAATCGATTACGGCTTTTCTTTTGTATTCACCTTCCTCCGATAAGTCACGATGACAAAAAAAAAAAAAAAAAAAAGAGTAAAAGCGGTTGTCGGTCAGGATGAGGGAAATGTTCTCTTTTTCTTGAAAACCTCGAGGCTTCCACCTTGGTCTGCGGGATGCGGGGTGTGCTCGGAGCGCGGCGGCCCGGCGGGGCCGTGCCCGGGGGTCCCGGCGGGGCCGTGCCCGGGGGTCCCGGCGGGGCCGTCCCTGGATCCCGGCCGTGCCCGGGGGTCCCGGCGGTGCCGTCCCTGGATCCCGGCTGTCCCCGGGGGTCCCAGGCTGCTCCCGGCCGTCCCCGGGGTCCCGGCGGTGCCGTCCCCGGATCCCGGCCGTCCCCGGGGTCCCGGCGGTGCCGTCCCCGGATCCCGGCCGTCCCCGGGGTCCCGGCGGTGCCGTCCCCGGATCCCGGCCGTCCCCGGGGTCCCGGCGGTGCCGTCCCCGGATCCCGGCCGTCCCCGGGGTCCCGGCGGTGCCGTCCCCGGATCCCGGCCGTCCCCGGGGTCCCGGCGGTGCCGTCCCCGGATCCCGGCCGTCCCCGGGGTCCCGGCGGTGCCGGCCCGGGCGGCCCAGGCCGCTCCCGGCTCGCCGCGGGGTCCCGCAGCGCTGCAGGCCGCGGCCTGCCCGGGCTGGGCCATGGCAGCAGATCACAGCCGGGCCAGGGGTGATGCAGCCCCAGGCCATCCTCTTACATAAACCCCGCACGTTTGCATAAGATGAAAAAAAATAAAATTTCCTCAGTTGTTTTTTTTTTTTTTTTTTTTAAATTCTTATTAAAAGGGGAAAAAATAGAGGTGAAAGAGCTTTTAAAAAGGCTATCAGAAACTTGTAGTTTCCAGAACGGCAGTGTCAGTAACTGGTCAGAAAGGATTTCAAGGGTGACTGATTTGGACATCTGTACTTGGGGAAAACAATTTCTCGGAGGTAGAGCCATAAACAGAAAGGAAATGTTGTGCTGGTGATGGGGAGCTCATCCCTTTTGAAGAAGCTGTTTCTCCAGGCCTGTTGGAGGCCACACATAGGAAAAATCCCTCCTTCCACAGCAGGGCTGTGCCAGGGAGAGCCAAAGCTTGTGGAGTCACCAACCCAGGGCATTTTTAATTACTGGAGGTGACTCAGATATTGCTGCAGAGGTCAGTACCTGGCCTGGCATCTCCAGAAATGCACCTGAAGCTTAGACGTGGCCAGTGCTGGCTCGCTGGGAGCAGTGGGCTCTGTGCAAGGACCACCAGGTGGATCAGGGCTGATGCCTCCTGTGCTGGGCTCACTGCTTCCCACTGAGGCTGAGCCTGCACAAGCTCTTCAGTGGAAAAACTGTGTGGAGGCGAGGCAAAAAAACTCCAGGGAACTGTAAAGCTTGGATGCTGTGTTGTGATGCATTGGAAAGTGCTGGCTGGTGTTTGTGAAATATCCCATGGTGTGGTTATGGCCATGGAGCTCATGAGCTACACCTGCTGCATTTAAAAAAAATATAATAAAATTGCTGTTTTAAAAAAATTAATAAAATTGCCATTTTAATTGCCATCCCTGCTGGCTGGATGTAGAGGTGGGCTTGGAAATTGAGCCATCTGCTCCCCTGGAAGTGAAGCCTGGGCCCCGTGAAGCTGCAGCAGGGCAGGTGCCCAGCTCCCTCTCTGGGATGGGGTGTCCAGGCTGGGCAGCAGAGCTGGCTGGAAGTTACTGCCAGCTGCCCCTGGAGGAACTGGTTATGATTTTAATGGCTGGCTGAGCTGAGCCAACCAAACTGCTCCCAGCGCAGCCCTGTGCTTGTAGGTGATGAAGGGACTTGAATGAGAGAAGCCCTGGGTTTCCTGAGAGGCTTTGTTTTAGCAGGGTTTGGTTTCCTAATCCCCAGCTCCCCCATTCCCTGCAGGACCCCCAAAGTTGTGGTGTTCAGCTTTTCCCCAGGCCTTGGCAGGGATATCCATGTCCTTTTCCATCTGTGTGTGCAGGGAAAGGTAGTGGCAGCTGCCTGCTCTGAATTTGGGGGGTGAAATTCATGGCTGGTCACAGTGAGCTGCTTCTGAAGAATTTGTGATCAGATCAGGCCCCTAATTTTTACTGCAGTAAGTCACAGTGAAATACCTAAACACTTTGCACAACTAAAAAGGTAAATATCTCCTTAGCACGGGACTGTGAGGGGTGTGAAATCTGCCCTTGTCAGCATCGCCTTAAAAAGCAGTTGTATGAGGGATAGGATAGGATTTGTTTAGTGAAAAATTTTACATTTAAAAATTTTTGCTATGTTTCTTCCTCCTCATCTCTTCCCTTTCACATCTCTTATGAATTTACTGGCTGGGGAGGGGAAAATGTCCTGCCTTGTACCTGGGTGTAAACTTAAAAATAGGATAAAAGGAAATAAACCTGTTGAAATAGATGACTGCATGGAGGAATATCTCCATGTCTGTGCTAATAGGCCTCATTTAACTGCAGCATTTTGTATCTCTGGATGTTTTTCTGCTTCTTTCCTTCAATTCTTCCTTTGGGCTTATATCCCTGCCCTTTCAAAGGTGTCCCTGCACAGATCCACTGTGAGGTTATACTGCATTTATGAGGATGACACAAGAAAAGCTGACTCTTCCTGTGGTTCCTGTGTGCCCTTCCCTGAACTCTGACCATGGCCTGGATCTGCGGGTGTTTAGGGATGTCATCACACCTGCCAAGGTGCTCCTTCCATCCCTCTGTCCCTTTCTAGGCCACTCTCAATCACCTTTGAATATTTTTTTCACAGCCAGCCTCTTATTGGTAGTGCCAAGGGACAGAAGGGGAAGCAATGGGCAGAAACTGATGCACAGGGAATTCCACCAAAAAATGAGGTAGAACTTTCCAGTGAGGGTGAGCTGAGCACTGGAACAGGCTGCCCTGGGAGGCTGTGGAGTCTCATTCCCTGGGGATATTCAAAATCCATCTGGACACGGTCCTGAGGAAGGTGCTCAAGGGGACCCTGCTTGAGCAGAGGCTGGGCTGGGTGACCTGCAGTGACCCCTCCTGACCTGACCCACTCTGGGAGGTTCTGTGAAAGGTGGAAATGGTGATTACAGGATGCACTGCAGCTGGGATGTTGTGGAACAGCCTCCCTTGGGACTTTAATGAGCTTCATTACAATAATGAGTGCAGCAAACCTGTCTGTGTTGCTGCTGCTGGGTGTGAGAGCTGATTCCTAGAGCTGGTGACTTGATGTCTGGCTGCTGGAAGTCTCTTTAGCTGGTGCTTGTGCCCTGTACTTATTTCTGAGGTTTGAAACACCATCATATGCAGGCAACTTTGGGACTGTGTCCCAAGTACTTTGTAGGCAACAAAAATTGTTGTTCCCAGCTTACCCAAATGGGCAGCTTGAAGGGACGAAGATTCTTGTGTCTGAGGAAGAAACATGAAATTTACTAAGCCTGAACTGGGTAAATAATGAAAGAACTAAACTTTTCCTCTCTAATTTTTTGGGGTTTTTAATCACTGTGAGAGTGTTCCCTCTGGGATGTATTAGCTGACCTTTACAAAACAAGGGAAAGGTGTCAAAGAACACCACCTCAGAAATAGGTACCTAAAAACCCTTGGGGCCCAGACTCTTTCTTCCACCAGGGTTAAAACCCAGAGCCACAGGCAGGTAAGAAAATGGCATCCCTGGGGAGGGAAGAGGCTGAGGGAATGCACAGCTGCTCCTTGGGGCTGAGCTGGCCACAGCAGGGCCAGCTGAGGGGAGCCTTCCACACAAGGAGCACTGTGAGCATTTCTGGTGAGTCACTGCAGGGCTAAAGCCCTGCCCAGCCACGCTGCTGCCTCGAACCATTTTGTGATGTAGAGGTTATTCTTCCTGTTACTTCTCCTGGCAGGGCTAAGTTGTTGTGACAGTGATGTTGCTGGCTGCTGCTATTAACCCAGCCTTCCTGGAGAGGCAGGAGTCAGGCTGGATGTGGGGTGAGATGCACAGTCAGATTCACCCACCCCTGCTCTGTCCTTCATTGTTCCGAGTCCTGTCAGAACACCGCAGCCACTGTGTGGGAGGGCACAAACTGGGGAGGGATGGGAGCTCCTTTTCCATCACATCCCAGTGCTGGACCACATCACCTTATTATCCAAGAGGGTCACTTGTCTGGCTGCACCTCTGATTTTTTTCCATGCAGTCATGCATTTCTGCTCCGTGCTTCAACTTCCTGCCTCATCAATGCAGCCCTTATGCGATGCTCAGCATCTCTGTGGGTGAATCACAGCCCTGCTCACCCTTGGGGATGTGTGCTGGGGGAAAGGCTGCCTTGGGTGCTTTGTGCTCAGGGGCAGAAGGAACCATCCAGAAGCGCCTTGCTCTTGCTCTCCCAGGGATGCCTGGACCAGGCCTGGGGTGGATTTCGTTCCCAGCCTGTGCTGGGAGAAAGTGGCTGTGTGTGCCACCTGGAAGCTCTCCTGGGAGCGCCGGTGGAGTTTCCCATGTGCCACGACAGGGAGCTCATTAAGGCCAGCTCCTGGCACAGATTGCTCCCCATGGGATTATTTCCACACATTCCCCACCAAAAGAGCCTCTCCTTCTGCATGAGCTCCTCTTCAGCCCAGTCCCTTGGAGCAGGGAGTGACTTTTGGTGGGTTTTGACCATAATTTCCCTTCCAGTTTGAGAGATTCCCTCACTGGAGAGATCCAGGTTTCCTCTCCTGTATTTCCTGGCTGGGTGGGGTGTCCATGCCCACAGCCAGGTCTGTCAGCAACGCTGTGGACCTTACCACGAAAAAAGGTGTGAGAGGACAAAGTGCTGCCCAGGAGTGCTGGGACAAGGGTGAGGAACAGCCATGCCATCCCTGTGGAGGTGCTCAAAGCACTGCAGGGATCTCCTGCAGCCATTCCAGGACTTGGGCTGGAGCAGGGGAGAAGTGTGAGGGAGTGTGCAAGGTGGTGTTTTAATTTTGCCTTCATTTCTCACCATCCAAACTTATTTATATTGACAGTGCACTAAATTAGGTTTCCCCAAATCAAGTCTGTTTTGCTCTTGGCAGCAACTGGTCAGGGATCTCTGTGGTTTTTATGTTGAGCCGTGAGTTTGTTAACTTTCTTTTCTCTCCTGTTGAGGAAGAGTGGGGGTGTGGGTGGCTGCAGGCTGAGGTCAACCCACCACGCTTGTGCAGCTCTGTGTTCACCCAGTGCTTAAGCTGCATCCTTGCTTTTATCACAGACTTTTCCTTCTCTGCTGTTTAACCTGGTGTCCACAGGTCTCTAATTCAGCAGGAACCCTCCAGATAAATCCCTCAGTCAGTGTGTGGGGAGTACCACAGCTGAAATGGGCCAGGCTTCAGGGTCTGGATTCCCTGGGCTGTGAGGGTTAAAAAGGCCCTGTGTAATCTCCTACAGTCCAGCCAGATTCTCCTCAAAACTGGGAGAAGCACACTCAGAATTTTCAACCTTAGCTAAAATTCTATGGCTAAAAATTTTAACGAGGGCTCTGTGAGTGCTTATGATGGTTTCAGATGCAGCTGCAGGAAACTCTGTGTGCAAGGAATGCACAAGGAGAGCTGCACTCCCAGCTCTGCATGCACAGGTCCAAACACTTGGATTCATTCTTAAGATGTGCATAAAACTCCTTCCCCTTCACTTGGTTTTACTGTAACTGACAAAGCTGCCTGACTCAAGCGTTTCAGAAATCGAATGCTTAAGATTTCGCTGTGGATTTTTTGGCTTCAAAGTGATTTTGTTGTGTCCCCAGAGCCCGGTTAAATCCTTAGTTATAATGATTGCACACTGAAGGGTGCTGTTACATAGAAATGCTGTCCCATAATGGCTTCGTTGCTGTGGAAAATCCGATGTTATTTGGTCATTCCCTACGAGTTCCCTAAGCCATCAAGACATTTGCCTCAAGGCTACAAACACAAAGCTACAGGCAAAACCCTCTGGACATAATGAGTGGGCATTTATGCAGAACTAAAAACTGGAACAGCTGAGCAGTAGATCTATGAATAGCAAGCATGCCTCTAAGCACAAAAGACATCATTCTGCAATAAAGGGGTTTATAATGGTTCTGACATCTTGGATGTCAAGATCATGCTACGTTGTTGTAACTTTTTTTCCCCCTGTTTGTTTGTTTGAGCCGTGCTCCTTGAGGAAGGTGTGAGTAATTAAAGGGTGTGAAGGAAACCCTATAGCTGGGTAAGAACGAAAATTGGGCAACGGGCACTTTTGGCAAGATCCATCATTTTGATCGTGTTTGCTAGGGAACAAGCTTACGGCTCCCGTGCTGTATTCCCAGTTCCACCCTTCAGGATTTCTTAGGGGGTTCCTCTTTTATCAGCTGCTCTAATAGGCTCAAATCTAATGTTAGCTGAGAAGTGTCTTCTGATGGAAACACAAAGATTGGACTAACCATAAACTACAGGGTCAGGGAGTCAGGCAATACAAAGAAGGGTCATAAAATTCAGAGTGATTTGGATCAACGGGGAGCTGGAGGAGCTTCCTGCTGAGAAATGGACCCCAGCGAGGTCTCAGGCCTTTGCGAATCATCCATAGGCACTTCCAAAGAGATGGCAGGAACGAGATGGGAAGGGATGTGTGGCTTTTACACCAGGAGCATAATGAAAACCCACAGTAGAAATTGGAGCTGGAGCTAGAATATAGAAACAGCCTAGAGGAAAAACAGGAGGGGAAAGGGGATCTAAGAATACACAAGATGATAAATCATTATCTGTGTGTTTGTATCCACATGTATCTGATCCGTTCTTGAGATGCTGTTGATTTCCAAGTTGGTGTGGAGTTTTAGTGGGGTTTTTTGGGTTTTTTTTTTTTGTTTTGGTGGTTTTTTTGTTGTTTTTTTTTTGTATTTTCCTTGTGCCAAGGTGCTGTGTGACTGGGAAGGGATGTGCAAGCCCTTTGTGACTGGGGAAACAAATTCAAACATGCTTTGGGATCCTTGCAAAGTACTTTGGGTCTCTCAAAACCATCCATTGTAGAGATGGGCAAAGCCAGTACAGTGAAGTTCCTGCAGGAAAATGCAATGCAGGGATTAGGTGCTGCCTCTGAGAAGTGATGGAAGTCCCCACTGTGGAGCAGCACAAACACCTGAGCTGGCTGTGACTGTGGCACAATAACCCAGCCCCTATTTGGGAAGCAAATTTCCCTTCCACCAGCACAGCAAGTGCAGAGATCAGTGCTAGAGAGCCCAGAAAGTTGGCAGAAAACTGGAGCAGCCTACAATCCAGCTGTGCACTCATTTCCTCATGTCCAAAAGCCTTGCACAGCCACAAGCAAATCGTTTCTCCCCTTGGCATGTACCTTTCTTATCACTGAAAACCAGGTACTGTGTCTATTTTGCATCTCACCCTGAAGAGAGTCTAAACTGCAAGAAGTCAGATATGGAAGGATGATACTTGAGTTGCTTAGGAAGGCAAAGGGATTAATTTAATTATCCCTCCATCTTCTTCCTTGCAGCTGATGGCTTTTCCTGCCAGGAGAGAGACTCCTGAGGCCCTGCTGGGAGAATGACAGCTCTGGCCTGCTGGTAAGTGATGGCTCTGTACTTTTGAGAAGTTAATTGACAGAGCAGCATGGAAGAGCTGGGATTGAGCTGTTCCCTTCACAAAATACCAAAATAAACCCAAGGATTGCTACTCGAGTGATGTTGGCTAGGCTTTTATAAAGGCAAGGCTGTGTTGGAAACCTGTGTTGGAATGGCCCTGCAACACCAAGCTGGGCAGTCTGGTCCTGCAGCCAGATTTTGTTCTGCTGTGTTTGTACCAATTGTATTTCAGGCAAGGATTCTAATTTTTTTTTCTCTGGAAAGCATCTAGTACTGTTGCATATTTTAGCAACATCTCTGTCTGTGCCTGGCAGAGAAGAGGTGATTTGGTAAAGAGGGATTTCGACTGAAACCTGCTTCAGTTACTTGGATGTTTTACTGGAGATGTGTATTTTTGGCTGTTAAACAAAATATCCATTTCTAAAATGAAAATAGGGCATTAAAATACCTGTGATTTTTGTATGCCAGCAAGTGAAGGGTAAAAAAGATGAGCAGTGACAGCAGAACTAGAAAGACTGAGGGTTGTGCATGCCCAGAGGTGGTGGTGGTCCTTCACCGCGGGTGAAGTTCTTCACCAAGGGTCTCCTGGCACAGAGAAGAGACAGAGAGGTTGGTTCTCATCTCCTGCTGTGGCTCTGTGTTCTCCATCACTAGAGTCCCCTCAGGACCTGCAAGAAATGCAGGACAGGAGTAAATCCCCCAGGTGTGTGCACTGAGAGTCCATAACCTGGTCTGTGATCCCACATCTGCTCTTGACTCTGAGACCTGACTCTGCTTTTTCACCCCTTCATGTCAAAGTGCCCCTGGAAGCTGCAACCTGCCTAGCTCAGGAGGATGTGAGAGTTTTACTCCTTTGTCATGCAATGAAACCCTTCCAAGTAGTCCAGGAATTCTACTCACAGAACATCTCCCTTATCACCTCTTCCTGAACAAACTGCATAATCCCCACCAGGCTGAGCAGCACTGCAAGCTTATTTGCTTTGTGATTTGTGGTCGGATCATTGCATTTCAGCCTTTACCAATGAAAGGAAATTACTAACAAGACACTGGTATTTACATTAATTGTGGCTTTGGGGAGATAGTCCAAAGAAAATTATGCTAAAGCCAGTTATTATGTGTCTCCCTAACAATTAGAATGAAACCCAAAGTTTATAAAACAAAAGTTGATCTCAAACAGATTTTAGCTGCTACTTGGTATTTTCCCTAGAAGGGCTGAGGGGGAAAAGGGAG
This sequence comes from Motacilla alba alba, assembly GCF_015832195.1. Lineage (NCBI taxonomy): Eukaryota > Metazoa > Chordata > Aves > Passeriformes > Motacillidae > Motacilla > Motacilla alba. The sequence continues at coordinate 13,061,575 of NC_052035.1, read as the reverse complement.
CTTTATATTTTTTTCTTCCTCCTTTCTTTCATCCCCCTTCTAAAAACAGTGTAATGAACATGGCTGGAAAGGTAGCATGTGTACAACTGCAAGAGAAACTCCTACTTTGCAATGAGCAGGACCTCAGCTTCCCAGGAGGTCTCAGGGAATGGGTCAGTTGTCACACGTGCCACACACACTAAATGTCAGGGTCTCCTTGGCTGAAGCTGTTGGTTTTCATTGGTTTTGTTTCACCTCAAAGCAGTTTTGTGCAGCTCTGTAGGTTGAGCAGAGGTTTTGCTCTAAAGCCTTCAAGGTACTCCCAGCTCCTTTCATGTGTATCCCACGAGATAATCTGTGAGTGTGCTAAGACTTCTTGCTCCTACTGCAATTCGAACTCCTTCTGGACACTAATTCAATGTTTTTTATGATGTTAGATGTATGATGAAAAGTAATTTAAGATTTCTCAGGATGACTCACTTGCCAGCGTAGCAGATCCAAGAAACAAACACAGATGTGAGATTTAAACTCTCCTTTGGCATGAAACACTCATGCTATAAACCACAAACTATACCCAGTGGAGACTGGAACACTCTTCTTTTTTTAGCTTCAACTAGTCAGGTAACTTCTGGCTGCAGAGGTGAGCAGGGACTCCTCATGCACCTTGTTCTCTCACTAAATACCAGTGCTGCTTGTACATCCTCACTACTGGTGGGATATCCTCCAGCTCTGGATACCTGACCTGAGCCTCTTGTGGAGGCTCTCCAGTGAGGAAATGCAAGCATTTCTGAGGGATGAATCATCTGCCTTGCTGTCAACGTCTATTTTAGGGACATGCCTGAAGTGAGGTGAAATTAAATCCTTCCCCAAAAATTCTTCTGTAAGAAGGGGGATTTTGGATGCTCTGGGGAGGTAGCCTGGGCTTCCTTTCCTCAGATGACCCCGTGAGCAGACATTCCCTGATGTCAGTGCACAAGCCCTGAGCAGATCCAGGCACAGGAATGTGTGTTCTGGCACGGGCCAGGCACCCAGGCGTGCTCCTGCTGACCTGGCTTGGGGCTTATTCTGCTCCCCCTTCCCCTCTCAGAGGCAAAATGGACTGCACTGATGTGTGGCTGGCCACCGAGAGGCTGCAGACTAAAAGTGTAACTGGGTTTAATTATTAAGGTATAATTGAGGTCTTTGTGTTTATAGGATAATTGTTTCTTTTTTAATATAACTCAAACTTCGCAATACAAGAAACAGGCCTGAACCTGTGGATGGAGTGCTGGAAACTGTCTAAGAAGATTAAGGTCTCTTAATTGATTTCACATAAACAGGTGTGACTGAATTCATCAGAAGAAGGTTAAGACTAAATGTATTCTGCTAATTATGTGAAAATTGCCAGAGTGTGCTGGTTGAGCAATTGCCTTCCCTTTGCAAGTGGGATCATTCCTCAACTGTACATCAAATGGGAAAAATGACATTTCCTAAGCAAGTGAGCCAACCTGTCACATGCTGGGCTTTATTTTGAAATTTCTTTGCTTGTAGACATGCTGGCAGAGGTGGATTTGGCAAGAGGACATGGGAATGTCCCCGTGTGCTGTACCTGACTGGCAGTGTGGGAGGACAGGTGTCAGAGCAGGGCTGTGTCACTCTCTAAACTTCAGGAATCTGCACCATTGGGAATTCCTGTTCTGGAGAACTGAAGGAGTAACTCTTTTAAAGCACTTGCTCCTTGCTCTCAATGTTTCTGTGACCTCCTAAGTCATTTTTTTCTTGTTTAGTTGACTTTAGGCATTGGGGATGCAGAGCATGGGCATTTCAGCAGTACATGGAACACCTTTTGTCTTGGGTTTCAAAACAGCCTCTGGAGTATAAAACTCCTCACCCAGCTGACAAACAAACGATTTATTCTGTTTGCTCTGCAGTCTTTGCCATCTGTCCTCCTAATCTTACATCTTGAGGGAACTAAGATGGAATTGACAGTGTTGAATGCAGCTGCAGAAAGGACACAAGTCCTGCTTTTGAGACATCCACCTCAGACTGTGCAGGTGTGACCATAAATTGTGTGAGGAGCTGAAAGTGTCCCGGCGCAGCATCACCAGGGCCCTGCAATTACTCACTGGTGCTCCCAACAAAACCATTTGCTGATGAAATTGTTCTTTGAGTCTCCAAACTGAAGGGTGACTTGCATTTAAGGTGTGATTTCGGCAGCACATTTGCATAGAGATGCTCTAAAATTAGTTCAGTTGCCTAAAAGGCTGTTTTGTAATAGCAAAGATATTGTTTGTAACATTTAAAATTAATATAGAAAGTAATGTGCCTCATGTATTTTTGTCTTTTCCTATTTTAAATTTGAGACCCAAATGTAGACTTACACCCATGAACAGTGAGTGATGATTTAGTAGCACTTTGATTATGTGCTTTACTCAAGTTAAAGTGAGCAACTACCATGTAATAAGGAGCAAAATCTTAATTTAAATCTGTATTAAAAAAAAATCACTTAATTGCACCTCTACAGAATTCTGGAAAACCATCTTCTAAGTGCAGCTGCACAGTTTTATGTATATTATTTAAAGTCACCATCCATTCAGATTTTCAGCTCATTTTTTTGGAGACGAGGCTTTCTGAAGTACAAATCTTATTATTCTTGGGGGATCCTAGCAGGAAAACCTGTCTGTGTCTGCGTTTTGGAAAAGGGATGTAGTGGTTCTACCTGCACCTGCTGAACATGAGCTGGTTATGCCGTTTCCAAAAGAGAAAAAAAAGCATTATAAATGAACAAAACTTTGCAGAGGATATCAGACATTCAGACATAATCTTCCACTCATTTTGGTAGAGCTTTAGGAGGAAAATAATTTCCAGATTTAGGCACCATAATTTGGCAAAGATATGAACCAGGTGAAGAGTATCTAAAAAGGAAGGGAAAAAGAATTTGTGAAAGAAGATTGGATTGCTTTTCTTGCAGACAAGACCAGGGTGGCATTACAAACCTTCAGAAAGAAGGAAGAGAGTTTATCCTCTGTGCCCATTCACCCATAAAAATAAATTTCTCCACTACAAAGCTACACATCAGAAAACCATTTTTATTATAAGGGGATATTTGTAATGGATTGTGAGTTTCAGCTGAGGAAAAGAAGAGACAAACATCAGGCTGGAGTGGGGAGGGGAATAGCTGGGAGATGGTTTGAGATCCCTTCCAGCCCTGTTGTTGTAGTTTTATGATTTATTTTTTTAATAACTGCTGTAAGCACTCTTGTACAATGAGTTAGAAGAAGTCATTTTAAAAAGTTGTAACTTCAGTTACTGAAAAATCATTCCGTATTCCAAGTAAACATGTCATCTTCATTTTCCTGTCTTGGATTGCAATTTTTCTTCTAGAAAAGTGTCTTCCTTTAAATGGAACACACTAAAGAAGCTCTTTGGCAGTTTCCTGCCAGCTTTTCCAGAAATATATCTATAGGTGAAAGAAAAAACTCTCATCAGAACATATTGTCTGCAGGAGAGGAAAAAATTAAGTCTTGAGTTATGTTGTTGTGGAAAAGGATCGGTGTCTGACACTGGCTCGCTCTCGTTCAAGTTGAAATTTATTTTGCAAATAGAAGCCCTGCTTCTTGCCATCTGCTTCAAACATCTCCTTCAGGCTGACTTCTGGCTGCTCGTCACAGGAACTCTTTATTCTGTACATCCAAAGTTTCATTTGATTTCCAAAGGGGATGAATGCCCTGATTCTTTTGCTCCTTTGAAAACTCAAGCTGGTTTTGGGTTTTTTTTTCCTTTTTAATCAAGACCTGGCTGAGAGAGCTTTGCAATTGACAGGATTTAAGCACATGCCTTAAAATATTAAGATAAATTGGGTACTTCCTATTTGTTTGCTGCCTAACACGAAGCTCATTTTATCAAAACAGGCTCTCCCACCTCACTGCTTTTGTGCTGCCATTAATCAGACCCTAAAATCCAAAGCTGCTCCCTGAATTTGGAGCAGGGAAGGATTGTGAGAGGCAGTTTGGGGTGACAGGAGCCTCAGTCAGACCCAGTGCTGCTCCATGGCAGGGGATGCAAAAGGCAGAGAGCTTAACTCTGAATGCAAACCAGTCCTGGCAAAACATCTTCAGGGCATGGCTGCAAAGGGGGAAATGATTGATTGAAATAGATTTCCAAGTGATTTATCTAATCCAGAGTTATTTGCCACATCCTCTCCAATTGATGGAAAAACAACACGATGCACTGAAAGGGTTTTGCTCTCCAAGGTGTGAGGTTATACAGGAATTACTGGTATTTTTTTAGTGATTGGAAGCACTTAATTCTTGGCCCCCTGCCTCATAATACAGCCCAGGCTGGTACAAGCAGTTCTGCAAAACATATAATTTTACTTCACTTGTTTTAATGATCAGGAAACATCTACTTTTAAACTGATCTCTGCTGTGCAATTACAAATGTTTTGATGGAAACACTTTTTTAAAATTAGTTTCATTCCCGTAATGACTCTAGTTAGACTCTTCCATTAGTAAGCAAAAGAATTGCAGTCTCTCAACAGGTTGTTTAGCTTTCCAAATCCAAATTTGTTTCTATTAAGAAACTGGATCAGAGTTGATTCTTTTCAAGACTTTTTAAAAAAATCCTCAATGTTGGCAAAATTAGGTTTAAAACCAAGCTCTCTTTTCCAGGTTATTTACTATTTAATTGATCAACATATTTAAATGTTTCTGTTTAAAAAAAAAAAGACAAAAAAGCCATGAGGTCTCAATCTTGAAGTGTGTTTTTTAAATTTATTTTCTTGTGCTGGTGTGGAAATTGTGAATAGAACAAAAATCTCTGTGTGTGTGTGGCAGGTAAGTCTGGAAATGAGCTAAAATTGTAGGTGAGAAGAATATTCATGCTACTAAAAAAAAACACCTTTATTTCTACTAACTAGTGAAAGAATAGGCTGGATAGAATCAGGCTGAATTTTGAAGATCTAGGGACATAAATTCTGTCAATAAACGATTCTGGCGGGTTTTTTTTTGGAAGGAACTTAAAAACTTGAGGTTTTTGGGGTAGCTGGCTGTGAAATGTCAGGAATTCCAAGGTGGGATGTGTGTGAGCCCTTCCGTGGGAATGTGGCTGGCTGTCCCTGGCTGCAGATTGAGATATTATTGTGTAAATGAAACGCTGGGTATTCATTTTCCACGGAGCAGATTCAGTAATTACTGTGCTCACCCAGTAGATGACAGCTGTTATCATTCTGATGAAAAGAGCCCTAAATTAAAACCCTGTTGCTTTGCATAGATCCCTGTCAGAAACAAATGTTCATTTTCTTGGTTGGTCAACCTCCTTCATTGAGTCCTCTGGCAGGTACAAATAAGGTCCAGATCTTTATTTTTGTTTATTGTCTTGTTTCCTGGTGTGCTGATAATTTTGCAGCTGAGAGGACGAATCCGCAATTAAATTTTGTTGGATTTTGTGTTTGATTCTTCACCCAATACCAGGGCATTTTGCACGTATATAAAGGGTAAAAACGACCCAGATATTTTTTAGTTTGCCTTGTAAAGTGTGGTGCAGTTGGAGAGAAAAGGTTTGATGATCAGGATGTGTTCCTAGCACAGATCTCTGCGCACACAGAGCAGGGACTGTTGGAAAAGCAGGAAATTTCCTCCCTCTTTCCGTGGTGACATCTGCACAGCCAGGATGGGGAGGTGCTCCTTGTACACCTCTTGTTTTCTTTGGAAACCTTTCCCAGTTATGGGAGATTAAACCCTTTAATGTGTCACCATTTTAGGCCGGATGTCAACTGCCAGGCAGCTCTGCTCTGTGCAGATAATGAGGGGAAAAATGAGCTTGTTGATAGGGCAGGTTTGATAAACACAGCAGCTCCTTGTGCAGGGGGGTTTAGGGCATTAGGAAAGCTCTGACATGTGAGGGGACACTGGGGCTGAGTGAGGGTTTTGAACATGAACGTCCCACTGCTGTTATCCCACAAAATCCCACAGATACATAACTTTACCTAGCAGTCATTCTGGATTTCTGCTAAAACTACAACCTGTTGCTGTTACCTTTACTTGTTTCACAAGAGCAAAATTCAGGCCACCAAGAACCCTGTTTGTGTCTCTCTTTTTATTTAAACCTCCACAGTTTATTGTAGCTGCTGTTCCAAGGGTGCTGAATGAAAAGAACTCAGAGGAGAAGGGTGGGTGCAGGGCAAAACCTTGGATTGCATGTGGGGTTTGAAGGCTCTTATTCTGTGAAATTAAGTAAAACACAGCTTGAAGGGCAGCAGAGATTTGAAACACTCAAAGATCCTGGGGAAAATTTGGATCTGCTTTGGGTTCCTAGCTTTGTTTCCATACTGGGGGTTGTTCATAAAGCAAATAAAAATCACTGGAGTGTCCCCTGGAAACAAAGCAGTCTGATCAAATTAAGAATTCAAGATTCTTTATTTTTTGAAGGTAGTGGTTAATGGTCTCTTTAGAAAAATGCAGTGCATGTCCCAAAGCAGAAGAGTAACAATAAAAACTCTCTTGAGCAAATATTGCAAAAGAAACTTTCCATATAATCAAACCCTCTATCTGTGTAAAATGTCTTGCTGCAAACTGTGTCTTTTCTGCAATATTAGTGGTCCAGGAGTAATTAACCAAGCTTCTGCAGAGAAATGCCTCCCTGAGATTTTACAGAGCAGAACATTTTGGCACTTCACAGAATTACAGTTTTGTTTTGGCCTTTTTTTCCCCCTTTTGCCTAAAGCTTCAAGGATAGTGGGAATGTTGCCTGTGGATGTCATTATTCCAGTGCCTGCACCATTTGCATGCTCTAAGTCTTTGGAGTTTCCATGTTGTACAGATTCTCCCTGGCTACCTGGCTGAGAGGAAATGTGAGTTTAATGGGGTTTGTGCTTGTAAAAGCTGGCTGGGCTGGAGATAAATGTCGTAGCTCCAAGGACTTGTGAGAATCTCCCAGATCCCTCTGGTGAGGGAGACGTGATGGCGCTTTGGTGCCTTTTAACTCACCTACAGCTCTGAAGTTTGCTGGGGTTTCTAAGATTGAAAATTGCCAGGAGCCTTTTAAAATTTTTTTTTTCCCCACCTTCATTGTTCTCCTTTGGATGGATGGAACAAGTCAGGGCTCTCTGCAAACAGACTCGTGTGCAGCTTTTCCCAAGCAGGCAGCTGTCTTTGTTTCCTTTGCTTTCTCTTGGTGGCTCAGTAGTTTGGAGGCTCTGGGAGAGGGCTCTGGGGAGAGAGGAGCTCAGTGCTGGCTCTAGGAATTGTCTTTCCTCACCCTGGCCTGGCTGGGACGGGGAGGCTTCATGGAAAAGCAGGACAGGCTCCTCATTGCTGGGCTGTGCCTCGGGCCCCAGCGCGAGCGGTTGCAATTTTGGTTTCTGTGAACACTCTAACTTCACAATTTCCTGAGTGCTTGTGCCATTTATTTATGCCTGCCTTTTATTTATATTCATAGAAGTGCATGCAGACACAGAACTGAGGCTTACAAAAAGTTCAAGCCAATACTTGCCATTTTTTCGGAGATATTTTCACAGCTCTAATATTCAAACGCTGCTTTTACTAATTAAGTCTTCTTAATTATATGATTTGCAAGATTAAAAGGCCACTGCCAATATAAACCACATATTGCCCCTGAACTGTTAGATTATTAAATTGAATTTTAAAATTAATTTTTACTTGCCATGATTTGTATTCTGTTTGTTCTGTGCTATTTTAAGCTTGGATAATAAATATCATGTCAGTCTCATATTCATTTGTGGACAATTCCAAGTTTTCAGTGCTACAGGGTAAGGGTTTGAAAAGCAACAACACAATTTTCTGTTTTGTTTCAAAGAATTGTTTTTTTAATTCTGTTCATCTTACGCTTTACAGAAGGCTTTTATTTTTAAACAAAATAAAAAAAAACTAGGCTAAATATAAGTTGACAGCATCTCTTGAAATGATATTCTTGTTTGTGACAGTGTAGAGGAGAGGCACAAAAAGTCAGAGGTCATTTTTTATATGCAGTAAATTCTCATATGCAAGAATGTCTGGATGTGTAAAGTGTCTGTACGAGACTTGAGTCATCTCTTCCCCTCTGATGGGATTTCTCAGGGCTATGGCTGCAAAAACTGCTTGTGATAAGAACATCTCCCTGCTCACGTGTTTTGTAACCCTGGCATGTCCTGCTTGAAGCCCCTTGCTGCTCGCTGGCCGTGGCCACAGCTCGTCACTGACCCGGGAGGGGGACCGGGCACTGCCAATAAAGCAGCGGGCAAAGCAGGAGCTGAGCGCAGGGCTCAGGGGCTGCCGAGGTGCAGAGGGCACAGCTGTGCCAGGCCAGGGCTGGGGCTGCAGGGAGGGCACCAGGGGATGGAACTGGTGGGAGCAGAGAAGCCCCAGCCCTGCCACCGGAGATCGAGGGAGGCACTTTGGCAGGGCTGCTCCATCAGCTGTGCCCGTCCCCACTGGGGATGACCCTTCTGTCCCAGCGAGCTCCGACACACGGCTGTGCTCAGGGATCTGTTCTGGGGGTGGTGAGCTCTCTGGGTGTGGGCCTGTGTGGTTTGGGAGCTGCTGGGGTTTGCCCTGAGTGCCCTGGTCCCATGCCAGTGCCTCGGTGGGCAGGTGTGTGTGGGGCCAGGGCAGGGCAGAGCCTGCTGGAGGTGGCACCTGGAGGTGTCCTGGCTGTCACCCTCTGTGCTCAGTTGGTGGAAGCCCCAGAGAGATGCAGGGATAGCGTGGAGGATTACCTCCTGACATGGAGCAACTGCACAGATGATCCCAAATCCTTGCTGAAAGCCAAGGAGGGGGGCACAGGGAGCTCTGTCTTTAGGTCCAGAGCACGATGGATTAATCTAATTTCACTTTTGGCTCCTCCAAGCTGGCCACCTTCAGCAAGCTGAAGGCAGAGCTCACTTCATGGTGAGCAGAAACTTGCATAACAGCTAATTTGTAGTTTGTTGTGTAATGGAGGAAAAGTGAAACTCCTTAGCAAAATTGTCTCTTTCTTTCCTAAATTTTAAATACTGAGGGCCAACACTTTGAGGTGCTATACAGAGCTGTACCAGATTATCAAGTGGTTGAATTGATATAATAAGTTTTCTGCTCTTACACTACAGAATTCTATTTCTGCCAGGAAGGGCAATAAGGAAATATTAGTTAGGCATGGAAGTGCCTTGGATTCAGAATTCATGTGGAAAAACTAAGATTCTGAAAATTTATCATTGAAAATGAATCTTTAAGAAACTACAAGGTTCCTGACTATTTGTCTCCTACTTGATACTCAGCGTTTCAAAAAAAAAAAATTGTTGGTCATGTGCACTTAGCCTAAGATACTGTGGGAGGAAGAATTTTCATATAAAGAAAACAGTCAATATTTTTGGCATCTGACAGAATGTATTTAACAGAGCTTGAAATGGTGAGGATGGGGAGCATGGAGAGAAGCTTTCTTTCAGTCTGTGACTTCCTGAAAAATCACACTGGAAAAACCCCCACCATGTGTGAGCACATGCAGAGGGTGATGGTGCAGAAATGCCATTGGCTTTAGACACTGTCTTGGTAAGGACCTTGCTCAGAGCCACGAGTTCCTCTCAGAATGCTGCCTCTGTTATGCTGCTGTCCCAGTTTATGACTTTTTTTTTTTTTTTCCACTGCAAAAGATCTTGGATTGAGGGGTTGTCCTGATGATCTGTTCAGTGTTCCAAGGGGGCTGATTAATCTGAAAAACCCAACAAGACAGCTGAAACCGCTGCCAAAAACTGTCATCCGTTCTGCTCTCTCAACTGCCAGCTTTCTGTGCTCTTGCTGCAGAGACAGGTCTGCTCTTAAAGATGCAGCCTGACATTTCCTAATGCAGCAGCAACAGGGTAAATGATGGGGGAGTGATTTGGGGGGCTGAGTTTTGCCTTTATTCTGTCACTTCCGAGTGCTTGCGTTTCTCTCCCGAGGTAGCGCCGAGCTCAGTACTGCTGTTAATTCTGTCTGCTGAACGCAATTCATCCCGTGGCAGAGAGGATGGGAATATTCTGGGAATGGGAAAGTGGCTCTTGAATGTAGACATGGAGTTTGTGTGGCTTTTTTTGTGCGTCTCACAGCAGCAAGAAAGGTGGATTATTCCTGTGTTTCCTATAGCCTCTCTTAAAGCAATAATAAATAATAACAATAATGCTTTATTCCTGCTGTGTGTGAATGCTGGTGCTAAGCATGAGAAAAGGAGGCTCCTTGGTCTTTGAAGGGAGGGATTTTGGAGCTCTGCAAGGAGCAAGGTGGCCGAGCTCTCCCTTGCCTGATCCACACCCTGTGTTTCCATGGGCTGGGGATGGGAGGGCAGGAAAGCCCATGGCAAGAGCCCCCAGCCCCAAACTGGGATTGTGACACCTCCACACCAAGGTCCTGGGCTTTTCAGAAGCCATCCCTGGGTGCCTTGCTGGGACTCCCTAAGAAAACTCTTCGGCTATGGAAGCATAAGTCAAAAGAAAAAAAATATTTTGAAAGTAAACTGGATAACTGCAACTGAAAGCTTGAGGGAATGTTTAATGGGGCCATTAATAAACGACTCAGGCAGCCAATGGGACATAGCCTTTGGTCTCATGCCTTGCACTGCTGCACAGGCTCCCTGTAATGAACACACAAAACGTGCCCCATCAAGCCTTGGTGCTTGAGCACAAAACACTCCGAGTTTAATATATGCTGGATGGCAAAGCGCTGCCTCCAGTAAACATCTCGGACAACCAGTGCTGAGAAAAACCTTGTTAGAGGATGGATTTTTCTAACAGGGAAATCTTTAACTCTGTTCAGAACTTTTAAGACTATCAAAACGTTCTGAGTAAAGCAGAGGAGCAGCCTTCTGAACTTTAACTGAAACCCCTGTGTTAACTCCACCAGGTTCTCAAGTTGTGAGAGGGGTGAATGTCTCCAGGACTGTTCTGCTGTGCTAGCAACATGTTTTGATCCTGGCTAGAGCTGCAGAAAACAGAACATTGTAATAGCAATCATCAGTGTTCTAGATGCTCGATAGGATAGTGCAGGGTGCTACAGAAGCCCCTAACTAAAGATTAAATTTGATTAAATGCACTCGCAGCAAACTGGCTTGGTTGTGCCAATTAACTTGGAAATGCAGCAGTGTTTTATTGCTGTAGGAATGAATGGTACTTATTGGCTTCTTATATAACAGTTTGACTTCCTCATCCAGTCAGAAAATTGAGCATCTGTCAGACCATCAACCCATAAATGTCTTCATTAGATCTGATAAACAGACCGTGGCAAGCCAGAAAGTTGGAAGGTCCCACCCTTCTGCCTGGGGGGCTGGACTCACTTAACAGGCTTAAAAAGGAGGGATCTGTGTAAAACAGGGAGAAGAAACGCTCTGGGTGAGCCAGAGAGGAGCTGCTCTGAGACGTGCCCAGGTGCAGCACTGAAATAACCTCTCTCAGGGCCATTGGGACTCTTCCCCATCCCTGTTACCAAACAAACAAAACCTTGGCAAGTACCCGGTTCAGGAAGCTGTCCCCAGACACGCTGCTGGGTGTGATCCCAATAAAGCTGGGCTCGAGCCTGCTGCCAGCTGAGATCCCTCTGGAAAGCACCGGGGTTGTCATTGATTTGGAAGAGCTCTGTGACGCACAGACTGTGTTTTGTACCAGGCCAGTGATGTTTTCTGGAGCTCCTGATGCTTTCACTCCAAATATTCTGCTCCTGCTTTTGTGGGGCTGCACAAAGAATTGGCGTGACAAGCCAGGGGTGCATCACCCACAAAATGTTGTTTCTCCTGGCTAAGTTTTGGAACTGTTCGAGCAGCCTCAGCTGGAGTGCTTGTGCAGCCTTTCTGCCTGACCTGGGTGCAATAAAGCCAGTGGCTTTGGCAGTAGAGGTGTTGACAATGTTACAGTAGAAGGTGGAAGGCCTTAATCACACAGGGCTGCGTGGATGTTTTGTTATTTCCACTAATAAGAATGGAGAAGGCGCAGGCAGATGAGCCTTCCAGTGCTGCTCCTCTGAGTCTTCCTTCAAAGCCAGAAATTCTTTTTTATCTCCCACAAACTCCTGCCTCACTCTGTGCTCTGACAAATCTGTCCCTTTAAATAAAGCTGCTGCTCTTGCACAACCTTTGGTCTTGCAAAATGCAAAGCCATCTGTTACAACCTCAATTACAGGTTAGAGGAGACAGAAACTCATTTGATGGACTGCAAGAGCAGGATTTACCTTCTCTGAGTGTCTGAGGGAAAAGACCAACCTTTATGACAGAGGCCAGGTCAAGAATGGGGAGTTTTGTCTGTTAAACTAAACTGAAGAGGGGGAACACTCTAAAAGACAGATTGACTTCATACCTAACTTTTAAATGAAATATAAATGTCTCTGTGTGTATAGTGGTATGTACGAGCCTGTTTTTATTTCCTCCCAAAGTTTGTAAATATTCCTGAAGTGCTGCTCTGCATTTTAAGATTCCATACCCTCATGAAGAAAAACTCAAAGCACTGATACTCGAGTTGCTGCTTGTCTGTTGTTATTGAGACAAAATAATTTAGTTTCTGTTGTTTGCAAAAAATAAATTAGTGCATATGAGTTAAAGTTGATAGGCTTGTGACTTTGGGTTTTACTGGGAGATCAATATTTTAGAGATTTTAGTCTTGGTAATGCTGTAATCACCTAATTTTCTAATTTTATTTAAAAGTTTATAAATGTAGCAGCAGGAAAAAGTCAAACTAAGTGTACAGGGAAAGCCTCTAAGAAATGTCAAAATGTAGTTTAAAAATAGATCCTCTTTGTTTTCGTTCCCTGGTGGGTAATTCATGGATTCCCAGAATCTACAGTCAAGCTTTATTTTTGATGCTCAGGGTTGTCCTTAATGAAGCAGTCACTCCACCAATGAAACCAGAGCTGTTGAGCAGCAGATATGTATATTTTGGATCTTTTTTTCTTCCTCTGTTACAATTCCCTTGGCAGTAGGAAGCCCAGGTGCTTGTCCTGGCTGTTCCCTGGGTGAACACTTGGCTCCAAGAGTTGCTGGTCACACGGGGCCCATAGGCTGGGCTCTGTCTGTCCTAGCCCTGGCATTCTCCTCCCCTTCCAGGTGAGACCAAACCAGAGCTCAGCTCACCAGTAAAGTTCCCCTTCCCCCCCCCTGTCCAGCAGCCTGGGATGGGTTTGATTTATCTCTGTGTCTTGGAGCACAGGGAGGTGATTGCTGTGCACAGGGGAAGAACCTGACACAAACCTGAATGTGCCGAGTTAAAAGAAAAATAAAGAAGTAGGTGAAAGCAGTAAAAATGGCAACTATGCCAGTCCTTCCTACTCTGTTTTTCTGCTACATTCTTCTTACACAATGGTGAGAGCTGTTGGAGGGAGCACTGTTGAAAGATGGGGGATTTAAGAGAGCTGTGATGGCTCTGTTGGATCGCTGCCTATATTTGGACTGTATTTATTATTCTCCTTCTATTAAGGTGCTTAAGTATTCAGAGTTGGGTTTAGACAAGAAATAAATATCTGAGCAGCTGTGACTACATGTCTGTTGGTGATTAGTCATCACTACAGCTCTTCAGAGTTGGATTTACCAGCAAATTGTTAAAATTCCCCCAAATGGATGGCAGCACCGTGGAGAAAATTGAGGTTTATTTTGCTGTGTTTGGCTGGAAGTTTAACCTGGAGCAATCCAGGAGGGAGGACAGATCCTGACCTGGCACAGGAGAATGAGCTACTTAGGATTTTCCTTCCTTGCAGGTGCTGTTTTCTGCAGCTCACCTGCCAGCATCTGGGGGAAATGCAGAGAGCAGGAAGAGGTTTATCAATGATACTTGCTGGTGAGAGCAGAGAGAATTGTTCAACTCGGGCAGGGGGAGCCTGATTCCACCTGCACTGCACTGATGGAGTCTCCAGGTGTTCAGCATCCCGTGGCTTTGGCTCTGCTGGGAGAGGCCAGGAAGGATGGAACACTGATTTCAGCCTCAGGGAGGCTTCTGCACGCTCAGGTTTATTTTCCTGAGAATACCAAGGAAAAGGATCTCTGTTCTATGTTTCTGACTAATGTAACACATTGCAGTACAAGTCCATGTTCTGTTATTCTCCTTGGGTTTGTTTTGTTTTTAGAAGAATGAAACATCACCATTTTCTCCCTCTTCTAAAACTCAAAGAAGGATGCCTACACTTACAGTAGAAAAAAAAATACCTGCTTGTTTTGGTCCCAAAAAAGGAGTTTTGATAGAAAGCAAAATAACTTGTAGCATCTCTCCTGACCACATTGAAGGAGAGAAAAGGATTTTTTTTCTCCTCTAACAAATCCCACAGCGAGTTTTTGCTTTAGTTCAGGATGATGTTGCTCATTGGGAAGGGACAGAGGGAACAAAACTGGAGTTTTGGAAAGCCATCCCTTCTCAGCAAACGTTCCCTGCAAGCAGCTGGGTGAGGGAAGGCCCCTCCACCACAGAAAATGCTGACTGGGAGAGTGGGGAAATTGGGATTTGGTTTCCTGCCCTGCCTCAGACAAGCAGGGTAACCTTGCAGGTGGGGCTATTCCTGTCCTGGAAGCAACCCTAACTTGATCCTGAAATGGGTAAACTCAGAAATCTCTTGAAAAGCTCCTGTGGAGAAGTTTAACACTTGTTGATGCCTTTGTAATTTTTAGGGGTGGTGGCACCAACTAATTTAGACTATTTCATGTTTGGAATAATTTTGACTTCAATTTTTATCCCCCACCCAAACTTGTGAAATAGATTTAGGGGGAAGAAATATTGGTAAAGCCCCACAATTTCTGCTGTCAGATGACTGCAGATGATAAATCACATCTTTTATCAATAGCTGGATGTGTGATACCTGGTTTATTATTGGGGAAATCAATTTATAAGACATGAGTTCCTTGACTATGAAAGTTAGGGAACAATTTCTGGCCAAATGTTCCATGGCTCATAATTTTAGTAGGATTGGGGTGAATTTCCTATACCACCTCTCTGCCCTTCTTGTTTAATCCAGGAAGATTTGCTTCTGGCTGCCTCACTTGAGGTCTTGGCTTCTCACTGGGAATTATTGTGTAGCCATGGCTCTGAGTGAAGCCTCAGGAATTACTCACTGGATATATTGCATGCCATAAAAATACTGAATGTGCTTTTGAGTAAAATGGGGTTTGGGTGTTTCCAGCAAAAGTAGCTAATTCTTGAAAATTTTAGTGGTTTTTTTTTTTTCATATTCAAACTACTCAAAGAATGAAACAAAAGACCCCAAAATAGCAACAGGAAAAAGAAACCCAAACCCCAGAAGATTCAAAAAGAGCTCATCTTATCAAGGTGTAGTAAAGATCAATCCATTGAAGTCAGTGTTTTATTTGCCACATTCCCAGCTCTGGGGAGGATTCCTGTTCCACAAGAGCTGTCTGCTCTGAGCAGTGAGGTCCCATGGGGACAAAATAAGTCCTCAAGTGGTGGTGGGCTGAATTTCCTCACTCAAGCTTTTTAAAATTCAAGAATGTGTTAATTCAAGCATCCCCAAGCTTCAGGAGTACCGATTATGCAAGCAGAGAACTTATTTTTTCCCCCTCTTTCAACAAATAGCTGAATATTTGCACTGTGGTGAGGCTGGGGAGGCACAAGCTGCGTTCCACAGGCAAAGCAAGGTGCAGTTCCTGCCCTGACTTGTAGGTGTTTTTCTAATTAAATCCTTTGCTAATGATAAGACTTTTGCTTTCACTTCGTTATTTTTGGTTTTCTGATCCCTTTTGATAGGATTAATATAATTTTTTTAAAAAATGGGGATCTTTATAACAGTGGTTCAGGGAAAGAGAACCTTCAGTTCTGGCTGCACCCTGAGTGGTCCCAGGCAGAGATGCAGATGATTTAACTGGTCCCAGCAGAATTCCAGCCTGGCTTTCCTGCAGGGAGAGCCATGGGCTGTATTCTCAGATCTGAAGGAAGAGCCCTGTCCCATATTTTCATTGCTTTAGAAAAATCTCTGAATGTTTCAAAATTCTCTGGCTTGAAACAATTGAAATTAGTTTCTTGATGGCACAAAGCTGAATGAGCAGGGAAGTGCTTATTGACAAGACAGGTGTGGCATTTCTCTCCTTGTTGGTCTTTTGTTTGTATCATTGTATGACAATCTGGAATACAACAATTTTAGCACATTTTTCAGTGCTTTGGGTACATGGCAGTACTGCAGAGTGTCTTTCTGTGTAGCCAGGGCTGGGTTGTGTGGGTGGAGGGGTCCAGGACTGTTCTCATCAACAGCTGAACTGATCTGGCAGTTCCTTTATAGGTTAAACTTTGAGGTGCATTTGCTGAATGCTGCAAAGGGAGGATTTAAAATCCTATTTTTAATGGGTTTTATTTTTCCCCCAGTCCTGCCCATTGAATGCAGAGTTTGGTAGTACATGAGCAGGTTTTGCCTTAGATTTTTTATTTATTTTAAAAGCCTTCGATTTAAGTGAGCTTCCTCTCCTAAAAGTCCAGCAAGCAAAAATATTTTTTTACAGCATCCCCTGTGAAGCAAAGGAACTTTCATAAGCCTGCATGACTGTAGGCTATGCAGAAGGTATATGTACAACCCTGAGAAAGGAATTTGTGAGTGTTGTGGGCAGCTGAAAAGCCTGGTAGACATTGGGCATCATGTAGGATTGTGGCAAAGCAATGGCAGGGTGGTCGGGTTTGACAACTAACAACATTGCGGGGCTTTGACAGAATAAGAACTTACATGTGGTGTCAATCATTCTCCACATGCCACTTCCAATTTGTCTTGCTGGGAGAGGACATCTGTCCCCAGTGGCATCTGGAATGCAGCTGCCAATGTCACAGCACCAAGGACGCTGTGGAGCAGAGCGTGGGGTGCTGCACTCGGGGCCCTGGTGCTGCCAGTGGCAAGTGGGGACGGATGGCTCTGGGCTGTCCCCTCCTCTGAAGGACCAGCTCCCCAAAGTGGGCTGAGGGGAGGGCTGTAGGTGGCAGAGAGGCCAAGCCATGGCTCCAGGTGTTCTTTCAAGTCAGTGGAGAACAGGAGTGAGTTTGCAGCTAAGGTCAGGACCCTTGGAATGGGCTTGAGTCCATATTAATGTTGCTGATTGGGCTTTTCTACCCTGCTTCTAGCTAAGCTCTAAGGGGACGAGTATTTCCTCCTTCTAAACTTAATTGAATTTTCACTGTCTTAAGAAGAGGATAAATGTCTTTTACTCCATTTTTTTTTAAGCTGCAGAGAGTGCAACATGAAAGTCTCAGTATTTTCCTGCTTCCATTTTCATGTGTTTTTTCTATTAAACAATACTGGAGCCAGATAGAAACTTTATTTTCCTTTTTTAAAGACTGGTGTCTCCATGCCACTTAAGGAGCTTGGCTTTTACAGGGGGCCTGTGGCTGATGGGCTTTAGTGTTGGACAAAGTGCAAGGTCTCTCACTGAGAGATTGGATTGGGATTGAACATTTGTCAGGTGTCCCTCTCCCTGTTGATTTTCTGATGCCTTTTGAGATTGGACTTTGCTTTTCTCTCTGAGTTGAATTGGTCAGTAGATTGAAATGATGTTGAGGCAGCAATGGGAGCTCACGTGTGCATCCCATGTATCCCCCAGCCTGGCTTTTATGTGAAATCAGACCCAAACCAAGCCAGACACCAGTCAGAGGTGGGCTGGCTGATCTACTCTCCTCATATCCTGCCCTCATCCAGAAAGAAATGGGAAAGAAGAGTCTGGATAAGCCCGGAATATCCTGCACGGGGGTGGGAGGGAGCTTTGCTGCTCTGCTCAGAAGAAACTCGGTGCCACTGAGGCAGGGAGCAGAGCTGTGTTGCCAAACCCACTCGAGATGCCAGAAGAGCAGAGCAGAGCTGAGCTGCTTAGGCTGAGGCTGCTGTGACTGTGTCCCCTCCAGCTGCAGGGAGCTGCTTCCCTCATTGTTTGCACAGTTTCCTTCAGTGCACCAAGTCCCACCCGGGTGCAGGAGCTGCAGGACTGGAGTTGGAGCTGTGTGTCTGCACAGATTGCCTTGCTTTGATTAGCAGGCTGCACATGGCAGGGAAGGAGGGCTGTTTTTGCAAGTCTGCCTCTGCCACGGTTGTATTTCATCTCTGTTTTAATCTTCTGAGCACCAATATCCAAATGCCAGTGCAGTCCAGACGGGTTCTTCATCCTCTCGCTCCTCCCACTGCTGTGGGTGTTTTTTTATCATGTTTGCATTGGGGGGTACACAAGTTGTTCTGTGTCTGCTCTGGCTGCCTCTGCTAGAAGTGAAATAGTTCCACCACGCCCTGGGGCAGTGTCTGAGTGCGTGGTGGTGACAGCTCTTGGTGGCAGGAGTGACTGTGCTGTGCACGCTGGGCTGGCACAGCAGGACCGTGAGGGAGGCTCTGCTTCCACACGACTCACACAGAGCAAGTGATCAGTGAAATGAGGGGGGAACTCACCGGTCAGAGCTGTAAATAAACTCCACATGGGTTTTGAGTGCTGGGAGAAAGAAGCCTTTACATTGACTGATGCTCTCCTGCCTCTTTTAAAATACTCTGTTAGAGATTTATGACCCTTTTCTGGGGAGGGAAATAAATAAGAGGAGTGGGGTGGCCAGCACATAGAAAACTCTGATATTATTTGATACAACTTTAATGCTCTAGAGAAAAGTGGGTGCAACAGTGTAAGGCTACTCCAAATTGTAAATCTCCAGTGCATCCTCAGAGTTTCCCATTTGTTACTTTACCCTCAGCTATGTGAATAGCAGTAGTAAAAAACATGTGCAAGCTGTGTCATCTTTGCGTGGGGATGAGCACAAGTGCAAATTCATAGCTATGAAAATCTGCTATTTTGATTCTTTCTGCTTTATTTTAAATGCTTAGTGATGTGCCCAGAACTCCACTGCTGCACAGGCAAAGCTCCAAAGAATGATGGGCTCGCCTCCCGTTTTTTATTTGGAGTTTTACAAACTGTAATAAAAGAGCACCCAGACAATGCTCTGGGCACTGCATATGATCTTATTTAAAAAATACACTTGTAAACAAATGGCTTCATCAACCACCTCAGATCAGATCAAATAAAACTGGCTGTATTTATTCTGCTGCTGAGTTAAGAGCCATCTGTGGCTCTCCATTAACAGAGTATTTACATGCAGATCCAAATGCTCTGGAAATGGGAATTGTCTTTTCTCTAGGAATCCCACAGTGCTTTCCACCCCCCAGGTTCTTACAGTGAAAGGGGAAAAGAGACTCTGTGGTGAGTTAGGAGGATTAAACCCCTGGTTTGCACTGACTTGTGGGCAGATATTCCAGAGGCTGGGAGCTGCAAGGAAGTTTGTGTGGGAATGGGGTGACCAGAGAGAGTGATGTGCTGGGCTGGAACAGATTGTATGAAATGTCTGACTCTAACAATCTGATTTTTGTCTCATTTATGGAACAGCAGATTGCAAATACATATGAATTCTAGTAAAAACAGGCATATAAGAGTACAAAAGAGGTACAAATTAAAGTCAAGAACGAACTGTGGAACAATCACATATTCCAGGTATGATAAATCTGGGGGTGAAGGTGATCTGCCTTTTGATTTGATCCTTTTTTTATATCATTGACTTACTAGCTATTTTTTCAAGTGGTGAGATATTGTTAGATCAGTGCCTGAGTGTCAAAAATGATAGCCTATTTTAAAGGAAAAAGTAATAATAATTATTACTTAATTAGTATACTTATACTGAGCCCTGGAAATGAGTATGGCAGCTTTCAAGGAATATGAAAGTCTGTCCACCTTTGGCTCAGGATTTCTCTCCAGCTGTGTGGCTGGGGAGCAGAAACTCCTCAAGGAGTTGCTGGAGAGACCAGGAACTCCTGAGAAGAGCAGCACGGACAGAGCAGAGGTTGGGAATGCAAACCATCATCCTGGAGCCAGAATGGGTGAAATTGCTTTTAAATACAGGTGGCCAAGGAAGTGACATCGCTGAGAGTTGCTGTCCCCAGCAGAAGGGAACAATGGGCGAGGTATGTTAGGGTGGACAATCACACAGAGGTGCCATGGAGCTGCCCAGCAGCCCAAGGCTTTCAACAGTGCTCTTGCTTTGCTTTTGCTTTTTCTTTTTTCTTCTAAAGTGTTTGCAAAATGTAGAAAAATGCAGCAGGTCCAGAAAAACTGGAACTGTTTGGTGCAACTATTCAGAGCAACTGCTTCACACGGGCAAAGCCATAGTAAACCCCTGCCTAGAAAGTGCTGCAAGTGCAGAGGTTTAGTAGTAAGGGGAAAAAAATATTTTTAATAACTGCAATTGTCCTTGAGGAGAAACCAGAACTCAAATATAAGCCTGATTTATGGTAAACATGGTATGAAGTTTCTTTATGGAAACTGCAGAGGCTCACAGAGAACAGTTCCATGGAATGCAGGGAAAGCAGAGGAGGTGAGCAAGGGGGGATGCTCCTCCTGGATCACATCTGCCATCTGAAAAATTTATAATTGTGCATAATCCACAGCAGAGTTGTTTGTGTTGTTAGAGCATGTCACATGGTGATGTAGAAGTGTGTTGAAAGAGCTATAGGAACATCAACAGTGCAAGACCATTACTCTGAAATGACCTAAAAGTCTTGAATAACAAAATTTCCAGCTTTTCTGTCACTTTAGGATTGGTGACTTTCCTGGATGTTGTTTACCCCAAAAGCCTCAGACCTGATATTTGAAAAATTGGTCACACACAAGCAGAGTGCATGAAGTTTTTATTGCTTTTGTGCAGAAGCCCTTAGACCATGTGAAAATCTGGCCCTTGCCCTTGTAGATGATCAATCAGTACCTCCTGCACTTGAGGGATGTTGGCAGCTCAGTGCAACACTTGGCTTGGGACACTGATGTCCTGCAAACTCAAGATTTCTTCTCTCCTCCACAGCAGGGCACAAACTTCCTCCTGTATCCTCCTCATCCGTGTGCAGTGTTGGGGGAACTAATTAGAACCCAGGATTTATTGCAGAAAACTGTGTGTGTGTACTCTATTAGCAACCCTCACAACGTCTTTCAAGGTTCTCCTTAGCAAGGGCAACTGCTGCTGGCATTTTGGCTCCCCTTCAAACCAGTCTTGTCAGCAAGAAAAACCATATGAACTTGGAGATTGAAATCAGTTGCCCCAGGGTACCAGGTCCGGTTTCATTTTAACAATAAAAGAATCTGATGCCTTTTAGCAGGCAGGTAGTTATTGCCTAGATGAAGGAAGAGTTGTAATAGTAAATCTAGAATTGCATTCAGATGTGACATCAGCTGATATATAAGTGCTGCATGTCTTGCCATATCCACCCACTCTTTCTATATGCAGGGAAATCCGAACCGAGGGAAAAGTCAGATGTTGGGCTGGCTCCCCCAACTCCACAATTATGTGCCAGTGATCCTGAACTTCCTCTCCATTTGCAGGTTAGCTAGAGGGGCCTGAATCCTAATGCTGTGCTCAACTCCATGCACTGTTTACATTAACCTACAAAAGCTCGAGCGTGTCTGTCTGTGTCTGCAGACACAGAAGACTTGGGGACACAAGAAATGTTTGAAAGTTCCTGGAAAATTACTGTCATGGAAAGGCTCTCCTTTGTAGACTGAGTTGTAGCTGTTTTGCACTGATCTCCCGTGGTTGAGGTGTTCATTGGAAACAAACATTTGGTTGACTGATTCCTACTAGAATTGGGGATGGGAGGCATTCATCTGTGGGGTGCTGGCAGAATAAACCAGCTTTGCCCCAGCAAAGGGAGGAATCATGGATTAGTTACTACCTGAACCTCTTGCTGTTATGTCAGGTATCCCATAACAGGTGTAAAGGCTTGGAGTTTTATCCAGACAGTTCCTTAATGTTGTCACCACCAAAAAACTTTTGCAAACTGCCATCAGGGATAAGCAAAGGCAAAGGTGGTATTGTTCTCCTTCAAGAGAGATTCCCAATTAATTTTTTTGCCAAGTGCACCATTGTTTTGCTGCATCTTGCCTTTGTGGCTGTGAAAATGAACCTTTGAGTGGCTCATGGCTGGTTGCTCTGGCAGGGCTGTTGGTGGCGTGTTAATTGCAATCCCAGAGCCGGTTCTGTGCCCAGCAGGACGGTGGCTCTCAATGGCACCGAGCAGCTGTTGATGGTGGCTGTAATTACTGCCCTGATCTATTGATCAAGTGAAATAGGGGGGGAAAGCCCTGCTGGGCTCCAACCTCACAGCTCCCCTTATGAATAACCTTCCTGAAGGTGCCACTCATTCTTCTACTCAAATACGGTGGAATTAATCTCACCCGTGCAGCTTAATCAGCACAAAATGCATTTGGCACGTTGTGGGGAAGGAAACTGCTCTCTGCCATCCAGCCCGGGCTGGGCTGTAGCTGCCAAGATAAACTGGGTTGTGGATGAGGACATCCTGGGTTTCTGTCAGCATCCAGAGTTTAGTATCAGAGAGAAATGGAAATTTTGCTTGTTGGTTGTCTCCCACCTGCAGAATGTGGTGAGTCCCAGTTTGCAACCACGCTGAAATCTCAGGGCAGGGATTCCTGCAGCAGCTGCCTGGGAAAGCTTCTCCTTTCCTGTTCAAATTCTTCTCAGGTGTGTGGTTCTCTCTTCCATGGGCGCAAAGGTAAACCAGCAGAGCTTGTGCCTGCCTGCAGTGTCTGTGCACCACTGCAGTGGGGAAAGCTGGGCAGGACAATTAAATTAAGTGCCGTTTCTGAGTTTGATTGGGGGGAAAAAGTGGAAAATGTGAATTGCTGTAAGTTAAAAACAAAACCCCTGAAAGCAGTTATTTTGATGTCATTAAAATGCTTTATGGTGGTGTCTCAACTTCAGCTGTTTAAAACTCAAACTTCAGAAAGATGATCTGTTACCAAAAGAAAAAGCCATAAAAATTGAAATCTGGAAATTAGAAATGGTACATTTAAATGTGGAAGTGTTTTCACTGGGGGGGAAAAAAAGCTGTCCAAATTCACTGAGTCTTCATTTTACAGGTAATCCACCACTTTAATGAAGTAGTTTTATCAACATATCTCAAAGCAGTTTCACCATCTCTCTCTTATCTATGTGGGTTAATTTTTCTCGATGGAATTGCTTTGTCTTTCTTGTGTCTTCAAATTGATAGCGAGCTGATCCTTTACTCAGCCTCCTCCCTTTTGATCTGATGCTACATTTGTCTCAGTCATAGAAAATGTTGCTCAACAGGATATCAGTGCCTTTGACCTTTTCCTGGGATACACGGTCCCATGCAATGCCCCACCACACGTGCCTTAAAGAAGGAGTTTGCAATCTTTGCAGGTTGAGCAAGGTAGAACTGGGCTGCTTTCATCTTTGTACAGCTTTAAGCAATCCAGAGATGACATTATTTCAGTTGCGTGGGTTTGCCTCACTGTGGCTGCTAGGATCCACTAAAACAATGTCGGGTATGTTCAGTGGAAAACCTTCAGAAGGAAAAATAAATTTCAAAAACCCAACAAGAAAAACCCATTTTTGCATGGAAATAAATCAATCAATCACCTGACACTTGCCAATTTAAAATAGAGGTAGCAGGAAGAGGGGGGAAATGCCATTATTTTGTTTATTCTTCTAGTAGTTAATTTTCTTTGCCTTTGGGAGCTGCCTTATAAAGAGTACATAAAAGATTTGTTCTGTTTGCTTGGGGATTGGGGAAGATGGAGCCACCAGATCTTCCTGATATTTGTGCCAGGCTCATGGAAAGAAAAAAAAAATCTCGCAGGAGTTTTTGTCTACCTCAAAGGTTATGAGTAATTTCATGTAATCAAAACTTTTCAATTTCTCTGAGCATAATAATGAATATTATAGTATTTCCATTTTTATCAAATTGTTTAGGTAAAATGATTGTCTTTTCAATTGGCATTAAACTGCTTTGACACAGAGGATCTTCCAGTGTGACCCACAGAGCACAGAACTCTGGACTCACATGTTTGATATCCAACCAGACTTGGCAATTTTGGAGGAAATTTTTCAGAGGTGCTTCAAACTTCCCCTCCTGGTACAGTTTCAGCTGGCTGCAGGAAACAGTTCAGTATGGGATAGGTAAAAGTGCAGCCTGGTAGCACCATGTAATCTACCTGACAGCTTTTTTTCCACTTACTCATTTATCAACCTAAAAGCTAAAGCAAATAGGGATGCAACCTGTAAAGCTGTTGAATAATTTTAGTGAGCTTAACCACATGTTTAGCCTGAGGAAGAAAAAGCAGTTAATTTTATATCTAAATTTTTATTTTTTTTTTATCCAAAGCAAAGGACCCTCCTTTTTCCTGAAGGCAATTTCAAGCTGTTATTCAAGAATGAAAATTGATAATTGTTATATCTGTACTCAGTTGATCTTAATTTTAGTGGAGCTCCAGGCTAGCAAATATGAAAATATCATCTTGCTGGCTGATAAACTGGTTAAATGCATTGGTGCAGGATTTTGATGAAGTAGCAATAGTTAACATTTGTTGCTTAGCAAAGAGCAGTTATAATCCCGGCTTTGGAGTAAATCCAAATAGGGAGGGAGAAAGAAGTCATTCAGCAGCAGCATGAAGTGGTTTTTTATCTATGCAGACACACACAAACATTGTTAGACAGCATAAAGTGCTCTCGTAGCAGATTGTTTGCTCTCCCTGCTGCTGAGAGGAATCTCCTCAGCACGAGGAGGTTCCAGTGCCCGCACCCAGACCTTGTCCAACTCAAACATTGGATCACGGGCCATCCCAGTGAATAGACTTTTCACCCCACGTCAGTGTAAGAATTACAGAAATGCGTGCAGCAGTTGCCTTTGTCTCACCTGTGTGAAGGGCAGGAGGCTCTTGGGGAAAGCCCCGAAAGGTGGGTGAGCTGCCCTGCAAACAGGGACCTTGAACCAATGCAGTCATGGAAAAATGCCCCATCTCTAAAACCAGGATGGTGCTGCCTGCCTGCACACCAGGGTTTTGCCAATCCCTGTTCACACTGGTAAAAAATAACATCTTCTTTTCACTGGATGTGGTTACAGAAGTGCAGGGTTGTGGCACCAGTCTGGACAGTGACAGTCCTTTCAGTCATGTATTAATTCATTTTTAATTATTAATGTCTTGTCTTGAGAAATACCTTTCTTTTGCTTTCTCCCTTCCATACTTTCTAAGGCCAGAAGTGTGTTCCCTGGGATACCTCCACTCCTGGGTTTAGATTGATTAAAGGCAGGGTTGATTTCAGCTTTGGGAATCAAAAAGACACTTTCCTGCTTTTCATTAATTGCCATGTCTGGTACTTCATTGCGTCCAGTCTTCTGATCTTAAAGGGTACAGCACCAAGTGGCTTTTCCCTAGAAAACATTATTTTGAAATTAATTAGTACTTTGTCTTTTTTTTTCTCCAAGTGGCTTTGGAGTGATTCTGATGAGACATTCTGCTTCGTCACAGGATTAGAATTAGAATTGATGTTGAGGAGTTCGAGTAATAGCTCCTGAAACTGAGTCAAGCAGAGCACTGGATCTTCTGCAGGAATATTTAATGATAAGAGTTATTTCTGCAGTGCATCTGCTCGGGAGGCAGCAGAGCTTCCCAGCTGTGTGTGCAGCTCTGATTCAGTGATAACTTCTGTTAGGGTGGAACTTTTTGCAATGTCACTTGCATTGGGGGTTTTAGATCAGCTAAAAGTAAGCTGGTTGAAGTCTAAAGTCATCTTCCATTCCACAGGCAATTGGGGTTTTTGGGTGTATACAAGTTTTTGTGGTTTAATAAGACTGGAGAAAAAAGTTAGGAACTGAGACCATTTCAGCAACTTGAATACTGCTGTGATGAAAGAAACCAGATATTACAGATTCATTCTGGGGCATGGAAATATTTATGAAGTATGAATTTATTAAAGGCCCTAAAGTACTCGAAGCAGCTGCTGTGCATCTTGCAGCCATACATGGAGGTTTTATTTGAATGTATATAACACTATTGCTAACAAAGATGGCAATCAGAGGTGAACCTTGCAGTGCAGCACGGTGTTCCCCAGGATAACAATGTTCAGAGGGTAACTGGAGGGATTTTAATTTAAAGCACATGCAGTCCACTCTCCCAACTCAGCCTGCAGGAAGCAAAAGCAGCAAATGAGGGCCATGTGGAGATGAGGTGGTGATAACTCCATTGAGAGGCAGAGGTGCCAGCTCAGCAGTGTCACACGATGATTGCGATGGTTATGCAAACTCCCGAGATGAGAAATCCTACCTGTGCAGGTGAGAAGATAAAATAAGGCCCTTAGAGGCAAAGCAATCCAGGCTCCTGTCGTGGCTCGGTGATAAAGGAGCGATGTCAGATGCTGAGAGCAAGAACTGAGGCTTCTCATCGTCCAGTCTTCAAGCCCATCCTTCCATTCCCTGCTTTCCTTTCTCCTGCAACCCAGAGATGCTTTTACTCAGTGCTGGTCTCTAACTTGTACAAGCACATCATTTTAACTGTGAGTCTCCATAAAAACATTAAAGAAACAGAGAAGATAAGCGACTCGCCAAAGGCCAAACAAAGCACCTGAGGTGGAGTCGGGCACAGAACCCAGTTCTCCAGGCTCGTTTGTTTACCTGCTTTTCCTATTTTCCACCACTTTCTGTGCCCTGTCAGTCCCTCTATTCTTGTTTGAAGCATGGGGGACTTTATAACCCTGCATTTCTCACAACCGTATGAAAGCTCTGCAAGAGAGAAATGCTCCTGATTGTTTCTGTTCAAAGATGGGGGCGTTTCTAGACATGTCACATCTGAAAAGTGAGTGACTTTTGGCACCTAGTCCTCAGTTTTCTGACATGAGGGACGCATGCAAGGAATATCAAATACCTGGCTGAAGCCAGACTGTGCCTCTCTAAGCATACTGTGCTTTTTTTTCTATGCTGAAGGCCGAGAAAGG
This sequence comes from Motacilla alba alba, assembly GCF_015832195.1. Classification (NCBI taxonomy): domain Eukaryota; kingdom Metazoa; phylum Chordata; class Aves; order Passeriformes; family Motacillidae; genus Motacilla; species Motacilla alba. The sequence goes on along the minus strand of NC_052035.1, from coordinate 13,034,904 downwards.
GAATTTTCTCTGCCTATCTAGACAGGGGAGCCCCTTTTAGGTATTATCTGCTGTACAAATATTGGCCTACTCCTTAAAGCCAGTTTCATAGAAAGTTGAAGGCAGTCTAAGAAGGAGAACCGTATCCTTTTATATGCATTGGATAAGGTAAATGATATCAAATAAAATGAAGGATTAAAGCGTGCTCGAGCTTGAAGCAATAGATATAAAAAGGACAGGAATTATTGTTTACTTACATTTTTCAGCTGGGTGTGTGCAGTCAGTTTTGCTGAGGATTTATGTATCACATCAGTTCATTTCCAGCCTGTGCCAACTCCCATGGGGAGCACCACACCAGCAGCTCTGCCCTGAGCTGCCCAGCAGCTGTGGGCACTTGCCCAGGCCCCTGCCCACCTGATGCCACCTTCTCCTCACACTTTTCCCCTGGTGAACACTTCTCTTTTCTCACCGTTTCTTCTAGTTGCTCAAGCATGGATCACCAATGGCTTTGTAGTTAAGATCCACCCAGAGATGTTTTCTTCTTTCTTCTTTTTTTCCTCTTTTCCCCCTTTTTTCTTTTAAATTGTTGAGGTTTAGGAGCTTTGTTCTCTGGTTATCACAATGTTTCAAAGCATAATTGTGCCAAGGCATCTACACAATCTTAGAAATTGTGTAGAAAGTGCTGTGGCTTGCACCTTCAGCAAAGAGTAAAAGACCCCTTGTAGTGATTTATGTGATTTACAGATCACATTTTATACTTCACATTGCTAATAAGCACTGTGACAGTCAAAATCAGTCTGAGTAATATAGCAACAAAATGAATGAAGTAAAAGAATCCTGAGAGTCTGAGAGACAAATCAATATAATTATACTTCACATAAAAAATTAGGAGCTGTGCAAAGCTAAAGCATTAGAAGAGTGATGGAATAGAGATAGTTACACAGTTGGAAATGCACACGTATTTACAACTGTTTAACCACAGCTATGTAAGAATTTCTGTAAAGAGTTTAAACAAACAGAAAAGGCTGCAGTCTATACACTCTGCTCTGAAGTGAGCTGGCCCAACAATGGGATTGTTCTCCAGCAATCAATCAAACCCTTACAAAGCATTTCACATTTCCAATGGCCAATAAGTAGGAATAACTCCAGCAGCTCCAATTCCCCTCTGTTCCATCAATGAAACCAGCAGCTGGGTTGGGCTTTTCCCGTGTTCTGTGTGTGATAGTTGGAGAGTTTAGGTGAGTTGCTGACGTAGCAGGGATTACATTTAGGTTTCCATAGAGAATTCAGACCTCAGTGCTTTGTTCTTCAGAGTTCTTTTAAATTCCTGCAGCAGCTGTGAGGCAGAGGTTGGGTTGGAGGTGGGATTAAGGGTCAGGCTGGGATGTGGGCAGGGGTCCAGAGGAACTGGGATGGAGAGTGGTGATCTCTGGGAGCTCTTGGCTAGTCTCAGTCTGGTGTTGCTTGCTGGTGGCTAAAGTGTGGCTGTCTGAGTGCAGAGAGGCTGATTGATTATCAAAGCTAGAGCTGAGGCTTTCTGAGACATCACAATGCAAAAAGAAACATCCAAAAATCATTTCTCCACCCCATCTCAGCTTTGAGCCTTAAAACAAAGCTTTGATTTAGAAATGATTTCTGAAGTTTTGGAAAGCATGAGCGGCAGATCTGCATCTCCTCCCAGCGTTGCACCATGGCTGCAGCAGTGACCAACAGCCTCGGGAGAGAGTTTCCTTCCAGGTTCAAACAGGGACAAGGATGGATCTCCTGGAGGAGGGAAGCGGAGCTGAGCTGTGGCCATACATGAGGTGTGTTGGGCTTTGCTGTCCCAGTAACTGTGGGGAGGCTTTGCAGTGCAGGACAGCCAAGAACGGGTGGACAGGGGCCACAGAGCTGCTTCCTGATCCATAATTTTTCACTGGAGAGGTGTAACTACCTTTGATCCAGTTGGCTTTGCCTTGAATTATCTTCCCAGGAAAGCAGACCCAACTGATGGCAGCTGACAAGCCCGTGTCGGTGAACTCCTGGGGCTCATCCAGGTTTTTCTCCATGACTTTTGGTGCTGCCTCAATCCTCCTGTCCTGCACTCAGGGCACTCAATCCTCCTCTCCTGCTTCTCAGAGAGGAGGCTGCAGGAAGAGCAGATGACCCCCTGCACTCGCTGGTGGGAGCAACAACATGGGAGCCCAGAAGTCAAGGCTCACTTAGAGCATTTTTTTTGCTTTGTTTCCCACCCAGTGTTCCTCCTCTCAACCAGATCAAACTTTACCAGGCATTATGCAGTGGGTTGATCCACAGAAAAGTTCTTTCAGAATGAAAAATCTGTTTGCTGGTGGGGAGAGGGTAACGTAGCAACTCTTGTGTACTTTGGTGGAAAAGCACTGCATAAAAGAGGGACTCTCTTTATGTTTCCCTGGGTGATTCAGGCTGGCTGGGTGTGGCAGCCAGGGAAATGTGATCCACCAACTATTTACATAAACCAAAAACTGTTTGTCTAAGTACCAGGAGACAAGGGCTAAGCTGGATGAAGTGCTGTAAAGAATTCTTTTTGCAGAATGATCCCTATTTGCCATCCAAAGAGGCAGGCAGATGCTTATATAGTACAATATAAATTTTTGAGGAGTAGTTAAAATCTTCTAACAGCATGGTCAAGCTTTGTCCTCTACCCCCTTGAGAGCTGAGTGTGTGGATGGAGAAAGAATGGTGGAGGAGCGCCTCCCAAAATTCTCTCTTGAAGCCTTCAAAAAATAGAGAGAAAAAATACACTACAATGCTAAAAAAAATTGTTGCAAAAATAATTTCCATTTTGTACAATGTTTACCAGAGCCACTGCAAAAATTTCATAATCACGTAATTAACCATTCTGCCTGTCAAGTGGGTCTAGTTTCAGCTAATACTAACCATGTAAAGCTCTAATATGCAAATGAACTGGCAGAAAGGAGTTCAGAATTTAACATTAGGTGCTGATTTCACCACTGATAAATTGCTTTGATCCCTTGAGTCATGCCTTGTTGTCCTTCCAAATGAATGCAAGCGCCTTCTCCTAGAAGTGAGTCACCCCTGGAGATGGGGGCGCCTGACCTCGCTGCTGTCCATGTAACCCTCGAGTGGTTTAAAACCTAGGACATGTTTATCCTCATGGTATTGTTGTGAGGTCAAGAAATGCTGTTCTTTCCATTTTACAGCAACGGGGCTGAGGTGTGAGCTTTTGAAATGTGTTGAAGCAGCAAAGTCTTGAAATTAGTGCGAGCTGCAACACCTGACAGCTCATGCTCATTTCTGTGGGAGATGGATGATTTCCCCAAGATAACTCTGGAAAACTGGAGCAGACAGCAGAGTTAATCCAGCTCTGTGTTCTAGGCAGCAGATTTTCTTGCTCTGATGGAGTGAAATTTTCTGTTATCCTTTGTTATTCTAGGAATCTAATGAGAATGTATTTATGGTGTGGAGTTTATGCTTTCTTCACACAGAGCATCTGTAGAAGCCAAAGTCCCTGAAACAGGAGAAAGTAAAGCCCAGTGGTGCAAGCTTTTGATATTCACCTTGAACACCAGCTCCTCCTTGGCACTTTGCTGCCTCGCTGTCCTTGGTGTGTGGTGCTGGGTGAGTGGAACAAGGCAAAGGATGACTGTTCCTGCAGTAAAGTCAGGGTTATTTTTAGCAAGGGAGGATTCACTTCTGTAAGAGCAGTGAAATGTGCACTTCAGCCCTTCTGCTGTGATTGTGATGAGGGGTTTTGGGCTACAGCCATGAAAACAGTTCATGTCTTGGTTGGTGTTTGCCCTCCAGAGGCAAAGCCAAATCTGAAAGTACAGCTTTCCTTTGAGACACTTCCACTGCCATTAATGCTTGATGATGTTCAGATGCATAAAGGGAATTCTTTAAAGGCACAGACAGCTGACAGAGCAGAGGTCCAGATGCAAGAGGACTGATTTGAAAGGCCTGTGTGTTCAATACAGCTGTACATGTCTTCCCACAGGTGAGTCTGGGAAAGGATATAGCACATTTTCCCCAGGACAGCTCCATGCATTTTCTATTCCTGATCAAGATCTATTCATTGGGCAAGTGCTGTTTAATCAAGCAGCAGGAAAAGGGTGTGTGCTGTCTTCAGTAGTACAAAGAAATCTCATTCAAAGACAGTCCCGTTCTTAAAAGGCTGGTGTTTAAATTAGACCTGCCCAGACAGGTCTGGCATGTTTAGTGTGACCCCCTTTTACTGTGGATGTTCCGGTTATAACCATCTTACTGCTTCCAGTTAAAATAAAAACACAACTGCCATGGAAAACGTGGAGCAAACCAAGCTCCCAACACTTGCCAGCCCCTGTTGAATGATAAACCACTGCTACTGGAAAGTAGCTGCAAGCAAAAATTTTAGAAAAGTACATAGAAGAGGAAATTCAGTAGAGAAATTTAGATGATGGTGTGCAAATTGACAAGAGAAGCAGGGGAGAAATGATGTCTTTTTGGTTTATTCCAATATTTGGGTTCCATGGGGTTTAATGCCATTTGGACTTAAATGCATTGGAGGCTCTGGGGCTGCCTTTGCTGCTACAAACCAAGCAGAGCATGTCCTTCTCTGCTGCATTGGAAGGAGAAGCTGCATATCATCTTTGGTAGTCAGAAAAATGGTGTTCTTGCCTTTTTTACATTTCTTGGTCCTTTATCTCTACTCTTCCAGTGTTCCCTATAATGATGATGAGTCTTTGAGGTCACCAAGGCTTATTTTAGTCATGTTGCCATGATGTGCTGTAGCTTTATAAAGAAATGATCATGTGCTGTGAGATGTGCAGCTTTTCTGGTGCAAGAGCAGATCACCCTGGCCTCTCCTCGAGTCCATATGTTCAGGTTTTTCCCTGTTAAGTCCCTTGGTGAGTTACAGCCTGCCTCTGTCTCCTTCAGTCTCCTGGCATAGGTGACAGATGCTCAGCTCAGGTCTGCAGTGAGTCATGTGTGGAGAATGAATGATCCATCTGCAAATGGGAGAGACTCCCTGGGAACCACTCCCAGGCCGTGCTGCTCCTGGGGAGAAGTGCCAGCCCAGCAGTGCCTCATTCCACCAGGTGTTCCGTGCCCCTTCAGCCCTGGAGTGTCTGCAGAGAGGAGAGAGGTGTTGAAGTGTGCTGATAACCAGTGGGGTACCCCTTGAGGCAGCCTCAGCCTCCCCTTTCTCCTCGTGATGTTGGTGAAGCCAAGGAAGATGTAATGTACAAAAGCACCTGCTCACACTGCACAGGGAATGAAGGTGGCTTTGCTTTTGCTTGATGTGAGATGGAGCAGGGCAAAAATATCATCCTTAAACTGTGCTTTCTGTCCTGAGTTACTGCTCCACAAGCAGCTTAGGATTTTCCAGGATTCATTGCAAATAACTTTAAGTCTGGGCTCAAATAGACAACGAGTAGATGAGTTGTTGCAGGCAGGAGAAATCATGAATGCTCCAATCTCACAGGCAGGAAAGAGCAGGTGCTGCTTTATTGATCAAGAAATGAGGGAGGTTTTGCCCAGTTGCTGAAGGGAATGAACACTGGTGAGATAAAAAGGATGATAAGAGTTCAACCATCCCACTTTCCTAAGGAAAAAAAGGAAGCACAACCCTGTGCATGTGAGGTACTGCAGTGGTGCAAGTGAAATCCCATATTTATCAAAGAGGGTCTGCCATCAAGTCTAGAGATTTTAATACAGACCCATTGCAAAGGAGAGGAGCTCGAAGATTTGTCTTCCCTCACTTACGTGAACTCAGTGTTGAAATCTTCCATCAAGTGTAGAAATTGCTGCCTCGTGGTTAGATTTTTCCAGATTGCCCCACTGCAGTCACAATGTCTAATCCCCCACCTCATTGTTGGGGAAAATCTTTGTCATCATCTTTCCTGTGTGCCAATTCCTGCCAGCTTTGGGAGGCAGAAAGGAGGTGGGAGGTCTGTGGGATCCTGGAGAGCTGCAGCTCTCTGGAGCCTGTTGCTCTCAGCAGAAAGGCCCAAAGGAGCCATTTAGGAAGAATTGCTTAGTCTATAGTGATTTGGAGATTTACCATTTTAACTCCTTCTGATAATCCTTTTTAAAAGCTGGATTTGAAGTAGATCAGGGTCTAAGACAAGGCAGTTTCTGTGGGTATTGCAGCTTTCTTAAGATTGCGTGCGGTACTTTGGTGAGCATAAAAATGTCATGTAAAAATCACCTCCTCCTGCCTGACATTCTCAGGTAGCAAAAGCTTCTGTTGTAGATGTGAACGTACAGACAGGACCCTGTTGTGGGCTTTTTTTTTTCTTTTACTGAACTCGAGAAAATCTGATGCACAGATGTATTTTTTCACCCAAGCTGAGTTCAGTGTAGGGGTCCCACGTCATGTCTCAATCAAATCAGTCCTCTGAAGGCAGAGCTAATACTGATCAGAGATCAAACGGAGTCCAAGAAATAAGTTACACTTTGGTAAAATTCCTTTTTTCTTACTTTGTTTTTTTAATCCTAATTTTCTTTTATTTGTCTATCTTTTATATTTTGTAAAATACGTACAGAGATTGCAGTTTTTCCATGCCACAGCTGGGGTGGGGATGTTTGCTAAGTAAGAACCTCAGGTGCTAAAAATGCTGGAATACTTTCTTGTTCCAACATCTGAGGCACTTGCCTGCCTGTTTCCACCACTGTGTCACTGTCAGCAGTGCAGTTTATCAGGCTTCCAAGGAAAAGCTCTTGTCAGAGTGGGAAAAGACCCAATGGTACCTGTGTAGGCAATCTCAGAAATTGCATAAACGCATCCAAATGCTATCTTGAGACTCTGAGGCATTGCAAAGCATGAAAGAATTACTTAATATCATGGAACAGCTAGCCGGTTCTGTTTTGCCTAAAAATGTGTTAGGAATATTTCCGATGCTAAGGCTTGTTCATTTCTTAGGGAGCTGTAGAACAGATACATTTACAAGTATGAGTAATGGGAAACAGAATTTCTGCACAATGCAGACAATCCTTTCATGTTACATCATTCAAAGCAGGGTATTCACATGGGGATATATTCAGGCAAAACTCCACAGCCAGAAGACCAGGCTCCTCTGCTTGGCTGTGCTTTTAATGTAGGAAACTTTTGGTTAAGATTTGTGGGTATCTTTCACACAATGCATCAAAGAGCTGAAAAGTTGGGGATAATCATTCCCACACATGAATCTACGTGCGCTGCAGTGCGAGCCCTTCTGTGCTTCCTGCGCTTCAAACATCATCCCTGCATTTGCTCTTGGAGGTCCCCAGCGGTGTAGACAGCTCAAGAGACACTTCTGAGATTACTGAGTTATCAATCCAATGAAAAACTGCAATATGAAAAAATGGAAGAAATAAGTGTAGTAGAGAGAAGTGTGTTAAGGAGTACATTTATTTTCTATGGATAAATTTCCTCATAAGGCAGAAGTCAAAATTGGCTTTTAGAATACACATTTCAAAGCAAGGGGAATCACTGGGAACAGCCAGCTTTGCTGTCTGTCTTGGAATGACTGACATGTCATGAAGAGCGTTTTAGACTTTATATCAGGATAAATGATGTCATGGAGGTGAAGGGAGGAAAAAAATGCAGATTTCATGCTATTTTTTTTTTGTTTTACGATTGTGTTCATTTTCCAATAAGGCGTCTAGTTCTGAAATGTTAATGAGTCTTTGGATTCCACAGCGAGATCCCAAATACCTTAGAGTCAGGAACTCGAGTTTCCAGAAAACATGTAGCACCATGTGAATATACAAACCCCTGGCAGCATAAATGAATGTGTAAATGTGCATAAGGCTCGTAGTTAGCCATGCAAACAGCGAGCTGCAGACCCGGCCTGTGCACACTGTGTAGGCTGAGGTAAACGTGACACAGCCCTGTGCCTATCTCTGCCCTGGCTGCTGGCAGGGTGTCTCCATCCTGACACACAACAATCTTCACATTCCTGTCCCACCTGAAGCCAGGGTGAGTTTAATGAGGAAAGCTCGGTGCTGAACTGTCCTGCCTCAGCACAGGCCAGCTGAGAGCGCGCGGAGCCAGGCCTGGGCACGGCACACAAAGGGTATGGGCAGTGGCTTTGGGCAAAGTCCTCTCTTTGTCCTCTTCCCCTTGGACAGTGAAAGGGTGAGTGGGGAGAGAGGATTTTTGGTGGCTGTTCAGGGACAGACTGACCCACCAGACCCTCATAGAGTTCAGGCCAGGCCCCCCCATGAGTGCTGAGCGAGGAGCCAGCCATGCAACCAGATGCCACTGCTGGCAGTGCTCAGGAGAAAAAGCATCCAGACTCTTGGCACTTGACTCTTGCATCTGCCAGGCTTTTCCCCCATAAATGGCCCCGTGTGCCACCCCAGAGAAGGGGCTGTGCCAAGGGGAATGAGCTCTGTGCACCAGGAGGAGGAAGCTGCCTGATGTGCCCAACACTGCCCTTGCTCACTGGGCTGCCTTTCCAGCCCCCCTAGAGTTCAGGTGTTCCTGGTTTGACACTCCTTTTGGTTGAGTATTTAACAGCAGAATTGTTTGGAGAAATGAAGCAGTGCTGTGGGTTTGATGTGCTCAGTGCTCTGCTGACACCTGGGCCCCAGCTCGGTGCAGGGCTGCAGCCATCTGGGGCAGGCAGTCCTTACTGCCAATACTGCCTGACCCCGCTGCCCAGCCTGGTACAGGGGCTGACAGCTCTGCCAAGCTGCTTGGCAATCCATTTCTTAGCAAAAATTGACATTTAGCGTTTTTTTTAGAGGTGGTGATCTTTTCCAGGGCAAGAGAAAAAAAAAAAAATTCAGCTACACTTTGCCTATAAATGTAATCTGTACTCACCTAATCCTGATTACAGTATTGCCAGCACTGAATTTCACACATTTGGTTATGAACAAACACTCCTTTGCAATGCCAGGAGTTACCTGAATTTTGAGCACTTCATATGAACTATCAAGAGGCTGTGTGTTTTATCTTGAGTTGCTGTGTTGGCCCAAAGCTGTATCACAATGTTGTCTTTGGCCAGGACTGCCATCTGCACTGAACATTTAAAATAACAACTGCTTGCCCAGGCCTTCAAGGATAGAAGAGAGGTGGCACCTCTCTGACACTTCCCTTGTACTTCAGTCAATGTTTGCTTTTTGTGTTTCACACTCAGGGAACCTGTGGAGAAGAGGTTGCCAACTTTTGTGGGGTGGTCCCATGCTGGAGTGAAGGGAAGCAGCACTTCTGCTATGAAACCAGGCTGAGGTGGGATTGTTCAGCCTGGAGAGGAAAATGGAGATGTTGTAGCACCTTCCAGTACCTAAAGGGATCCTGAGAGATGGGGAGACACTTTTAACAAGGGCATGTAGTGATAGGATACAGGGAATGGCCTTAAACTGACGGAGGGCAGGGTTGGAAGGAATATTGGGAAGGAATTCTCTGTGAGGGTGGGCAGGCCCTGGCACAGGGTGCTCAGAGCAGCTGGGGCTGCCCCTGGGTCCCTGAGTGCCCAAGGCCAGGTTGGACAGGGCTTGGAGCCCCCTGGGACAGTGGAAGGTGTCCCTGCCATGGCAGGGGTGGCACTGGATGAGCTTGAAAGTCCCCTCTGACCCAAGCCATGCTATGGCTCTATCATTGCAGTAGAGTATTTTCAGACGTATAAAGACACCTCAGGGCACCATGAACTGCTTCCTTTCACCCTTTCTTGGCAAAAGATTTAGGATTAAAAATATGTGGACCATAAGACTGATTTTGCTGAAAACTTACTGGAAGAATCTAATTGAAGAAACAGAATGCCAAAACTTTAACAAAGGCTTTTTTACTTCCCCCATCTGTTTGATCAGGTGTCTTGGTATAGAAGGTATTTTAACAAAAGGTTGTGCAGATGGTAAGGGAAAACATTCAACTATTTGACTAAAAATCATTTCCTCTCTCAAAGAGGGAGTGCTTTCACAGATCTCATTAGTTCAACTGTTATAACTTCCAGGAGTTGCCACAGGGTACAAAATGCCTGCGTTTGGTGGCACAAATTTATAAGCAAGAAAAAAAATCGGTGAAAGAAAAAATAAGTGACTGCTCAGATAGCTTTAATTTTGGCATACACATCCAAAGGAATGACATGCTTCCTCATTTGCTCTATAAATATTATGTATTCCTTTATTTGCCACGCCATGTGAACTCCAATATTGCTTTGCCACCTCTGTTGTGCAGGCTGGGTGTTAATTGTGGCTGCTGTAGCAATGCATGGAGCCAGTGCTGATTCACAGGGCTCTGCCTGCTCGGGGCTCCTCTCATTACCTTGTTTTGCTGCAGTGGGATCAGCTCTGTGCTGGTGCTGTGCAAGCAGAAAGATAGTCTGGAGGAGTCTGCAGTCTCAGACAGCCCGTGTGCCTTACTCCAAACTGTAAGGTCTGTCTGATTCTGCTGAGTGAGTGAGTCACAGTTTTGTTTTGCCATATTCAGATGACACCTCCTCCTCTCAGTGAAAACATGCTGGAATAGCCTGGCAGCATAACCAAACAACAAAAGAGTGCTGCTGATGGCTGACAGCTCTGACAGGTGCATTTGAAACTGGAGTCAGTTTTGTCATGGCGCACAGAAAGGAGCATTGACGCTGGAAAAATAAGTAGATTTTTGAAATGTAATTTTGTAACTCTGCCAAATTTTGAACTCCAAACATCGCGATCTCCAGGCAGGGTTTTTGAGATGCAGATTTGTTTGTTTTGCGAGGGAGCTTAAATATTTCATTCTTCAGCAGAGGATTTGCCGTGGTGGCTGGGGGAAGGTTTGCCCGTCCTGCTTTGAGGAGAGCAGGATGACTCTGGGGTTCTGCAGCGCTCCGAGCGCGCTTCTGTTCCAGCTCTGTAATTTTTCATCACAAATTGCCTTGACTGGTTCAATGATTTTTGTCATTGTACAGGTCACTAACGTTCAGTCATAATCTGAAGCAGAATTCTTGCGTTAGCCTTTTGCAGACTTTGGGTTCATCGTATTTGTTCTGTGGGAGCAAAACAGGAACCAGGGCCCTGCTAAAAGCAAATGCCTTGCATGACAATTGCTTTATTTTTTTCTTTTTACCATAATCTCTCCTTCTAAAGGTGATAACATGAGAGAAATTTAGAAATTCTAAATGAGTAGGGATTTTGGTTTACCTGTAATCTGTATTCAGCTCTCTGAAAAGATCTGGTTTTTGAGGAAAACTTACAGGAACTTAAGGATAATAAATAAGGTCACTTGACTTCAGACACAGATGAACCAACAAGAGATTGTCTTTAAACAAATGTGCTAAAGCAAATGGAATAAAATAGATTTAGTGTGTTTCTGGTGTAATTCTGAGGTATTGGTGATTTTAGGACAAGCACTGACTGTGGAAGGGTCTGTCTTGAATTCTTCATGTGCTGAGAAAACATTAAAACATTTTTGGTAGAAAAAGTATGATGTTAGTTTGATAGATTAATAATTGGTGTTCATCTCACAATCAGACATATGAATTTTAGGCTCCATAAACTGGGGTCTTCAAAAGACCCTCCATTTTCTAATATTAGTAGCTTTCCATTAAAAGAGTAAATTAACAGCATTAGCACCAATATGAGGCTTTGGTTGTCATTTTAGGGTGATCATTTCAAGCATGCTCCCCTCTTCCTTGGAGGATACAGCCCTCCCTTTCTGGGTGTGAAATGGTAGAATTTTACATGTCTAAAATGAATTAATTTTTTTACCCCTAAGTGTGAATATCTTCTGAGCATGCAAACTAGTCGGCTAAATTAAGGTAGGGACCATAGCATTTTTGTTTGGAAAATTACATCTAGTTCTTTATAACGTTGGCTCCATGTTGAAAGAAGTCTCAGTGTATATTTTTACATGCACAATTCACAGCTGCAGACAAGCCTAACTAGCATTTGGACTTGACTTTCTTCTTGAAAAAAAATCTGACTCTCAAATGCATTCTTTTCTTGTGAGGCTTAGGAATATTGATTTAATTGTTTTTCCCCTCATGACTTATGTGTCAGACCACCCTTTCTTCCTAGTACTGAGATGAAGTGACAGCCTATGGCTGGCTGTGGAATAAGTGATGTCTTGGTCATGGCCCAGCACAGATTTCAGGCGCAGCGCTTGTGCCTCCCTTGCCAGCCTCTGAGGCTAAAAGTCTGCCTCTGTCCCAGTATCTCATCTGCTTTCTCACTTGGACTCGAAAAAAAGGTCAGGCCTTGACTTTACAGGTCAGTGCCATGAGTGGCAACAAACTGCACTGAGGAGGGGAAAGGAAAATCCCTTTAAATGGGTGTGCTGGGGTCAGACACGGGCAGGACGCGAGGTTTGTGCTCTGTTCTTCCAGCACAGGGTGAGTTTCCCACCCTGCTCTCCACACCGTGAGCTGCTGGGGGCCTTCTGCTCCCAAATTCTTCTGCACAGCCAATTCCCAGTGACCTGGAGGAGCATCCATAGCCTGAGAGGCTCCCCCAGGGAGCAGCAGTGCCTGTGTGACACGGGGCTGTAAAGAATGATTTGGGAACACAGACCTTTCCTGTCTAATGAAGAGTGTGCGGTATTTTAAGGCCAAGACATTACTTTCACTGTTTGCTTTATGAAAGTTCTGTGTCACTGTTTTATCTTGATTTCCATTTGCTTAAAATTCTCCTACCTGGAGCTCTGAACACATGGGTACCTGTATATATTAAATATAAATATATATACACACATACATACTATGTTAACATACAAAACTCTCATTTCTGTATTTTAAGCTCTGCCAAAAAAAGCAATTTAGAAGGGAACACAGACAAATTCTTCATCTGAGCCCAGAAGGGACTGCAGACTCTGTGATTACACCTCTTGTTCTGCTCAGTAAAATGAGGCACAGCTTGGCTGAGGACGTGCTGAAGGTCCTAAACAAGTCTGGCAGTGCTGAGAATCCTGTGGAGGTGTTTTGCTTCTTGGTACATTCATGTGACAAACTGTTGGCTGTGGTGCTTTAAGCTGGGGAAGGGCTTTACAAACAAACAAGGAACACTGAGGGAACAAACCAAACATTTTACAGAGTGCTATGCAAAAGTGTATTTAAAAAATCATTCTGTAAAAACCAATATGGTGCTTTTGATATTTCTCTGCAGAGACGTTCAGAAACCTCCTAATATTTCATTCAAAATTTGGTTTATCAAATGATTAACATGGAATTAACCAGAGAAAAAAATGTCAGATAAGTGGGGAGAAGAAGATCAAATGTTTCCTGAGATGTAAGGAAAGAGCTAAAATGGTGTAGAGCATTGCCTTATTCTTCTAGTTTGAATATTATGCATCCCAGAAATAAAAGGAGAGGGAAGCAGGTGTGAAAAGCACCATGTGATGATTGGCCTGTCCTGTTGGGCAACTAATGGAGACTCAGCTGTTTGCTGTTATCCAGCCTGGGATTAGAGGATAAACATGTCTGGGATTTAGCATAGGCAGTGCAGGGCTGGTTCCCATGCTCTGGGATGGGTGTGCAGTGCCTTGCTCTGCGTTGTTCTCTGGGAGTGGGGAATGGGATAAAAGTCCCTGTCCTGCCCCCTTGGGAACCATGGCAGGGCATGGAAAGGACACTCAGAAAATCCAAACTACTGCCTAAAATACTACAGAAAAACCCACTGAACGTCAGTTCTCTATATTCATTTATCTGCTGGTTGTGTACCCGAGTTCTCAGCACAGTTTTACACTGGGTTGCTGTCCCAAGGAGATCTTTGCCATGTCACTGTAAGGAGAACTGATTTAAGTGGTTTGTCCTCCAAAGAAGCTGCACCTTTCCCTAAATGCTGTCTAAAAGTGCTTTCACATAAAGGTAAAATAGGATTGTGCTGCCTGATAGAGGTAAAAAAAATCCCGTAATCCTCTTTTTAGTTAATCCTAGAGCAGAATTCCCTAGTGGGAAAATGAATTGCTAGAGGCTTTCCCCAACAGTATAAGAAGAACTTGAGGAAGGAGATTCAAGGAAAATATCAAGGAAAATTGGGAAGTGAGGGATACCAGGAGCTAGGGTTGTCCTGTTATTGCTGAGCCAGTTTCAATCCCACCATGGTCAGATACCAGAAACCTGAATTGTCTCCACTTCCTGGGAGTTAATTTATATTTTGGTGGAGTTCAAGGAGGACTTGTAGGACGAGCAAAGCAGCTCTCTATGAAGCTTATGAAAACTTGTGATGTATTTTGTAACATCCACACACTGGATCCAAATCTCAGATTTCCCATTAATCATAAATTTTTGCAATGTAGGCAGCCTGCAGTGACCCACTGATGACTAGCACAGGGGCAAGATGTTCCAGGAATTTCTTAACCACAGATGAAGTTTGGAAAAGGAATTGGATGCATAACCAGGTTTTCTTCCCAGTAAAGTGTTTAAATCCTGACATTTTGAGGAAATAAAAAATTTGCATGAATATAGGTTTGGCAGATAATTTATCCTACAAAGTAAGGAAGGGAGTGGTGAATGCTGAAGTGTTTTCTTTTTTTTTTAAATTAAAGTTATTGATTTTCATTCCAGAATGACAGTTTTCTTTGTTAAATAATTGCTGTAATTCAAAGAAATATTCCCTTTTGAGTGAAAAAGAATGTTTCTGTTTGAATCAATTATAAGGTCTGTGTGTGTACAAATTTTTCTTTCACTAAGCAAAAATTGCCATAATTAGAGGCTGTGATTCACATTTAACAGAAGGCTAAAAAGAAAAGTAGCAATGTTTTGCCTTTTTGCATATGTTTATTCTTGCTATTTAGAATTTAGTAACAGGAGAATAAATACAATTTTTGGGAAACGAGGAAATTCTTGATGAGAAAACAATGGAGATTTCTTTTTTCTTTCCTTGTGTCCATTGGGCAAATATGCAGATTTTCTTCTACCTTTTGTTTGCTTTCTTGCCCCAAATATCTACAGAATGAGTGAACTCAGGATATTTTTGCCCTCTTATGCAAATTACATGTCAGTACATAATTACCTGTTAGAATAATTGCTTGGTTCCTACACAGAGGTAGCAACTACATGCAAATAAAGCACACAAATACCTGAATATTTTGGTATTTGTTTCATGTGCATGAAAATATGCGTCACAGTTTCTGTGTAAAGATGATCATCTCATTTCTAGTGAAATGCAAACGAGTTCTGAGCAGCATATCTCAAGATCTAAATTCAATTAGACTCGTGTAATGATCTGTCAGGAGGGTATTCCATGCAAGGTTTTCTAGATATCAAACCCTTTCTATCTTGTATCAAACACTTGAACAAAATAATTGTGAATTAGGAGTATGAAGTGCAGTCTGCCTCAGGATCGTGAGATTTCCTCTTGAGGATGCTCCCACAGATCTCACAAAAGAACAGGGCATTTATCATCCTACCAATGATTCCTTCTGCACAGGAGGATTAGATGAGGACAGGCTTAAAAATCACCTTTGGCAAAAGTCAGTGCTTGGATTGGGTTCTCTTGATCTGGATTATTCCAAGTATTCTGTAATGAAAATGTGCCTTTTGCTGTGTTTCTTGAAGTCTCCCTAAATCTTCTCACCTCTTACACCCCAGAGAGCTGCAAATCTTTATGTATTTTCTGGTGTTTGGTCCAGATTGCATAATGCAGAGACCTCAGCCTGATTGGTGCCACTGGGAGTGATGGGTGCTTGGGATTGTTCCCTTTGCCCTGGAAACACTGAAGTCTCCCCAGGACGGCTGCAGCATGGAGGGATTCCACATGGCTGATTCGGTCTAGATTGTTTATCTTTTGAACACCACTGACCACAAATTACCTGGCCTTCCGTGGCCATTAATTAATAGACTCCATTAGTGAGCAGCCAATTACAGGATGATTATTTTTCCCCTGTATCCTTGGCTCTTTGCATCCCTGCTTTCCTTTAGCCCATGAGGCAGAGCAGGGGCTGCAGCCAGCCCAGATCCCAGATGGGACTGACCCCATTGCTGCTGTACCCTCACCTGTCCTCATTTTTCTGATGCTTTTGAAACCACCACTCAGCTCCTGTTTCCTGAAATCTTGGTATTTTTGCTTTCTGTGCCTTCACTCTCACAATTGTTGCATTGCCCACCCCGTATGTGTTTCCTTGTAGATGTGTCTCTTGTTATCTCTGAAAGTCACCTGCTCTGTGATGAGGAAAAGAATGATGGCACTGGTTTTATTATTTCAATTTTTTTTTTATTCTTTGAAGGGGTTGGTATTGAACATGGATAAAGACATAATAAAAAGACAGCAAGAAGTCTTTTGCAAAGATAGTATCTTATAAAAAGATGGGAAAATCCTTTCATTAAATGAAAAGATAAACAGATTTTTAGATGCAGTAAATTCTGTGCTTTCAGCCATTCATTTCAGTAGCTGGATAGCTGAATGTGGCAAGCTGGCCCAACACGCCCTGGGAATTTATGGGAATGAAGTAAAACAGGGGCAATGCAGGTGAAGGAGGAGTTTCTTGCAGGCTCCCAGTGCAAACTGGTCCAACTGGAGGCTGGGATGCTTTTAAACCAGCCTGTTTCTGGGAGGAGCAGTCCCCTAAAGCACCTGTGTTCAGCAGTGCCTTTGAAGAATGCTCTGCAATCTGTGAGCACAATCTCACTCCTGCTCAAGCTGCAGATTAAGATTTGGTGGTGTGGTGGCAGCCTTTAAAAGCAATGATTTATAAACACAAACTGTAGCTAAATTTTTCAGGGAACTGGATCTGCAGACATGAATGGCACGATTAGAAACACCGTGGGGAGTACATGCATAAAGCTTCTTTTAATTCTGGGCTTTTCAAGCGTTTAATAGCTTGACAGCAACATTTTAATAACAGCCCACTAGGCCCAGTTTTGGCATTCACCACACACGGAAACAGCTCCTGGAACTTGTCCATGGAACAGAGAATTCTGTTTCTGCAGGCTAGAGCTCATGTGGAGATAGAGCCGAGATAGAGCACTTGGAATTCAGGACACTTTTCCATCGCTGGGTGCTTGGGAACGTTACGTGTTCCTGTACCAAAGGCACCCCTCTGCAGGGGGCTGTGCTCCGTGAATTTTTCAAGGCACATTTTCTTCCTGAGCTGACTTCCCCGAGCAGTGCTGAAGGAAGGTGTCGTGCAGCAATGAAGTTTTTTTGGTTGTGGAATTTTGTGGCGTGCTCCGAGCCCCCGTCAGTGACAAGGCAGAATGGGACTCACGTCTGGAGACCCTTTGGAAACACTCCTGAATACCAGGGCTCCTGTCAGTAGTTACTGCCTTGTAAAAAAGGAAAAGGTTCAACCCTTCTGAGCCTTGGTTTTAACCTTAAGAAGGGAATGTACTTTAAGAAGGAAAAAAAAAGGGCAATTTAAACTCAATTGAGTTCCAACAGACTCAAAATAACATATTTCCTGATAGTACCAGATCTTTGATTCTCTCTTCTGTTGCATCTTGTACAATGCTTATAGCTCTGAAGGAAAAATGTAAATATGCTTATAGTTATTCAAACTGGTGCTGATTGCTACAGGAATAGTGTGTACCAATAAATACTTTATCCAAGGAAAGTGAAAATTAAGAATATTTAGGCTATTAAACTGGGATTGCTACTTAGACTTTGGCATGCAAGAAGACTTCAGTCTTCCATCAGAGTCTAGATGTAGGCTCAGACCAGAACAATTACCTATATAGTGCTTTTCTGCTTCAGCTGTTCTTTGGTTTCTCTTTGTGGGATGTTGCTTGTCTGAAAAGAGGCAACTGAGTATACAACATATTTCTGTTGAAAGAAATTTCCAGGGCTTTTTTGCTTTTGTAAATTCAAAATCTCGATCAAATTGGATATTTTTATATCCTTTCCTAAAAGGTCAAAAAAAGACAGTCTTCTAGCAAACATGACAGTGGAAATGAGATTCACAAGGTGCTTCTCAGGGTTGTGTGGTTTTACATTTTAAGGTGTATGAGAAATAAACTGCTTTGATTCATCACGTTTGCATCTCACCACGGCGGAAATTGCTCACCACTCGCCCAAATCCATCCGCTGACCTTGTTAAATATGTGTGTGGGCTTTTGCAGGCAACGGGCCTAAATATAGAAGCAAATTGCAAATGCTGTTTGACCAAATGGTCTCACATTGGCTGGGCAATTCTGCACATGCTGGCTGCACCAAATGCTGGGAAATTAATTAATTTGCCTGTCATTAAGCCGCTAATGTGGAGCAGCAAGCAAGCAGAGATAGCCAAACACACAGGGCGTCAAGCACTTCAAGTTTGGTCTGACCTATGGCAGGGGAGTGATTGTATACTCTGAATCTTGCTCTGTGGAGGTTTCTCCTTCTCTTGGCAGGTTTTCTCCTGTGTCTGAGCCCCGGTCACAGCTCAGGCTCGGGGCTGGCACAGCATCTCCTCACCAGGGTTAGGCATCTCTTCATCTAAAAACATCACAAAGAGCAGTTGGAGATGGAGATCTGCTCCATCCCTTCAACCCCATGGTGCCTCTTTAAGCAAGTGAAGCAAATTGTTTGAGGAACATAAAAAATTGTGATTGTGGTGAATAATTGTGCAAGAATATGGCAGTGCGGAAGGGGAGGCTCCTCTGTTTGGATTGTGAGGTTTGTAGCTTAATTTTTAAGTGAGATTTTTCCCCACCCTGTGTTCTGCTGTTAATGAAGAGTAGAGGACAGAGTCCCTCTGGATTCCTGTGCAAGTCATCAAACATAATAGCTTCAATATTGAAAAATTTCAGTGCTGCAGTCATGTGTGCATATGCTTGTTTTTAAGCATGTGAATGATCCCATTGCCATCAAATGTTTCTTTTGGTGCCTGATTTGGTTTAGTTTCCCATTAGAAATTGGAAGAATTCAGGTGTCAAAAGCTAGCTTTTTCTGACGTTATGCTGGCCAAAATAAACCATCCAAGCCAAATGCTTTGGAGTGCACTCTGACTTCAAAACCCGTGTGAAAAGTAGGAGCACCTTTAGTTCAGATGATGTTATTGCTGTATATGCTGACTCCTAATATGGTTTCATGATAATTTAGAAATTTTTTCCATTTCTCCATTAATGTTGTTGGGGTCATTCCCCTCCTGTGCCAGACTGGGCCCTTACTCTGCTCATTACTTTGTTGTCTTCCACTGAGTAGAAGCTGCAAAAAAAGCCTTCAAAATGTGCAGAATAGGAGGAGTACACATTTTGTAGTTGGGCTTTTTGTTTCTAGATGATAAAGGAGCATTGACATCCTCACAAAAACCCCTCGCCTTGCATTGGAAACAACACATTTTAAAATACAGACAGTTTAAAAGATATTTTTCAACCCTTCCATTTGGATTTCTCCCAGGATTAAGTTGTTACACTGATGATTGCAGTGGTTAGATTAGTGATTTAGGTGACTGGTTTTGAGGTATATAAAAGCAGGTTTTAGGTGTTTATTACATTTCACTGCTTCTTTTAAGGTAGTAAAGCCCCACATTTCAATGTGAAGATGTTTATTGCAGAAAAATCAGGACCAAAACAAACAGTTAAGATTTGAACAAAACTGATCACTCAACAGCATTTATATGATCCATAGACTTTAATCCCTCTTACCAGGGAATCTTCTCTGGGTTCAGTGGCATTGTTTGTTTTAGTTCCCTAAAAAATGCACATGATGGGAAGAGGTATGTTGATAATAATGTGCTGTGAATAGCATGAAGGCATTCTGTGCACAGCGTATCATATCATCCATCATTAAGTTTTTCTTCTCCCTCTCTCTTGCTAATGGCAGTGAATCAAATATTTAAATGCGTTTGTTAGTCCTACGTGCAACTGTAAGAGTATGTGGAGCAGGAAGGAAGCAGATTGTGTAGCACAAAATTAAGCTGTAAAGTGCATTTTAAACTGGAGATTTGGTAATGGACACAGAGCAAATGAACTCAGGGAATTAACATTAGAATTTGCACTTTAAATGCTTCCTAATTGGCACCTCTTGGGATCCATTTTGAACTCCCCCAACACGATTTTTTTCTTTTTACTGAAAACAGTCGGTTTGGGCTGACAGCACCTGGGTCATAGTGAATGAGAGATGATGATGTATTTGGCAGCTTTTCTAGTTGAGCACTGACAAGTCTTGTTCTCTAAAGAAAAAAATCAAAACATATCAATCCACATGCTCACTGTACTGAGGAACTTCGTTGTCATATCTTTCAAATTGTTTTAATGTTTCAGCACTGCAGAAGTGAAGGCATAACAGAAGGAGACAACTATATGCAGTTTCACTTTGTTGAAAACAACTACATAAGGAAAGCAGAACATAACTAGCAGAGTCCTGATAAGGTCATGTCAAACAAATTAATAGGAGATGGAAAAGAAAAGCTTAAAAATCATTCTTTTAAGATGATAGTCCTGCTGGATGGGAGTTGGGCCAGCCCATCCAGTCCTTCCCTTGGCTTCCTGCCTTGTGTGTCCCCAGGATTCCGGGCTGTCTGGATGTGAGTATTGACTAACCCTTTTCTGGAGTGTTTGTGTGTGTGCTGACCCTGTCTGCCACCCAGGCCTCGATAGAGCTGTTCACTGAGTGCCATCCAAGAGCCACATCCTGCCCTCTCTCCCAGATGACAGAAAGACAAGACAAGGTGACATCAGCTTGGCTTTAGGTAATTTCTGAGTGCAGAGCTCCTGGATTTCCAGAGCAAGCACCATTTCCAGTGGCTCTGCAGCTGGAAACCCTCCTCCCTGCAGGGTGGATTTGTGACACATCAGACAAGTGGGGCTGATTTTTGGTGCTGGATCACTGCTCAGGTACTGACCAGCTCTGCAGCCTCAAATGGGCCATCACAGGGTGATCCAAGCCCACAGGTAGAAGAGCAAAGATGTGCAGGAGATAATCTCCTCATTCCTTTGGGAAAAGGGTTGATTCCAGCCTCAGCAGAGGGATAAATGCTAAAAATATGCAAATACTTTGGGGGAAAGGTCCCTTATCCTCTCCTTGCTTTTTGGTCTGCGCCAGCACAGTGGAGAGATGATTTCCAGCCTAACCTAAATGCTACAGACCCAGGCAGTTCCTTCAATTCTGACTTCTGGGTGAATCACCCTACAGGAATTTTGTGGTTTTGTCACAACAGAACTTTACAGTTTTATTTATGAATATTTAAATTCTCAGTTACAATGAAGAAAAATAGTTTTGAATGTAAATATGTAGCCAACATTTTTACTCTTCCAGCACTAGGGGCCAAATCTGCAAAACTTATTAATATGGCTGAGCTTTATTGAAAGACTTCATTAACTAAAGAATAGGATAAATATATAATATATTCTTTTTTTTACTAATACCACCTTTGTTGTGAAGAAGCTGAGAGTCAAGGGGAAAAAGACAATAGAACAGTAAAAGGATTCCCTGACAAAAAGTTGTAACAACAATATCTGTGACCTTGGATTTGTTCATTCTGCCTCATTCTATTGAACTGCCCAAGGACTGCTCATTTTAGGCCTAATTTTTTTGTTCTACATTGAAAATAATCGAGTCTCAATAGGTTTGTGTTTAAATACAGCCTTGTTTGCTTCCCTGTAACCTGTTGCTCAGTTCTACTGACTAAATGTCCTGAGGCACAGTCTTCTCATCCTTTTGTCAGTGGAATCTACTTAATTATTCACCTTAGAGCAAAGATGTTACAATTATAGCCTTCCCTTTGTGTCAGTAACCAAGCATCTCTTTGACTGTTATGTTAACTGTTTCAGAATTAAAATATCTGCCTATAAATCTGGCCCCTTTATTCGTGTGAATTCATGGGGCCTGTTACTAAGCTGAGAAGTTTGGTGTTTAATCTGATAACCACTATTTCACAGATCACATAGACGAATCTAAAATTCTGATTAAAGGAGTGTGGGAAAACATTTATGCATTTATTTTAGTTGGCTTGATTTTGTTTTTGTTTTTGTTATTTTTTTTCCCCAAAGGATTTCTGTGGGCTTGGGATCTGGCACTCTCTTTTTCTTCTGTAGTGATTTACAATTATCTCCCTTCCATCCTCAACAATACTTGTGAAAGGAGCTGCCACTTCCAATTATTCCCAGTCCTGGAACCTTTCTGTAAATTTCCCTGTGTTTCCTGACCTCTCCCTTCTAGGAAAGAAGGAACCCAGAGTGTGTTCCCTGTCATTGGCAGCAAATGCTTATTAACGTATTTACCATTGTTGACCCTGCTCACACACCTCTGATCAACCCCACTTGGGTAAATCACTGATAAATTATCACTGTTTCTCCACTGAAGTTTTGCCAGTCAGTGCTTATGTGCGTGTGGATGCAGGAAAACAAAGTTTTGAAGGTTTCCCTATGAGAGACTCATAAGTGTGACAAAACATCTTCAGCTGGAAACTCTCAAAGGGAGAGCGGCTGTGGATTTTAAATGCCTTGTTTTGAGATTTTAATTGGGACACTACAGGCTCCGGTTTGGGACCTGCAGGAAATGAGGACTCAGCACCTCGGGAGGACTGGTCCCTGATCAAACAGCGCTGGGCTCCTTGAAATCACTCTCTGTGCTCATGACACCATGCCACGCTTTTCAATCCCAAGGTTGTTTTTTTGTATTTAGTGTAAAGGTCACGTTGGGATTAAAAACAATGAGCAGCTCACAGCGTGGCCAGTGACCTCGTGAGAGAAATGGAAGCACAGTTCACAGTAAAATCGAGGTGTGCTGAGCACAGAGCTGTGGCCAAGAAGTGGAATTTTCTAATTACGTAGTCATTTTGGGAAGGAATGTGCTTGTTAGAAGCAGGCCAGGTGTGCACTTGTGATGGGAGCTGGGGAGGCTGTGTAATTACACACCTTGCATAATATAAAGTTTACAATAGCCATACAATTGATGCAGCAAGATGTAAATACAGCAAGTTAAAGTGTCTGAAAGGACACCTGTAATCTAGCCTACAGCTAGTACAATTACATTTGAAACAGTCTTGCATTAAGATTTATTGGTGTGTTAAAGTTGCCACTATTCTAAAACAAACAAAAAAAAGGGAATAATTCAGAAAATTTCAACAATATCTTTTCAATGAGAAATGAAAGCTATTTGTGGATTCTTCCTGTAGTTTCCTGAAAAGTCACATTGAAATCACATTTCTTCACATATTCTTCCATTCAGTAATTATGCAGTAGTTTTCAGTAATTTGGCTTTATATTTGTAAAAGACTTTACACAGTGTGCGTCTGCCCAAAAGATCACCAGAACTTTTGCCCCTTTGCAGCAAATTAAAAACATCAGGGCAAATTTAAAGAAAGGGGGAGAGGAGGGGGAAAGAAAAATATTTCTCCATTAGGTTATGCTGGGATTATGGCAGTTTCCAAAGCACTTCATTTGTAGAGATTTAAGCTGAAAGAGTGCTCAGTATTAGTGAAAAAGGCTCCTTGTGAAGGTGCTGCTCCCCACTGAGCACTGCTGGGTGATCCCAGGAGCAGGGGCACAGAGCCACTCCTGTCTCAAGGTGCCCGTGCTCAGCTGGGATGAGATGCAGCAGGGTCCTGGTGTCGCCCCTTGTCTGATGCTCCTGCCCAGAGCAGGGAGTCCTGCAGCGTCCTGGTGCCATGCTGGGCACCTCATCCTGCCCTGCGCCTGGTGAGGAGGTGACTCGGGGCCAGCACGGTGTCCCAGGGCCAGGCAGAGCCCGGGAGGTGCTGGCACGAGCAGAAGGGCTGGGAGTGCCCGGCCGTGCCCGCTGTGCCACAGCCCTGCCCGGGCAGGTCACCCCTACCCTGGGCCACCCCACACCTAGAGATGCCACACCTCGTGTGAGTGTGCAGGTGTGCGATGCATAAACATGAGGGCTCTTTGCATGAGCAAGCAACACCTTGGGAGAGGCTCCCAGGGCAGTGCTGGGATAATTCTGTGCTCTCTTTGTCACTGAGGCCCTGTGTGTGCATGGAGGAGCTCCTGTTACAGCTCTCTGGTTTTACTGTCCCTGCTCTTGCCCTCCTCCCATCGCACCACATTCACTGTGATGCTCAGTTTGTTGTAGGATATGCAGCCCCCACTTCCCCCCCTTCAGCCATAAAACTGGATGAGCTAATTATAAAAAAAGGGAAAAATGAGTCTGTTTGTCTGGTGGAGGTGGGAGGTCACTGCTCAGTTTTCCTCCTTTGCTGCTGCTCTGTGAGTAACAGAACAAGCCTCCAGGACAGGAACTCAGAGCAAGTGATGCTCAGGGCATTATTTCCTCCCCTGGCTGTTGGAGCCACCCACCAGCTTTCCATGCCTGGAGGTAGGAAAAGGAGCATTGTGCTGGTGACCCACGGCAGGCAGGTACCAGTGACAACACCGAGGGCTGGTGGAGGGGAAGGTGTGTGCCAGAGGGGTGAAGTAATCCGAATAAAAGCTCTGAGCGTTGCAGGCAGTGCTGACAGCTAACAGGTGCTTTGTGGAAAGGGAAAGTTCACCTCCCTTCTTAAAAATTTAACAGACTAAGCCCTTTAGTTCTCACAGCAAGCAGTACTCTTCACCAATACAGCTTTTTGCTCTTCTTCCAAAAAAACCAAAGCAAAAATCTTGTCTTTTCTCTACTCTCCATCCTCTGACTCAATGAAGGTCCCTCTCTTACAGGCAAAGTTCACACAAAATCCATCCATGCACCGGCCCCTGGAGCACAGCAGGGAGGGGCTGGGAGTCCGTGCCAGCTGTTTGCAGACACAGGGATCCCAGTGACCTGCCTTTCTCACCTGGCTGCACCTTCCCCCAGGCTCCTGAGCGATTTAGCAATGGCAGTGGGAAGGGAGGTGAGCAGCAGCAGGGTGTGAGTGATGCCCAGGGGGCTCAGCAAACCCAGGTGCCCTGAGAGACCCGTTAGGGGCATTTCCAGGGCTCCAGGAGCAGGGGATGGGAACTTGGCTGCACTGTTTGATCACGATCCATATCCAGCAAAGCGGAAAAATGACAAACAAAGGGATCTTTTTGCTCATAATTTAGAAGGAAGTGTAAAATCTGGTGTGACAAGTTTAGTAAAATAAAGGCACAGGAAAGAGCCATTAAGTGCTTGCATGCATTTCATGAAGAAGAGCAGCTCATCTTGGCTCTGACCATTGCCTTGTAAATGTAGGAAAATAGCTATTTTGCAAACAATTCTTTGGATCTTTCTTATTATCACAATAAATTAACTCATCTTTCCTTTCTTTCTATTTGAACACATTTTCTGAATTGAATGTGACTGACATGTAGGCAAATAACCTTCGAGAAAGAGCAAGGGTTTGTTGGGAAAGGTGAAAGGAGAGAAACATGAGAGAGAAATTAGGACTTTGTAGTGGAAATATGGAAACCTGCATGAGAAGGGAGCTGGCAGGAAGGTGCCTTGCAGAGGATTTGTACAAAGCTTTGTGAACCATCCTTGCTCTTTTGACCCGCACTAGAAACTTCTTCCCATCAATGCTCAAAGCCATTTTGGCTTCATTTTACAGAAATGAGACTGAAAATTTCAAATTAACAATTAGCACCATGTAACTACCGCTGGAGGATGATTGCAGTGGTGATGGGCAAAACAGCAACTTCCCCCTCACTGCTTGAACCCACGTTAGAATTGTGGCTGATTTTTGTGTGAACTTGGCTTGCAAGGGAGGGACCTTCACTGTGTCAGAGGATGGAGAGTAGAGCAAAGACAAATGAATTTTTTAGTTGTTTTTTTTTTTTTTCTTGGTAGAAGAGTGAAAAGCTCCCAAATATTGCTGTATTTGTGAAGAATATTGCTAGCTGTGAGAACTAAAGGATTAGTCTGTTGAGTTTTTTAAGAAGGGAGGTGACCTGGTTGCACGTCTACGTGCCTCCAGGGCACAGCATGCAATATATGTTTCTAATCTAGTGAAGAAAGATATGGGAAAAACCAAAGAGTGGAGGAGAAACCCATTAAGTTCACCTTAGAGGTAAAACATCAAGTAACAGGGCATTGAGCCTGGAGGGGGAAAAAATTATGGAGTAAAATAACAGTTTCTCATCTCAATCAAGATGTTGTTCTAAAATAAGGGTTTTATTCAAACATAAATGATTGGATTTAAAACAGATTACAACAGATAAGGGGAAGATCTGCAAATTCAGGGGTGGCCTGGTGGCCCAGGGTGGCTCTCTGTGGCTTTCCTAAGTTCGTTACGGTCTTAAATAAATTAGAGGCATGTCAGATTGGAATAGCAGAGCTCTGACTCTCTTCCTTTGCCCACTCTGACTCATGCAATCTCTGCAAAGTTATCTCTGTTTGGAGGGTGGGAAGAGAGGCCTTTCGTTTACCAAACCTGTCACTCTGTATTTTACACTCTCCTGTGTATTATAAGAAACCTAAATCTTACAGTTGTGGCTGGATTCCAGTCCCTTTACATCATTTAGGTGGATAATTTGTTCCACTGTGTTTTTCTTTCTTCTCGGCTGTACTTTCCTTTTGAAGCCTCCAGCTACTGGATTGGGGAGGTAAATTACAGTCTGTCCTAGGCCTGAATTGTGCCTCTTGTTTCAATTTTTGGAACTCACATAATGGATTCATCCCAGGATTGCTTGCATTCAGAGGATTAAATAACTGGGACCCCCTTTCACAGAAGCTGCTGTGTGAAAATTGTTATGATACTTAAAAATGATCTTTTAGTACTTCCTTTCTTGAGGCTACAGGAGAAACAATGTTTTCTCTGTGTCATCAAGTGCAAATTAAAAAAAAAAAGGTACTTGCTCAGTTTTCAACATGTGCACTCCTTGGCTTGATGTTGCTTCTTTGGTGCATGTGCAGGTTCTTAAGGGTCATTTTTGCTCTCTGTAGTGGCAGATAGAGAGAGACACCTGTGTGAGAATTTGGCCCTAAATACTCATCACAGAATCACAGATATCTGACTTCATCAGGGAAATATTCTGGTCACAATGTCTATGGTCATGGCAAAGCTGTAGTGAGATGTTTAAGGGGGATTCCTTTGGGATTTTATGGATATGGTTTTGTTTTGTTTTTTTTTTGTTTTATCATCTATCCAGTAAAATCTCACTAAACTTTGAAGCATCTGGAATCTAGCAAAGGAATGGTGAAATTATAATGAAGGGAAAAAGCAGCTTTGAGAAATAATGGGGATTTTCACTCCCTGAACTGTCCTGGTGCCTGATTCCCTGCCACAGCCTGGCCACTGTCTTGGAGAGTTTTAAACCCATCAGATATCTCTGAGAGACCATCAAAAATGGAGAAGATGAAAACTCATCCTGATATTTTAAAAGGGGAAAACCAAGGGAAATTCTTCCCCTTTTTAAAACTGAGCTGGAAGGGTAAAACCCTCTCAGTTTTTTTTCTTTTAAAAGAAGTGACTTGTACAGTTCACCCTCATATCAGCCTTGGGAACTGCAGTGTCTTTATCATCTACTCAGAGATGTGAACATCTCTTTAATGCTAATTAATGCCTGTTAGTGATGGACACCTGCAATCCAAGGGCTGGATTTTTTAACTGCATTATCATGTTTTCCACGTGTATTTCCAAGGAGCTGCTCTGGACAGATTTATACCATTAATGCATTTTTTTAATCTTGTACACATTTAGGTTCTCTGTGTCCTAAACACAGACATATTTAGAAGAAATAAAAATGTAAATGAAGAACTGGTTTGTGTTTGGTTAATGAACAGAGCAGGAAGTGGGGATGTGCAAATGCCCAGCAGGCTCAGGGGTTAAACCTCCTCCCTTTAATTTCTACAATGGATTCTCAACATCCAGTATAAACAAAACTCAGCAAATTATTCCTTCTGTTGTGCTCAGTTGTCCAATCACACACTCCTTTATTCCTTATTATATACATACTGCTTGAAAAGTATTTGAGGCAACTGGGAAAGTGCTGTGTGAGATGCAGGGGAAGTCTTAACCACCAGGAATTAAAATGTTAAACTGCACAGTGTACAAGTCACATAACCAGGAAATTACTTTAATCAATTCATTAAAGTGTCCCAGACCTGAAGGAGAAAGTTAATGTAAAAGTTACAAAGAGAAGCCTCTCAAAATCATTATTAGGGGTGAAACACAAAACAATTCATTATGTATTTAATTTTGGTGGAACTTGGTGTGTAGAGATTCCTAAATATTGATCGTATTGTGGTGGCTCCTGCACATGTGACAGGGGATAGGATGAGATGAGATCCACCGAAGAATTTATTAATGAAATATTGTCTCTGCTGTAAACAGCTTGGAGTTCTAATTCTGTGTTAAGTTTTCAGAAGAAAAGGCAGAACACTAAAATCTCTCTGAGGAGTTGGAGTTGCTGTAACTGTGGTGGACCTTGGCTGGGTTAGTGGCAGGTGTGGTGAATAGTTCCAGTGGGAAAGAAGGGATTCGTGTTGGATTGGGTCAGATTATCAGTGCAAATATTCTGTTCTATTGCAAACAGATATCTGGTGTCCCTCAGGCCCACCACAGTCACCCCCACATGTCTGATTTGAGGGCAAGAAGTTGCTAAGTATCAAATTTTTGCATGTAGGAAATCTATTTGGGAAGCCCTGCCACATTCCTACCACTCCAGCAGCTGAGTTTGACTGGACTGGAGCAGGAAGGTACAAAACTCACCCTGGAGCATCTTAGTGATGCAGCAGTGGCAGGTTGGCCCTGCAGAGCAGAGGGTCTTTGAGGTGGCCCAGAGTCGTGCTTCCAGTCTCACCAGAGAGCAAAACCAGGAGCTTCTGGAAGGGAGAGGTTCCTGGGGTGGGGTGGGAAAAATCACAGGAAAAGGAAATAAAAATTTTAAAATCCCTGCTGTGGATTTGGCAGGAAACAAAGAAAACCAAACTGGCTGAAGGAAAACTTTTGTCAGAAGCATTTTCTGCACAAAAACATGGTTTTAACCAAACCTTGGGATGGTCCAAATGACTTACCCCTTGCTCCCTTACAGAATAGTGATGGTCTTGATGAAATTTTATTCAAAGAAATTAAGAGTGATACATTTTAAATTTCAGAGCAGCTTTTTCCTCGGAACATTTGTATTAAAAAAGGGTGGAACAGTCAACACTGAGACACTCCTCCTCCATTGAAACAAAATACTTTGACTGACTAAATTGAAATTTTGCTCTGAAATATTTCACTTCAAGTTCTGTCGCTGTTGATATTTTATATTTTTTCCCTGATCCCAGATTACTATGGCTTTGTTTAATTTACATGTTTTACCTTGTAAAAAGCTCTTTATCTATTTGGAAACTTTATCTATTCAGAAACTGATTTAGTGCAGCAGAGGTGAAGCACTACACAGCACCAATGTGCACAGAAGGCTGTTCTTGAATTTGCCTTTTTATTTTCACTCCTGCTCAGACCTCTCAACACAGCAGCTTCCAAATGTGCATTCCTGCAAGCATCCACAGTGGGACTGGAAGGCCACCAGGAGCCAGTTTAATGTGGTTTTTACAAGGGGATGCCGAGGGCTGCAGTGGCTGCTGTGGCAGAGCTGCATCGTCGCTGCAGGTGGTGTAACTTAGGACTGAAGGTCCAATCCTATCCCCCAGCTGTTAGCAGCTGTATTTAGTTGCATTTTCCGTGGGATTTCCTGCTTCCCCCTCCTGCAGCTCAGCACTGTTGGTCTCTCAGTCCCCAGCCAAGCTCTGTAAGCCCAGGCTTGCTCAAGCACGTAATGTGCAGCAGAAATGTCAGGCTTGTGCCGTCACCTGAGATCAGTCACAGCCCTTCCAAAGGGGCTGCAGCTCCTCTGGAACTGGGCTGGAGAGCACGTGTGCTGCAAACACCTTCTGTGCATTAAATAAAGGATTCTCTGAGCTTGAAAAGCACCTTCAAATGAAGGATTTTCAACAAGCTCCTCCTCGCTGTGTCTGTTGATTCCTTTATCTAAAGGAAGCTGTAATTCTTGCCCATTCAAGAGAAAAAGCACACCAAACATCAACACCTCCTTAGGATTTTGGGGCATCTTCTGCTTATTTCTCAGGTCAGTGTTTCTGTGATGGGTTGAGATGTTGTGGTTATCCATGTCAGAGGCCAGACACAGCTCTCAAAGCCCCGAGGGAAAGGTGACAAGCATCAAAGTAGGTCTGCAAGGACCTTGTGCAACCCCTGGGCAACTCCTGCATCCGTGCTTTCAAAGAAAGCTTTCTTTGTTCCAGGATTTACATTTTGTTTTCTGCAGCAGGCAGCTTTGTTTCTGCTTGAAGAATTCTTCTTCTCCGTGGTTAAAAAGTCTCTTCGTGCTTGCTGCTGGCTGTGCAATGCCCGGTGAATGAGTTTTGATAATTTCTGTTGGGATTAATTAATTAATTGCAAATGTCTTCAGGCTAAATTGCGAGTTTGCATGTCAGGATGCTGTACATAATCAACAAAATCACTCAGGGGCTTGACATTATGGAGGTTACATGGAGATTGTGAGAGGAGCACATTCATTCCACATTAGTCAAAACTTTCTAGATGTTATTTATAGGACAGTTCCTCTTTTATGAATTCTCAGAGTCAGAAGCAGAGATTTAAGATGAAATGTAATAACAGAAGCAGAGAGGTAATTCCACTGATTGATACTATTTGATGAAGTTGCAAAATGTTTGAATAGGATGAGTTACAATTTTAATGGGAAGTAGGACTGGAATAAATAAATAAAGATTCATAATAACATTTCAGGTTAGATGGAGCACTGCTTTCCCAAATGAATGAGCACTAATGAAGCATTGTATGAACTTCTAGAGACTGGCTACACCAGCCAAGTGAAGGGCACTGGATGCATTATAAAGTCAGAGAAAGATCTTTAATTTGGATGTTATCAGCACCAACTGACCCATGAGAATAAACAGTGCATGAGGCACATAAAAAAGCATTTCTTAAATCTATAAACCTGAACATTTTGGCTTCTGTCCTGATCCTAGACTATTTGATTGTGCTTTTCTTTTCTTTTCTTTTTTTTTTTTAATTTAACTGACATCTCCTGCCTTATAAAAAGTCTATTCAGGAGCTGCACTGAATCCAGCAAAGTTGAGGCAAACCCAGCTACACAAAGGCTTTATGGTTTAGAATGAAACAGGAGACACATTTTGCAAACATCTTTATGTCTGTACTTTGAAATCATCAATTTAAATCCCCTTGGCAATGAAAGCATTGTTGCTTCTGCTGGATTCACCACTTCTCATGCTCTTGGTAAAACGATCTTGTTGGTTCAAGTAAGTCCTAATGGTTTTGATCCATAGTCGATGGATTTTTTTGGGGTTTTTTCCTATTAAGGAATGCAACTCATTGGCCTTAAGTCTGCAGCAGTTGTAGTCCCAGTATGTCCCAGTCAGTGACCAGTTTTCCCCTGCAGGGAATACCCACCAGGCTGGCTGCCTTTCCCTGATCTGTTTAAAGTGTTCATCAAAGCAGATTCTGAACTTCCACTTGGAATGCTCAACGAAGCAGCCAAGGACTTTGCAGACCCTGTGTTATTTACGTTTCTGGCTGGATGTTTTGGTTGCATAATCAGGTGCACATGGAAATGTGGCATGCAGCGAAATGCTGTAAGCACGCGTGAAAACGCAGCATCCGCTCGGGGAGGCTGGACAGCGTTTAAAGGTGATCTTTGCTGTCAGCATCCAGGGGTTTTGAGGATGTTACTGTAATAACAGCAAAAGCAAAACTCTGCCTGGTTGAGTTGAAAACTGTGCTCCAAGAAAGCAGCTTTGTCCTGGCCTTTGATAACCAGGTTTTGTTAAAAAGGGATGTAAAATAGTAACACAAAAATGGGTCTTGTTCAGCTTGTGGACATTCTTTCCTGCCAAGCACCTGACTGTCTGAAGCATTATGGATTGGTGGGAAAAATGCAACCGTGTGTGGTGTTCACTAGAATTGGCCAGTTGTGCCTGCATTTATTTGATTTATATTTACAATTATCTCTTATGCATGTGGAAATTAGACGTGTCCTGCGAGTGTGTTGGAGCATACATTTCACTAAATCAAAAGAAGTTTATGTAAATAGATGCCATAGTAAAATCTGCTGTTAAAATCCAGCATAGAGACAGCATTCCTGGATATTCTCCAGAGATGTTAGAGCTCCAGAATGCAGCAGCACAGCTTGATCTCCCTTTTAGCTCTCTAGAACTTGCTTTTTAACAGTCAAGGCCTGGACAGGCAGAAATGGAAGGCGAAGGCTGCTCTCCTCAGCTCTTGAGGTGTAAAAGGCTGGGGTAGCATAAGGGATTCCCAGGAACAGGAGGATGCTTCCAACCCAAATAATGCCAAAGGTGGCCATGAAACTGCCTTTGGCAGGCTTGTGTTCTCCATTGTCTGTGGGACAGGCATCCCTGGAGCATCCTTTGAGATCTCTGTCATCCTGATAAACACAAAGGGTTTTTGGGATTGCTCTCTGCTTCTTTACTGACTTGGAGTTTGGGAGTGTAATCTTTGATTCTTCCTGATCTTTCACGTTTTCACTTGGCCCACAGTACCATGGAGGAGTTGAAATGTAACCTGCTTCTTCTTAGCCCAGATCTGGATCACACTCATGGTTGGGCCCTCACTCTTTAATCAGTTCCTCTTTGCAAAATCCCATCTTCAGAGTCTTCCACAGGGTGGGTTGGCTTTTTGTTGTTTGTTTTGTTTTGCTGTTTGCTTTTTTAAAAAATTTATTTATTGTTGGATTTCATCTGGTACGAAGGTTTAAACTACAGAAGTAATTTAAAATATCGTGGCATTTCCTTTCTTAATTAATCCCAACTGTTTTCCTTGGTAGCGCAGAAAGTATCAGTATTTGATGAGGACGTTTTGCCTTCATCACTGGGGCAGTGGATTCTTCCTGCCGAGTCTGTAAACAGCAGACAAGCCACAGAGTTCAGCCTTCACGTTCTGGTTTTCATTAAGCCCAGACTAGAGGAGCACCCAGCTGTGTCTTCCTGTAAGGTCTGTCAGTCTTCCAAAGCTTGTTAACATGCTAATATAAAAGGAAATAGGGCTGACTTCAAGGAATTTACAACTAGTCTTAAACTTCAAAGAGTAGAGCTACATCTCTTCAATACAACAACAACAACAAAAATCCTATAATAAAAGTTCTGTTAGCCACGAGGACAGATCTGGGTGCATTGAACACTTCAGCCATAGTGCAGGATGCCACATTTCTTGTTGCAAGTTGCAACACAAAGCCTCCTGCAGTTGTGAAACTTTGTTCATAGCTGGTAGGTTTGATGAGAGACAAGATAAATTGCTGTCCAGCCCACAATTAGGATATCAGGCACGAAGTTGTCAATCTCTCCTTCCCTGAACCTGTTTTCCATGTAAATGTTTGCAGGGGGATGGATGGTGGATCAGGTTTGAACAGTAGGCAGCATTCTCAGGTGGCAGGAATTGGAAGGACTCCTATGACTTCAAGGGGAATTACTGAACATCTGAGCAGCTGGCCCAGGCTGAGGAAACAGCTGCAGTGTCGAATGAAGGTGTTCAGACAAGGTGGGACAAATTCTGTGGATTGCCATGGAGAAAGAGAGCACTGCTTTGTGGAATCCAGGAGAATGACCCAGGGCTGGCAACTGGATCTGCAGGAGACCCTACAGAAATGGGGCCAGCAGCGATGCTTCCCCAGCCTCCAGTGATTTGAGGATCAGGATTCCTAAATTAGGATCGATATCATTTATATCAAGAAGCAATCCATTATCCCCCCTCCTCCTCATTTTCTTACTGCGTCTCTTCTTTAGTTCAGTGGATAACGTGAAAGATTCACTGAAAACGCCTCTTTCTCCCCTTGCAGGGCTCTCTGCTCCTGGTGGAGCCTCGGGGATATTTCAGGTCTTGCAGGAACGTGGTGAGATGAGGTTCTGCATCCCTGAAGTTCTCAGATGGGAACATTTCATCAGTAGTGAGAGTAAATTTCTGTTTTTATCACCTGTGGATCAGATTTCTGGCAAAGGAAAAACACCTCAAACAATCAAAAATGTACCATTATTTTTATGTTTGAAAATATTTCCTTTAAGATTCTCCTGGAGAAGGCTGAAGAATTTGGATGCATAGGCATAAGGATTGTTGCACAGCTGAGATAATTACATATTAAATGGCTTTGGCAGGGACCCTGAGCAATAAATGTGTCAGATGACACATTCCGGGGTCATTTGAGGAGATTTCTTCATGGGGTAACTTTTTTTTAACTCAAGATTGAACTCTTTGTGTCAAGGAACGATAAAAATTTGTGTGTATTCACTTGACCTCAAAATTGCTTGCTTTGGTCACCCAGAAATATTAAAAGCAACTCAATGCAGGGTTAAAAAAAATTTAAAAAAGCAAAGTAGCATATTAAACTCTGCTGTTATTCACACTGTTCCTTCTGTGACAGCTTGTTAAAAATGCTGGGGGAATAGGTGCTGTTGTTATACTTTCGTTATTTGGTGCTAATTAGAACAAACTTACACAGAACCAAGAGTGGCTTCTACAGGGAACTGATGGTTCAATAGGAATTAATTGAAAATGCAGCCCCCAGTGGTGCAGGAGGCCACAGGCAGCAATGGCACACATTTAGATTCCCTCCCCAGAGTGTTCTGAGCTCCTTGCAAGGGGAGCTGTGACTGCATCCACACTGGGAAAGCACAGGCAGGAGATTGAAGGCCTGGATGGGTGGGCTGGAACCAGAACCAAGCACAGCCGTGTCCAAGTTACATTTCCCAGCTTCCTTTCACCTTGGAAAATGCAGAGATGTGGATGGCAACAGGTTGTGTATCAGCCCTGCTGCTGTGTCCAGAAATAGGGTTTGCAAGGCAAAAATAACTGGTCAAATATCCCATAAACTGATTTTTACAGTTATTGCCCTTGTGTATTTATACCATTCATGGCTGCAGTTTCCATCCTCAGTTCACCTGGGGGTTCTCTCATGTGTAGGAATTTCTGTTCTTTCTGCTGGTTCCTCTCGGACTTCTCAAGGGTCACTGGAAAATAACCCTCTCCAAAACACAAATAAAAGAATTCTTATGTGAAGAAACAAACTGCTCCATAAAGCCTTTGTTTCTTTGACAGCAAAGCTGGGCATTTAGGCAGTGATGTGCCATTTTTTTCAATGTTCTTGAAAATCCCATTTTAAGAGGGAAAAACTGTTAGGAAAGGCTGCATCAGTCTTGTTAAATTCCTGGGGATGGAGCTAAACGTGATGTGGTGTGTATCTATTGCCTTCTGCCAAAAGCACCTCAATTTTGTCAGAGAAAAATGGTAGGAGACACTGTGCCATAAGCTGATAAGGTCATATTAAATCAGCTGTCCGTTGAGTCTCACATATTTTATATATAGACATCCCCTGAGGGGGTTGTGTTCAGACCCTGGGACAGCCAGCACCAAGGTGATGGCTGACAAGCACAGCAAATCAGCTAGAAGGAAACCACACTTTCTTCTTTCTTTCTTTCTTTTTTTTTTTTTTTTTGGGTGGGGGTGGAAAGTGTGCAAATTAAACAAAAAGCTCAAGATGACATCATTTAGAGCGATGATTGTGTGGCATTGTGAGCATTTGTAGCAGCAACAGAGAACTCAGCAGTGGAGCCTTTGAGGTGAGAGATCCCAGCTGAGGCACTGGAACATGACAGGGGTTTGGGAGCAGCCCCCTTCCCTGCAGGAGTAATGAGCAACAGCAGGAAAACAGGGAATTAATGTTAAAAAGGAAATCAAGTTCCGCAGTAAAGGTATTAAAATTATCATAGAATTTGCTTTGGAAAAAAAAATTGTTGCTTAATATAGCCTTAAGAATCTGGCACATCCTCGATGATGTTAATCCATCTGCTGACATTTCATCTTGCTCTTATTGGTTTTGTTTCCAGTTTTTTGATACCTCCAGCATTTTAGATGTTATGTTATTGAAGTCGTGGGTCTTGTAGAAAACAAATTACTCCATAGACTTAATTGCACCCATCTCACTCTTTATCTTGTTGAGGTGAACTTCTTATCTGCATTTCATTGTGGAAAAAAAAAATCTGTGATAGGAAACAAACATACAGAAAGGGAGCAGGAGTTGATCACCTCTTGCCGTTTTCCCAAGAGCAAAATTAACAAGATAAGCCATTATTATCTGTCAGGTATTATCTAAAGCTCAAATATTCTGGGCTCTGGGTAGACCTGAGGAAACCTTGTGCTTTTGTGGCAAACTATAAAAAAAGTGTTCCTACTTGGATTATTTAGATAGTTAAGTTTGAGATCTTTTTCTC
The DNA here is from genome assembly GCF_015832195.1 of Motacilla alba alba. NCBI lineage: Eukaryota > Metazoa > Chordata > Aves > Passeriformes > Motacillidae > Motacilla > Motacilla alba. The sequence goes on along the minus strand of NC_052035.1, from coordinate 12,999,027 downwards.
TCTGGGAAACTCCCTTGGTGGAGAAAGATCATATTAGAGGGAGCTTGGTGCATTTATCATGCTGAAATGTGGAACTAGAGAAGGAATACATTTGAAATTATAATCTGAAATTCTAGTTTCACTGTTGTGATTTTGAATTTTGACTGAAAGCATCTTGGTTTTCCAGACTGCTCCCTTTTCCCTTACTGTCACCTCTGTGCTAGAATTCATACAGAATTTAGATCTATTTTACTGGTGCAGTACTTTCAGCATTGTGGTTTTGTGTTTTTTGATGCTTTTGGGTTGGGTTTTTTTTGTAGCTGCTGCATTGTTTTAGACAGAATAATTCAAGGAGCCAGCAGATGAATGGCATGTGTTGTACACATTTCTCAAGGTGTTCCAGATTCCCTCTTCAAACAAGCATGTGCTTGTGTGCAGTTCTGCTCATGGAGCTTTGTGGTTGATGTCTAGAAGTTATTCCACTTGATGATGAATGTATGGATTCAGTGCTGGAATTAGCGGAGTGTGTGGATCAGGGAAGTCAAGGCAGGAGGGGAATCTGCGGGGAAAACCCAATTGAGTGGCTTACCCGAGACTTCTGAAGTAAGTTCCTTAATTTCTTTGTGTTTTCTCTTTTTGCTGCAAGGTTTTTCTTTGTTTGTACGTGTTTAATTAGTATCTCAAAAGCATATGCAAACGAGCTGTCTGGCTAAAGATTTTGGAGCACGCGGGAGTGGATGAAAGTGGTTGAGGAATACAAAGGAGCACCTACAGGGAAAACGTGCTTCTACCTCCTGTCCCTTGGTTGCCAACAAGCCAAACTCCAACCGGGCTCTGCTGAAGCCAAATCTTAAACTTTTTGTGGCCAGGCTTTCACCTCAGGTTAAAAGAGATATTTGACAAAGGTCCAACTCTTCAGTTGGTTGTAGAGTGTCCCAAAAAGATTGCTGAGCTGCTTGGTGGGATGTGTCCATAGCCTAAATTACACTGTGGGATGATTCCCAGCAGGAGGATGGCCAGGAGGCACTGCTAAATCTGGCCCTTAGGAAAACTGACACTTGGTATGTTCCACATAGGTTCTCCCACTCCCTTACTGTCAGAAAATGCTGAATTAGAAAGCTGTTATAAGATCCAGCTTTGTTAGAGAAACGTATTCAGATAACGGGGAATTCAGGGATTTATTCACCGGATGATAGTGGATGAATGGTGTCTGTTTTCTGTGCATGAATTGTAATTGACTTTATTATGAGGTTCTCAATGTATTCGTTATTTGAGCTGATTTCCTGATTCATTCTTTGTCAGTGGATTGGCTGCCAGCACTTCATTGTGGGTTTCCAACATTTAAAATTTCAGCTCTTTGTAATGGGTATCCAAGTCACATGGTGTTCTTCTTTTTCCTGGTTGGAAAAGGGGTTGATGCAAATACTAAAGCTGAACGTGAATTTAAAATTCACTTTTTAAAACACCTTTAGAGTACATTATTTTTAGGCAAAACTTGTCTCAGTGCAACAGTCTCAAAACCTGTTCCTTTTCCTTGTCCTGATCAAGCGACATACGGAAGTCTTGAGTGACACGCAGGTTTTTGCTCTGGTGTTTGCACAGATTGATGTGTAGGAGCTCGCTTGAAGAATCAGATTGGAAAACAACTTGAATGCAGTGAAACAGAATATTCACAGGCTTATTTGCAGCTTTCTCTCACTTCTAATAATAAGTGTACGTGTGGATCACTTGAGCTGTCTCGCTGTTCCCGGCTCTCTGCAAGTTCTTCAGGGATTTATTTCTCACTCTCTCTAGGGCTGCCTGTTGGAAAACAGGAGACTCTCAGGCTAAATTCACCTTGCACACATACCGTGTTAGCATCTTATCATCAATCTGTGACTCAAGACCAAATGCAACCACGCTCCAGTTATTTCACCCTCTGGAATTCTGCCTCCCTCTGAGCAGCACAGTTCCATGGGCTGAACGTGCTGGCTGTTCCCAGGATATTCTCTTTTCCCTAGGTTTTTCTTCTCTTTGCTGCAGATTTATGCAGCGGTAGAATTTCTAGGCATAAAACATGTGATGTAAAAGTGGAATGGAAGTTGACCTCTTTGGTGTTTGTATCAGCATCTTGAGACATGAGTTCATCCTAATTTTTCTACTCTGGTCCTTCATGGGCTGATCAGCTGCTAAGTCTGTGTGTTTGTGGCTGTAGAGGAAGACCGTGGGATCTCAAACACCTCAGGATAAATTGCTGTATTCCCCCAGTCTTTCATTCCTCCATTTTTGGGTCAGGAATAAGATGGAATGGCATTTTTGTCAAGTAGGATGCAGAAAGGTTTGTCTAGCTCCTGACTTTGGCATAGAAATTGAAACATAATGAACCCTTAACAGAATTAAAGAGTTGGCAATGCTTTTCTGCTGCATGTGTGTAATTGTCAGTTGAACTGGATGGAGAGTTTTGATATTCAGAGCCATAAAACCAGTACTTTGAGCATTTCCAACTCCAGTTAGTGGCTGAGGAAGCAAGTTCATCCATCTGTGTCTCACCGTCCTGTCAGAGTCGTGGTACTTTGGGAAACTCTGAACAAAGAACAGGTTGGGGTTGAAGATGACTGTGGTAGTCAGTGGTGCTGTGAAGCACAATATTAATGCTCTGGCATTACCCATTCATGTTAATTCTGGGGTCCCCTGCCCTGTTAGGGATTGTTGGAATGTCAGCATATCCTGGGAGGCAGGAATTAACCCCATCTCCAGATAGAGTGATGACTAAATATAGCAAAGCTTTTGTGTGTGCACTTCACGAGGAGTCACTCAATGACTGTTTTCATTGACAGGCAAATTTTTTCCATCAACAAGAGTAAACCAAGCAAGTTTTGATTAGAAAAATTATCAGAGGATGAAAATAATTTAGAATATATGTTCATGATGGTTTCCTTGGCATGTCAGAACAGTCATTGCTGGCTTTTTCTTGATATTCAAAATCTTGGAGAAGAAAGGAAGAAGTGAGGAGACAAAGCCTCTCTGAAGGGTTTCACACTTTAGGTGTAGATATTATTATCAATCCCAATTTTAAGAGGTGATCCTCAGTCCTTGTTTCTGAGGGACACAGGATTAGAGCCTGTAATTCCTGTCCCTGATAATGATTTAGTTATTTCATATACAGCTAGTGTGTATAGGAGTGTATAGAGTGTTTCATATACAGAGTTCAGGGAGATTTGAAATTCCCTCCTGCACAAGCTCTCACTGTTATGATGAAAGTCTCAGTTTCAGAGTAGTCCCAGGTGCAGGATCCTCTCTCCTTCGAAGATTTTCTTCTCTTCCTCCCCTAACTGGTCCTACTTGTCTTAGTGTAAATATTCAACTGAACTCTTTCTATAAATGAAGGAAAGAAATCCATGACAAAGCTCTCTCAGCACCATTTTTTTTTAATAACAATATGGTTAATTATCTTTAAAATCTGCTGAACAATTAAAGACGTTCCCATAAACAGCCCAGGCACTCCTCCAGCCCCCGTGCATTAACAGCATGGTGCAGCAACTTACATGAGCAACACAGCTCCCAAAAATGTGCAATTTGGCCCAAGAGACCAGCTGGTAAAAATCCTACATTCCTCTTCTTGCTGAAAATGGCTTTCTGAGCAATTCCAGAGAGTAGATCATTTGCTCAAACACCTTCTGAAGTGGCTCCCGGTGAGGAGGAAATCCTTACATTTGCTAGGTAATGCAAGGATGAACTCAACCAGCCCTGTCCACTTTGCAGGTGGAGAAAGTAAGGCATAAAAGGGATTTTTCTTGAATTTCCAGCAGGAGCTGGTGGCAGAGGAGGGAGGGAAGCCCAGGTGCAGGGGCTGGGAGCCTTGTGCTCCAGCCTCCAGTCTCTCCTGGGCGCTCCAACTGCAGCATTTCACTTCAGCCAGCAAATGTTGGCCCTACGACGCCGCATTTTGTAATATATATAGAAAGTGTGTATATTTATATATATAACTTAAAAGGTAGGTGGATTTTTTTTCCATGTTAAATTTATAGATAATTTACATAACTAATTTGTAAGCCAAAGTGTAAATGATGCTCAGCTGAAGTGACCATTTTGACAAGCAAGTGCAAACATTGTCAGAACATTGGCAGATCTGCTTTGGACAAGACCGAGCTTGACAGCTTCTTCTGTGTTCATCTGGATTTTCTGGGGGGGCAGCAAGGGGGAGAGTGTGTTTTGTTATTTGTTTTTAAAGCCACTTAAGATTATAGCAATATAATGGTCTGTTTTTTTTTTTAATTTTCCATTGAGCGTTGTCATTTAAGATATTAAACAAGCTGGCATGAAAACCAGAAAGCTGTGGGGATTTTTTTTCCTCTGTGCTTTTTGGGCCCAATTCTGTTTGAACAAAAGAAATGTGGAATGCTCTGAACCATTTGACATAATAATTCAGCTCTGGTTAAAGATGATGACTTAAAGAAAGCTTGCAAGACCCTTTACACCAGTGTTAGACAGGGATTACAGGGATAGGGAGTGGGGAGATCAACGTTTTAAAATTCCAGAAATATGCAAGGTAATTTTGTTTTTTTTTTTTTTTAAACCTTAGAATACTAAAATTGAGGATTTGAATGGCTTTCTATTCTGGAAATTTTGAAAGTCTACAACTTGACATAAAACCCATGTAAAACTCATGGTGCTGTTAATTTAAAAAAATCTAGGCTATTTTTATTATAGAAATATTTTATTTATTGTAGAAAATATTATATTTCAAAATAAAATACAAGTTAGTTTTGGACATTTAGTGGCAAGTAGCAAGGTGGGGTTATCCAGGGTTAGAAAAACATGATTTTCCCATTCTTGCCTTGCCCTACTCGTGTGATGTCTCTAGGTCTGGTGGCTTTTTAACTCCAAAATATACAAAAGGACAGATTATAATTTTGCCTGTGGACCATTATTTATCATTGCTCTTCTTAATGATCTGCATCTGCTTTAATAAAAAGAATATTTAAGAAACCATAAAGAAAGCTAACCCAATTCTCTTTTAATGCAGCGTGTAATTAAATCTTTATTGAGATTTGAGAGCTGTGCAACCACAAAAGAAAAGAAAACAAAACAAAAAATGAGGAGTGATCATGTCTTTATATCCAGACACATATTGGGAAAAATCTGTGCAAGAAAACATTCTGTATAAGGTCAGGTAAAAGATTGTGACTATTCCACAAGTCTGTCCTGCTTATATTAGGATTGCATGAGGCAGGATTATGGCAGTGAGTGGTTCCCTCATGGGCAGTAGGATTTCTCTGTCGTGTACCTAAACACACCTGCCTGCAAAAGGAATGTCTGGAGATCCCTGGTGTCCTTTAGCCAAGGTGAGCATCAGGAGAGGAAATTACCCCAGCTGGATTTCGTGTGAGTGTTTGCAGTGGACACAGCCTGTTCCCAGCGGGATGAGCTCTCCAGCTCATTCCTCAGTGGTGTATTTTGGGATGGCCAGGCTGGGGTTCAGGCTGTGGTGTGTTTTGGGATGGCCAGGCTGGGGTTCTGGCTGTGGTGTGTTTTGGGATGGCCAGGCTGTGGTTCTGGCTGTGGTGTGTTTTGGGATGGCCAGGCTGGGGTTCTGGCTGTGGTGTGTTTTGGGATGGCCAGGCTGTGGTTCTGGCTGTGGTGTATTTTGGGATGGCCAGGCTGTGGTGTATTTTGGGATGGCCAGGCTGGGGTTCTGGCTGTGGTGTGTTTTGGGATGGCCAAGGTGTGGTTCAGGCTGTGGCTGGAGCACATGAGCAGCCGTGGGAGCCCCAGCTCCATCTCCCTCCAGCTCTGCACCAGAATTCCCACCCCATGGAAATCCTAGCAAGTGGTTCCTGCTCAGAAAGCCCAGCTTTCCCATTTTAGCAGCAGGTTTTGCTGGAATGCACACATGGATGTGCCTTATCAATTATAAAGTGTAAAATCTCCCCACAGGCTCTGCTGGTTTGTACCCAGTGATAGGATTATTAATCCTCTTTACACTTAATAAGGTGCCCAGAACTGAAAAATCATTGGTTTTGTCACAGATCTGTTATAAAGGATATTTTGGATAACGGATCTGTGTTTTACTACCTAGAGACAAGCTCATGTTTTCAGGAATATTTTTTTTTTTTACAGTTATGAAGCTTGTAGAACAGAGATCTTCCCTTTCGCTGCCCTTAGAGTTCACTGAGAAATGGGAGAAACCCCCCTCTCTAGAATACCAGTTATCTTGTATTTTTGCTAACGCATGTAATTACTGATGTGGGTGTTCCCACATCTTAGAATGGAAAAAGTGCTTGCCAAGATTGAAAAACCATAGTAAGCAATATAAATGATTTCTCTCACACACCAGCGTTTCTTGCTGAGACAAGTGAACTGGAACTGTGTTTAAAACCATATAATTATACTCCTATATATCATTTATTAAATCAGATTTCCCCCACCCTCTTTGCTTTCAAGTCACTTCTGAAAAACCTTGTATTCCAAGAGGTCTGAGAGCTGGGGTCCTCCCCTGGAAGAGCACTTTCTTAGCAATGAAACCCAGCAAAAATGTAAACAGCACATCTGGCTCCGTGTGATGTCCTGTCCCTGTGCCACCACTGCTCCTTGCTTTGATCTTTGCCATAGCTTTGGTGTCACTGAAGTCTGCACAGATAGGAGGTGGTGTCATCTGGGGACTGCCCTGGTCATCCATGGAGCTTTTTGGCCATCCAGCCCGGATTCCTTCATGGCACAGGCCATGAAATTCCACCTCTCCATTCCTCACTCATGCCCAGAACTGCCTGTTCAGGTAATCCACGGACTGCAGAGAGCTGCTTGTGGATTTCCTTATTTCACACTCATTTCTATGCAGTTTAAAATACAAAGAAGCTGACCCAGTGTTTTCACACCCCTGCAATAGAAGGACTATTAAATGACTTTTCCAGAGCACACAGATTGTGTATGCAAAGGTCCAGTACGCAAATCCTGACTTGTTTATGCCTCGGGTTGTGCATACAAAAAGCTGTTTAACTTGGAGCCAATATCTCTCTCTTTCCAGCACCCACACCTCCCTCAACCCATCTCCTCCGAGAGAGCCTGAGGAAAAGACTTTACAGCACACTCCGAAAGGCTGGGGAGCTGTGCTGGACAGAGGGACCTTCGGAAAGTGAACGGGTGCCTTTGCCATTCTAATCCAAACAGATATTCCAGCTGTGGGCTCATGGGCAGGGTCCGACCTTGGGAAGCTTTACTTTGTGTGAGGGGATATGGGGCTGTAGCTGTTGAATTTGTGGGGTAGGTGGTTCCATTCAAATCCTTAGAACTTTCCTCAGTTCATCCTGTAAATTGCTAATTAAGATGTGGTGGCATCTTCTGGGTCTTTCACTCTGTAGCTTGGGAGCTCAGGGTTTCTCAGAGCTGTTGTTGTATTCTGAGGCCCTTGCACTGCAGATCAGAGTCTGGACGGGGTTTTTTCAGGTTTTAATGTTAATTCACATGAGCAAGAGTTGCAGTTTTGTTTTATTGCGCTCATTTTTTTTTCTTTGGTCATTCTGTTACTAACAGTCACTGAGAAAGGGGAGTTGGGTATTAATGGTTTGATATATCAAGGGAAGAAATTCTTTTACCACTCACTGATACGCGATCACTGCACGTGATGAAGATACATTAGATTTCAGTCTTAATTTCCCATCAATCTTTTCTTTTTCTACTGCTTCTCCTCTTCCACCTATCCTTCTCTTCTATCCTAGGGTGGTTGTGTTTGTTTGGGGGTTTTTGGTCTCTCTTTGCTTTTGCTCCTTTTCTGTTCAACCCTTTTGAAGACTTGTCAAGCAATGCTCCAGTTCTGCTTGAGCTCTTTGGTCTTGCAGGATGAGAACAGAGCTCCAGAGTTCCCATGTGGTGCTGCTGTCTCCAAGATTCCTAAGTTCCAACTCATGTATTTAAGGAGATGTTTTGGTTTTGTTTTTCTTGGGGCTTAATTAATTTATTTAACAGTTCTCTTTTTTTTTGTGCTTGCCAATTTACCACGTGCTTTTACAAAATATAATGTGAACTAGAAAAAAACACCATTATTTGAAGGAAGATTCTCAGAAGTATGAGAGTTACTCATGCTGATTGTTACTTAGTGACTGCTTGAAAATTGTGATACTCAGGGCTGTCCTTGTTAAGGAAATATTAATTCTCATTAATAAAAGGTACAAACCATACAAAAGATAAAGAAAACAAACCTGGCCATAAGAAAAACAAACATGCACTGGGTGTTCTGCTCATGACCTACCATGAGCAGAAATCTGCTGAACTTACAGCAATGTTTGTCCTAGGAAAACTTATAACATATTGTCCTTTTATTGAGTTTTATGCCTTTTATTAGCTTGCTAATCTAATTAGGAAGCCAATTGGCACCCAGTACACAGTGACGGAAGCAGCACCACCTATTCTTGTGGCAGCTTTGGTTGGGCTTTATGGGTGGTCTTTGTTCCTAAAGGCTTATATGAATACCACATATTAGCTGAGCTGGTTCCCCCTTGATGTCTGTGTTGTATTGTACACATGTTGTCACTGTTTGACACTTAAACAATCCAGATTCTTACCCAGCCCATATTTAGTGCCATAATAAACTTCTGAGCATATGTTTTTGAGAGCAACAGTAACATCCATCACTGCAACGTGACAGAAAAATAAGCACTACTGGAGAGTGTCCACGTCTTCAGAGGACAGAGCTGGACTGCAAGGTGTGTGCCAAGGGGATGTGGTCATCTGCTTTGCCCTCACTGGGCCTTTTTTCTTCTCCTTGTTCCAGCAAATCAAAACAGTTTCTGAAGAGACCTAAAAAATTCACCCTGTCCATGTGAAAAGCACGTCGTTCCAAAACTCTTCCAGGGAAACATTTCCTGTTTGGGGCTTTGGCTTGACACACAGGAGATGTAAGGCATAAAGCATTCCTCTTCCCTCTTCATCTCAATGCCTCTGTCTTGCAGCGAGGAGCTCTGTGGAGCCCTGCTCTGGAGCCCTGGCAGATGTGATGGGGACGTTCCTGCTCCCGTGAGTCTCCTCTTGTTTGTGCAAAATTCCTCCACTTGGGCAGAGCTTTTGCTCCAACAGACGTGGAGGGATTTCTTCTGGGTTTTGTTTGGTTGTTTTCGGTTGTTGCTGTTGTTTGGGATTTGGTTTTGAGGTGGTTTTTGTAGAACAGAAGAGGGAATCACACACGAGGAGCTTCAGAATTTGTGCTGTGCCTTGTGCTCTCTGAGCAAGACCAGAGGCTGACAAAGACTAATGGCAGCACAAAAGATTCAAAGTGTGGTCATGTCTTGTCTTAGCTGGGTAAACACATTCAATGAGAGCTCTGTCTGAACAAGGACAGAGAAGTTGAGCCTTGAACAAGGAAATAATTTATGTAAGTTTTAATGAATATTTAATGTGGAATGTTAATTATAAAAAAGAGGGTATGTATTTTGATGTCGTGCCTTTAAGTGTCAGATCATGCAGTGTCTCCCTGGCCTGAGGAGGATGATCAGCTTGCTAATTACAGATGTATATCAATCCGGTGAGAGTACCCTGCCCTCATACCAATATCTCTTTAAAAAAACAGGTGGTGGAGACAAAAAAGAAAAAAATATCTTTAAAATCAATATATGAGAACCATCTGCCTTTCTTGCTTTCATTGAGTTTCCTATTGATCAATATTGCTGAACACAAGAGAAGACAGTTATTAATAGAAGATAAACAAGAAATTTCTTAGTGCCAGTTGTTTGTAATATAAACATAATTCTTAATGCTTTATTACAATATGTAAATGTAAAAAGTTTGGGCTGAAGTAGTATTTTTCTGAAGATAAGTGGCATTTTTTTTGTTCTGTACCTGTACACCCTTCCACCCTCTTGGACCACATGGAAGGAGACCCCTGCTAACTGTTCCCACCTCCCAGGAGGGGCCCATGGGATGGCTCTGCAGGCAAGGGGCAGCAGATGCAGCTGAGGCTTCTACCACAGGGAAAATGAAAAAAAAATCAAAATGGTTTGACTCAGCATGTTCCAGTGCTCAGCAATAACCCATGCTATGAACTGAAACAGAAATAAAGGTGAAGTTACCAGGTGCTGTCACACAAAATTCAAGTGTGCATCAGCAGCAGGTCCTACTTTTAAAGGGACATTTGTTTAGATTTGACCTTGGTTTGAAATTTACCCATCCTCATTAGGAAAATGAAGCCCAACACCACTGACCCTTCTGTCTCCCCCAAAGCACAAATATTTGAGGCTGCATCTAGGCCTGGACTCTGCCTCAATTTCATGCTCTGCATGTGTGTACAGAGAGTGAGAGAGCAGGCAACACGCCTGGGAATAAACCACATCAGCTCTCAGAGGGAGATTTTAAAGTTTTAATATTATGCTTGTCTAGTTTGATCTCATATCTGGTCGTTGAATTGTATCATTGCAAGGAACATGAGAACAGCAGCATGACCATGAGGTATATTGTGTTACAGAATGAGGTTACACAGCACCAAAGCACCACCATATTTCAGTAACAAATGCAGCTTCTGGGGAGTTTTGTTATCATTGCATAAGCTTCACTGCTCCCTAGAAGATGACACTGATTCAGACAGAAAACACTAATTCAGTTCTTGCCAGCAGAGCCAATTGTCTCTCTGATTACATTAGACTGACAACTGGTTTTCAATGTCATTGTCAGCCGCAGCTTCTCTTACATGGTGCACTGGAGCATGAACTGGGCTCCCTTTATTTAATTATTTCTGCCCATTTCTGTGCTTGTGAATAAGGCAAATGTGAGCCTCCCATCTTGTAGGCAGAAAAATGTCAGGTGTTTAGGTTACAAAACTCAGGCTGCAGCAGTGGAGCCCAGCACCTTTTTAAAGGCAGACTCTGAATGCATGTGTCACTCTGAAGAATTAATTTGAAATTATCCTATCTTTTTTTTGTGTGCTGGTTGACTAGAAGTAACCTAGGACTTCTGCATGAAATAATTGTTTCATTAAATAATTTACTGAATATATTATTTTTTTTCTTAATTAAGTGGTAACTGGAAGACTCCCTGTGAGCTGCCCATTGCAGGCGCTGCTATTTAAAATTTGCTGTGCACTGCTGGTGATTTTTGGGCACACAAGCCCTGTGTCCATTCTGGGTGTGGATGAGTGTGGAGCTCAGAGGGTGTCTGAATCTGACTGGGCTCTGTGCTGTCACTCCTGCCCTGTGCTGATGCAGGGGATGGTGGCGAGGGTTGGCAGTGGAGCTGTCTCCTGGCAGGCAGGGCACAAATTTGGGCCTCAGCCTGTGCTCGTTTGGGCAGCACAACCAGCATGTGGGGCCCTCTGTGAAGCAAACCCCCCTTGTTCCAACCAGCTGTGCTGTTTGACAGGGAGTGATGGCCTCTGCAGTGTCACCACAGCCATGGGCTGACACCAGCTCCCTCCATTGTGAGCAGCCCGTGGCCAGCTGAGGTACAGCCTGGCCAGAAGCCAGAAAATGCCTTGTCTTTCTCTGCTCTCATGCCCAGGCCGTGGTTTGTTTGTTATCTGGAGCACAGGACTGCCCATGGAGCTCTGAGCTCATTTTTACATGAGCGTGTCCGTGCTCAGCCTGCTCCCCTGCCTCCCGTGTGTCCCTTCATGGAAGGGGGATTGGGGACAGGAGGTTGCCAAGGGGGTTCAGCACCATCTGCAGAGATGTTGCTCATCTGGGCAACATCTGGGCAAGATGTTGCACCATCTTGCTGTTGCTCATCAAGTTCTTTCCAATACCCTGCTGGTCACTGCTACTCCCTCTCAGCAGGAAAGGGATCAAGTGTGGAGGCAGCGTTTTTGCTTTGTAAAAATCTTTTTCTCCAACTTTTCTTGACTAGACTTAGAATTTATTTTTTTCCTTTTAACGTTGTCATTTCTGTTAAGGTCATAAGTGCATTTAAAAAAATATCAAGCTGAAATTTTTCACAAGGTCTTGTTTGTAGAGGAGCTGTGTGTGTGAGAAAAGCAAGAGGTTGGCAATAAAATCAGGAGAGGTATCAGCAATGAAGGTTGCTATGCCAAACAAAATGCTGTTAAAATAGTATTTTTGCATTAGTTTTCTATGCTTTTGTTAAAAGCACCCCAGAATGTCTTAGAACAGCAGGTTGTCAACAGCAGGAGGAAGCTCCACAAGCAGTAGCCTTGTGAAATGAAGCCCCATGAAATGGTTGCTGCCAACTTTGTGATTTCCCCATGCCTGCAGAATAAGAGATTAATGCTCTTCAGAAACGTGTCTCCTCTTTCTGAATTCCCTTCCACTGCTCCCGTTGCCCAGAAGTCAAACAAAGCTAACCTCCTCCAGGTCCCAGAGTGAAAAAATGCAAACACGCTGCATTTAAAAGTAGATTTAGCAACTCCAAAGTGGGCGATTTGGTTCCACCCATCAAACCTGAGTTCTCTGATCTGAAGTCAGATGGGTGCTACTCCTAGCGAGATGTGTGCCAAATCTAATTAAGCTTTGCATAATGTGCATCTTGGGTGATTTGATTTATTAGCTTTGTTTGAAGAAAGTAATAATAAAAAAAGAAAATGGCTTTGGTAATAAGCTGTTTGAATTCCCTGTGCAAGTAGGCACAGTCCCTCCTGGATCTCCCTGGAATGCTCTCGAGGTGCACGAGTTGCCCATGGACTGATGGTGGGAGCTGAAGCAAAAACGATGTCTGGAACAGGGTCCTGCCTCTACTTCTGCCCTGGCTGTTGGCTCAGCACTGCTGTTTAAGTATTCCCCACTGGGGATAATGATTTTCATTCTCACAACCACCATAAAACCCTGGAAGTTGTCTTCATCACCATTTATACCAGTGGAACCTGGTGCACGGAGAGATTGGAGATGGTTGTGGTGGAGCACAGCAGAAATTTGCATTTGCACAAATGCTGGAAAAATACTCCCAAACCCCACGCTGGTGAAGCAGGGCTGCTTTTGATTCCTGGAATAGCTGTGTGTACCTCCTCTGTTAATTTTTTAACTCAACACTGTGTGGTGCAGATGAGTCCTGTGGCCGAGATCCTCGAGATCTCAGGTCCTGTTGATTCTGGTGGCTGGCCACGGCATTGTCTCACATCCCGTAGCATTCCTGGAGCTGGGTTCTCACTTGCCATCCCAATATCGGTTGTTTTTCTTGTCTTTGATGCCTTGTGGGTTACAGAGGAGGATTTCCTGCAGGGCTCCTGATAAGCCTGGCTCTTCTCCTGCTGCTGATAAGAGATCCTTTTCCTCCTCCATCCCTCAGAGCACTGACTCGTAGATCCATTGCAACATGACCCAAGGTGAATCTCTGTTTGTAACCATCACTGGTGTTCATCACGCACCATGGAAAGATTTGGAAAAGTGGCATGTACTGAAAATTATAAATGCTGCCTTGGTGACTGCAACCCTGCCCTGGGATCAGTGGGAAAGGCAATTCCCTTGGGATCAGATCCACAGCAGTACTTTGGGATGTAACCATAATTGAATGTGAATAAGGGGCAATAATCTGGGATCTGAATATCAGGGCATTTTTTCCTAATCCCACTCCTGACCTAAAGGCAGGCACAAAACATGACCAAAGATTGGGCATCTGCAATTTCTATTTCCAGGGAAAATGTCTGTGACTTGTACTTTGCATTTCCAATGAGATCTTGAGGACCAGAGTTGTGATGTTGTGTCATCCTGGAGCCAAATGATGACTTGAAGACATCCTACAGTGGGAATATTCCTGCTGGAACTTAAAGGGAATTGTGTGTTCATCTTCCCTCTTTTTGAGATGTTCTCTCTTAAAAAACCTTTCATGTTTTCAACTTGGAAAGCAGGAATTAGGTGCAGGATCAGATTTATTATTAGTTGATGAAACATTATTTTAAAATAATGTTTAATTTATGTTAAACACATTTGAAAACTTATTGAAAAATTCTGGGAAATATCCATAGGATAAAATGATTCAATGTAAATAATTCTTGCAGTTTAGTTGTTTCAGTAAAAAAAAAAAAAGTGTGGTTATTTGGAAAAATCAAGCTCTGAGATGTTTTAGTAGCTTTAATGAGAATAAACTTTTTTATTCTTATTGCTAAAAAATGAAGAAATAATTTTATTTACACTGAAATAATTAGCACCTGCTTTATGCAAGCTAGATTTATCCAAAATTTGAGTTGCCCCAAAATGCTCCCTGAGGTTTTAATCATGATACTTGCTTAGTTTTAGCTTTTTACTTTTCTGATCTAACATACAGCTGAATCTTGTGGCAGAAACATTCACCTAAAATACTAACATTAAAATGCAAATATTAAATAAATATCACCAAAAACATTGAATACATAGATATTCTTACCAGAAAAGGATTCATAGCATTTCATCACAGCCAGGCAGAAGAAACAAGCTCTGCAGCCTCTTGTGTGTGATCAACATGGTTTGAATTTTGAATATTAAAATATTTAAAATTTACTCACAGACCTTTAATATCTCCCATAACATATCTGGCAATTAATTTCAATTGCCACATCAGTGGCAGAGGGGATTTAATATGTTTCGCCAGTAATTTTGTTTTTATCAGAGACAGATGTAAAATGGTTCATTATGAAAAATTCCCATTTCCATGCAGTTGGATATGAAATGAAAGTTTAGAGAAGAAATGAAAAAGGTGTTTTCTGCTTCCCACAGTATCAATGGTTTGCAACAGGCACCATTTACCCCCTCCAGCTGTGCAATGGCGCTGGCGCTGGGGGAAAATCACTGAGGCAGCTCTGGGGGAAGTTTTCTCTGGTTGTGCTGAACAGAAGGGTCTCACCCTACCTGTCCTTGCAGCTATGGGCCCTCCCTTGTCCTTGAAAACACAGCAACAGGGCGACAGCTCCTCATCTGGATTAACCCTAGGATGGAGGCCGAGACGTTCAACGGCGCCTCAGAGCGCGGGCGCTCCGCTCCCGTTGAATTTTAATGGGATTGAATGCTTGGCTCCTCCAGGCTCCTCTGAAAACCTCAGCTTTGGTTCCTCTGCCTGCTCAGGGCCTGGACTAGCATGGTTTAACCCAAGGGGCAAAAGCTCTTTGATGCCAGTCGGGCGCTCTGTTCCAAAAGCCGCCTGCGTGGCGGGAAACGGCAGCACCGTGTGTGCACAGAGGGGCCTGTGGAGGGGCCAGGGGAAGAAGAGTTTATCTTTAAACTGGTTTGACTGACTTGCAGACACAATGCAGCTCAGCATTCGCCTCTGCTGACTCTGCACGCCGTGCCGGGCTCCGGCTCTCCGTGACTCAGAGGCAGCAGGAGCGCGATCACGGCTCCTGGCTCCAGCGTTGAGTCTGTTGGGAGGAGGAGAGTAATTCATTAATTTATTTGGGACACTGGATGGTTTCCTCGCTGTCTGCAAGAACAGGGTGTGAGCAGTCCCAGCTCCAGCTGCTGGCAGACGGGTTTTGCAAAAGCCAGTGTTCCTCACCCACCAGCTGGAGCGGCTGAGCCGGGATGAGCCTCTTGTGCCAACGTGGAGGGGTCGGGGGCTCCTAATTAAATTCTTACTATGCTCATGAGTTCAGTAATTAGAGATTCAGTTTTTCAAAGCCTGCTAGGGGAATTTTTTTATAGTGCTAAGTCTTTTTATTTTCACTGGAAATGACAGGGCTGAAGTGTCAGAGCCGTTTGGGATTTGCTTGAGAGAAAAGGAAACCAGGTGGGAACGTCATCCTTAGGGGGCTTGGCAGCCTTGTACTGAGCTGCTTCTGGGAGCTGGTGGGGATGTGTCCCTGAGATTACCTATGAATTGATGAGTCAAATAACCCCAGAAACCTGCAGGCTTACATTCCTCCTGCCAGTGCAAACTGGGAGCTGTTCCACTAAAGGACACGCTGGGATTACTGCAGAGCACTGCAGGTGGCACAAGACCTTACTGTGATTTCTTTTTTGCTGTGCAATAAAATGCTAAAATAATGTAAAAATTCCCTTTATGGTGATTGCATTCCAGACAGATGATTCTCCGTCCTGACAGTAGTTTAATCTTTTCCCTTGAACTCCCAGAGAGCTGCATGGCTGTGAATGCAATGCCACGAGGGCAAAGTCACCCTACAATTTCGTAAATGCAACTAAATTTCCTTAGTCTGTGAGATGCAATTACCATGAATAGAAATCTACCAACATGTGCATTATTTAAAAGTAGGGGGTCACTATCCTGACTGGAAATTTTGTGTACTTCCATAATATAAATATTTATTAATTCTAACAGTAATAATGTCTTCTGTTTGCTTTCTGAATGTTTGCACTAATAAAAATCACATTCCTGTGCACAGCAAGGACTAAATATGAAATATGCATTGCAAACATCTTATTTCAAAGGTAGCAATAATGGAGTACTCAGAGTAATAAGCTTGAATATTAGGAGACATTATTTCCCAAGACATTTAGAGAGTTCATTTTGCCATCAGTCTTAATCTCTGCAAAACGTGGTTAAGAAGCTCAATTTTGGCAGTTTAATGCTTCCAAAGAAAAACTTTCAAAAAGAGGTGTTTTGAAACCCTTTTATTTACTACAGGCAGTATTTTCAGGCTGGGTTGATCTTGATGTGATTGATGTGTGCCAGTCACGGCACAGCCTCTTTCCCAATCACTCAGCGGTCCCAGAACAGCAGTTTGAGTTTCGTTGTGGGTATTTTGGGTTCAGTTGTGGACAGAGCAGCCCAGCCCTGTGTTACAGCAGGAAAACCAGCCAACAGAAAATGCAGCTACAAAGATACATCTTGGCTCCAAAGTCCATTTTTTAAGCTTGATTTCAAGAAGTACTGAAGGGAAAATCACTGCAGGGCTGTGTATTTTAAATATCAAGCAGGATTTTTTTAAAAGCATCTAAGTAGCTTCTGAACATAATTCCACTTACTTCTAAATGAGACTGGTCCCGAGAAATTTTAGGAGACTTTTCAAACCTACTTCAGGAGGCTAAAATAACTTATTTTCATATCTTAAGGAGTAGGATATTAAATGTTAAGTAGCTAGCATGAAGGATCAGTGATAATTGCTCCCCTTAAGTGGATGATTTTTAGCATTTAAGCAAAGCATTGGATTCTGTTATCCCGTTGTTCCGTGGACCTACCTGAGGAACAAGCTCTCACTAAAGGCAGGTTCAAAACCCAGATTTAATTTGTGAGTCAGCTGGAATGGAGCCTGTCAGAGGCATTTGCTCTTCTGTGGGTGGCTGAAGCACCAGGTCTTTGTAGGTTTGAAACTGTATTAAGTTTCACCAGCTTTTATTCCATGGCTGATTTTTTGGGTCTAAAATACGGCAAAAACATAAACACAACCTGGCACCTCCTCCTGGCTTGGCTTGCACAAGGCTTACGTAATTGTACTTTTTTTGCTCCGAGGAACTATTTTGAAGTGATAATGGTTTTCTTAAGGAGATGCTGTGAAGATAAGCATCAAGTATTTATTTCCATAAAAACATCCATTCTCAGCCTTGAGATGAGCACCACCTTCATTTATTAAAACTGAGAATTTCTTAATAATATGATTGACTAATGAGCTATGGGACCCTGTAGAGGGGAGATGGCACCTACTCCCTGACTACTCTGTAATTACAATCTGCAGTGAGGGATTTGATCTTGCAATCATGCAAAGGGAATTTTCTGGGTGTAATGAAGTGGGGCAGAAACAAGGATGATTTAAGTTCACAGTAGGATAGCATTTTGTCTTTTTTTTAAACTTTAATCTGGAATTTAGCATCTCTAATCCCAGACCCCAAACCTTTACCTGTATATGACTGGGGCAGTGCAAGAGTGTGGGTCTCCAATGATATTTTCCAGTGATTCTTTAAATAACAGAGGCCTATGGATATAGATTAATTTATATTTTTTACACCTTAATCAAGACCCTTGTTCATATCACAGAAAAGCAGCATATTTTGGAGGTGAGAAAGGGCCAGTGTTTCCCTTCACCTTCCCATCCCCATGACTTCTCTGGCCTTTAGAAAATGTTTGTATTGGAAATTTAGTCTTGCACGTAAGATATCCATGTGTCAGAAAATTAATTAATCATGATTCCACTCCCTAAAGTAAAATTCTGACTGCTAACACATTGAAACAATTTCTGTGTTGTTGTCTTCAAATAGCTACATCCCATTTATGATTGTTAAGGAGAAGGTCGAAACCCCACTGGGAAAACCTTAAAAATCTCCCACATTTTTGAATGAGTTTTCCTCTGGATTGGTGATTTTCATCTTCTTCCAGTGGGCTGAGTGCAGTTCATTATTAAATATTTTAGCTTTCTTGTTATGGGCTAGGTTTTTGAAAGTTGTTGATCTAAATCCCTGTCCTGCTCCAGCTCTGGAGACCCCAAGCTGTGGGTCATTTCTTGGGACAGGGCATCCCTAATTTTTGCACACTGTGTTTTCACAAGTCATGGATTTCAAACCCCTGGGGGTTTGAAAAATCGTATGAATTTCAGTGCCTTTACTGGGGAGATCCAAACCAGTTCACAGATCTTTGGCGCTTGAGGTAGGAGGAAGAACTGTATTTCACTTTTCTTTCAGAGCAAGAGAAATGTTTTCATTTCCAAAGATCAGTATCAGGGAAACTGTCTTCCAAAAACCCCTGTTCAGGACTGCAGCCATCTGAAAGATGTACTCCACTTAATGTACAGCTCAATAAAACCAAAAAAATCATGACAATTTCCCCCTAACTTGAATTTAAATGAGACTAAAGTTAAGTTTTTCTTTTTTTTTTTCTAATTAATTGCAGGGTCTTTGACCAAATGTTGACTTGCATTAATTGCTTCTCCTGGACAATTTTAAATTTAGGAAAACAACTAATCCTGGTAAAAAGTATTCAAAAATTTTTCTAAAATGTTTTAGGCAATTGAAAAGTTATGGAAAAGCTAAAAGAAGTATTTGGCTTGGCCCAAAGTAAAACAGCTTCTTTATTTTTGAATACTTAACATTTATTTCTGTGACATTGAGGGAAACATGAGAATGAATGACTGCTTAAAAAAGAAATCAATTATTTTAGCAAACGCTGCAGTGAGACATTCTGGTTTTCAGGGAAGCTTTTCTGTTTGTTTTGGTCTCTGAAAGGAACGCTTGGCTGAAACTGGCACAAAGACACAGGAGGATCCAGGGCTGCTGAATCTGCAGTTTTAGTCTGAGTGCCAGGCACTGTTTTCCAGGCTGGTGGAGAGCCATGGAGAGCTCCAGAACGTTTTCATGGATGTTCATGCAAACCCTTTATCACCTCAGTGTTCCCCGTCCCCACTGATAGGATCCTTTCACTACCTTACCAAACCAACAGCATTTACACATCAAAACAATAATTCATTTTCAGATTTAGCCCTTCATTAAAAAGATAAGTAGGGCTTAATTGGCATCCAGTGCCTGTGTAGCTGCTCTGTGCTAGAGCAGAGTTAAGTGGGGTTTCTCAGACAAGGGCCTTGGGCGAGCCCTGTGTCTGGGATGAATTTCTCCCCAATTAAACTCATTTGTTTTCACATTCACATAATGGCACCTGAGATATGGAATGTCTCAACCACTTCCTTCAGCTTTTTTCTGAGGGTGGGGAATTGTTTAAATCTGAGCTGCAAACTTATTACGGTAGAATATACCCTGCAAATAAATGTCCAATGTGCTAGAGGATTATCTGATTAAAGAGGTTAAATTATCCTCTTATTACTTTAATAGTTTATCTTTTCTGAGGTTCAGCTAGAATGATGTTTTATTGAAGATATGCCAAGGGGTGGAGTTTTGCCTCTGAAGATGTTTTGGATAGGAGTTGGGTTTGAAGCAGGATCAGGGGTGCCAAATCTTATGACCTGTTCATGCCAGAGTGGGGTTGGGGTGGTGGCAATTGAGGAAGATTTGCCTTCTCAAAGATTGTGAGAAATACTTCTACAAAGAGCTGTGCTGCATCTGGTTTGGAACTGGTCGTGCTCAGAGGAAGTTCAGAAAGTTTAGAAGAGAATCCAGAAGGGTTTTGCTAAGCAGAGCCTTCCTACTAACCAATCTCACAGCAGACCTAGAACCAAGCAAAACACAGCTCTGTCATCTTCTCCAAAATTTTTAGCCTTTGTCTTTTCTATATTTTGAATTCCTGTGGTTAAAACGAAAATGAGGAAAATCAGGATCTACAGAGAATTCTCTCAGTCTGATCTGTGGACACCCAGGGCCACACCTTTAAAAGCCCTTGACTCCCTAAAGTCCACAGGCATTATTGTCCTGCTGGAAGCACAGCATTTTTGGAAATCCTGGGGAGACATTGGTGTAGAAATGAATTTTTTTTCCAAGCTCTTTATTCTTTATTCTGCACTTATCTTCTTGCTGAGAAAGGCAGCATCCTCTGTTAAAACCAAGAACAGGTTCTAGCTTTGCCTCTGTCATCTCTCTCTGAAAGGCTGACATTAGGCACAAAGTCCAACTTTGGGGCTCACCTGCTCTGTGGGAATGTGTTTCCATCACCTGAGCACAGGCTGAACGAGTCTGGAGCACACCAGAGGTTGGGGAGGAACTTCACCCTGCTTTATCCCTTCTCAAGGGTCCAAAAATGTGGCTCCAGTGGGCAGGGGTGGGATGGCAGATCCTGCTGCTCTGTTGGAAGTTGCACAGGCACCAAGGAACCTCACCCCAGCCCCTCTCAACCATGCAGTTTTCTTTCACCACAAAACCAAGGAGGATAATTCTGAGTCATGTTTGTATTGTACTTTGAGACTTCTGGCTGGAAAATATAGAAGGATTTGTATTTTTCTGCTCATGAAATATCGTGGTGGGACTCATGATCTCCTTGCCCTTTTCCGTTACAATCCTGCATCAGGAAGTGTAACACAAACCTCTGTCCTGATGGAAGGAGAGAAATAATTGAATATGCTCAAATGCTGTGTCAAAAAGTTCATCTTTCTTCCAGTTTGGCATTCCTCTGGATGTTAATAACCACAAGAATTAGTGATGGAAAGATCTAATGTTGCAAGAGCAGTAACATGGGAAGCTGTGGAAAATGATCTCTGTCTCCATCAGTAACAGGGAGCAGGGAGGCCGTGATGCAGCTGAAATGAAACTGCAGTTTGGCCACCAGGGCAGACACACAGCAGCGTTTGCTGCACACCTCAGAGGTGTCCTGGCTGCATGGGAACACTGTGTTTAAAACCATGGTGCTGGACACGTATGGTCTAAATCTGTGCTGCAGCAAAATGAATTAGGCAGAGTGTCCCCTCTGTAGTGTTGCATCCACGGTGGCTGCAACCTAATGTATCACAAAAAATGCACCTTAATAAAAAAAAAAAATTAAAAAGAGCAACCATGCAGGCAAGAAGAAGCATCTGCATTTGCTTTACTGGATCTTTTTGTCAGGCATTGTGATCAGGCTGACAGTTAGCCCTGAGGAAAGTTATAAATTCTGCGCTGAATTGCGGTACAATCATTCACCATGGCATTTCTGCCCTCTGGCCACGCTCTGGTTATCCATAATTGTGGCAGATAATGGTTTTTTATGGCTGGAAACATTCTTTGCAGGCACAGGGACAATAACCAGGGCTGAAAATGTAATTAAAGTGAATGGATGAACTTTCTTAAAGAAACAGTGTAGATTATTACTGGAGCTTAACACCTACAAAGCCCGAGGCAAAATGGCAGCATCTGAAAAAACTTGTATAAATTTTAAATGTAGGGCGAGCTTGAAGGTGGATATTAGATTACAGAAGGAAAACTGAGACATTTGATGTAACAGATAACTAAGAGCTTAGATCATCTCCAGAAATATAAACTAATGTAACTTATCTTTCTCTGTCAGTTGGAATATGTTATTTGTGATCAGTGGCACCTTGTTTTCATGAATCTGTGGAGAAGTTTTTTGCAGATTGTGTCCACTCATGCAAAAATCATCTTCCTTAAATAATTAGAGTAAGAAAAAGATGGGATGTCTTCTCTGTAGTAGCTGTTTCTTATCATGGAATGAAACAGATTTAATCTTTTTCCACATAGCACCATTAAAGTTCTGCAAGTCAGGTTTATTGAACAGTTCTATAAAGGCACAAATGAATGGAAAACAGCAGATTTCTGGGGTTTGCAGCACTTCTGCCACAACATATTATCTGTTTCTGGTTTAGGCACCTCTTGGGGCACTGTTAGTTGCCTGCAGGCAGTTCCTTGCCCAGATGGAGATGCTTCCAAACTTCTGATGCTTCTTTCTCCTGTATCTGCTGAAAACCAGAATGAGACAACACATTAATTATGATTAACAAAGACTTAAGACTTCTCAAAACATGAATAATGCCTTCTGTTATTATTAATTTAACCATTCATGAGCTGATAATGGGCAGTCTAAATGTTAGACTTGGCTCTTCTGCTTCCTCTGCTCCTGCATCTGGGCTGGCATTGGAAAACTTTTATAGTTTTGGGGTCAGAAAGGCAATTTTAGAGCTGCATGGCCTTCTGAGGTGACATTTCTGAGCTGCTCCCAGTTTGCATGCAGGAGAACAGGTTGTAAAATTTAGAAGCCAGGTGATTTTTGTTTTTCCCCTATTCTATTTTTGGCACTCAGCTTTATTCCCACAGAAACGTTCCTGCAGCCGCAGCGGGACAGCAGCAGGAACAGGCAGCCTGTCGTGGCCCAGGTGGAACAGCTGACTTCCCCACCAACTGCAAATTAAAGCAACTTTCTGTGTGGGATAAAATGAGAACTGGCAAAGCTGCTTTTGTGTGTTTTAAATTACCTTCCCCGTTGAGGGTAAATGATGCTAATCTGGAACCACAAGCAGTGCAGGCAGCTGGCTTTTGCACACCTTGTACCCGGTGAGTGAGCTTGGCCTTGGAGTTATGGCTTATGTGATCAAGGTGAAGTTTGGAGCCTTGTGTAGGTATTTGGGTTTTCTCAGCAAATTATTTGCTGCTTTATTGCGGAAAAGTGAGTCCTGTGAAAAGCACCAGAGACCAAAAGGACAGTGTCACCAGAACAAGTGAAAACCACTCTGTGTTGGAAGGGGCAGAGGAAAGAGACCTCAAAGAGATTATCTGAAGCTGTGCTAGAACAAGTTATTGGCAGAAAGCTCTGCCCAGCTGGATTTCCTGGTAACCAGCAAGAGACATCACTTTCTTTCCTCAAGAACAAAAGGAGTCCCCAGGGATTACAGAGCTTGGCTGTCACGGTGCCATGCACCTGTAACTCTGAGTTGAGAGATAAAGACCCAACAGCCCAGTTATAGAACTGGCTGCACGTGGCCAAAATCCATCCCCAGATTCTTAAGCAGAGGGAGAAGGGTGTCAATGGAAGCAGAGTTTGCCCTCAGACCCTTCCTCAGTGCACAGCAAGGATTTCAGACATTTTTCTTTTGCCAACCATCATGGTTTGGGCTGCCCAGAGTCCCATAATATGTCAGAGACTCTGTAAATTTATTCATTTTTTTATCTTAGTCTTCAGCTGAAAGATGACCTCAGACACTGCTCTGAGTGATAGAATGAGACGGAAAATCAGTCAGAGAAAGGCGATTCCACAAACAGAATTCTGAATTTTCTGAGTTTTGTAGAAGAAAAATACCTTAGCAACAGCTGAGCCAAAAGAAAATGGTAGAAAAGCTCTCTCATTTTCATCTAATAGCTTTCTTACTACTGGTTCTCTGATCCACCCACACAAAGCACAGATCAGGAATCTGGGCTTGGTAGAAGGTTCTCTGTGATTTAGCCACTGCTCAGAACTCAGACTTTCTTTCCTCTTGGAAAAGAAGGGAAGAAAAGGGAAAAAGTCAGGCAAGATACTGCTAAAAAAAATAAAAATCTGTGTCCTTTTGCTGTGTTATACAGTCAACTTATACATGGCTGCTTCACATTATGGCATAAATATCACTGACATGATCCCACCTGACAAGATCATGTGATGTGGCATATTAAACTTAAAGAAAAGAATCTTTTACATCAGATGTCCTCCATCAATTTCAATTTCCAAGCAATATAGCTTAAAGAATTTGGCATATGAAAGAAATGCTGGTGTCTGTCTAGAGTAAAATACTTCACGTATTGTAGATGGTGCTCAGCACAGGGATCAGAAAATGAAATTTTTTTTTTAATTGAAGTTTTTCAATGGGGAATTTTAAGAAACACTGGGGTTTTTTTCAGTTTAATTTTAAACTAACCAACTCAACAGAGGGAGCAGAAGCAGCAAAACGCTGAGCAGAACGTTTCCCTCAATTAACCATGCTGTTTATCTACACGTGTAGCATGTTGCCACATGCTTTTGATTAATACCAACACACAGCTCCTGCTAGGAATTTGTGTGCATATGAAAGTGCTATAGAAACCCACTCAGTTCAGGAGGGAATAAAAAAAAGGGTTTCAATATTAAGAAAATAGAAAAATGACACAGCTTCCAGTTGGTTCCTGTGGTTGCTCCCTGTCCTGATGGCACTCCAGGTTTTGCTCGTGTCTGGGAGTGTTTATTCACAAACTTTTGATTGAAAAGATCTATTTGTCTGTAAAATTTTCTCTTTTCTAAGTGATGTTTCGAGAGTTGATTTAATTTATGCAAAAATATTTTTGAAAAAGAGTTCTACTGGTTTTCCTTTCATTTATGTTGACCGTAGTCATCTGCTGACAAATGAAATAATAAATTTAAAGAAATAAATATTGATAAATACCTATCTGCAACTTCATCTTTGCAAAAGAATAAAGATTTTTTTATCTGTTGTGGGGAATTTGTGGTGGACATTTCCTGCTGTGCTGGGAATGGCACAGTCTTTCCCACCATTACCCAAATGCCCATAAAAGACAGAAAAATCCAAGTATGGCAAGGAAAAGACCACACTGGAATGGTCAAATTACTGAAATCACTGAAAGAATTTTTTCCCTGCTGCTCCCATTTGTTTTTTTCATATTTTCCAAAGCTGCTCCTCCAGTGAGGAGGAGATCATTTGATGGATGAGGGAGGGAAGGAAAGGGCAGTTCTGATGGGTGAGTTCAGGGCTGCCAGGTGTTGCTGAGGTGACTCGTGTGTGGGGCCATGGAAGTGTCCATGTGCCACCCCCTGTCCCCAAACTCGACGTGGGGCTCAGGGCTGGGTCACCCTCTCCTGCTGAGGCTGCTGCTCTGCTCCTGCAGCCCCAGGAGAGGCACCAAAACCAGAGGGAACAGAAATGTCAATAATGGAAAGGAAAAGAGCCCTAACAGGTACAAAGCAAGCAGCTCTGAGGAGCAAGTTCTCGGTGGGCTGTGGGCTGCCTGCTGCAGAGGCAGTGGTGCATGATCCAGCTGAGATGCTCACAAAGATCCATGGCTCTGAACACAGGCTTGAACCACAAGTGGAATATAAACCCTTCATTTAGCTTGGGGTAGAGAAAGAAACAAAACTGTTTCTTGATGTCATGTCAGAAGAGATCATGTCTGATTCTGATGTGCTGCAAAAGAAATTTTGCATGTGATAGAGCCCGCAGTTCCTCCATGTCCTTCATGCCTTTTGGGCACAGAGAGGGGCAGACAGTTGGGCTCAGCACAGTGCTCTGATGATGCCAGACAAGTATGGAGAGAGGGGAAAGTTCTTTTGCTCTGGGCAGCCAGAAAGAAAACACAACTTTTGCACAGCTTGGCCTTGCTGTGTGTGAGGCAGCTGCGGGGGTGCTCAGACAAGCTTCATTCAACCAGGAGATGGTTCAGGGATCTTGGTGGTCCAGAGATGAGACCAAGCTTTTCCAGGAAAAGAAAGGAGTGTGTTCAGGGCTTTAGAAAATAAAATCCTTAAGCCTGTCTATCTGCAGATATAGGGCTGAAATGAGACTTGTTACAAAGTGCAGCAGTTCAAGTGTTTTCTGCCTGCACTTTCTGCACCAGCTGTCAGACACGCACTCAGCCAGGTTTGCTCATCCAGCCCCTGTTCAGGTGCAGGGTTTGTGTCCTGACTTCCTTTCCCATGGTTTAAACAACAGCAGCAGCTTACCTGCCTCAGAAAGATGCTGCAAAACAGACCTTGGGAACTGAGAGAGGTTGTGCTTTAGGGGTGCTGAATAAGTAAAAAAACCTTGGCACGCGTTTTTTGACCGTGTTTCTATCTCCTCTGGCGCTTCCTTTTAGAGAGAGAAAGCTTGCAATCAAAAGAGTTAAATGAGTTAAATGTTGCAAGAAATGCCTATTTCAACTTCACGTGCCCTAATTTCACTGTTGAAAGTTTCTTTGATCTTTTTTTTTCAGTTTAGCTTTAGTAGGAGAAACTTGTGCCTAACAACAACAGTGCAGCGTGGCCAAGTCTTCAGGTAATTTGTTCAAAGTAGAAAAGCAACGAGCAAGAGTGTAAGAAAAAAACTTCAACAGGATCTGATGCTACGGCATAGAAAGGTTTCTATTTGTTTAAATTGGTTTTGGGGTCATCAATAAATAAATCCCGACCCAGTCTTTCAAGAATTGTGCAGTCTGTGGGTGTTTCATCTGTAACGTGATGTAAATAGTCTGTCTTGGTTTGTACAAAAGATGAGTGGTTAATTTTAATAGCAGCAATCATAAATGAGTGGTCATTTAAAATTAAATGAAAATTTAAATGAAAAATTGTTTTGAACTAAGCTTATTTCAATTAATCATCCTTTAGAAAAATATTTGTGTTTTAAGCTAGCTATCAAATCCTTATAGTAATTTCTGGGAAAAAAATCTCTAATATTTATTTTTAATAATGGAACATAATTGTCTTTCAAGAGACTTGGTTGCTAGGCTTATTTAGCAATATTTGCAATAAGAAACTTCTTCCTAGCAAATTCAAAACATTTCCAAAGAAGAGAGAACCACGTGCTTGTCAGTGCTTTAGCCCTTTGTCATTTGGAGATTTGTGGACTTTTGGGGAAGGTTGTAGGGGAAGAGAATTAAAAGGAAAATGTCAGAAATGTTCCTGATACTTTTGTGGATCATTAGAAAAATTAACTGTCGCTCCCCAGCGTTTGGAGTCAGGCGTTCGGGTCGTGCTCCCTCAGCACTCAGAGCTCTGCACTAACGAGCCTGATGCATGCTGACATCTAGCAGACCTCATTCCTTCACTTCCAAAAATTCAAAGGGAAAAAGCTGCAGAAGTCCACAGGGAACTGCCACAGAATCTCAATATTTGGGGGGCAGACCAGGAATATCCTACATGGGATCCTGTAATTTTGGATGCTGAAGTCGTACCTGCGTTTCAGTGAATACCAAAAATCACTTGGGTCGTGTGTGTGAGGGGTAAACACCAGTAAAACTGGTGAAATGGAAGGTTTGTAATATCTGATGTTTTATTCTGCTTTTCCTTGTGTAATTCCAGCACTTTATTCGCATAGGGAGCAGATGCTGGGAGAAGTATCTCTGTGTGCCTGCCCTAGCCAAGAGTTTTTCTGGGCAGCCGTTCTCGGGCTGGAACAAGATTCAAGGAGAGAAGTGGATAAGGAATATTCTGCTATCAGCCCTTGGTCCATGCAAGCTGCATGAATCTGTGATTTTTACTAATTAGATGGGCTGTGCAATTTCCCATTTTTTAATAAAGCCTGCAAAGCAGTCGTGAAAGGGTCCAGGGAAAAGGGAGGGAGTGTGTGAAAGCAGCTGAAAAAAAAAAAAAGTCTTTAACATCTACATGATTTATAAAGTCCTTAATTGGAACCTATTAAGTGAAAAACCTCAAGATCAAAATATTTCATTACTGCAATGATAACAGTAGGGATGGAAAGCAAGGAATGAGAACACTGGTGTGGATTCTGTTTCTCCTGAGTAGTTCCTATATTTTCTAACTAAAAAAGTTGCAACACCTTTTTACACTTGTGGGCAAAACAGCAGCTCAAAGTGATTTAGTTCCTTTTTTATTTCTTAAACTTTATGCTGCAAAAAGCAAAGTCTTTCTGGACGTAATCGTGCTTAAAGCTAGCTGCAAAATTTAGGGGAAACAATCACAAATTCCAGTCACAGCTGTGTATATAATTGCTTTTCTGAACTGGAAGGAGAACTGGGAAGAAAATGGGTTGGTCTGAAATCACGTTTCATTTTTCTTGTGTTTCCTTCCCAAATGTTTTAGAGCTTTGTTGTGTTTAGTGTTGCAGTGCTTTTCCTGTTGCAACAAAACCAAAAACCCTAAAACACAAAATAGACAAGAAAAAAAAAAGAAAAAACCTTTATGTTGCAATTGACGAAAAACGATGAAAGCTAAATGAAAGGCATTGTTGCATTATTGTTTCCAATCTCAGTTATGATCCTTAAATTTGGTTAATTTTAAAATTAAAAAATATGGTAGTGCCCTCCACTGCCACTGATTTCTCTGAAAATGAGAGGAGTTTGATCATTGTACAATGATCATTGAATATCAAAGCACTTCTTCATTGTTCAGTCAGCCAGGAATTGTGTCTGTAGGTAAAATGATGTTGGATTAAATCTCAATTCTCTAGAAAGATTTCTGGGCACTGAACAGAAAACTGTCAGCAGCTAGGGTGCTTTCAAGGACTTGTAGTGCTCAAATATTTCATCAGCAGAGCTGCTGCTGGAGAGCTGGGAAGGAGGAAAAAGCACTCTAAAAAAGCCTGATAAAAGCCAGGAGCTGCCTTTCTTGTTGGACTAGACAAAACCTAAAAGTACGGGGAGAAAAAAAAATTTAAGAGATGAATTTTTGCTTATGATTATCTAAGGTGGTGTTCACTCCCAGGGAATTCCACATCTTATTAATATCATCTCTCTGCTGCTGGAGATGGCCAACAATCCTATTTCCTGTGGGCTGGGTGGGCACAGCCCCACCAGAGCGGGTCTGGGAGCAGGAGGAATTCCTGTGGCTGGAATTGGGTGGCTGTGGGTGGAAATTGAGCATCTCCCCTCTGCAGTGTGGGGCCTCTGGGAGCTGCAGCCTCCTGCTCCCCCTGGGTCCACTGGAGGTGGTCGTAGAAGGTGTGGCTTTGAGGATTTCTGTTTTCAGCCTCTTTATTGAAACCCACTGAACCGTGCTCTCTTGTCTTTCATTTATGTTTTTATTATGCTTCCATGCAAGGTTTTGTCATAAAGTGTAGTTGCCAGGAGGCAAGTTGTAGATGAAGAATGCTCTGGTTGCTTTACTTGAATAGCAGAGTATGTGCAGGATTCCAGAATGTAACAGGGTGCTGAGGTGTATTTAGGTGAGTTTTGAGTGCTCTGGGGAGGGAGCTGTGCTGCTGGCTGAGCAGAGCCTCACACCGTGGTGCCAAGCTCTCCCGGAGTCTGGAAAAGCACTGGGATGCAAAGCCCAACCCTCCACTTGGGTGTGTCAGAGCCCAGTGGGTTTGATTTTCCACAAAGGGTCTCACAGGTACAGGCTTTCCAATGGACTTCTGCCTTTTCATAAAAACCTCCATCTGTGCATAGGGACCACCCCACAGCCCCCATCTCCCTCCTGCCCTGCACACATCTCTGGCATTGAAACTGGCAATTTTTTCCACAAAAGATGGGCTCCCTTCCACAGGGGAAACTTGGTGAGTTGATCTGATACAAGTGAGCTGCCCTGCAGAGCCATGGTGAGGAGGCAGCTCTGCTCTCCTCTGCAGAAGTTCTGCCTCAGTCTGACATGGATTCAGCTCTTGCTTTTAGGTCACCCTACTGTGGATCATGTACTCTGGTCTTCACTATTTTGTTTTGGAATTATGACATCCACTTGGAAACCTCGAGGCAACACCAGCTGACAGCCAATTTCTTTACTGATAAAATTGAGGGTGTATTCAGACTGGGAGTCAGCTAGATACCAATGTAATTTAATGCATTAATTAATTATATACATTAATTTTGAGTCTGTAAACACCAAAAGCTAACAATGGCCT
Organism: Motacilla alba alba; assembly: GCF_015832195.1. NCBI lineage: Eukaryota > Metazoa > Chordata > Aves > Passeriformes > Motacillidae > Motacilla > Motacilla alba. The sequence goes on along the minus strand of NC_052035.1, from coordinate 12,969,404 downwards.
GATTTAAGATTAGGCCTGGGTCTATCTTCATTAAAACTTCTGATTGTAAAGATCTTTGTGATGTCCGTGGAGCTTAGGAGCTATCGGGAGCCAAGGCTTCCAGCAGCAGGTTCCAAGAAAACCTGTTCTTTTCAGAGCTGAATTTTTGGAAGTATGTTTGAGGAAATAGGGAAGAGAACAATACAGTTCTCTTTGAATGAAGTGGGGAACTCTGTAGCACATAAAGAACCTGGCAGGGGTCCATGAAAATTACCATCAGAGATAAAAGGGATCTAACCATTGCTATGCTGGAGGAGTACAGTGAAACCCTGATGTGGGGCTTTTGGCAGGTCTAGGCATAAGACGAACACTTAGTGATGCAGAGCCCAGGCAGACCTGGCATCTTCTCCTCTGGAGCTGCCCTGCCAGCTGCCTCAGCCATAAATGGGATCCCACAAACATGTACAGTCAAGGATGAACAATGGGAAAGGTGAAATATATTCCAGGGGTTCAGAAAGAAGAGTGAGACTGGGAAGCCTGGCTTTTAATGGCAGTTTGGCTTTTCTGCACCAGAGCTACAGTGGAATGGGGGGAAGTGAATGGTCTTGGACACGTAGAAAGCTGGAGATGCTGGGTGTTGTCTGTCCATGCCCTCAGTGGGTAACCACATAAACTCAGCTCAAATCACTGACCCTGCCCATGAGACCTGAGCTCAGGCTGGCTGCCAGAGAATGTGGGGGTCCTGGCTGTGTCTGCCTCACCAGAGGGACGATGAGGGAGAGTGAAGGCTCATGTGAAGGTGCTGATGGTGCCCAGTGGGCACCTGGGGCCGTGCAGAACCTGTGGTGCATTGGCTTGGCCACAGAGGACAGATGTGCCCTGGTGGTGACCACAGGCAAGCACTCACCTTGATCTCTGAGTACTCACCAGTTCTAAACTCAGAAGTGCTGTGGTAATTAATCTGAAATACCTCCAGGAACGCTTCAAACATGAAAAGTGTCACCTCAAATTTGTTGTAAAATGAGGTGACAAATCATTTGAGCAAATGTTGAGTACCTGTCATAAGACATCCTCTCATAAGAGTGAGAATCTTCTAATAATCATTAGCAGCTTATTTGCATGGAGTTTTCCTGCATTTGATGTGAAATCTCGTTTGGCTGGATGCAAAGGAAGGCTAAGTATGTGCTGAAAGCCAGTAATTTGATTATCTACACTCTTTCTGTCTAGTTATATGATCCTTGCAAAGTCCTTTATTAAACCCCTTTTAGAAAGAGTTGCTAAACCTTGGTGGAATGCCAGCCATGCTAATACAATCTGGCCAGTGAAGAGTAGGTGCTTATTGAACAGAAAACTTTAATCTTGTTAAGAGTGGATACAAGAGGAAACGGTAATAACTGGGTTGTGCTGAAACTGTCGCTCAGACAATGAAGGTGGCACCTAGGCTGTGGTGTGGACACACCTGTCCTTTTTCATACTGAAAAACTCTTCTTTCATGTAGGATAATCCTAATGGATAGGATTCCAGGAGAGCTTTTCACAGGTCATAATTATCCTCCATGCCAGCAGTTCCTCAATAGGCTTCTTGGTCACTTCATTTGCGTGCTCTGTAGCTACCATTTGTTTCTTGCAAGGGGAGGGATTCCTTTGAGGCAAGATTGGTTAGAGAAGTTTCTATCTTTCAAAAACAATTTTTAGAGCTTCGATAGATGCCGTGGAAAGTCGTAGATAGCGATAAAATGATATCTAAAATAAGATGTGCTCTTGGCATTTTGTCTGTACGTGTTAGGGGGCAGCTGAGGAAGGCATTAATTTGAAGACATTAGTGGAAGCTGGGCAGTGATCTGCCTTAGCACATGGAAAAGAGTCCCCTGTAGGGAACCCTCAGTCCCAAATGTAAGAGGTATGGATGGGGACATGTATTTCCAGAGCTGGGCCACATTCCTTCTAGGGCCATGAGCTGCTTATGTAAACACTGGAAAGCCATGCTGAAATCTCCAGGCTGAGAGTGGCTGAAAGCTATGGGTGCTTTCAATGAAAGGTTTAATTAGGATGGGGAGTTTGGGCCGAGTAACAGCACAACAATGCTGAGAGAAACCAGGCGACCTGTTCTGCTGTGAGTTTTATTTGAAGACCGAGTCAGGGCAAACACTGCAGCCTGAAGAGGAGTGTGCAGGAGGGGACTGTGAGAATGAATGTCCAGCGTGGCCCTTGCATGCACCCAACTCACTGATCCCACTGAGTCTGGGTATCTACACTCTGTTACTGCCCCAACACCACCCTGGGAGCCATTTGTGCCCAGCATTGGCAGCATCAGAGGGGATGAACCCATTGAGAGAGAAGGGACTCGCCTTCCCATGCAATGTGGTCACAGGTGGGACAGAGGTGACCCCACGTCATCCCCTGACTTCAGCCAACCTCCAACCTCATGTGGTTCATTCTGTTTTGGAAAAGACCACAATAAAGTTATAGCCCCCTCTGCTCTTTTTGGGGGATGTGCTTTGCTTCTGTGTCCATCACAAGATCCAGTGACCATTGGAGTTGTTGTGGCTCTGCATTTTCTCTTCCAGGAATGAGTGGCTGACATTCATGACAAGGCCATGTCTGAGCGTAGACTGATTAAATATCATAATTGTTGTAAGCAGTAATAGAAGTAAGGCTCTTATTTAGTGGTAAAAATGAGCTTTCTCCTTGGAATGAGGAAAGAATAAATACTCATCATTGTTTCTATATGCCATTAAGCAGAATATTTGATGGAAACCCAGTTGTGAAATTAGACTCTGTCAGTACCTCTTCTGGTCTCATTTTACAATTATGTGCATTGACATCTGTTATTGCTAATTACTTCTCCAAACTTCAGCAATGATCTCTTGCACTTCCTGTAAGAAATGCTGAAAGCTTTTAACAAACAAATTAATTATGTATAGTCTTTGATGCAAATTAGCCCAATTAGTTGTAGCATTGATACCTTCTTCATGTAAAAAGAAAAAAGAGAAAGAATGATCATATACATATTTATAAGTACCTTTTTGACAGATGATGGTAGGTCATGATGAGGAATTCGTTTAGATTTATGGAATGACTTTTTAAAAATGACAAACCAAAGTAACAGTCTTGTGAAAACGTGTTGACTTCACAAAATATGTTGAATACTTAAAGATGGTTCTTGCTGGGAGAATCAGTGTAAAGTGATTGTTATTCTTCAGTCTAAGTGACACCTTGAGTAAACAGAACAGTGTTGCACTGTGTGACACTAACTTGTAATGGATATTATTGATCAAGTGGGGTTTTTTTCAGTACTTCATCCTAAATGTATTTGAACTTCACCCACTTGGGCTGGAAATGGTCTACAACAAAAAGACTCAAAATTTGACTGACAAAATCTATGATTTTGTTGGGAGAGGGGGGACGACCATGTCAGCCAACAGGACACTTTATGGGCCCTCAAACACCAATCTGTCTGACTTTTCCTTTCAGTAAATTCACCTTGCACCCATGGACCAGGTCAGCCCTTCCCAGGAAGAGTAACTTGTTCAATCCACACACATCCTGTGGGGTTCAGTCGCTCCCCTATGGCTTTCCCCTTGAACACATGCAATTTATTGACTGAATCCAAAGATTTTTTTCCTCCCTTTAGATTTTTTCCTTTGTTTTGTTGCATGTTGAGGAATGTGAATGACAAATTTTCTGCGGTTGTCTTTTGAGGGTTGGTCATTGTCGAGAGCGGGTGTGGCAATAGTCACTGCTGGAATGTGTTGGGAACTTAATTTCCCTTCTGACTACTCTGCCCAGGTATTTCATTAATTCCTACCAGGGCAGCCTGTGGAGAGTTACAAAACTGGGACTGCAACCTTTATGAAACTCCAGCTCCAGGAAATAACTGGTTTGCTTTCAATCTGCAGCTTCCAAAAATTACAGCATCAACCACGTGCTACAGAGGGGCACTTTTTGCATATATCATTTCTGAGATTACATTTTCCTGCCATAGAGCTCTTTGAAATCAGCCATAACTTGTGTTTGAATATGTCAAAGAAAGAGAAAAAAGTCATGCTTTGTTTGAATAGTTTTTCCCTAATGGGACAGAGTAAAAAAACTGTGTTTGCATGTTTTGTAACTCCAAGGCAAAACTCTTTCTCTGAGAGTGTTTCAGCAGAGGGATGGGAGAGAAATTGCACTCCACACTTTTGGTTTTCAAAACTTCAGTGTTTGAGGTTTTCTCACAACTGTAAATCAAGTTGCAGCTTTTGTGATTTTTGTAAAAAAATAGGAATATCATTTGAAAAACTACTTTTTCTATTGAGATATTTCAGTGAGAGAAACGTTTGACAGAAATGCCTGGTTGGGGACAGTGTGAACTTAACCACAGAGAGATGCTACAGAAAGTGGCTGTGGTAATCTGGGGAAACAGCATTTACTTCATGGTGTTCCTTACAAAGATGGGGCATTGCAAATTTTCCACTCTCTAAAAGTAAAAAGAACAAAAGCTCATTGGGATGAATATCAATATTTGCTTTTTCACCCCACTGAAATATTGTGAAATTTTGTTTTCAGTTTTGTGACCAGCAAAAGTTTGCTCTAATAAACAGAAATGGGAAGTCAAGTCTAATGTCAGGTATTTCAAAAAGACCAGTTTGGGAAGGGAGAGTTACAGGGTTGAACTCTTCTGGCTTTTATTAGGTTACCGAGTCCAATAAAATAAAATAGACCAAAGTGATTGCAGTCACCAGTGCCATGCAGGTGTGCAGGCAGAGAGTGTGAGTCACACACACTTGGGCACCCACGGGCTTTGTGTGAGGGACCTGTGGATATGATGAGGGGATTTTTTAAAACCAACAGGTGCTGGCCTTAAAATTCCCAGTGCTTCTACAGACGGGACCATTCAGGGATCTTCTTTCTGCAGCAGAAATTTGCCAAACCAGGGGGCGTGTGACTCACCTGGGAACCAGAGCAAGCTCCAGCCTTCGCCTGCGGTTTGTCCTGGTCCAGACTCCATCCTGTCCTTCACTCAGAGCCTCTGTCAGTAAGTGACAGGGCATCCAGGACCTTGCAGACCAGGGGCAGCCTTAGAGGTTCCTGAGTCCCATCTGGAGGTGGCAGCTTTGCCAGGAAATTTGCAGGAGCATCACACCTTCTGCTGGGCAAATTCCTTAGGATTGAGGCATCAGCTGGGATTTGTAGCTCAGGACAGGCAGTCCTGTACTAATCACTACAAAAACAGACAGTGAGGGGCTGGGAGGAGGGAGCTGAGCCCTGAATTCTGGTCATGTTCATCCTGGCTCCAGGTCCCAACAGAGAGCCCAAAGGCCTGAAGTCCCCAGCCCGTGCCCTAACTGCAAACCCAGTTTCTTTTCTCCCCAGTTGCATTGTTTTCTCTTGGAATTCTGCCTCATGTTTTCCTAATTATTCCACTGCAATACTCAACCCAATAGTTGCATGAGGAAGCTGATCATAACGATTTAAACACTTCTACAAAAGACAGATTAGCAGATTAGTGACTGCTCTGAAAAATGTGCAGCAGTGCTTGAAAATTAATCCTGCTCTTAATGCAGGGAAAAAACAAGCAGGTCTGTTATTAGTGTTTCCTATTTAAAATACACTTCAATTTCTGATTTTAAAATTGCAAATGCTGTAAGAATATGGTGAAGTATGTGTTCTGAAGAAACCTCTTGAGGTTTCCTTTAGCTAATTATTTACAGTATGAAGATCTGGCATAACAGGTACAGGCATCCTGGCGATTATGTATGAATATAATCATGGCCTGTCAGATGTTTTTAATTAAGCTTTCCCCAGTCTGAGTGCTCTGAATGGTGATGAGCATTAACATCCTTCAGCAGAGCAGTGCACAACTTCCTTGCAGACTGTGACCATGTGCTGTGCTCAGTGTTAAGCTTTGAAGTCTGGATTTAGTTTGAAGCTGGGTGAAGTGAGGTCCTGTATTTGTGCCTTGGTGATTCCTGCTCCCAGCTTTAAGCTTCTACCTGACTGTAGACTGAACTAGGTGTAAGGAGCTTTTCCGCAGCCACCATCTCATGGGGGGATCTAAAAAAGACAGCCTGGATACGTTCCCAAATGTGCTCCAACATCAGGTTCTGCAAGGTGAACTCCAGTGCCAGCTCCTGTCCCTTCCTTGTTCTCAGGAGTGCAGCGCCAGTGACTGACTTGGTGGAGGAAACATGGGAGTGGAAATAATGTGTGGAAAACTGAGTGATGGGCTTGATGAAGACACAAGGGATAGGAAAATTTTGCCCTCTATCCAGCAGTGGTGAGGCCACATCTGCAGAACAGGGTCAAATCCAGGGATCCCCAGTGCAAGGAAGACTTTGGCAAACCAGAGCAAGGCTCAGAGGCTGCTCCTGCTTTGAGCAGGAGCTTGGACCAGATGAAATCCAGAGATTCCTTCCAGACTCAGTTGCTCTATAGTCCTGTAATATCTCATAAGGGGTGAGGGTATTACTTTTCCTCAATAATTCTGTTTCTTGGAGTGCTTAGAGCTGCTGAGAGTGCTCAAACTGTGTTGGAGTTTTCCTGTCTTCTCAAAGCAATTTACTGGTGTGTCATATCAGCATATTGTGAGGAAATATGTTGTTGTTTATATGGTGATTGGGGATGGCATCTCAACATAGGTACAGAGAGGCTTTCTTCATGCCCAGGAAGAAAGATTAAAACTTTATAGCATTGTTGCTTTTAATATAAAATCAATTGGCTATTGCTTGCTGTATTAGCAAGAATTTTGTCCTACAAAAGGACTGTGGGAAGTGACTCCTTGATCTAACTAAAAATTCTGTGTGTTCAAAATCAAGAGAATGGTTTAATACCTAGGAAAACTGTCCTGGGACATGAAATATATTAGAGTGGTGTGTCTTGCTAAAGGATGTGGTGGAGTTTTATCCCCCCCCCTTCCCCCAAATTCACCTCAAGAATAGAATACAGGTACAGATCACAGCCTTTCCAGCTGGAGGGCAAACCCTCAGCAGAAGTGCACCACAATAACTAAACCAAGCAGTTTGTTTTCTCCAGTTGACTTTCAAAGACCATTTACTCCATGGACCTGCTTCCCTGCTCCCTTAGGAGCCACCAGCCACAATCACAGTGCCCTGGGTGAAGGTATTTATTAAGGAAGTTGTTCTGAGAGGAGAGGGCTCAGCTCACCTGCAATGTGGAGTTTTTAATTTCTTTCAGTCTTCCATAATCTGGGATCTAAACAGATCCAGATCCACAGTGCTGTACAAACCCTACAGAGCGTGCTGGTGCCCCTGGAGCTCTCCTGAGCATCCAATCCAGTGTGTCCTCTTTGTTTTCATTTTGCTTTTTCTTTTTCCTCCCCGCTCTTTTTTTTTTTTTTTTTTTTTTCCTTTTTTCCAGAAGAGCTGGGGAGGGGGTTGTGTGTCCTGCTTTTTAAAGAGGGAAACTTCTGGCCATCTGCATGTAAAACAGGTTGTTGCTTGCATGAATATCTATGCGTGGTCATTTAGGAATGCTCATGCATTTCCCTGTTTTGTGTCCAAAACTGTGTGAATTGCATGCAATTTAGGGCAGGGAGTGCAATCCTAAAGTATTGCTGCACAAAGTACAGCAGCTCAGCTTTTGTCGAAAAATGAGCTATGTAAATAAAGGTAATACTGGCAGAGATGGTGAAATTAAGATTAGCAAATAATGAGTAAAATTATTTACTTGACTACAAAGAGAAGCTGGATGAGAATCTTATCTGGGAAACAAATGTAAATCCTCAGATTCCATTAGAGATACATTAGGGATTGGTGACAGCTCCCGATCCAATCCATTAAATATCCATATTAGCCCTGAAAGGGCTGCATTACAAAGATTCTGTGTGGGGCTGGTTACACTGAGTCCTCCTGGTACAATAAAAAATCTATTACTTAACCACTTCCTGCAATCATCATCTGCGACTGTAACTGTTTGAAATTAGCTGAACAGGATCCTCTTTTTTGTTAATTTGCTTATGATTATAATTAAGGGAAAACCATCCTTTTTAAAAACTAGTTAGTTTTCAACTTCAGGCCAAAACCTTCCCATTATCCAAATGAAAGAGCAGAGATAAAATATTTTCTATTTTATTCGGTATCAGCTTCTTAAGTATTTAAATTTTTTTTAACAAATGCTTAAAAACATAAATCATGCAAACTTGTGATTATGTGCTTGCATAGTGATTTGTAATGTCAAATTTTTGGAAAATTATTATTTGCATTCTTGATAAAGAATCTCTTGTCTGTTATTATACCTGTTTCTGCTATATGGAAATCACAGTGCTTAAACAAACTGCATTATGAAAAACATGTGTTTTGAGAACCTGTTCTCTAAAGATATTTAATTTCCATTTAGAACACTAGCTTTAAAATTAATGACTCTGCTTCAAAATGCAAATTCCCCTTCTCTATTTCAAGCAGACAAACTGAAGTTCACTGACTCCTGAAATATCGCTGCTTTGTCCCAAGAAAGCTCTGTCTTTTTAAATCTCAGCTCTAATTCCTCTTTGATTTTGCATCAACACCTTAATGGGGAAAAAATTCGCCACAAATCAGCATCTGATTAGCCCAAATCATCCCCTCTTAATCCCCCTCTGAAAAAAAAAATGCCATTTCCAAAGTAGGGTTGTGCGCCGATGTAGCATCTTTGTAAATTTAAAAACCCAGGTGTATTGATGAAAATACATAGAACATTTTAATTAAAACTCATAAAATTGTTGGACATCTGCTCCAAATTGTTCAACATTTTAGTGGTTAACAGATTTTGTGCACCTAGATAATGAATTACTCGTTATTATTGGCATAAATAGTAGCTGTGGGGCTTTTTATAGCAAGATCAGAAGCCTCTTTGTGCGAGCTCTGGCTTACTTTATAGTCTTTTGGCAGATGCCTATTAGAACCAATAAGTTTAGCTAAAAAAAGGGAGGCAGAGTTAAACACAGGAAACAAGAGTTGAATGTCCGCCAATAAAAATGATCACAAATCAGGGCTGCTGATGTCATAACCCTTGAGGTCAGAGGTTGGGCGCGGAATAAATGGCTCTGAAAGGGGCAGCCTGTCTGGAGGGCTGAGCTGTTGTTGGCAGGCAGGCACGGCCATGAGTAAATGGGAGGCACAATGCTGCCACTGGGCCTCATTAGCAGCCGGGCCCGGTGAAGAGAAGTGTTTGATGAGTCCTACACGTCCCACTGTGGCACTGTGTGATGTAAATGGAATAATTACTATGATCTAATGGGCGTCTCTTTTGCATGCGGGCCCCCGGTGAATGAAGCCCCTCTTTTATGGCATTCAGCCCGGGTTGTGTAAACTGTGGGGTGCCACTGGGGATGGAGCGGCGGCAGGTCCCGCCGACCCGCTCGCATTCACCCTCAATAGAAAGGGAAGGCCAAGTAATTTACTCCGCTGCCTTTCACCATGAGAGTGGCAGATTGAAGGTCACACTCGATTTGGCAGGACTTGAGTCGCTCTCTGTGCTGACGCCGAGCGAGACAGATGCAACATCTCCCCGCTTTGGGGACTTTCGGGGACGAGCCGCTCGATTGCGTGCGCTGCGCCCAGCCGCACAATACGGCACAGGATATCCCACTTTTTGGGGAGCAAACCCCCTGGGTTGGAGCTCTCTGCTCCGTTTTTCATCAGTCTCACGTGTCTGAGCACACCCCGCTCTGCCCAGGGTGGCGGTGGCTCTCGAGGTCTCGCTGCGCCGGGTGGAACCCCGATTCAGCTGGTAACAAACAGCCCATTGTTGTCTCTATATAGATCATTAAAAGTCTGAATTAAAATAATTGCATCTTGTGTAGACGTACTGCTTTTCCAGGCTGAAAAGATGTGGCATTGTCTCTGCCTAAAATTTGTTAGGAATGTCCTGGTAATGATATTATATCCAGTGTGTGATGCTCCATGTTCTGTCTGAATCCCAGGCTGCTGCAGTCCTGGCATAATAAGATTTCGTTGTGGCTGATTTCAGATGTCTATATTAACAATCAGCATCATTTCCTTATTAATTACATGGTTTGTGCATCCATATGGCTTAAATTAAATTTCTCAGACTTTTTTATTTTTTTTAAGTGGGCCAGTATTTTTCACAAACTCACTCGCTCCAGAATTGTTTTGTGCATTTTTTCCCCAGCAATTCCCTGTGGGCATGCTTTTTAGGGAACTTTAGACCAACTTTTATTTTTGATGTCTGCTTTTATTATATGCTCCATGCATGGCTAATGGAGGCCAAACCATGGGCACATAGAAGTCAATGGAAAAACTCTCAATGACTTCAGTAGGACCAGGATTAAAGTGTGTGGTCTACACAAAATTCAGTGGAATCCTGTCTCTTGGAAAATATTTTTCCATGGGATACTTTATAAGGTCATTTTAATTGTGACCTGTACAGTATTTCTGTGTTGTTTGCGGTCACACGGAATCCTCACTCATCATTTGTGAAGACAACACAATCTTTCCTTTAGGCAACATTTTTTATTTTTAAAGAAGGAATAGATTGTGGATACTTGGGAAGGTCAAATCTAGGTCAGCATCAGTGCTCTAAGCAGTACTCTAAACACATGTTTACATCATTTGGAACCCATTATTCATGGTTTTATATTACTTATTGTGAAATAATGCATCAACAGTTTTGCTTTGTTTTGTATTTAACTGGTAATATTTGAGTGTTAAACTCCACATCAGCGGAGTGTGGGAGAAACAAACATGTACAATTACTAGACAAAATAGATTGGAAGTTGATGATCTTCTGTTGCCTGTGGAATCATGGAAGCACTGATGTGGTTTTCTTGGCTACTTCAAAGGAATCCACTAAAAAAGCACCTACTAAAAACAAAAGCTATTGTCAGGAACTGTATATTTTCTGTACCTGGGTCTGTGTGCTTAGGTCTTTCTAACAGTTTAGAAAATTGTTTGAGGTCCACAAATGGAAGAAGTCTGGAAACCCCTGATGGGGTACCCTCTTTCAGTGTGTTATGGATTATTGGCCCCAATTTTATGGTTCCTTTGCTTCTTTGGCTAAATCTGAATTAACCTGGCAGCAACCATCCAAACCTGCCCAGGGCTTGGTCAGTGCCCTGAAAGACAATAACCGTGCTTTCCTTAGCAGTGCCAAGTGTCTGACACAGGTTTCACATTTTCCAGCTGCAAACAGAGCCAGCAGCGCTGAGCTTTCCAGCCAGGGAGGTGGCAGGAGGCTCAGCACGTCACACTCTGCACTTGCACATCCTCAGCGCTCAGGAGGCACAAATCCATGGATTTCCCTCCTGCCTCACACCAGGCTTTGCCCTTCCTTTGGCCTCACAGAGTCAACAGGGTTTTGTCCTTGGGACATTGAGCCCTGAGCAGGTCAAATAGGATCTTCTGACACTCTGCAAGTGCAAGGGGAGCAGAGGATGTGAGGCAGAGTTCACAGGCCCTTCCTTTGCAGGTTTGGGGTGTGCCTGGCTGCAGCTTCACACTCTCAGTGTCACCAGGCTGTGTCACCCGGGCTGTGTCACCCAGGCTGTCCCCAGCCTGGCTTTGCTCTCTGTGGCTCCACGGTCCAGCGCATCCATAAAATAGGGGAACATCACACCCTCCCCATCCAAATTCACCCTCTTCTTCTGGTGCCTCCCATTTGTCGCTGTCCCCTGTCCAGCCAGCAGGACACCAGCAGTGTCACACCTTGGTCTGAGGCACCCTTGTGTGGCCAGAGCTGGCAGCTCCGGGTTTCACTGAGTGCAGCGAGCAGGATTTGTGCCAGGCAGTTCAAAGAGCACTAGAAATGAAAGACAGTCTCAACCAGATTCCCCGAGTTGCTCAACACTCAGCAGTTCCCTTGCTGAGTCTGCACCTGAGTAAGTGGCTTGATTTTTCAAAGTTATTTGCCAGGCTGTAACTCTCACTGCTCCTCATGATAAATAAAGTTCCAGAGGGAGTTGCTGTCTATGAAGTACCTGGGAAACCTTCCCTGTTATACATACTGTCATTAGAATTATTATTCTTTTATTTGTTAAAGCTGTTATTTGTTCCTATAAATATTCTGTGGTAAATTAATCCCACTTGAGGAGATCAAGCAGGTTTGGCTCTGTCATTTAATATACCTGAAGGTAAACGTTGCTGATAGAAATCTGTCAGAGGCAGGAAAACACAAAAGCCAGTTCTGAGTTTCAAGTGCCTTTCGGTCAGTATCGATCCTCCTCAATCTGATTTTTTACTGTTTCTTGCTTTTTGGGAGCGCGGCAGCAGAAAAACAATTACGAATCCCATCCCCCCCCCACCTGGAAAAAAAAGGTTAAATTTAAATAATCATTTCGAGCGCTGTTCCTGTTGTAGGTGGGGTTTGGAATGCAGAGTACAACAGACCCTCGCATTTTTCACTGATTATCTTTAATTACTTGTGAGGGCTGAGCAGCTCGCATTACCCCCAGGCACCGCAGACTGACAAGGAATCTTCTTTCAAGCCTTTTATAGAGCATCGCATTATCGAGCGACTAACAGAGCAAAACCGACACCAAAAGAAAGTTCATTATTACTTTCATTATTGTCAAAAGAGTTTTATTTACTTCTGAAGCCCTACTTTTAAACACACTTTCCGCTCGGAAAGTGTTGCCACTGCGGGGCTTCTCCCCTGCCCCGGAGGAGGCTCGGGAGCCGCAGAGCCCGGAGCTCCTTCAGGAGAAGCTCGTTGCGCTTTCCCAAAGTACCCGCACCTCGAATTTGAAGTCTGGGAGGTATTCCTTCACTTCCTAGACTTGCAGCGGGATAAGGAAAAAAATAAGGAAATTTTCTGCACTAGGAGGGTTTTTTCTTCACTTTTTAATTCTCGTTCTGTCTGCGCTTTCAGAGGATGCGGGTTCTGAGCTGGCAGCTGCAGCTCACCCTGAGAGCTCAGCTGCTCTGTGTCTGTCACGGATCCCGCTGGGAAGGCAGCAGGACACGGCTGGCCAGAGCTGACAGATCTGTGCCAAAGTGCCACCTTCGGGCACTCAAAATCCCAGGGTCTCTGATGTGAACCTTATTTGCTGGGGCTGACAAAGCATGGGACAAATGTATCGTGGGTGGTGGGAAGAGTGGAGGTTTCATCTGTACAAAAGCATCCCCAGTGCCTGAATTTTAGCACATTTGCCTCGATGAACATCCAGCTGTGATTTAATTGCACAAAATCCCCATGTAGCACATGGAGGCAGTGAGGAGCTGAGAGGACATTGAGTTATCCAAAAGTTGGAGTCTGAGGAAGATGAGCCAAGGGCATGTCCCTCTTTTTCTGAGCTTAAGGGATCACCTACATCCGGCAATTCAGCTGGGGTTGCTAACCAGAGCTCATAGTGTGAGAGATGAGTGCTGGGGCTGCTGCCTCTGACAAAATACTGCTCTGTGCACCCCCTGGATTACCTCACCAGACTGCCTGCATGCGCCGCTACGTGGAAAAATCCAAACCCAGAGTCTTCTCTTGAGTGCTGGGAATTTGAATCAATGCTTTCTGCTTCATTATTGCAGGATAAAAACTGCCCAGTGTTCCCAGAGGGCAGTGGTAGCTGAGTCAAGTCTCAGGTGTAGAGCAGGGGCAGCCATCAGAACAATTTTGTTCCTGAGATTAAAGTTGCAAACACATCTGCAGTTCACAGCATGCAATTCCTGCAATTGTGTGTGTGTCTAGGAAAACCTTGAGAGGTATCCAGTAACTGCCACTGGAATACCAGCACAGATTGTAACTTGAACCCCTCCACATTTTACAGATGTAATTTAAATTACTAACAAAAATCTAGTGGTCAGAAATTAAGACATTGCTGCTGTATGGGTAATTACTTATTAATCTAAGCATGTACTTATTCTTTAGCAGTGCCAGATTCCATATGTAATTTGTTTGACCTATTTGCTTTTAAAACTGAACTGATTTAATTTTTATTTTTTTACTGCATCTGTGGGAATGTTAATCGAGCCTTAACAGGCAGATGGAAGTATTTGCAAACCATTTTATTTGTCTCATTTTCAGTACTGTGGTTTATCAAGCAGCCGATGAGTAAATTGAAAAGCCATTCTGTGTATACAGATAATTTTAATCACAGTACATACTGAACACTTTGGGCAGTGATGTTTTAAAATAATTTGTTGCCTGATAATGAGGTTTGCAGGTAGGAATGATGTAAATATACCCAGCTACAGGTAAAATGTCACCAAGCCACGTGTCCATGTTGTACTGTAAGCAGCAGTTTCAACCTCAGCACTCTTTTCAGTGACTCATTTCTCCTCTGTATCTCATAATTTCATGATTATTGAGGTTTTTTCATTTCTGCAAAGGCAACCGAGGTAACAAGCAATCAGGTGGACCTGTGGATTTTATAGATAGTATTCTGAAAACATTTTTCATAAATAAAGCTTTGAAAAAACTTACTGAAACTCCCTGTCTCACAATACTTCTGCCTGTTTCTTACCTGAAGGATTATTTTATTTATGTCTTTTCTAATAATGGGAAAGACCAATTTAAGAATAAGATTGGGGAAATCTTGTGAAATTGCCAGAAAAGTGGGATTTCTCTCCATGAATGCTTTGGAACAAGCATTACCTTTCCCAAGAGGAGGGTATAAAGGCAGTGCAAGCACTTCCACCTGACAGCCTGTGAGTTTTCAGGGGCCAGAACAGCAGAATTGGGCACTGGCAGCAATTCCTTCACAAACTCAACTCGTGCTCCTCTTGGAGCTGCCCAGAAATTCCACCAGTCCAAAATTCCCTGACACCTTTCCTGCAGCTCTTCCATTTGAGAGCAGTTTGTTCCACAAAGCTGCCCTTGTGTTCTGCTGAATCGTTTTAGGGGTTATGTTTGGTTTTTGTTTTGGGGAGTTTCTTTGTGATAATGGAAAGGCAGAATGGTGCCTCTGACCCAGAGGAGGTTGAAGAAGGATGAGAGGTCACGACAGACAAGCTGTGCCACAGAGCTGCTGCTGGGGGAAAGCAGGATGTATTATGCAAGCTGAGGTGCATCTTATATTAGGATGGAGTCTTGCAATGCCAATATAAATAAAGTGAGCAGGGCTGCCAAAGAAAACAGTCTTCTCCTTTATTAGTCAACCTTTTCAATTCTAATTAATTTTTTTTATGAAGGAAAAAAAAATAGCTAATGGCCTGTAGCTGTGGGATGGGAAGATAGGGCTGAGATAATGGGAACATCATTATAAAAAGTAAAATGCTGTGTAAAAAGGGAAGATAGTAAAGGTGAAGCATGTTTGGCACTTTACAGTATCCATTAGCTGCGAGCTACTCAGATGGGTCTTGACTGGTTCTCCCAGAAACTTTGGCAACTTTCTTCCTCTCTGTTTTGAGAGAAACAAGTGCCTGTGCTGGGAGAACTGGGCTGGGCTGTGGGCACGGCGCTGTCACAGCCACACTGGGAAGGAGGCCTTGAAAATCAGGACTCGGTGGCCTCAGTGTCACCTCAGGCCTTGAAACACTTGCACGGGGACTTCACTACAGGTCAGGAAAAATTGTGTCTGCCTTGGAAGCCACAAACCTCTGGGCTCTGCTGCTGACCTGCAGCCATCCCTGGGTGCAGGAGTCGGGTCTGCAGCTGGGCAGCTTGGGAATATCCACACCGGCCATAAACAAGTTAAACTGGATGTTTGAAGCCTTCCTCACATGGCATCAGGGCGCTCCTAGTGGGTTTGTTTGCCTTTTGGGAAAGCAGAGAGTTTGGCCACATGCAGCTCTGAGCCACAGGACTGAGTTGCTTCCACTTACCCTGGCCCGTCCCTGGCACACTTAAAAGCTGCCCAGCTTAATAACTGTTAATTACCACTGGGCACCAAAGGAAGCTTGGACTGCTCTTTTGTCATGATATTGCTTCTCCATCTCTTGCCAGTACAGCATCTTCTGAGTAGAAGAAAAGAGAACATGTATATTTTAAATCCCTTTGCTTTCTGAGCAGCAAAAAAATGAAAAATATCTTCATCCTTGCTGGACACACAGAATAAATACGTTTATGTCCTCACTGCTACAAAATGTTTTTTCCTCCTCAAGTAGAGTGTCCCCACAACCCTTCTGCTTGACCTGATGTTTATTTTCAAAGCATTTTTGCCTCTAGCTGTCCCTTGCCTGCTCTGCCCCTCTGTGTCCCCAGCAGCCAGGTAGCCACTGCCAGCAGTGACAGCAACACTCTCCAACCTTCCTGCTCAGGTTTCTGAGTGGCCTTAAATTGTTTTCTGTGTCAGAGCTGCAGACATGATAGTGGCTCTGCTTAGCCTAAAGAAATTCCCATCCAGGAAGGCTACTTCTAGATGAGGTGAGGATCAGACCCAGCTGAATATTCAGATTTCTTGTTGGTTCTATAGGATAAAATTTCTTTTTTATTTCACAAGGGATCCTGCTCATACTGGAGACACCTAGGCATCTCTCTAATGATTTGGCACGTTTAAAAAATGAAAAAAATAATGCATTGTACAATGCAGTTTATTTTCTGAAAGATAACAGCTAATCACATGTGAGACCACTCCAGAGTGTGCAATTGGAAAAAAAAAAAGGAACCTAAATAACTGTTACATTCTCAACAGTATAGTCTTGTGAATAACTAGAAGGACCTATTCATTTGCCTCCAAATATCCAAATATATCTCCACTCAAATGATTCTTCTGTTTGGGGGAATCCCTATTAATAGAGACCAAGGAAAATAATGTCCTCTTTGTCTCTTTCTAAGACATGTCCTTATTGTGTTTTGGACAATTGGGTCATTTATGATGATGAGGTAACTTGTTCTGAATCCTGAAAATGTAATTTCAGATGAACTGTGAGTAGTTTTACTAGTTGTTAAAATGTCTTTGCAACCTAATTTACAATTTACAATAGGCAGCATTCTAACTTTGGTCTAAACAGCAGCTTGAGCATCTGTCCTCTTCCTTGGATGGAAAGGGGATTAAAAGGTTTAAAATAACATGTCATGGTTGGGAGTTCTGCTCTTTTGCATGCATTATGTCCATGCATTCATCCTGGGAGAGCAGGGCCGGGTGGCAGAGGGTGAGTCCCCTGAGCTGAGCAAGGTGCCAGGAGTGTGCGTGGACAGCTGGGCTGTGCAGTGCAGCAGGTGATGGACAAGCTTCACCTCAGCCAAAAACTGCTCCAAGGATGGCAAACAACAGCCCAAAACTGATCCTCTGGCTCTTCCAAATCTCACAGCTCTCCAAATCTCTTCCTTCCATGACAAGCTCCCACCTGAGAGCAAAGCTTGGCTCTGTCCTTCCAGTTTCTCCTATTGTGGAGAAGGCAAAGATTGGTATTTACAGCAGAAGCCATTACAGAGGGCTCATAAACCTCTCAGGACTGCAGATTGTAAGCAGGTAATTAAAGTTCAGCACCTGCTTAAGGGTTGTGCTGGTATGGAGCTTGCTGTCCCCTGGAGTTTTTGGGGCAGGAGCTGTGGGATGATGCTCCCGTGGTCCTGTCCTCACCACAGCTCCTGTCAGAGGACTCTGGGCAGAGAAAGGAACAGGCAGTTTCTACAGTTGTTTCTACACAACTCTGCACCTACAGCACATTTGTATTATCTGACATGAAAATAAACCCACAGCCCAGACTGAGCCTTGCTCAGACCCCTTTAATGCACTGAGTTTTATCTGAAAGAGGCAAAGTGGAGCTGTGGCTTCTCACTCAGTTCACACAGGGAGCCAAAGATTTGCATTTGAATGTCAGAGCAGACTTTATTAATTTATTAATTCCAGCCAGTGTCCAGGTGTCCTAGCTTTGCCTTGTTATGATATATTTTTATTTATTGAATTATACTTGATGTTTTTACGACTGGGCTAGAAAAACTAACAAAACAAGAAGAGGAGGATGCAAGAGCTTGACTCAGCATGGATATTGATGTGGTTTAAGACTCTGTTTAAACTCAGCTCATGTAAACCATTGTGCTGATATAAGTAAGTATGTTGTAGCCTGCTGCTGCCAACCATTTTCACTGCAATTTACAGCTGTGCTGTAAATTAACTGGTGCAGCTAAACTTCTATAAACTAGGTTAAGTTTATTTCAAGGGTATTTTCACATAAAGCTGTATTGCTTTAATTATCTCTTTTAAAACCACATAATTTTGTTAATCCAGTGAAACTTTTTATATGTAAAGTAGCCTTCAGAAAATTGACGGGGCGCCAAAATCTGCTCTGTCAGGGATTTTGCTTCACTGGAAGTTTGGAGGAATCTTCTTTACAGTTACATTTATGAGCAGAATTTGGCTTTTTTATTCTCTTAGAACCTGGAGTAAATAACTCCTTAACTCACTGATTTACTAGGATTGCAGTGTCATGTGAGGAATAAGAACTGGGTTATTATCTAGTCAATAAAACCAGATCTCATTCTCCAAAGAAAAATGCTTTTCCTTATCAGTCTGCTTTAAAAAACCTCAACCAAACAACCAAATGAACTACTTTAAGATTAAAATCTTTAGGCAGGGAGGGTTTCACCCAAGCATAACAAAAGTTTTAGTCTACAAAGCTTTCATTTTACACTTGAGCTCTGTGAATGAAGTTCCGTGCCTGGTGCTTTATTTACCCTGTAATTTATTTCCCCTTCTCTACCCAACCAACCATGGACAGGAAAACACCTCCAAGAGCAGCTCCTTTAAGTGAAAACACCAGTTTGGAAGATGGAGTTTTGCTGAGGCAGTTTTGGCTGGAGAAAACACGCCTGATATTTACAACAGGGGAAAAGCAGGAGGGCTGTTTCTTTAGCTGAGGTAAATTTGGGTATTTCCACTGATCCCGTTGGAGTGACAGCGACTCTGCATTGCTTTGAGGCCTGGCCCATTTGTGTCTCTTATCAGTTTTAGCTTAACAGTGCTGGATGGCTGTCTTCATTCTGCTACACTATTTACAAAATGATGGTCATTAACTAGATGATGACTTAATAAATGTGTAAGATAAATTCCTCTTGGCTGGGAAGCAAAGATGGTTGGCAGCTTCTGCTTGCTTAAATTAAAACAAGTTGCTTCGACATTACATTTCCAAACAGGCAAAAACTTGCACTGCCATTCAGAGTGGTAAAATGAAACCATGACAATATTGCTGCTCGAGTGGGTGGTGCTGGAAATTGTTTTACTTAAAACCTCTCATTTATTTGGGCACAAAATGCAGCAGCCTGTTGCTTTCTGTTCAACACTTGTGAAGGGCTAACATGGCTGCCCTGACAGGAGTATTTCCTAAACCTCAGATTATTTGCTGTATGTGGAGATATGGATTTGGATTAACTGAGTGAATGTTTCCTCTCCAGTTCTCCCTTTCCTTAACTGCTCTCTCTGCAGCCTTTGCACACATGCCAAGCGCTCAGCTTGGAGAGGAGCAATAATGTGGTTAAAAAAAGCAACGCAATTATTTTAAGCATTTTCTCGCTGAAGTTTTTTTCCAGCTGCAGTTAATTTCTGTCTGATTAGTCTGACCTTTCACCCTCCAAGGAAGTAGTTTAGCAGAAGGGATAAGTGTAGTCACGGTATATACGTGTATGTGAGTGTGTGCTGATGTATCCAATCATTGGCTTTATTCGGTTTTGTTCGGCATGGTCAAGTTCTGGTTACAAATGTTTCTGCACGCCTTCAGATGTGCTCAGATTTATCATTGGTGCTTGAAATCATGCATTTTTCTTATTTGATGAATGTGAAATCACAAGAAAGCTTCTACTTTGGTGTTTTTTCCTAAGCCCTAGCAAATTAAAACACTGAAATAGTATTTTCCTTTGCTGCTGAATTCATTCCTGTACTTTAAATACATGTATTTACTGGTCAGCCACTACAGAAATCTCAGTCTTTGCTTGTGGTCATGAAATAAATGTAAGTTTGCTGCAACAAAATACAGCCCTAGAGTGTTAACACCCCAGGAGATGGCAGCTATGAGGGAAGAGACCCACAGGTCCTGGGGACAGGGGGAAAGTCTGAGCAAGCAAGGCTTTCCCTTGGTGGAGGTAGATCAAGTTAGGGAATATTTAAACAAACTGTGCATACACAAATCCACAGGTCCTGATGGGATGGGCCCATGAGAGCTGAGGAAGCCAGCTGATGTCCCTGTGATGTCGCTCTCAAGATCTCAGAATCACAAACCGCGTGAAGCTGGAGGGAACATCTGGAGCTCATGTGGTTCCTCCTGGAAAGCTCATGGCAGTTCAGGGAGATTCCTGCCTGGCCCGTGCTGCTGTTTTTCTCTGTGACAATGGGCAGCTCAGATGGCTTCTTACAATCTCTGACTTTGCTCTATTTTCCTTAAAATGTACGTTTTCCTCAGTCTTGTTTCACTGACTGTGGGTTTTCTGTGCTTGGAAACTTTGGTCAGTGTGATTCCTGTTTGGTTGGAAGCTCCTGATTGTGCTGTATGGAGTGGGAGAATACTGTTCAGATGTGGCTCTTGTTGTGATTAGTTTCTACAGCAGGGAAAACTAAGCTATGCAAATGTCCTTTACTCCTTTTTTAGTCAGGTGCTTAAAATCTGGAATTTTCTAGGTCCTGAGATGTATCCTTGTCAGCAATACCCTTCAGACAAAAGAGCAGTCAATTCTAACTTCCAACAATTTTTTTTTCTTTTATCACTCAATTCCCACTTTTAATTTTGCAATGACCTTTCCATTTGGGAAGCAAGTCACACTTCCCTTGTCATGATGCTCCATACCTGTGTTCCAGGACACACGTTGGTGTGTGTTGGTGACTGTCACTGCAGGAAAACAGCGTGTGGTGACAATCTTGCCCAAAGCACACGAGCAAAGTTCACATCAGGAACCTGCTTAAATTAAAGCAAAGCTTGGCACACGCAGCAACAGTTCAAAAATCCACTCTTGTGTTGTCACAAATTCTCTGTCATTAGCTTAATGTTAGTGTGAATTGGGTGTGCTGCCAGCCTTCCTTCCCTTCCTGCAGGGAATTCTGTATCACTGCTCCTATTACACTGAGAGTCCCCAGCACTGGGAGCTGGTAACACTGGTGCACTAGTGATTTGCCAGAACGATATGAGCTACTCACAAAAAAAAAAAAAAAAGTCTAATTTCAGCATCTGTCAAAGAAATGAAGCTGCTCAACAAAAGAGTTCACTTGATTGCTTTGAAAAAAAATTAAGTGCTGGCTTATGACACACAAGGCATAAATTAAATCATAACTAGATCAAGATTACTGACAAGAAGTGATGACAGGTGTTGTGAATATGTTGACACGGGGGTGCTGCCCTGTGTAACAATTGTCAGTCATTGGCCAGTTCTGAGATTCCGCTGTGGCTAATGGGGAAGAGTTACTGGGAATGAGTAGGAACTGCTAACAGTCACATGGTCAAAAATCGTAATTTATGGTACAAACATTTGCTTCTTAAGCAGCTGGAGACAGCTGTGATGCAGCAGTATTAGGCTAAGCCATGTGTAAAATAGTACAAGTGTATTCAGCACAGTGGTTAAGGAGCAATTTCTAACAGAGACACTGGGCTGGGATTAGGGAGATGGGGCTTTGCATTCTGACACAGCCCTCCCTGTGACCCTGGGCAAGATGTGTCACCTCTGTGCACATCAGCTCCGAGTACAGGATGATATTTCTGTTGTCTGTCTTGCCTGTTTAGGCTGTTAGCTCACTGGTGCATGGCCTGACCCGTCTGGGGAGCTGCACACCTGGCACACCTGATCTGCTCTGCTGTAATCTGCAGCGTCACAAAAACACAGCTAATTACTAATCCTGGTGGGGAGGAAGGCACATTCCTTGCCCCAGAGAACTTACAGACTTAAAATAACAAAAATTACTGCTGCTGAGGTTAAAGTGGTGCTGCATATGCAGCCAGATGATTCCCATGTGCCGTTATTTAATAGATACAGACTGATGCCAAAAATACGTGGATGAAATGATATCATCTCTATTGACACGTTTGACACATGCATTCCCTCTGCTAGATGCTGTGGTCTCTGCTGCAGTTTGGGATGCATAAAATGAGAGCTCCCTGCCTGCAGCACTTCGCAAGGATGTTTATGGACAGAAAAATGGATGGGGGGTAAATATCTGCCAGTCAGACCCCTCTCAGCTCTCAGCATCTTTCTTCAGAGAAATGCATCATTATAGCTCAACTGTGATGTTTATGAAGTATCATTAGCATTATTCAGTTCCTGATTTCAGATGTCTTCTTCTCTGGCCAGAGCAATCATTCTAGGCCTGTGCCAGAGGAGCTGTGACAGATGTCACAGTTTGTTACAGTCACTGTATGCCAGATTTAGCCTCTGGCCATGTACTGCTTGAGTACTTCCTCTAAAAGCATCTTGTGAGTACCCTGCAGTAGAAACAAGTGACAAGGACTTCAGCTATATTTGTGACATTGAATGGACGCATTTTTAGGATGGGATTATGGTGTGGTAAGCAGGGAAACAAAGAGCAGAGGACACTTGCACAAAACCAGTCTCCTACTTATTCTTAACTACATCCTTTCATCCAGGTGATGCACTAAAAGCAGTCAAGTCCTGCACATCTGGGCTTAAAGGAATTTTTGTGTCATGTTTCAAAACTACTGCAGTTGTTTAATATTATCTGTATTTTCCTCACAGCTCAAACTGCTGTGTTAAGTGTTGAGGTAAATTGTGATGGTGAAAGGAAGAAAGGCACAAATAAGCATGGCTTGTTGTCAGACAGAGACCCAGGGTCCCACTCAGTCATGAATTCTGTTTGTTCTTGAGCTACAAAGGTACAAACCACCCTCTTGGTCTGGCCAGAGCATACATACAGACCAGAAACTGAGAAATCTGTGTTTGCTTTACAATAGACACAGGATCTGGTGTGTCCACGTGTACTGGAACTGAAACATGTTCTGTGTGCCACAACAGAACCTCATTTTGGGAGCCACGGGTGGCCTACACACACATCCTCTCCCTTCCCTGGCCATGCTGAGGGGCTCCCACTTCAATCTGCAGCTGACTGAACCGTGTTTTAGATTGACATAATGCTGCTTGTTCCATATGTAAGTCAGGAGTTCCAAGCTGGCAGCAGACACCCGAGTGCTGTTCCAGGTCACCTCTCAAACGTTTGTCAAGAGGACACACAAATACCATATGTTAAGTCAGACTGATAAAAACAAATACACGGAACCCTGAAGAACTCCCTGGTGTCATCATAACCCTCAGAAATTCTGTCCACCCGCTCGAGAGGGAGGTGAGAAAATGAGTGACAGGGCCTGGGTTACCAATTACTGCTGAGGCTCCACTCCTCAATTAATGCTTCTCAAACTGGGACAAAGGATGCAACAAAGTCTCCTCTCCAATGCTAATGACTGGTACAAAAAGGAAATAATTGTGAAGAAAGCCTCTTGTCAAAAATAGTCCTTCTTTGCGTGTACCTCTGAGAAGGAATCAGACACAGGATGTGATCCATGTGGCCAAATGATCCATAGGATTCTTCTGTCCTCCAGAATAAATGCATTCTTCTGCAGGGGCTGCTTGTCCCATTGATGCTTTCTAAGGGACACTGCTGCCATGTGCTCCTTAATTAGGAGATTAGGAGAATTCTTTGACTGAAAATTAAGAATCACTATGGCTTATTTTTATCACTAAAAGATCGCTCCAGCAACTTCCTCCAGGAAATTGCAAGGGGAAGTCATTATGTGAGGGGGGCTGGGGAGGCAAAAGCCAGCTCGATTGTGCATATGAACCCCAGATGAAATCTGTGAGGGGGGCAAAAGGGGTGTTTACTAGGTCATTTACCATCTCCTTGTTTTTAAAGTTTCCTTTTCCACGATTACTTGTTGACCTTAATTGTTTCCATGCCCACGAGATAAGTCTTTGTACTTCCTACGGAGGCTTAGTGGAGAGGTCTGGGGATCGCTCTTGCTAATTGCCCTGTATTCCTTCATTTCCCCAGCGTGTCTGTGGCCAGCCCATTCCCACATATGCTCCCAAAATCCACTTTAATCGGAGGGGCAGCACTGCACAGCTGACGACATATGTTTAGCTGCATTCAGGGCTCGCTGAAGCATGCCTCTCATGTTACATAAAAGGGGAAGGTCAGTACAAAACAAACAGCTTTTTACAAGCTACGGCTTAAGAATCCTGTCCTAAAGAACTCTTGCATTTCAGGGAGTGACAAATCAGCTTGTCGCTGAGCTCTGTTCTCTCTCGAGGCTTTTTTCTACTTCTTTCCTTTTTTTTTTTTTTTTTTTTTTTTTTTGCATACATTAGGAATGCTGTTAGTCTCCCAGGACAACCTGTGTTAAAACCTTCTCTTCTGGCAGGAATAAATCTGTCCAGGGCCCGATCCTCAGTTTCCCTGGATCACCAGAGCAGGCTGGAGCACAGCAGTGCTTCCCCAGCCCTGTGTGCACCTGCTGCTGCAGGGCAGCCCAGATTCCTGCAGAGTAAACTTCCATGGCACTGTCTGCTGGGCTTTGGGAACAGGTTTGTCGTGCTCAGGGTAAAATAAGGAAAGGAGATACTTAAAGAAAACCTGAGCCAATTTCGGTGGAATTGCCTGTTACCTCTTATTTCCTTTAAACTGTTTTGTTGGGTTTTTTTTTTTCCTTCATTTTACCTGGAACCAAGGTAGGAGATGACCTGGAGAAGTTTTCCCAAGAGAGTTTGGCTCTCAATTCCCATTTCCTTTCCCGGGGTCAGTGCACACCAGTCCTGTCTGTGGGTTTGCCCACCCCTGGCAGGAGCCCTGGCAGAGGGGCCGCACAGAGCTCTTTGCCGGGGGGCAGAGGAGCAAATCCAAACCTTTCTCCACATCTCAGCTAAGGCATCTCCCAGCTGGATACAGCCTCGGGCCGGCAGAGCAAAACCAGCTGGGCTGGTGCCAGCCACATCTCTGCTGGGTGGGTCCAGGGGCAGATTTGAGGGTCTGCACAAGCCCTGCTCTGAGGGTGTGGGCAGAGTGCCCTTTCCCCTGAGAACCCACTGGGACAGGAGGATATTTCTTCCCCAGATCAGTCCTTGTGAAAGCTCTAAACATCTATGTGGCAGTGTCTGCGAGGGCATCCTCCTATTCAGCCTTTCCACATTTTTTCGGAGCCTTTACAACACGCACCTCCCCTGGGAGCCTGGCTGATTCAGCAGATTCCTGGAGACAAGGGCTGCTTGTGGCACTGATTCACTCACTTTGGTTATTTATACCGTGCTGGGTGCTGTGTGAAGCAAGAGCAAAGCGCTGCTCATGCCCCAGAGGCATCAGAAGCCAAGAAAGCAGCAGGATCCAGGGAGTGCACTAATCCGTGAGAGGCCAGAGGAGCAGGCAGCCCTGGCAGTCAGATGGGCTGGGACAGAACTCTGCTTTCTGCTCCATCTCTGAGCAAAACCACGGCTTCTCCACTTGATTTCTGCTTGCAAGCCTAGTTTACACGAGGATGTGTTGTAATATGGATTCCAGGTGCCTCAGCTGTGTTTGGGATGGTTTCCAGCCTGCTGGGGCCGGGGGCAGCTATGGCTGCAGCAGGAGGGCTGTGGGGTGGCACAGCAGCTCCCCCACCACGACACGGGCCACGTGTTAGGCAGGGATTTGTGCCAATTAACACTGCTGAGAAGCATGTTTGTGACAGAAATTTTGTGCACCTGGAAGCTCCTATCAAGAAGAAAAATATCTTTAAACATGTGGGGAAAAAAATTACAGAAATAGTACTTTTAGTGTGCTTTTCAGATGGTGTTTGGCTCAGTCATGGGGTGGATTCCAGCAGGTCCTGGACACCACTTGCAACAGGGGCCTGGTGAATTCACAGAATTCACAGAATGACTAGGTTGGAAGAGACCTTAAAGATCATCGAGTCCAACCCATGATGAGTCTTGGACACTTTTAGAAATGTGTTTTTTCTGTCGTTAAATAATGGCCGATATAAATAGTGGGGTTTTTTTTGCAGGGCATGATTCCTTCCAGATTTCCATGTGAGTACTGAATTATGTGGCTCTGCCAGCTGTGGGCTTTGTGCTGCCATGCCAGGGTGTGTTAATGACCTTGGAAACTGAAATTCCAGGATGTGGCAGAAGCAAATGATGCCACCGAAATAGGTGCAAGTGCTCGTTTGCCTGGGGGAAAGTAAACCTATTTTAGTGAGTCAATTTTATAGTGGGTTTTCTTCTTTCTTTTTCCTTTTTTTTTTCATTTTTAATTTAGAGTAGATTTTTAAAAGTTCTTCTGCAGCCAGCTAATTAAACTGATGCAAATGGTTTCAATGTTCTTTTGGGGAAAAGTTTACAGAAACGGTTCTTGGTATAGGCTAATAAAATTCCAGAGCTTGGCCTTGAAATGAGCACAGAGGGAACTTCAGATGCAGGCAGTCCTACTGCCTTTAAAGTTTAGGAAAACTTTGGGGGATGGGACGGGAACTCTGATTGACAGCTCCATTGAGATTGTTTGTCTCCCTTGTTCTCCCAATGTTAATGCATTTCACCAACACTAAATTCACATTTGACTGCATGATAAGGAGAGGCAAAAAAAAAAAAAAATCATTTTCAGGGGATGCTGGTGCTGCCTGGTCATAGCTGGGGACAGAAGTTGTGTTTTAAACAATTTTAGGCTGTGCAAAGACCATTCTGACAGCAAATCCACCTGTTCCATAAAGCGTTCACTGCCCAAACTGTGGCATTTAATTGCTCTGAAGTGAAACCCCAGCTCAGAGGGGAATTTTCACTGTCCTCAGCCAAGCCCAGGATTTGTACCACAAGATTTTCCCCAGCCCAAGGATGCAATGAGCCCGTGTGTGTGATGTGATTTCAGCCCTCGCGTGCCGCCCCGCCGTGAGTTTCGGTTTGCTGCTCTGCTGATGGTTTAGATGAAGATCTTTGCAGCTGCAGCTCAGTTTGGTTCCTGCAGCCAGCCTGCATCCCTGGAGCTGGCTGGGGAGCACGCCTGCCCCGACTTGATCAAAGGCTGTGGGGTTCCCTGCTGGTGCCGTGGCGATTGGGAAGCAGCATTCCTCAGCAGGTGTAAAAGTCCCTCAAGAGAAGGGCACGGAGCCTCAGAGCAAAATAGACATCAGCTAATCTCTCATGCCTAGATGATTTTACTGTGACGTTCTGCCAAGCAGCCCGAGGCAGTGAAAAATAAACTGCTAGCATTATAGTATCATTACGTTTCTGATTCTCCAGAGAAGCCAATATTTGTTTGCTTTTCTCTGAAGTGTTTCATGTCACCACGTATGTTCTCTCCCCTTCTTTTCAGAGCAGGCAGAGGGGGAGGAGGAAAGTTTTACAGCAACTGCACAGCCCAGATTTTGTGCTGCTTTGGGGCTGGAGGGTTGGGAGCTTTGTTGCTGCTCTTTTTTTATACCTATGAAATTTGTAAGGTTGGCAACCTGTGAGCGCAGTGTCGAAGTGAGCATTGCTTCGGAAAAAGGGCCAATCGCTGCGAACAAATTTCGCAGCCAAAAAGTGCAGTAAGTTCGATAGGTGCAAAGACAATGTGAAAGGGGCTCATGGGCTGAGCCCCAGGCGCTTGCTCTGAGGCCAAGATCCTTCCTCTTCTCACCCGGACTGTGCTGCAGCCGAGCCTTTTCAGCTTCCCCGGAGCCTCCCAGCCCCGGAGCAGCCCCAAGGCTGATTCCTCCTCGCCGGTCCCGCGGGGTTCAGCGGCCCCGAGGCTTTCACGAGGTGAAAACCCTGGCGGGCCGAAGGCCGGCGGGGTCAGGCGGCTCCCCGGGGGACAGGTCCCGCTGCCGCCGGCCGGGGATGCTCAGCCCCGCGGGCTCCCTCGCCGCTACCTGGCAGCATCCCCGGCTCCTCCCGCAGGGCACGCAGCGTCCCGGCTGCCCTGCCCCGTGTGGTTAAGCCCAGGCGGAGCTGCTGCCCTGGGTAATGCCGAGGGAGCGCCGCGCCGCCCCGGGCACGGACGGGTGGCAGCCGGAGCCCCGGGCACAGGGGACACTGAGCCCAGCGCCGCCCGGAAAATGTCACCTCCCCGAGCTGCTTACGAACCTGCCGCCTGGCTTCCCGTCCGGGAGAAAACGGGACAGGAGTTTTTATTTTTTTATTGTTTAACCACTAATTTGCCCGCCCGTAGGAAGAGCTAAAGCGGCTGAAGCGATTCGCGACCCGCGATGCCGCTGTGCGAGCTCCTGGCGGGACGATTCGAGGGGTTCGCTCTGTTCTGGCTTTGTCTGTGATTTCAGCAGAGGCTGAGGGGTGGCTCTGAGCACAGGACTGACTTCAGGAGCGGTTCTGGGGAAGCCCTCGGGCAGAGCGAGCAGCCTGGCTTTTTTTACCGTTGATAAACATCATCGTGCTGCTGCTCGGGTGATGTTAGCGGCACCCTGAAAGCTCCAAACAACCAAACTTTGGGAAGGACTCCCTGGCCGGCTGCTCTGACCTGGAGCCGGCTCTGGCCCCATTGTTCCCCGGGTGAAATGTTAACTTGCTTTCCTTTGAAGGCTCTCGCAGATGGGAGAATTACCAGAATTGCCAAATGACGGGATTCCAGCAGCCTGGAAGCCAGCGTTCTCCTTAGGCATCTGTCCCAAAGTTACTTTTTACCCTCGCAGATGATAAAAAATATGAATGAAGTTAATCACGGGGTTCTTTTCCCAGTCTACTGTCTTAATGGGAGGTTAAAATGTGCAACATTTCAGCTGTTCTCATGACTGGAATGCATGAAAAAATAATGGAAATTCTGTCACTTATTTTACTACAGAAATTTTCAAGGAAACAACTTCAATTTACGATAACTCTTAAGAATTTTCTTATCTTTTAACTTCAATTTTTGAAATATTCATCTGAAATAAAGATCTAGGAAAGGCTGTCACAAAGGTCAAAGGTAGAACAAATGAGCAGGAGATAAAAGATGCTGTTACAAAAAAAAAAAAAAAAAAAAAAAAAAAAAGAAACACCTTGAGCACTGCCCAGCTGTTTTGCAGCACAACATTTTCCCTGTGTTTCTTACATCAACATTTGCCTGGAGGAAGGGAAGGAAAGTGATGACAGGGTAACGTTATGATGGGAGAAAGATGATTAAAGGTGGCACTTAAAAATAAAAATAATGGTGAAAAGTACTGTGAATAGCAATGCCAGTTTGTCTGGGTTGTGATTCCACAATTGCCAGGTAATGAGGATTTTCAGTTATTTATTGTTTATAAACATTAGAAAAACATACATTTCAGATTTTCTCCTCAATATTTTTCTTCCATATTTTAATTTTTCTGGATCCTTATTTAAATGTTCAGTTTCTAATGATCAATTAGCACGTCTAGAGGATGTTGTAAATAACTAATACTAAATAGCAGAGATGCGAGATATACCAAGACAGTTTCTCAAAGTGTTTGCTAAACTCTATGAAAGATGATAAACCATTAAAAATGGTAGGATGGGTCATTCTCTGATAGGGCTAGTGGATTCCTAATTATGGTATTAATCTCTTTCAATAATACTTTTAATAATAATAATATTTTAATTTTTTTTCCTGGAGTTATTTGAATTTATCACTAATTTTTTTGGTTTCTGTTTTTGCACAAGTCAAAATCAGTCAAAATACTCCTTTAGGGTATTTTTAGAAAAATGCATTAAAAATTGTCTCTGGCATCAGGGGATGGATTTTATCAGCAGTTTGCACCAGAGAAGGATCTGCCTCCCCACCTGTGTGCTGAACTGTGGCAGCCTCACATTTCAGTAACAAACCCTTGGCCTCTCTGGAAATGTTGGATTAGCAGCACTCAGCCTGTTCAGCTCTGGCATTGCCTTTCATTTGCTTTTTGGAAGGGAAAATGGTGAGAAATAGTTGCCAGGATTCCCCAAATCCCTCTTGTCTCCAAAGACAACTCCAGCATGTTTCTGCATTAGTCCAAGTATCCCCAGGCTTGGTTTCATTTTTCCTTGGATAAAGGAGGACTTGCTGTCTGCTCTTTGCAGAAAATGGAATGTTTGAACAGCTCTTTGGAGAGGAAAATCGGGCATAATGAAACAAACCAGAAGAAAAATGGGAAAACCAAATTTTTGGGAGAAAAAACCATTTCCCCCCACCTCGTAGTTGTTCCAGCATTTCAGCGTGTTGTGGCCACCACACACCTGATTCCCTTCATTTCAGACTTGTCCCAGAAAGAATTCTTGGGGGGAGCTGAGGGGTCTCCCCCCACCCTGCAGAGCCTCTGGGGATGGAGAAGCCTGGCTGGGATCCACAGGCTGTCAGACCTGGCTCTGCACAGCCAAAAACGATGTCACCTGTGTGCCCCGGCCTGTGTCACCAGCTGTGCCTTCCCTGTCACACACACTGCGGGTAACTTGCTTTTCTCTTTACTGAGCTTTGGCAAATCAATATGGTTTCAAGGAAATTTAAGGAATATCCTGCTTCTTTTCTGTATCAGTCTGCCCAGAGTAGAGACAGTTAATGGCTTGTGTCTGCGAAGGGAGAGGGTGAATATTACTGAGACAGAGAGATCAGGAGCAAGGGCAGAATCGTTGTTGTCATCAAGCCTTTCTGACACTGTTCCACAGTAGGCAAAAATGAAATAAAATTGCATCAGGAATGAGTTTGGCTTGGAGGATGGCTCCTGACTGAAGGCTAGTTTTTGGTCCACTTTGATGTGTTGAAGAACAAGAACTTCCAGTACCAATTCTGCTTATGCTCATAAATCATGGGGTTGGAGAGGAGGAGAAGTGACACACTGGTTCTGTTTCTCCACCAGCGTGGGCTGCAGTCCATCCTGGTGGCTGTGAGATATCTAAGGCTGATAACAAATACTCAGCACTATCTAAGTCAAGAGGCCAATAAAGCCTGGAGTATTTATACATCTGTGGCTTGAATAGCTGGGTAATGAATGACAAACCTTTTCTTGTGTGTGTGGTTTGGGTTTTTTTGGTGGTGTTTTTTTTATTTTTTTTTTTTTTTTTTTTTTGCCATTTCTAGCTTGCACTGCAGCGAGTCTTGTGCCCTTTGGATTGTTTCTACCTTGTCAAACCTGTTTTAAATAAAGCATTGTGCTGCACTTTCGGTTTGTCAGGGAAATTGCTGCCCTCTCCTGGTTTGAAGCAATTCTCGACCAGCTGAAGGCATCTCCAAGCAAATGCCAGTTGCAGTGTGATAATATGATCCAATATGAAATTAATTAAGGCTACACAATAGTTTCTTTAAGACTAAATCAGAAAAGAGGGCAGGCAGCCCTATCTGGGACAATAGGATTGGATCCAAATGCAGTTTTAAAGACGCATCCCGCCTCCCCTGATCAGAGTGCATTTAATGAGATTCATGCAATTTCTTTCTGAAAACAATAGCTTTAACCATTGGTTGCATAACCCAGGATATCCAGCTGAGGCCCCCCAAGTACAGAGTGTTCCACAAAAAGGAATGACAAAAAGTCCTCTAGTTCAACTTAAATAATTAAAACAAGAGCTGGAGAAATGGCCAGCCCGGTGAGATGCCTTGCAGGGGATCGGGGAGTGGAGGAGGCGAGATAAAACTCCTAAGGGCAAAGTTAAATTTGTCCATTCCTATTCTCTTTCTGGGGCTGAGCAGCACGAAGTGCCAAGACCCCTGAGAGTGCTCAGCCCCCTCGGCCTTTTGGTGGCTTTCAGCACCTTGCAGGATCAGGTCCCATGGCCATAACTCAGCAAAGGGTATCTATTGTCTGCGCAGAAACAGAGGAGCTGGGCAGCATATACTCCCTGAGACGTGCTGGAGTTTGGGCTGTGATTTGTGGCTCTCATTTTACACGAAGTTTAAAGTTTCTTGGCTCCTGGAGATCCTACCCTGAGCCCAATGATCTTCTGCCATGGAAGTGGGTGGGAACAAGACGTGGCAATACAGGCAGTGCTATAGACAATGCTTATTTATGATTGTGGAAGCATTGCAAACAAAGGGAAAAATTCCTCTTGCCCCTCCAGCTACAATAGCTTCACAAAGCATTCAGAGCAACAAATGCCATTTTCCAAAAAGTGTGTACCAGCAATCTGAGAAGAGTGTGGCCTTGTGGCCTTCCTGGAAGTGTGGAAAGCCAAGAGCTGTGTCTTCTGCTAGGCCATATTAATGGTGAGCACTGTCTTTCAGAAACACTTCATGCATAGCAAAATTCTCATAGTAGTTTACCTCTTCTCCTCTTTTAAGACGAAACTTATTTAAGCTGTGCTTTGAAGATCTTGCTTTTGCATCCCACTGTGATAGCATGCAGCTACAATCCTGTTTGTCAGGTGATTTTGAAACAAAATGCAGCCTTGTGGCAAACAAAATCTCCTGTTCCCAAGGCAGAAGTGAAGACAAATGCTAGGTAGTTCCCTGCTGTCTGCTTAGAGCTGCAGAGACAGATTTCCAGTATTTCCAAGGCTCAGAACTTGCAGATGTGGTGCCTGTGAGTGAAGCTGAGGCTTGGCTTTAATCTGATTATTTTACAGGCTGCATTTCCTCTGCTGCTGAGGCAGCACACAATTAAAGCTGCATTATTGGTATCTTTCACATATTTACTTATGACAAGGCCAGGTGTTGCAGAGCAGTAGAGCATTTCACTCTTCAACAGACATGATTTGGTCCAGCAAGGTTCTTTTGCATCCTGTCTTTCACAGGCAGCATTTATTCCTAAATTATCTGATATGTAAGTAACTAGAGAAGAATCATCATGAGAGACAGCTCAGGAGTTTCTTTACTTTGGCCAGCTTTATACTGCACCCAGATCTGTTACTGATGTGTGTGTTGTGTGTGGACATGTGCAAAATGAACATGCTCCCAACCCACCATCGTACTTTAGTTACAAAACGCCAAAGAAAGGAAAACCAGGCTGGAGTGGCACAGGCAGGGTGTCCAGACTGCTTCTTCCCTAAACACCACCTGAGGCTGGAACATGACAGGGATTTGACACCTTTTTGAGGTGCTCCTCATCAGATGTTGCCTGACAGGGATGCTGGATAAACACAGTGGAGTTTGTTTCTCACGAGCTTGTTCCAAGTCTAATTCCAGCCTTGTGATCACATTAAGGGATGAACTAATCTACTTGCTGCCCACATAGGCTTCTGTGAAGATTCTGTATCCATGATAGAGCCAACATTTTGCATGAAACAGAGGAGAATAGCTGAGCAGCCCTGTTAATTTTTCTCTCAAGGTGTGCAAGCACAGTCCAAGACTCCTTTGATGGGCAGGAAAATGCCATGGCCTGAGTGCTTGGAGGTGTCCAGCTCCTTACTGAGAGAATGGAGCTGGGGGTTGTTGGGGCTGTGCTGTGGGACATTTCCCCTCACTCATTGTGGTCAGCCTTGGCCTGCCCTGGAACACCTTTCACTGCCACACTGTCACTCCTGCTTCCAAGTCCACAATTAATTTTCCTTTTAAACTCGGGCAAGTATTCCAACAGATTTATAGGTCATCAGAGGTATTTCAATCTGGGCTGAAGGAGAATTGTAAAATGCTTTTCTTTTCTTAAAAATAATCTGAATTTTGACAGAAGCTCCAGCCCAGCTGCTATTTTGTGAACTGGCCCATGCTGCCATACCCACCTGGGTGCATTTGTGCCCAACCCACATTTTTTAATCACCAAAACAACGGACGAGGGCAACAAAAAAAAAAACCCAACCCCAAACCTACAAACAGCAACACTGCTCTGCCTGTTACCAGATGCCACTGTGGTGATCTCAAGCATAAGCTGTACATTTTTATCTTTTAAATGGAGAGGTCCCCTGGGCACAGCCAGTGCCCCTGTCCACAGCTATCCTTGTCACCCGGCCGTGCTCCGCGCTCGGCGCTGCGAGGCTCACACCATACGGCCGCGTCGGCTGCGTGAGGAGAATAGCAGTGGACAAGGGCAGAGATCGAGGTCCGGGGTCCTGGGGACATTGTGGTTTTAAGGGACTGGCATCTCGGCATGTGGAGCCATCCCTGGGAAGGGCGAGCCCGCAGCCAGGAGCAGCCGGGGCTCGGGGCCGCTCTGTGCTTTTATTTGCGGTTATTGTTTGCGATCGCCGACGTTCGTCTGGGGTATTTCCAGAATTAAGGGGTAATAGGACAAGACAACAAAGGAGTCTAAAGCTAGCCGAGGGAGGCTGGGGTACTGTGTGGCACAGCATTTCCAGGGCCCTGTTCCTGACTGCCACATCTTCCCACTCTGGAGCCCCCAAATGCCACTGCTCCAGACTTGGGCATTCACCGCTTGCCCCTGCCAAGGGCTGGATCCAAGCTTACCCAGGCAGGTTCTTAATTCCTCATGCCTAATTTCCACTGTGGGCTTATCCATTACCATGAAGTCCCCAGTTACTCCAGGATCCCAATGAGAATGGTTCCCAGCTGGATTTGCTGTGGCTCCCCACATCAGATGTGCACCATTCCTTTAGTGCCGTGGATGTCAAGAGGGGTAGCCCTCTTTTCTGAGGTCTGCTGTCTGTCTTGCATTGACTTTGCAACGTGGTTTCCTACCCTCTCCCCACAATTTCTCTTTGTTCTTGTGCAAGGAATTCCTCACTGCAGATGTTTTCCTAGAGGAGCTCATTTCTACTCCATCCTCTCTCCATCTGATTAGGAAAGAAAAAATGTGTTCTTGTTTGCTCCTGTTTGTACTTCAGTAAAGACTTGTTTGGTAGAAAGTGAAGGGTGTCAACTACACGAGTAATCGGCAGCATTTAAATCTGCAACTTTAAATCTGTCTTTAAAACTTTATGGGATGTTGCCTGCAAGAAAAATTGTCATAGCTCTGTTTTGTACTTCAGTCACAAGTGGTTTGACTGTGTGGAGAAAAAGAGAGAAAAACATAGATTTATACAAGAGAAGATAATGTACATGCAAAGTAATTAAAGTGGTCATAAAAGACTCCTCAAAATACGTATTTCCAATTATCCCTGTCATGATTTTAGGGCAGTTTAAGCAGCTGCTGCCAGATCAGAGCAGAGTGCATTCACAAGGCAGAACAATCCCAGTTGTAACAAGCTACAACCCTGCATGATTCGAATGCAAAACGTTTATCCAGTGACATTCCTAAGGATTTACAAAACAGGGGGTACTTGTGGAAGGTGACAAAGCTCCAAGCAGGCAGTGCTCAGTCCAGCTGGGATTTGCACAGAGGTGACAAACTCAGGGATGTTGCAACCACTGCACTGAGACCTGCCTGGTGTGAGGGGAGCTGTGAACCTCCTGCCTGGGACATGCTTTCACCTGTGGCCTCGTTTTACAAATAAATATGCAGCTACAAAAGTTAACACTCCAAATACTTGAGCAAAACTTTAAGCATATTTCATCCTCTCTTTTTTTTTTTGAGTTTTTTGAGTTTGCGTGCGCAGGGTGAGGGCGAGCAGCTGTGCGCCTTCCACTGTACATGTTCACATTTCCATTTCAAAGATTTATTTGGGGAAGATCCCTCTTTAAGCTGTTGGAGGGAATGAGGAGGTGTCAGAGGGTTTCCCCTATCAGGCAGTCGGTGGTCTCCAGCTGCTGTGCAGAAAAAGCCTCTTTGTATGCACAGAGCATCTCCCTTTCTACGAGGGAGTGGCGAGTGCAAGCGCGGGGCAGCTCCCTGCCTGTCAGCCAGCACCTGAGAGGCACAGGGAGAGCAGCAGCTCCATAAATCATCCAGCAATAAATCAAACATAGCTGGGAATCGATCCGAACAATTAACAATGATTCCTTTGAAGCTGACAGTAGAGGCCCCGAAAGACAGGAGCGCAAGCACGAGAGCAAACTGTTGCTCTCGAGACTTTGGCTCTTGGGAAATGCATTTTGTGTCCAAAGTGTGCATGGATTTGGGAAGTGAGTTTCATGGCACATGGGAAGAATTTGGTATTTTTGTAATTTAGGTGTTTAGCTTTACAGTAGTCCTCAGTGTAACAAACACCACGGTTTAAATCTCTCCAGTGACCTACAAATCTTCAAGTGCTGGTTCTGCTCCATGCAGGGTCTCCAGGTGGGGGATGTACACAGGAGAGTCAGGGCTGAGCCATTTACCAGCTCTGAGGAGTGTGAGCTGGATGTTTCTGAGAAATTTGAAAACGTTAGAGAGGTAAATGAAGGCAAAATGTAACAAGGCTGGTCTACACTTCAAATATTTCAGAGTTACGACGGTTCCAGAAGGCTGTACTGTACACGAGGATCCTCAGGGCATGGGCACGGATTAGGTGACCTCTGGAGGCTCATTCCAGCCCAGTGATTCTTTAAGAAGACAAATACACTGGAAGATGCAAATCTTCCCTGAAAAGTATAACATGAGGCCCACTTGTGGGATCCCATATACGATTTAGGTTTTGCACAGTTGTGGAAGAAGGTTCAATGAATAACTGCCAGTCGTTCTGGTATTTGGAAGATGAGACTGAAAAACAAAGGAATGAAGACTAAATGTGATGGTTACATTTCAATATTTCCTATCTGAGCTGCAAGGTGCTCTAAAAAATGGGTATTTTAAAAATTGCTGTCATCTCAGAGAGAATAAGACAATGCTGGACGTCTCTCCCAGAGAAATCCTCCTGGACATGGCTGTGCAAAACGTTGTAGGAGATTAAAGCAAAGCATTCCAGTGACTTGTTTAAACATATCTTCTTATATCTCTTTGCAGCAATCCTTAAGCCCCAACCACCAAAGACTATCTCCTCAGAGCAGTGACAAATTCCAATCCCAAACAAACCACCTGGGGCACGCCGAATCGCTAAACACAAATGTCAGAGGTCTAGATCATTTCCAATATTCTTTGACATTGCTTATGATGTGGCCTCTGGCACATTCCCAACAGAAGAAAGTTCAGTTATATTTCTTTCAATTAAAGAATCTGATTTAGCCACTAATCATGTCAAAGAATGTCTGGGGGAGGGAGAGGAAGAGAAGAACGTGAGCGAGTGGTGGTGAGTTCAGATGGGATGGCTCGTGCTGTCTGCAGGGAGGAGTGGGCACTGGGGGATCAGGCTGGGACAAAGGCTGGCACAAATAGAAAATCAGTGTATGTGTGTCAAAAACATTATTGGTTTGATAAAATCACACAAATCCTATTAATGCACAACCTCAAGCATGCTGCCGCAGTGAAAATCCCGCTCTCAGGGTTCAGGTTTTGGGAAGAAGACAAGGAAAGGCTTCAGGATGGCAACAATCAGGATATCAGTGAATGCTGGGAGGCCTCAGCAAGGTTTATCCAGCATCTCCTGCATTCTCACCCAACCCCAAACTGTTCCTCTGTCAGCCCTAGCAGAGCCCAGTGCTGGGCATGAGGGCAGGACAGGTAGCTCAGAGGGGATGAGTCTGACACTGCTGCACCTCTCTGTACAAACCCACTTGAGGGAAAGCCACAGTCCAAAAAACAACATGCTGAGCCCTGTGTTTTGGTGGATCAGGACATCTAGGATTGCTTCACCCATGTGAATGTGTTCCTGATCTTCAGGGAACAGTGGAAAAAACAGTTCCCAAACCTCAAAAAAGGTTTGAGATCGTTGTTAAGAGGATTTGCATTTGGAAAATTTTGCCAGGTTACACAAGCAGATGCAATACTTGGAATATTTCTGCTTAGGTTTTCCAAACCTTTTTTTCTAACATCCCTGAGGTAACATTGCTTAAGATGGGAACAGATGGACCTTTGTACATAATCCTGGGTGAGTCTCAGTGATTTCTGGGGCTGGGGTCTTGCTGGGCACTGTGGCATCCAGTGAGACACCAGCCAGATCTCCACGTGCAGGGGGGATGCTGTAAGAGCAGCTGAGGCATTTCTTATTTCTTCTCCATAGCTGTAATATAGAGAGAAAAAAAATACATATCTGAAAACCCACTACAAACACCTGTACAGCCATGAGAGACTATGCAATCTTTTAATGTTGCTCACATATATTTAATGGTTATAAAATCCTAGCAATCATTTTTTGTGGGGTTTTTTATAGTTTTACACCGAATGTTTCCGCACACTCATTTTGGCATTTTCACTCTGGAATAGCAGCGTCTCAATGGGAAATTTTAGCACTGAGTAACATAAGGAGAGAAGTTTGAGCTGGCACTATGGACTCACCAAAATCTTATCCTGATGCATCTTCCTCAGGGCTGCTGGTGCTCCCAGCTGGGGGCACACCCCCGAATGCAGAACTGTGCAGCCTCATTCACACACAACTCCATGGCCTCATCCACAGAAATATTTTCCTTACAAACGTGCTCTGGCCCATATGACTCATTGAGTCCAGCAGTATTGACATGAGGGTTCTGCATGACTACACAGATGTGTGAGATGCCAAGATGTTACAATATTCCATGGGTTTGGGACATCTGGTTTAAAAGCAAGAGCACCAATTGCATTTTTCTCAGTGACAGACGTGGCCTCTGCTGGAGAGAAATCCTTGGTGTGAGTGCTAAGGTTTCTGTAGTGCCTGGACCTTAAGGTAACACCTTGGTCAAGGATCAGTCCTGTTGCT
Organism: Motacilla alba alba; assembly: GCF_015832195.1. NCBI lineage: Eukaryota > Metazoa > Chordata > Aves > Passeriformes > Motacillidae > Motacilla > Motacilla alba. Next base: position 12,931,257 of record NC_052035.1, on the reverse strand, counting down.
AACCTTGCACTTGGAAAGCTGACATCTCCAAGGAGTGAAATATTGAGGACAGATGTAGAAGCTCTCCAGCCGTGGCTGTGTTGCCAATTCTGTGTCATGCTGCACATCTTACATACATTAGGGAGCAAATGGGCTCATTCCCACGGCAGCAAACTTCACAAATCAGAACAAAAATTATTTATCATGACAGGCAGGTGGTACTGCAGACAGAAATGTCTCTTGACCTTGTGGAAATGTGGTTGTGATGGTCTTACAGAGGTTGGTTTTCTTTTCTTCCTGCTGGTTTAAGAGAAATCTTCTGGTTTCAGGCATGGACAAATATATTTTAAATGATAATATATCTCATATATAATGATAATAAATGATAATAAAATATATTTGTAACTTGTTTGCAACCGGTTAAGGTATAATAGATGCTGTTTAAAAGATAGTTTTTATTAGAAAAGCAGCATCTGCCTGTGTTTGCACTGAATCCACACCAGCAGCCACTAGAGCTGGCCAGCACACGCCAGCTTGACTGGAACAAGGTAACAATACTGCTCCCCAAATCTCTGTGAAATTGGAGATAATTCCATGCAGGGCCGATTTTCAAAGGCCTTGTTTAACATCTCTAAAGGCTCGGCTGAGGGGCTGGGGAATTTTTCGGCAGTGCCCTGCTGCCTGGCGCCTGTCTGCATTCTTCCAGGGAAATCCTGGAGCCGCTGCTGGGAGCGGAGCAGCAGAGGCCGAGCCCGGGGTCCTGGGGTGCTCATGATGGAGAGGTGGAGGTTGTCACCTACTGGTGTCAGCTGTGGATGCCGTGCACCTTTCTGATGGCCCGGATTTCGGGGGGATCAATTCAAACTGGATCGGAGCTGTTCGTAGGATGCAAAAAGCTTTATTTGCAGGAGCGAGCTTGGTGTGTTTGTCTTGGCAATATGAATGTGAAGGGGAGGTGGATTTGTTCTCTCTGGGCTTGACTGAGGAAGATAAAAGGGGAGGGAGTATTTTTAAGCTAAATGACAAATGTTAGTGCAAGAGCTACTGAGCAGGGACTAGCCAGGACACCTTGGGGCTGGAAGTGGAAAGATTTATAGCCATGAAGGCAGAGAGGGAGGTTTTCTTCCAAGAAAAGGAGTGGGAACAGGAGCAACACCTTCCCCGGGGCGCTGTTAGGATGCCCTGGATGAATCAGTGAGATGTGTTAGGAGATGGAGACAGGAAGGGGCAGAGGGTCAGGATGGGTTTTGTACCACAGGATGGTGTAGGGAGGGACGTGTGTCACACTTGTACTGACTCTAACACACCCAGAGCTCACCACCAGAGCTGCAGAGCCCCGTGAGAGCACCCTCTGGCCCTACAGCAGCCTGGGCAGCAGCTCTGTCCCCTCTGGAGCCCTGTGCCCAGGCCCTGAGCAGTGTCAGAGCAGGGGCAAGGAGCAGGAGTGCCTCCACTCCTTGTTCACGTTCCTGCCCTGTCCCTGCACTTGGGGACTAAGGCACCTTTTCCAGCATCACCTTTCTCCTCTCAGACATAGAGGATTCACTGCAATTTTTGAAGAGTGGAGGGAGTAGGGGGGTGAAAAGAGCAAAAATGAAGATTTAGGTGTGTTGAAGTACAATTCTGGAGATTTTTTTTTCCCCCCTTTTGCTTGTGGAAGACATATTTGCAAACCAGGGGTGCTGCAGGGGAGGAGGGAGGGATTCCTAAACTCTGTTGTGGAATGAATACACTGCTGAACTAATGAATAGAAACAAGATGTTTTAACCACCACCTAGAGAGGTTGCTGAGTGGCCATAATCAGTGCTCCCTAGGAGGTGGCCAAAATGTCTCCTTGCCATTCATTAGATCAGAATAGCTTTTGGTTTATAATGTGATCCTTCTTCCTGACCTTCCTTCTGTTCTTAAGTGACTTCAGGACTATAAATTCCTCCCTAGAAATAGCATTATTTATTTTACTGTCTTGTGTTTGTTATGGTCAGTTGCTATCTTTCTTTAGGAGATGTCATTTTGAATCAAAATGGAATTTAGTGGTGACAGGGTTTGGTGCCCCCCAGTTTTTATTCTGAAATTAGCCTTGCGTGAGCTAAGATTAGCCTGTTTGCAAAATGTTCCTGCTCTTTATAACCTGTCTGTGAGAAACATTCTGCTGTATTAGAGCTCGTTGTACCAACATTTCTGGGCTAATTTGCTGCTGCTTTAAATATCAAGGAAGATTTTCAGATGGATCCCTAAGGCCTTGGCCATGAAACTGAGCAATACCCGGGCGTGCTGTGGCACTCTTGGGACTGCCTTCTCCTTTTGGGCACACCAAGTGTCTGTTCCCAGCAGCCCAGCAGGTGATTTCCAGTGCAGTCCTGTCCTTGCTGAAACCCCTGGCACTGTCAGGAGCTCAGGCAACCACTGGGGAGCAAGGGAAAATCTCCATGGTTATTACACTTCATCAGCTTCTCTAACTACTTCAGGCAATTTCCTTTTGGGACTTTTGAAAATTTGCATGATAGGTATCTTTACATCCCTGTGAAAAGCATTAGATATTTTAAATTGCATTTCATCCTTAGAAAGTGCTGGGACTTCCAGCTGAACTCCAAGAGGCAGCTGGGGATGTTCACCAGGGCAGGGAGCTCCCAGATTTCTGTAAATCCCTTGTGAATGTGTCCTTGTGCTGGGAGAGGAGACAAACTGCTGCTGGTTGAGATCCCTCCTGGGCCTGTCTGTGGGAAGAAAATCTGGGAAGTGCAGAGCTGTTGCCTCGCAGGTTTATGCTCTCCTTTGTGTGACAGAGAAGGAAAAATGAATTATTTTTATATTTGAATTATTTGTAGAGAGGTAGAGTGGATTTCTGTGCAGAAACAAACGTGAATGAGTGAATAAAAACTTTATACCAGAAGGAACTGCCTGTGGAAGGGTCAGATTTTGAAAGGTCAGTTATAAGAGGACAGAGAGTTTAGGCAAAAATGACAAAACTTCTGGGGCTCCAAAACCCACTGAGTGGTCAATAGCGAAACAGTACATTTAAAAATTCATGAGCTTTGGCTCAGTGTGTTGGTTCTCAGCAGCTGGAAATGCTGGGACCTTCAGGGCTTCCAGAAACAGTGGATATTGACAGAGCTGTAGGAAACCTCAGCACCTGGAAACAGCAGTTGTGCTGGCAGAAAGGGATTTTAGGAGGAAAAAGTACAGGATTCGCTGAATTGCAGAGACTGCTGTAGAAAGGTTTAAAATATTTGCTTGTGGACAGTTGTGCACGTGTCCTTCCTGATGGGTGAGGGAGGTGCAGCTTGCAGTATGTGAGCTCCACTTATAAATCTGATGGATATTCTCAGGGGTCCAGAGACCTCTGTGAGGACCTAAAGATCCATCTCCAACAGACAGTTTGCCTGAATTATGATTCTAATCATTTACAGGAACCCTGCCAAAGGCAGAATAAAACCGCTTTTTTGGTTTGTTTATTTGTTTTTTGTTTTTTAAGTGCAGGAATATAGTTTAACTAAGCACTCTGGAAAATGTCTGCAGTGGTGTGTGCTGGATGTTGTGAAATAAGTGGCTGCATCGAAACCAAACCAGTGATTTGGTTTTCCACATTTCTCAGGAAGTTACTGAACTTAAAATAATTTTTGTTGTTTTATGAGAGGGTAATGAATAAATAAATAAAAGCACCAGGCCAATCTGAAAACCAACAGAGACTTTATGTTTTATTTTATTCTTTGTTTATGAGGTTCATAAAGTTCAGTTTATGTTTTACTGGAGCTGAGCCTCACACACTTCCAGCTTCAGGGCCAGATGTGGAAAGTACCTAAATGCTGTAAAAAACAGTTTGAAAGATTATCTGGGTCTGATGGAGCTGAAAGCCACAGAGATCTCAGACTCTTGGGAAACCTCCAGCTGAGATTCCCAGATAAACTGGGGCTGCCTTGGAGATGGTGTGACCCAGGAGCCAGACACTTGGACTAGTAACTTCTGCAGGAAAACGTCCAAAGCTCTCAGAAGTTTTCCCGAGGTTAAGTGTGTGGGGAGAGGAACTGTGACTGTCAAACAAATTGTATCATACAGTGCTTTGTGGCTTCTGAGTTCAACAAAGCCTGTTCATTTTGGAGATCAGTGGTGCTGTCAGATCACTCGGGGCTGGGTTCAGAGCTCACTTGCATTCAGGAGTGACCCCCCTGAGTAAACTCAGACACTTCCTCTCAGTTTTGAGAGCCTTGCCAGCCTTTTCCTGCTGATGTAATGACAACCAAACCCAGAAAATGCATTTGCTGCTGGTACCTGCAGATGGGCTTTCAGCCCTGCTGCGCTGGCCAGAGATGCTGCAGTGTTGGGACCATCCAGCTTGTCCAAGACAAACATGAGCAGTGAACCAAAATTACATTTTAGGCTCAGCCACTGCTTAGCCCTGAAAGCTCCTGGGGTCCTCAGGGGTCTTGCTGCCCTCTGGGTTCTCCAGGTGTCTTGGGTGTCCTGCCAGGATGGGTGCAGAATGTCTCTTGCAGGGTTCAGCATCTTCTCTGCACCACAGGTGTGAAACCCACATGCAGGGGTCAGAAATTAAGTGTTTTCTTCCCTCTGTTCCCAGAGGGGCATTCAGGAGCATTTTCAGAGCACGACACACTCAGGCTACAAAACTCAGCCATCCCTTTGCATCCCAGCACCCACGGAGGAGTCAGAGGTGGTGCAATGGCAGGGTGAGGCCAGGCACACGGGCTAAGGACAGGTTTTGAAAACTGAATCGAGTCAGACAGCAGATTTTGCAGAAGTATGTAAGTGCAGTGCATGCCAGATTCTGGATGATTACAACAATCCAGGTCCTTTAATCCCTCTGAACTCAAATCCAGGACAGACTTATCCTCCCCACTCTCACTGCACTGGATTTACATGTGCAAACACCTTTTCAAACCCAGCCTTGCCTCTTCTGCCCTGCAAATAAGTGCATTTCTTCTGTCCATTCTACCTGTTTTTTGTGGGCTTTTTAAAGCTGAAAATGCCACAGTCAAGATTCCTTGGTAGAGCACAATGTTGATAACCACTTAACAAGAAATGTCCCTGGCAGATATATTTAGTTTACCCAAGAGTTAATGGAAAGCAGTGTCCAATTCCAAGTGTTGACATGATTTGTCAAGTTTGCCATTCTATATGCTTGAAGTTTCCTTTGAGGGGAACTGACCCAAAACTGTAACACTAAATAAACACCCTCTTCAAATAACCAATGGTGGTTTTCCTAAATTGCCAATCAAATCCATAAATAAAGACACAAACTCTGAGTGTGCTTAAGTCGTGTTTAGCAGAACAGAACTAAACAATAACATTCTTGTTAAAATGTATTTTCATTTCAAAGCCGTTTTCCCATGAACATTCCAAATGTAAACAGCCCGAAAGATTTCTAAATTATCTTTGCCTTTGCTTCTTGGGTGGATGGGAGAAGGAATGAATCTGAAGCTACATTAGAAACACTGACGTTGGATATGAAAGTCACAGAGACACAATGCTGCATATTGTCATAATTATCACTTCGTAAAGAAAAGAAAGAAAAGACCAGTTGACTTGGGTTATGAGGACTGGGATCTAAGCAGCATTTGAAGCCATCTTATGTTGCAAAAGAAAAGGAAATGTGTCTTAGTTTTGTTCACAGAAAACACAACACCCCCCAGTTCGAGCTCAGACATCCAGGGCGGGCATCTACCTTTGGGTCCTCTGGGTAAAATCAAAGCAAAGAGGAATTCTGCTCCAAATTCTCTCTGTGGTCGGGGCTAAGCAGGGAAAAAGGGCATGAAAGCAAGGCAGGAGAGAGAATTTAAAGCTGAATTTGGGTCCAAGTTCTGCTTTTCTGCCAGGTCAGCCCGGATGGGCTTTTCCCTCCTGTTGCTCCGTCCCTTCACTGTGTGAGATCAATCCCGTTTTCCACTTGATACTGCGCTGTTCCTGATGTCCCCGTGAATTAGGCCACGGGGGAGAATAAAGAAATGCCTCAAGGAAGCCAACTGCTCTGAAATCCTCCTTCTCCTCCTTGGATTTGGTACTTTCGTGGGATGCCCAGCAGCAGAGCTCTTTCCCAAGGCCACTGGAGTTAACAGATATTAACCTCCCTGAGCCCACTGGGATCTTATCTTTCACAGGCCTGAATTCTTCCTTCAAATGGCCTTTCTCATTCGGATGGCGTGCAGCTGGTTCGGGGAAGATCTCAGAAATCCAAACACATCAGTGGCCCTAGAAAAAGGGAGCGATTCCTGTGCCAAAGGATGCCCTGGACCAGGAGCAGCCCCATGTCTGAGCTCCCTGCTCGTTCCGTTTCCATCGCAGCCAGCGGGGCACATCCTGGCAGCTGCCACAAAATCATACAGAATGGCTTAAAGATCAGCTGGTCTCAATGCCCCGCCATGGGCAGGGACGCCCAAAGGAGGCTAAAAGCCAGCAGAAAATCCCTTTTGCCTTCAGGAGTCTTATTATTGTCTCCATCAGGTGCTTCCAGAGGTGCAGTGAGGGACCTGCAGCAGAAGCACTGATTTAGAGCAGGTTTTACCCACAACCCTCTCTATTCTCAATTTTCAATCCATGCCGTTATTTTGTTGGGTTTTTCCCCTGAACTGAACCAAACCCGTGCCAGGAACCTCTGCAGCCGTGAGGAGGAGGGCATGGACCAGGGAAGGACCTGCCCAAGGCGCTTTTTTCCTCTAAATTATCAATTTCACAGCATCAGTTGTGCCAGCACCTCCCTCGGGCTGTGTGTTCCCCTGTCCCCAGCCCCCAGCGAGCGTGACACCCTGGGCACACACACCACAGCAATCAGTGTTGGATTAAGGCTTTTTTTATCTAGAGTTGGGGTAATTGAGAGGTGTTTTAAACAGTTTTATTTTTAGTTTAATGTGAAGGGTGAGATAATATAGATGTTACAATTTATGTTATTATAAATTACAAGATTATATTTTAAAATTACAGGATATTGTAAGTGGTTTTGGTGTTAATAATTTGATAATAATATTTCGGTATCGATATTTTTAGTATTAGGGGTGAGTAATAATTATATTATTATAGTGAGTTGTTTGAGGTTGTATGGACAAGGTCTGGATGTAAATTCCAATTGAACAGCGTTTCCCCGCTCTCTCCCAGATGGGAGTTCAGCACAATCCCCGAGGATGTGCAGAAGAGCCCCGTTCCCACTTTCCAGACCCTGGGGCTTCCCCGTCCATCCCTCTACCCATCCCCGGTCCTAACCCCAGAATTTGGGTCCCGGTGCTCGGGAGATGTCGTTCTGGAGCAGAGGGAGTTAATTTGCCCCGGTGAATCAATAGCTCTCATCACATGATGGGGCTGAGCCCTCAAACCGAGCCAAGGCTCCCATTGCGCACACACCTCTGTTTTGCCCCCAGGTGCAGCACGCAGTTCGGGGAGAGCAGAGATGCCAGTTTCTGTGCAGGTATTTCACATTATCATTTAGATTCGCCCCAGGCCAAAAAGGAGGAGGGAATCCTCCGTTTCAAAAGGATGTTTAAGTCTCTGGGGCCACTGGGAATGTGTTTTTCTAAGTGCTATCTACAAGCAAGAGAAACAAAAGAGCCGAGAAAGACTCCAACCGGTCTTTGTCGCGCACAAGGGACACCACAAAGAGCACATTTATTTTAAACCCGGTATTAAGCCGCAAGAATTAATCCCCGATATTTAAACACTTAAGCATTTAAGTCCCATTAAAGCTCGCTGGTTTTTTCGGAGCGCTTCACGTCAATGATTGTGGGTGCTGGTGGAAACAGTAGCTGGGGAAAAGCTGCCTTTTGGTGTTCCTTCGGAAAAAAAGGGGGCTGAAAACGTCTGCTGGATTCAGTTAAGAATTCACCAAATTTTAAGTTTCCTGGAAAGTGTTGCTGACCCTTCCCAGAACCACTGAAACCCCTGAAGTTAGTCAGATGACAGGGAATCGGTGGTTCTAAAAAAGTAGGAAAAAATATGGATTTACCTTTTAATTTACTCTCTCCTTACTTTACATAATGAGCCTTCATTTGAGCTTGTAAAGTGTTTGAGAACTTTGTGTCTAGGCACATAAGATATTAAAGAACCCCCAACTGAGTTATGATTTTTTTATGAGAAAGGTGGGCAGCTGTAGGGATGGGAGAAAAAACCACCCCAAATTGCCCAGCTGTTGGCGTGGGGCAGGAGCAGGCACTGAGACACCACTGCAGAGCAGCCTAAATGTGCTTAAAGGATTTTTTTTCCTGGCTTTTCCAGCCAGAAGATCACAGTGACCAATAAAATGGCTTCAATATTGGGATAAAACTCTCAGTACACACATATCTTCAGGTTTTAGCTAAAACAGTGAATATTTTCTACTTAAGAGACTTCTTTCCAGTGACTTTTTGCTAAGAAAGTTCTGTCAGCCGAGAAGAGTTGGCAGAAAGTTGTGTATCACCGCAGTAAATCTTCTGAAATGTATTTTTATAGCACCTTTTATCTGATCCATAAACTCTGTGAGGCAGAAGAACGACGTTGTTTCCACAAAAGCACTCGGAGGTGAAGTGATTAACCACAAATCACACTGATTCTAATTTTATATTCAGGACTGCAACCTGGAGTAAGGTCTTTGAAGTGAAGACATCCTGAATTAACACCAGGTCAGCACCTGGCCAGTAGCCTAAAATGAAATTTGGGCCCTCCTTTCCTACAAGGATGAATACTCCTCACGGTGGTGCTTCTAAAAGCAGCTTTTGGGGTTTGTTACACGGTGCCACTTGGTTTTTGTGGTATTTGTGAGGAGTTTCATTCTGGTTGAACACTCATGTGGTGCAGGCCAAGATGAGAAGCCTGGATGTGAGGCTGGGGGGCTGCATCATACAGATTTCCTTTCCAATGTATGCACAAGTTTGACTCCATGTTCGATTTTGAGATCCCCTCTATTATCCCCAGGTCCAGTAATTCAGCTGTTGTTGAAATGGAGTTTAGCTGGTAGAAGTCTAGGCTCTGACTCAGACATTTCTTTTAGGAATAAGTCTGGATTTCTGTTTTTAAAAGGTGTTTTCAGTGGTTTGTTTCCTTCCTTGGAGCATCCCTGTGTCCTGAAATCCCTGTATGCTCTGATGGAGCTTCATGGGGCTGGGAATTTCTTCATTTCTGTTTCGTTTTGGAAGAGGCTTCAGGCATGGCTGGAGTTCCAGACAGGACAGGGGGACATTTGTCAGTTCCATCATTTTCTGGACAGCTCCTCAAAGTGTGCAGTGAATGTTAAAGAGCCAGTGAGAGGCTTGGAGAGGAGGGATGATAAATCATCCCGTGAAACTCAATAGGAATTGTTTCCTTTGCTGTGTGATATGTGAAAACTCTGCTAGAGGGGATGTCTCTCAGAGCTGCCCATTACCTAAATTCCCTTCAGCTCAAATGTAAATCCTTTTAAGAGACTAAAGATGCTTTGAAGTTGAAGAGGAGCTCCCAATGACAAATATATACTTTTTTCTAAATGTTGTTAGTCCTTTACTTCTCCCAGCAAATCCCTTCTCCCACGTTCTGTAAGATACAGCAAAACAAGCCTGCAGTTATTAATAATTTTTAAACTGTCACCTCCTGATTTTTCACAAGTTTGATTGCTATTGTTATTCTCACTCTGTTTTTCTTATGTCTTGTCATCTTTAATGCCGTTGGAGGGTGTGAAAAATGAAATTTAGGGAGAGCCCATGGAGGCTGCTGAGCAGCAGTGGGTGCCAGCAACCAGGAGCAGATGAGGACTCAGCTCCCTTCTGCTCTGTGTCCCCAGATAGAACAAGCTGAGGTGAAAACCTTCTACACATCAAGGCTTGAAGCACCAAAAATTAAGTGTATTGAAGGCTGGAGTCAGCACATGCAGGTTATCACAGAATTTTCTTGTTGGCTGAGATGTGTACTTTCAGCTAACAATGAATTCTTCTAAGAATTTTCTTTCACACGTTTTCTTCAGGAAATGCAATTTTTTTTTTTCCATGGGGAAATCTAAAATTCTTGTAGATCTTTAGCTACCTATTTTGGTAGAAAAAAAAAAGTTGACTTTGTTACAAAGCAATTTTATGAAATAGATGTTTAAAAAAAAAATCCAAAGGAGAACAGTTTTGAAACTGCCACTATGTTCTGTGGGATTCCTCAAAACACCCAAACGCATCCTTGTGCTCCCTGTGGCACCAAGGTGGACAAACAGCTCCCACTTGGATTATCAGGACTTGTTAAAGCTTCTGCGTGGCTGAGCCTTTTTTTTACTCCACAGGGACAGAATTCCTAGAAGGAAAATCACACCCAGGCTGTTGAGAGACCCACAGGAGCCACCCTGAGTGTGCAGAAAAAATCCCCAACTTGGTAGAAAGCAGGGTAAATGTTGTGGGATTCATCTTCGTGCGTGGAGAACCTTCCCAAAGGAGTCTCTGACCAGAGGCCAGCAGTGCTGTTTTCCCACTTTTCCTCATGTTCACTTTGCTTTCTTTCCATGCAGTTGCCATTAGGGTTTTTTATTTGGGAGTTGGGGGTGCAGCTCTTCAGGAGGGGTGAAAATGAGCTTGCAGAGCCCCAATCTCCATAGCTGGAGTTTGGGTGACACCAGTTGTGTTCTGCATTCTTTGGCTGTGCAGGGCTGAGGGTGACACTTCAGGTTTGAGCCTTCCCAGATTTCAGATATTTTTCCATTTTGCTAATTAGTCTTCTCTGAAAAGCCAAACTCAGATTCCATTCTGGGCTTTCTCTTTTTCAAGACCTCAGTTCATTTAAGCCATGAAAATTAATGTTTGGACACATCATTTTGCTTTAAAGAGGTATTTTTTAAAACCTCGGGTAACTTTTCTTTGTGAGATGAGCTGCTAAAATAAGAAATTGCAGAATTTAGGAATTTTTCTGTCTTCACAGGGCTGGAGGTGACCATGACTAACCAAAAAGGTATTCCCAGGTCCTGATACTGTTTTGCAAACTGTTCTATATTAAATATCATCCCTCTAGTGAGAGCTGTCAAAACACTTTCATCTAACCTTCACCAGCAGAAAAATCTTAGTGATGCCACATAACAAACATTATACAAATAACTGTCAGAATTCATTAAATCTCCTTTGAAAAAATTATTTTCTCATGTGCTTTGAGTATTTTAATTTCTTAAGGTGTCATTTCTAAGCACTCTAGTGCTGATTTGCTTCTGGAACCCTTAGATCTCATTTTCATTAATTCTAATGGAAGCTGTAAAATGCAGAACACTCAAAAGTCTTTTCCTATTCCTGTTTGTGTTGGGTTTATGCCATTTCACTGACACAAAAAGCACTGGCTGTTGCTTCAGATGAAGCAGCTGCAGATGTTTTCATGTCCATTTTAAAAAGTTGTGTCCATGCTTGGGGCAGAAGTAGATGGAAACTGAATATAGAGGCTTTAGGCAGCTCTAAATTATATATGGTTTCAGTGCCAGCAGAGTGTAACAGCTTCTGAAGCAACTTGCCCATCTCTATCACTCATCAGCAACAAAAAAATCAGCCCATCTCAGAGATGCTCCAGCTCTTGAAAAGGCCTACATTCCAAATTAATTCATTTGGATCATTTACTCATTAGAACATTTAGAAACTCTACTTTTGAGAGAGCTGGACAGGACATAGAACAAAATGATTGTTCCCAGCCCAGACAGGGCAGGTGAATAAAAGAAAATGGTAGGAAAAACTGAGACCTGCAGCATCAGCAGGCAGCAATTTCTTCTCCTCTGCCACAATTTCTTTAAAGGTAGAACTAAATAAATTGCTGTTTCACACACATCTGAGTATTGAAACTGTGCAGGAGAAAACCTGTTCTCATCTGGTGTGGGTAATGCAGGTGTGAGGAGCAGCCTCAGGAGGGAACTGCCTGCAGTGAAGGCTGGGCTGGAGATTTCCCTGCTGCTCTGCTGCAGGTCACCCTGTGGTCACCCTGGGGTCACCCCTTGGGGTCTCCAACATCCTGGCACAGTCCTGCTGTCACTGCCTGGGCAGTTGTTACCTGTGTCCAGAGCTGGGGCTGTGTTACGGAGCTAAGCCAGCAATTAAGCTAAGCCTGGAGTTAGTCCTGGCCCTGCAGGGTGGTGGCTCTGGGGCTGTCCTGCACAGCCACCAGCAGCACTGTCCCCCACATGCAGGTCCGGGGTTTCTTTGTGGTCATAAGGACCTGGCTGGACTTTGAATGCACTGACATTTGCTCTGAGAACAGATGAAAAAAAAAGAAAAAAAAAAAAGACACATAAAGTTCCCAGGGATGTAAAAGCAGAAACATGTGTTGGAATATGAGCACAGGCTTTTTCTTCTTAACTAAATTGAGCAGTAGGAGATAGGAGCTTGGGTGACCCCTTGCTCACAGTGGGTGTTACACAGACTCAGGCTTTAAGCACTTCCTTAAGGACTGTCAGGAGACTGGGAAATTATTCAGTCAAAGAGGGCAGCACAAACAACAATGTCGAGGGAAGGATTTTATATTTCAGTTTAAGTGAATCCATTTGTTTTCTTTTCAATGGGAACAGCGCTGTGACTCTGCAAGAGTTAGGAATGAGCTCAGCAACTGGAAACTGAAAAGCAGAAAATCCTTTTGCTCCTCAGGCTGAGGTTTGGGCCTTGCTGTTGTAATGGTGGTTTCAGTGATCCAAGGCTTGGCTCTGATTAGCCCTGCCTTGGTGCCACAGTTCCTGTGCAGATCACTTGAAATCATCATCCATGGGCTGCTCATCCCTAAGGAAGTGTGTGGTGCTGCTTGCATTCACTTCTGAGGGGCTTTAGGGCACACAGAGATCTACAAACACTCTTGGGCAGAATTCACCACAGAGGTGCTTCCTTTCTACGTGCTTTGTAAACTTCCTCAAGTTCCAGGAGAGCTGGAAGGAGTCACATTTTTGCTTTCTGCCCCTGCCATTTCCTCTGCAGCCATCCAGCTGGGTGCAGAAGCAAATCAGCACTAGAGCGCTTAGAAACGACACCTTAAGAAATTAAAATACTGTGCTGGTTCATGGCTCACTCACCTCTCCTGGCTGAGTACAGGTTTGGTACCTTCAGAGCTCCAGTAGCTGCTCATTTCCACCTGGAAACTTTACAAACCTCCTGACGGGGGGGTCTGCACTGACACAGGGGCTCCAGTGCTCCAGGTTTAACCGAGGAGCCCTGGTTTCATGTATTCGCTGACATTCTATTAGATTTCTCTGCTTCCCTCTCTACAATTTCTTAAGTTTTGCGTTTTAGAAAGGGTGATGCTCCTTTTATTGTAGGACATTCACGGTTTCATTGTTTTCCTCTTCAGTCTCTGTATCCTCTGGTGGCGAGACTCGGAGAGCCAGCAAACCAAGCTGGGGGAGTTTTCCAGGCTACTGTCGAGAGGATTATTTATGTCCATTACAAAAATAACTGGGTTTCTAAGTATCCATCTTGTGGGGCACTCTTAGCTCACTGTAACATTTTCATCATGAATAACCAATTAAAAAACCTTATTTTGCAAAGCTGTGTTAAAGTGCCCGTTTGGGGAAACTGCAGGCACTGGCACTGCTGGGCCAAATACACCCAAAAAATGAACTTTACAGTACTCTTCAGAAAGCCATGTATTTTTTACACTTTCTGAGAGTTCTATCATTTATTAGCTGGACCTGTTCCAGTGTTTGGCTTGACTGGGTTCCTGGCAGAGGTGCCAGTGCAAATGCTGCCTCTCATGTGTCCTGGCTGTCTCAAAGTGGAGCTGTCAGGACTGGGGGCCCAGCTGTGTCCGTGCTGCTGCAGCCTCTGACCACAGGAGGATGGAGCAAATGTGACCTTTCCCGAGTGCCTGGATGTGAATCTGCAGGGCAGGAAAGTCCCTCCCTGTCGGAGTGAAGGGATGGGATTCGACACCTGCCTGCCAAAGCCCGGGCTGGGAGAGCAGGCAGAGAGCAGGGCCAGGCTGCTTTGAAGGGGATAATGTGCTTCAGCTGCTCAATGCCTGTACAAGTCAGGCCACTGCTTTTGGTGCTGGGACACATGTAGGGTTTTGAGGTCAAAAACCGGCGTGGAGTTCAGTAAGGGAGGTTTTCCTTACAAGCTGCATGGCTGTGAACGTATGAGTTAATTCAGACTGAAAGTGCAAGGTATTGGACCCGTTTCTCTTTTTACAGATATTCGCCCTTTACACACCCCTCTGCCCTCCTCACCTATGATATGAAGGAAGGCAAGAGGGAATTTTGGAAGCATAGCAATGACCCCCCCATGGCAGCACATGTGCTGGGGTGTGGGCCAGGTCAGCCCCTTCCCTTGCACCTCACTGGGATTTGCTCACGTGCTTTTCCGCAGAGACTCTGCTGGGCAAAGCCTTGCTTCCAAGAAAGCCCTTCAGAGCCTGAGTAAATCTGTAATTCCTGTTACTGAGAGGCTCGGGAGTTTAAATGAAGCCCAGGATTGCATGGAGTGTTCCAGTCAACACATTTTTGGTTTTCCTTCTTAAAACATTCATAAAAGCATTCTGGAGCCAGCTGTGTGGCAGCCAACAGCCGTTGCTTCCTTCCACATCAGAACAAGTAGGAGCATCTTTTTTAGTTGGGAGAAAACAAAAAAAAACACTCTAACTTGATTTTCCCTTTGATCCCTCATATTCCCTACATGCTTTCCTCTCTGTTTATAGCATCTGACATAATTCCTTTGGTCAGATTTTATGCCTGAAGTCATTTAGGCCAATTTTAGCTTCTTTTTTTTCCCAGGGCTTTGACGTCTCAAGCAACTTAATCTAGGTCAGTAAAGTACCTGCTGTTGAAAGGAATTTTCTTGAGTAATGTTTTGATGTCAGAAGGGCCTTCCTTGGCATGTGCAGGTCTGAGGTCACCAAGCCCATACAGCATGGAAAGGGCAAGCCACTAGGTGTTAAATATTGGTCAAAAAGCAGCCTGCAGGGATTGAAATGAATTCAGATTTTAAAGGAGGAATTTGGGGATTTTTAAACAGCTGAAGTGATGTAGTGTAAAAATCCCAGCAATGCTTCCTTTGGGGGAGAAATGTGCATGAGAAATCTTTGGGTTCAGGATCACAGGAGCAGCAATTAGAAAGAATTCCCAGACCAAACCTAAGTGTTGAGTTTACAACTGGGAGAGCCCAGGGAGCTCATTCTGAGAACAGCCACGGGACGTGGTAGCTCATGGAGGAGCAAACCTGGTGGAGCTAACACTGCAATGGTGAAGTTTCTGCTTTTTGGCTGCTTTAAGGAACATTTTTGAGGACTCTTATCACAAGTCCCTTTATCACAACCAGGGCTGAAGGGCAGGTCTCCCTTCTGGCTTTCCAGACACACAATGAAGAGACTGGGGACAGGGAATTATCACTGTAGCCAAGGCAGAAAACTGGGAAAAAATGGAAGAAAAATACTCTGAAGATATTCCACACCCAGGACTAACAAAGATTTTATTTTCTGCGTTCATATTCCATGATTGATTTAATTTTGTATCTGTAAAAGGGAAGCTCTAAATGAAGCTTTTCCTGTTGTTGGGCTTGGGTATTTTCAGGGGCCTTCCTCCTGTACCCACTCAACTGTTTTCACAAGAACTGGAGGAATTTAAATTGCTATTTGTCTGACCTTCTGTCACATTTGATTAAGGGTTCAAACACAACTGAGGTGGGTCACAGGTAAAATGGCAAAAACTCAGCAAAATGTATAATTGCTCTTCATTTCCAAATGACAAAAAAAAACCCAGGGTAGCCCAGTCTTTTCTCTAAATCTTTAGAGGAAATATTTTGAACTCCATTTATCTGTTCCTTCAGTCATTTCAAAGCAGCAGCTCAAGCCAATACTTCAGCACTGCTTTAGAACATCCCCTGAACAATCTAATTTGAATGACATTACTGGAAGCTGAAGTGATTGTGTGTGTGCTTGTTTGGCTCATCACTGAGGAGCCCATCAGTCCTGCACTAACAAGGAGTGATATTTTTGCCCTTCTAAATTGACTTGCCTTAATTTGTTTCATTTGCTTAGCTGGTTTCTCGTGGATTCAAGTATGATACAATGGTTCTCAAGTTATGCTCTGCAGAGCATTTTTTGGTGGGCTTGATCAAACCCATGGTCATGAGATGCTTCTTCCCCCCCCCTCATTTCCAGTTGAGAAGTTGTATTATGAGGCTCTAAAAATATATTCACATGTTTTCATTAAATTGTTTCTCCATGGCAGCAATTGTCAGAGCTGCTGTGTTCATGCCTTTGATGACTGTTGGGAGGAGTGGTGGCTTTTGTGATTGGAAATGGATGAAGCCAATCCAAATATGTGTTTGCATGAGGGATGTGTTTTGTGAGGGAGAGAGAATTCTATTTACATGTGCACTAAGCAGAAGAGTTCTTTTTTTTTTTTTTTTTTTGCCTTTTCATCCTTCTATGAACTTCTAAAGTAGGAAGATTTACTTAAGTAATTTATTTTTCTTAAATGTATGGAAATGAAAGGTGTGGGATTTATCTCTGGGAAGGTCTTACATGTCTGCATAAAATGTTTTGGTAGGCAAAGAACAGCTTAAATGTGACTGTTGCATTTCAGCAAAGGTCTCTCTTAGTCAAACATTTCTTCAGGCATCTGAGTTTTACAGGAGGTTGCCAAAACAAAGCTTTGAAAACTGAGTAAAACACCTTTTCTTCTGCTTGTTCAGCTTTCCTCTTTTAAAATGTGAGATTATGAGATGTCACCTTTCAGTGAGTTTCTCTTTTACCATTTTCTTTCAAGTTAGGATCTGAGGAAACAAAAGGAAACTAAGGAAATGAAGACAGAAGCTAAGGAAAATGTGCATTAAATAAATATATACACATGTAAATACAGAAAGGTGGTATATCCCAATTTTAATAAATGAAAGAATATTTTTTTCCACTTCCCCTTTCAGAGTGGAATTTTAAGCTATAAATTCAATCCAGAAGGTTTCTCAAAAGGTCCTTTATAACTAAAACTGGTCAAAAACTGATTTCCCTACCCTGAAATTTTTCTGAGATCTGTTAAGCAAAATCCCACTCCAAATAGCCTGAAAAGTTCAAACTCTATCCCCAAAATTTTGCATCTTAGAACAGAACATAAACCTATAAATAGAAGTAAATTAAAATATTTTGATCCATGAAAGTTTTAAATTGAGTAATTTTAGCAGTACAGTTTAATTAAATACCTAAATTACAAGAATTTAATTTTGAAACAGAGATCTTTTGATTTTATTTTAAGTGCAAGAACACCCCATTCAGGTTTCACAGGGAATTCTTGATGTTAGCTGGTGTTCCCTGGAGAAGGTCACCTGAGCTGAAACCTTTGCTAATCGAGCAAGAAGCAGAATTCAGCAGGATTTATTTCTTAGCCTTGTTCTTTTGCAGGGGTTAAAAGTGAGCCTTCCTCCTCTTTCCAGCTATAAACACTGCAGTCCACATGAAGAGAAATCTATTTAAAAGTGGCTGAATAAAGTCAAGAAGGTAAATTAGAATCATCTGCTTCCCAAAGCCTTTCTTGTCTCCACAAAACAATGCCCTCTCCTGCCTCCCAGGCTGTGACTAATTCTCTAACAGTCCTTTTGTTCCAAATAAAACTCTCATGGAGGCTGACCATATTTTAATGAACAAATGCAGGGAAGATTGACTGTACAGGATTTTTTTTGTCCTCTTTATTTCAGTGGCAGTGAGTGGAGGGGACAGAAGTGCAGGACACAGCGTAGGTGCTGAAGGATGGCCAGAGGATTTTTTTGCTGCTACGTTTTCAGCACAGCTGTGGGTCATGCTATGGATACAGTTAATTGGCTTCATAATTAGGAATATTTAGTACCAGCTTATCTGTTAGGGATCTCTGTGAGGAAGCAGATTTCCTGAGACTCCCTGGAAAATGTCCCAGCTTTGGGGAGAGGCAGGAGGATGGGATTT
The DNA here is from genome assembly GCF_015832195.1 of Motacilla alba alba. Lineage (NCBI taxonomy): Eukaryota > Metazoa > Chordata > Aves > Passeriformes > Motacillidae > Motacilla > Motacilla alba. The sequence continues at coordinate 12,913,482 of NC_052035.1, read as the reverse complement.
GCTGCAGAAGGCTGTGAATGGAGAGTCTGTCACATTCCTGCCTTTGGAGGCCACAGGACCAGCAGTGTCCCCAGAGGGCTGCCCTGGGAAAGGCCCAGGAAAATAGCTGGGGTTTTGAGCTTCCTGCAGCTCAGAGTTAGGTGTATTTCTCCTTGGCTGGAATAGCCCACTCAGAGGAAAGGGTTAAAAGGAGGGCACCGTGGTCAAACCTGCAAAGAACCCATTTCATTTCAATCATGGAAAGTCTGATATCCTCACATAGTTTAAGGTGAGCTCTACTTTGATGTTTGAAAGCCTTAATCTCCCCTTGGAAGTGCTCATCAGGCTCTGCCAAACCTTCTCCTGAGAGGGAAACCAGCTCTTGTGACACCTGAACCAGCTGGTGAAAGGCAGGTAACACGAATTTGGAAGAACTTTGGCCACCTCACAATCTCACAGATTTGACACTCTTACACTGACTTGGCCCAAAGTAACTGAACCTGTTTTTCTAGTGACTCCACTTGCAGCTCCGAGACCCATTCTTCCAATCTGCCCTCCTGAAAATTGGGGAATCCCTTGAATCATTGATGGTCATGAAGAACTATGTCATCTTTATGACCTCCTTTACTATTAAAAATCAGAAACCAATTGCAGATTGAGCTCCAGGAATAAATCTAGAATAGTTCTTTTAATGTCAGCAGTTATCTAAAATAGTATCAGATGAGAAAGACCAGAAAATACCAGCTCCATTTATTAATTTTATTTAAACATTTGTTGCTGTTGTTGTTCCTAGGAGATCTTGTTAATTTGCGATCCTCTGACCAATATCCAGCATTTCAGGAAAGTAGGTCTCGCTTATATAATTTATATAAATCCATAATTATATATTATATATAATCCCATAATTTTTCTACCTGCAAAATTTGGGCTGAAGCTGCTACCTGAATTCAGGTGATTTTAAAGGACTACATAAATTTAAGAGGGATTTAAATCAACTCAGGCTAATTCCTCTGATCTTCTATTGAAAATGCCTGACTTAATTCCAGAGAACAGGATCCAAGATCTTTTGTATGAAGAAAGGATCTTAGGGGGTGAAGAAATGGAAGCTAAACCTGAAATTTTCATACAATCTTACGTCATTAGAAATCCCCATGAAGACAATGGCAGTTTTGTATTTGAGCAATGGTCCTACAGGACATTTTTGCCCTAGTAATTTTTGGATTCTGCTTGGGCTGGCTGTTGTTTGTTAGCTCAGGAATGTCAGAGATGAGAGAAGAACCTGCACACATCTTCTTCCACTCCCCCATACACTTTGTTTTCATGTTCCCCAGCAAACTCCTCAAGCTTTGTGTTTGCTTGTTTATTTTTATTAACTGTTTGCTCTTGTATCTCTTACTGCTTTAAAACTATGCAGGCTAAAGGTCTGAATACTCAGCTGAAGCATCCTTGATTTGCTGGTGGTTTCATTGCAGTTGTGAGAGCACTGCAGCAGCAAACATGCTGGCAGCCCATCAAACTGGGGATGCAGAGCCTTGGCATGCCAGCACTGCTCTTGGCTCTGCAAACCCAGACAGCTTCATCAAGAAAATTCTGTCACCAAAAAAAAAATCACTGGCGTAGACGTGGCTGATACCTTTAGAATCCAACATCTTGTCCCTTGGACATAGTGCCCCAGGCTCCAAACACAAACAGATCAACCCTTCATAAGGAGATGCTTATGTGCTGAATCCTTCTTTTCCTTGGCTCTGGCAAGCATCAATAAACATCTTGGCAATAAAGAGCAAGAGATTACATGTTCTATATGGGCGGCAGGCCTCTCATGCAGCCCAGGGAGGGACCATATCTGCTCCTGATGAAAGCAGAATGCTGAGTGTTATGCAATTAGTCATGTGAAATGCACCCAGCAGCAGCCTGATGGTCAAAACCCATGCTGGAGCTCAGGGGTGTCTTGTCAGGGCTTGATGGACAGATGTTGTACCTTGACTGAGTCATTTTCTGAAAGATTATCTCATTTCAGTCTTCCTTTGCTTCCCCTTCCCTTCTTCCCAGCTGCTCGTGACACAGGCAGTCAAAATATTGCTTAAAAATGGCAAATGATTACATGAGAAAAAAAAAACCCAGTGAATTGAAAATAATGTCTTATTTTTACATCCCAAAATTGTGTCTGTAGGGACAGTAATTGCTGTTTGTTTTAGTGGCTGATGTATATGCTTAGAGTGATTTTTTTTTCACATTACAAGTAGGACATCACTTACCCTTAAGTTGCTTGTCATACCTTTTAGACCAATAAAACTCCCACAGATGAAAGCTGGCTTCATGTAAAAGAACTGTTGAAAAAGTGTTTCTATGGACATGAAATCTGACATGATGATAATCTGAAACTGCTCACTCCCCAAGGATGACAAAACTCTAACAACTTCAAAGCGAAGAAAGACTTGCCAGAGGGGAAATTGTAATTAAAATTAGATAACCTGTATGAAAAGCATCCAATTTGTAGCCTGTAAAAGCGTTTTAGAAGCACACATCTTCAGCCCCAGGACCATAGCTGTAACAATTATCTCAAGATTTTCACAGTGGAATCAAAACATGTTAATTTGTTAATGAGTCAGTACGTAGCAGTAAGGAAAAGCTCTAATGAGGGAATGCAAACACAAAAACTGCATTTTTGTTTTTCAGTGAATGCACTGTGGAAGTCCATGCTTTGGTTGTTGTGGAAGTCCCCATCTCTTCCTGAAAAAAGTGGTTTTGAACTGAGTGAATGGATCTCTTCCCCCTTAGTCCTAGCCAAAAGTCCAGGTGAGTCACTGAGCCTTTCACAGGGAGGGGTTTCCTCTCAAGCCTTTTCTGCAGGAATGTTGGGATTCTGCAGGAATGTTGGGATTCTGCAGGGCCTGTGCCTGGCTGGGAGCCCTGGTCACCCCACACATCCCATCTCCCAGCTGACACTCCCTGAGCCATCTTTCAGTGCCACCAGACACAACTTCCGAGTGATAAAGGATGTAAATTAAGGACAACCACCTCTTTTGGCTGCACTCTGAGAAGTAACAGCCTCTTTATCTACCTGGAGAGGGAGGCAGCAGCTGGACCAAGGATTAGATTGAGCCCTCAGTCCTGATGTTGTGCCAGATGTCAAAAGAGCAAAGAGGAACCTCAAACCCAGCTGAGAAGGCAGATTACTTCTCGTTTCCCCACTTCCCAGCAGAGCTTTTCATCCACCCTGTGTTTTATGGAGCAGCGGCTAATCCATAAACCTGGCATTTCTCCAAAGTGCCTGTGCTGCAGTGGCTGCTCCCCCAGCAGGGCAGAGGTGGAGGTTTCCCTGTTACTGTGCCAGCACAGAGCAGCAAAAATGTTAATTTTCAGCTAATGATTGTATGCTTCAGATCAGGAGAGGATTTGGGACTTCTTTGAGAGTTTGGGTTGTTGTGAGGTTGGAGGGCAGAAGTGCAGTGGGGAGAAACAGGCAAGGGAAAGAAAAGCCTGGAGAGAAATACGAAAAGGAAGAAGAAAGGAGGCAAGAGGGATGGGAAGGAGGAAAGAAAAAAGTGCATGTGAGGAGGAAAGTTAAAGTAGTGGAAAAATCAGAAAACCCGTGGTATTTTACATGGATTGGGACTTGCTAAAACAAAAGATCTTGAGCCTCGGGTCAAATAAATCTTATTTCTTTCTTCCTCCACTGCATTACAGCAGTCACTCTTAAAGTAAGAAGAGTTTAGGGCCTGGTCATATCAATGCTGTCGATGAGTGCAGAACTAAAGGAAGTATTAAGGCCAAAATAGCCCTTTCCATCACTTGGCTGCCAAGGGCACCATCACTGCATCTGGGAAAACCCAGACAGAATTTCCATAAGGAGAAAGTCTCCTCAGCTGGGCTGTTGGTAGGCACAAGGAACTCTGTGGTGTGAGGGCAGGATGGCTTACCTGGGAATTAGGAACTCTGGGAGAGCAAACTGGTCTGTCAATACCCAGCAGCATTTGATGTCTTTCACTCTATCTGTTCAATCTCTTTGTTCTTTTTTCTGTGGTCAGTAAAATTTGGGATGCAAAGGTGCATCCAAACCCACCTGCCTCTCACTCATCTTCACCCTTTCCAGGTCCATCCTTTAGATCAAATCCTGATGGCTGTTCCATCCTCATTCAGTAGCTTGTAATTTTGGATCCTGAATGAGCCACAGAGCACAATAACTACAGTGTTCCCACACTAAAATGTGTGCCACATCCTTGCAAGTGACAGCAGGAAAAGTGCCCAGCATCATCACCTCCCTTCAGCAAAGAGCTCACAGAGTAGAGAAGGAAAAGGGCTTGGAGGGAAAAGTCAGAATAGCCTGGGTGTAAATAGTGATCTTCTGGGGCTGAATCTCATAATTAGCCAGGGCAGACTCCTCTTTGATGTAGGATTAATATAGAAAGAAAAGATTAATGTACAATGTTACTTCCTGAGCAAGCTGTTTCATTATCCTTGGTAGCTTCACAATGTGATAATAATCATGGGACTGGATCTGATCTTTTCCAGTTGAGACAATGGGGAGGAGGTGAGTGTTATCTCTGCCTTCCTCCACATGACACAGTAATCCACCGTGTTGCTCCTGACAGCTGGAAAAGCTGCACATCTTCCTGAAGGCCTTGCACATGGCCTATGCTTGCAAGCATTGATAATGATAAAATATTCATGATATCATTTTTGCTGGAGGCAAATATACATTCTGGTGATCTGATGTAAATGCACGGAGTTATCTCCTGCTGGTCTCTATTTATGGGAGCAGTGACTCCAGGTACTGCTATTATTAGCACTCTTATGAACACTGTTTGCTTTGTTGCAACACTTCTCATTTAATCAAACATCCCAAGGCACTTGGAGGAAAAGTTGTCCTGTATCAGTAGTGCCAATTTTAAGTAAATATTCTCCCAGCCAAACATTTACCTTTACCTGGGAACTGCAGGCTGCTGTCTGCTGCACGGGCCCAGAATGCAGCAGGCATTTTTTGGATCCCATTTTCAGTTGTTGTAAAGGCTTTCTGTGTTGGAAGAAAGGTTGTCCAAGGATTAAAACCTTTGGGAGAATAGAGAGATGGTGAAGAAAAGGAGCAAACCACCAGGTTCTTCGCCTCTATGAATTTTTTCATATCAGGAAGAGGCTTTGTGCCTTCCATGAGGTCCCTCCCAGTCTGTGATTCAGAATCTGTGTGTGCCAGAAACTTAAATACCCTGGTGAAGATTTCCATGCAGGAAACAGAGACAGCAAACCATACCTGCCTCAAACAGGGTGGTTTTAAATCTGCCTAACCAGGGACAAACACATTTTTCTTGTTGATTTTCTGTGATTCTGCTCTGGCCTGGGAAGAGGTATTCCTCTGCACTTTATCGTCAGCCTTCCTGCTGCTCCACATGAGATGTGGAGGGTCGTAGCAATGCCCTGAATCATTCACTCAGCAGCATTGTTTGGGTTTGGTTTGGGATGTTTCTCAAATTCAAGTTGAGGCTGGTTTGATGTTGTGCTCTTCAAAGTTTGTCAGCACCCAGCCCTTTTGTGGCTCCGTGGAGTTCAGAAGTTGGCTGGAGCCTTGTGCTGTATCGCAGCTTTCTCAACAGCAGCCAAACCAATTAATCTTTTCCAAAGATGCAACGTGGAACACTACTGAGCCTTCTATTTTTATGGCAGTGTTTTTGCTTTATTTCTCACTCAGATCCTAGGCTTCCTCCTTGGATGCTGAATAACTCCTTACACGCTGAAGCTGTAACACTTTCTTACTGCAGATCCCATAAACCAGGGAAATATGCCAGTCTAGGATTGTCTGTGAGCAAATTTAACTGACCTGCAGCCTTCCCAGCATCGTCCTTCATGGCACCTTTCATTTGATGGGCAGACTGTAGATTCCTGACCTTTAAATTAAAAGATGGAAGCAGGGATCTGTCTCACATCCCAGCCTGTCCACATCAGCTGCTCTGGGTTGGACCACTGGGATTAGAGAGAGGCAATAAATAGCATGGAGCTCTTGGGGGCTTCAGGTTGGACATCAGGAGGAATTTGCTCACTGAAAGGGTGGTCAGGCATTGCAAGGGGCTGTTGGGGGAGGTCACGGAGTCTCCATCCCCGGAGGTGTCCAGGGAAAAACTGGATGTGGCACTCAGTGCTCTGGGCTGGTGACAAGGTGGGGACCAGGCACAGGTTGGACTCGATGGTCTGGGAGGTCTTTTCCCACCTCAGTGATCCTGTGTTTCTGTGACTCTTTTGTGCTGGTGCTCATTTGCCAGCACCCATTCACCACACTCACTCACTGCACAAGTATTTACACAAATACCTCCAGTTGTATTTGCAGCGAGTGTGCAGGAAAATAAAAATGTTGCGTGCATCTTTCTCATTCCACTCAGTGAGAACAAAAAAACTTTCCCCCTTTTTTTTTTCACCATGGCAGGGCTCCTAATTTAAAATTAGATAGTCATAATATGTTGCAACTAACACATAGTGCAGCTTGAGTCCACTGCCAGCTGCTGCATTGCCTGTGGACACAACCTCAGGAGAAGCTAAAATAAGAAAATTGCTTTAATAGTGAGTTTGCTCGTGGCCTGGACAATCTGCAGCACCACTGGTGGCAGGTTTGGCTCCCTGCTCCACAGCAGATCATCCCTACAACAGGGATGGGCAGAAGGAGGAGGCAGTGTGATGCCAGGAGAGGTCTAGCAGGGCTGCCCAGTCCGAGAGCTGCCAGCAATCTTTGCACCTCTCCAGGTGGGCATCCCCCCAAAACAGCACCAGAGGCCACCTGAACCCTTCCACTCCTGACCCACCACCTCCCCATGGGCTCCAGGGGCAGCTGGAATTGCTCTTCCTGATGACTCGAGCAGTACAAACAGTGAGGGAATCTCTCCCCTTGTGAATCACCAAAAATGGAAAATAATCGTCTTAAATTAAAGATATAATCAGTCTGCAAGCACTAAAACTTTGTCAGCACAAGAATAAGACATTCTCCTTAATCCTGTCCGTGCTGAAAGAAGTTTATTCAAGTATTTATCTAACCTTGTATTTAACCAGGAAATCCAGCTGAGCTAATCACTTTCTGCCAAAGAAGTATTCGGGCACTCGTCTGCCATGACATTTCTGAGTGATTCTGTGCACTGTGGCCATCCTTTTAATGGTTTAATCACACGCAGGAGGAACCACACATCTTTCAATTATGTTTCCTTCAGAAAATCAAAGAGCCTTGTCACCAGGGAAGACATAAAATAATGTTGTGCATTATTTGTAGAGGTGATGCCTCGAGATGAGAGGCCAAGGGGTTCTGCCTCGTGTGCTCTCTATGGGGCTGCCCAAGTTCACCCCACTTCAGGCTGCTCTTTACATCTCCAGCATGCACTAATGCTCTTTTCTTCTGAGATTTCAAACAAGAAGCTCCTTTTCTTGTGCCATAACACCCAAGAGTTTGATGGCTTGGTTACCTCTGCCTCTTAAATAATACAACAATGTACTTTGTGTCTCGTAAATAACAAGATATTCTCTGTACACAGACACTTATGTGCTTCCACACTGAGATTGCCATGATTTTATAGATAGAAAGACACAAAAGACAGTGAAGAAATCATGCTTTTCACAGAGGTGAAATTACGTGGCTAACAGCAGCACTAGATTTGTAGTTACTCTGGGCAGAGGCTTGCACACTGAAAGTCTCCAGGCCAGTTTATTAGGGAAGTTCCACCTCCAGGTCTGCAACACCAAAGAAGACATCATGTGCCTCAGTTTCCCTGCAGGAAAAATGGTGGTGGTTGAACTGACCTCATCCGAGGCTTCTGGATGACCAGTGCTATGGACATCTGCTCCTAATATTGGTGTACTCTCCTACCATGGCAGTGCCAGTGGGAGAAAAACAACCCAAATGGGCCCTTGGATTTCACCACCTCATCCCACCTCTGTCTGTGCAAGACTCACATGTTAGGATCATCAGAAATAAATAAAAGAGAAAGAAATTTTAAAAAAAAGGCAGGCACTGGAGACTCATCTCCCTCCTTACCCCTTGGAATAATTATTCAGCAGAAATAATTGTCAAATAATTAGCTGCCACCACCCCCTCCATTGTCCACTCCAAATCGCTGCCTTGCTGAGTCATGCTGTCCCCAAAGCATCCTGCATGGACCTCCCTGGCCTAGCCTGTGGACACCCATCCCGAGGGGCCCAGAACAGTCTCAGTGTCCCCTCGGATATCTGCAGGAGCCCTCGGTGCCCTCTGCACCTTCCAGGATCAGGCCTTGCATTAGAAAGTCTTGCAGACGCAGCCGCAGCCAAATGTGAGCCAGCTGAACGCGCTGCAGCCAGGCACATTGCATTCAGCTCAGGAAGAATTAAAACCAAGTGTGTGATCTGAGCAGGCTGAAATGAGCTCCAAATGAAACTGGAGTTAGGTCTCCTTAGCAGGGAGCACGGGATTGGATTGTTGGGGTTTAATAAAGTGTGGCCGGTGCTTTAATAAAGTGTGGCCAGTATATTACCCAACATGCTTTTACAATTACTGAGGAACAAGGACAGGAACTTCATTAACACTTTACAGGGGAAAGAAAGCTGTGCTACAGGCAAGTGATATATTGCTATTGTGTCTGTAGGTGTCCTGCATTTAGGAAAGCAAGGGAAAAATCTGGGGAAGGGAGTAATTACACTGTCAGCAAATGTGTTTGTGTTCCCAATGAAGTCACCCTCCCAAGTCCCACAAATTTCTGGGACAGAAGGTGACTCTATAAACACAGCCAGAGCTGTAATGTGAGAGACAAAACTCCTGAAGGGAAAAAAAACCATATAAAAGCACATGCAGAATCATTTACAAAGTGTGTTTTCCAGGGCTGCAAGAAGCCTGGGCAGGGTTGCACTTCCCACTCTTGGAGCAGAGGGGAACTGCTTTGATAAAGCACAGGTGAGCTGTACCTTGTGAGCTGCATGTCAGGCAGGATTAACTCCCTGGCAAATTATCAAAGCCAACTGATAGCAAAACAAGTTGGGACTCTCCTACAGTGGCAGTTTAAAACTAGGTGTAACTTCACCTAAAACAAATGAATAGAGCGGGGGTGTAAGGGGACTACCTAACTAATTAACCCCTTGATTAACTCCCAGGCAGATTTCAGCGTTTTGTGGAAATCTAGGAGGTCCCAAGAAACTTAAAACTGTGTTGGGTAAGTGTAGAGTAAAATTCAGTTACTGGGAGAATTCTTTCTGTGTTTTGGGGATTCAGAGAGGAGGGGAGGAGAGCATGAGGTGAAATGTTTTACTGGGTCTGCTCCTGCCTTTTGCTGCTCAGCTCTGCACAGATTCCCACGTTGCAGGAGCAAGCTCACAGTAAAACACACACACTGCTCCTCAGAGTGGGGAAAAGCTGCTCAGCAGCTTGGAAAGGGAAGTTCTAAACAACCCCTGAGAATGTAAAACCACCCCTTGAATTGCCACACAGAGCTTTGAGACAGTTTTTGTGCTGTTTTGTATTAGAGCAGCTGAAGCACACACACACACACGAGGAATTGTTAATTCCTCCCGTTAGGCTACAAGAGGAGTCTATAACCCTGCAATAGCACAAACCATCACACACAGCCTCAGAAATGCTGCCCTTCGTGTTTTCTAACAATTTCCTGCTTTTGCATCCCTGTGCCCCTGCAGCAGGAAATAGAAACCCTTGTTAGGTGTTCCCAGGGAGCACAGGGCTCCACCTGGCATCCCTGCCACCCCAGGAGATCCTGCAGCTTGGGGAAATTCAGGGAGCAACCAGTTCTGTGGCACTGCATATGGGAAAAGCAGGCATGCAAAGTGGGATGCTGGGCTGAAAATGTGGCTTGTCAGGGCTAATGAAGGAGACAGGAGGCAATTAAAAAGGAGAAAAGTGACAATCTGACAACACGCTCAATTAATGTAATCAGATTTTACTTTCACTTCATCAGTAGTAAATCAAAGCCTAGTAGGAATGATATGAACTTTTTAATATTAAAAACTACTCTCATAATATGCAAAGTCAGGGAATACCAGTAAATTTCTGTCTGTTGCCGATCATTAACTGATTTAGGATAGACCTTGTTGAGTAATTATGTGTAATAAGAGCTTGTCCATACAAGCTGCTATCAGATGTCATTTTGCACCGTTTCAAGCCAGATATAATGGGCAAGATGCACATATTAACTTTCTGTAATACTGCACTGGCTTTTTATGGGAGAAGGGTGGGAAAATTCAAAACTGATTATTGTGTGGCTTCCTTTCAGACAGTTGTATTTGATCTAATTTGATTTATCACTGCACATTTTGAATGAGCAGAAATGTCTGGAGGGGAAAAAAGAGACTTGTTACAGTAAATGCTCGTGTTAATGTATTTTCACCTGCTTGCTTGGTGGGCTCCAGAGCTGGCTGTATTTATTACTGTTTGGAGTCTTGTGGATTAAAAAAAAAAACCCTCCTCTCTATCTTTTTGCTCTCTGTTGTAGGGATGTAATGAGCTTCCCACACCCTCCACAAGCAGTGATTGTGTAACTAATCCATGCTGGCATAACAATGTCTTCACCTAGATCACTGATATTGCTAAAGAGAAATACAGGATAAAGGCTGGTGTCTATTTTCCTGAGGAGAGCACAGCTGTAACTCACAGGCAGTTTTTTCCAGGTGGTTCTAGAGCATAAATGTCTTGAACCTTGTAGAGAAGTGAGCCCAGAGGTTTGGAGTTCCACTCCTCTTTAGAGAAGGGCATAGAAGTTTTGGTGCTAGTATTAATTGAAGGCACAAAACCACAAACAGTTTTCCTGATTGCTTTAAGGGTTGCTGGGTCCCCAGTGCAACTCAGCTGAGTCTTTAATGTACTGCCACTGTTTTTCTTCAGCTGTGAGACATGGGGAGATGAACCGGTGGCTTTTCCATCGCACACTTTCCAAGAAAGGCACACACACCTAAAAAAACATTAAAAAAAGCATAAATATCCATGAGTCTGAGCCACCCACCCTGCAGCACGAGGACTCAAGGCTCCTCTGCAGTTTAAGCACAGAATTAGCAAATGAGAGCTGTTTGGGCTGACTTTGTCACTGACTTTGAGTGTGATGGTTGGAAAGGAGTCGCTGTATCTCTGCAGTGACTTGTTCCATAGCAAGAAGCAGTCTGAGTTTTGGAATTTATCAGCATCTACGCTTCACAGACTGCTGGGCTCTGTGATCCAGCCCAAAGCAGAGCAGCACCACACCTCAGGTGGCTCGTGCCTGCATCTGCACCGAGTGTTGTGTGTCTGGTGTCCCAGCTCTGGAGTGATCCCCACCATTCACCAGGTGTTGTTGGCTTTGAACAGCATCACTGATGGCACTGAGGAGTCTCTGTGCTGCTGGAAATTCAGTCACCCAAGTTCTGAAAGCAGGGAGAGGGGCAGGACATGCATCTCTGCACCTGGAAACAGCAGTGAAAACAGTACAAACCCATCCCTTCCTTAGGTGGGTTCTGAGTTCAAACTGGGCTTCCCTGCCTTATCTAACTCAGGTAAGTCTGAGTCACTGGCATTGCAAGAACTTGTTATGGTTTTGTTTGGCAGAGTCTCTTCACGTGTTCCTGTGTGTGGATTGCAGGGACACGTGTTTGCCTTGCCAAGGGAGATCTCAGACATGAACACTGATTATCCTGTGAATTTAAGCTTCTCTGCTAATGTTTTCTGGGTTTGTTTGGGTGCTGATCTGCTTGGGTCAGCCCTGGCTTTGCTCTGTTGGTTACATGGACAAGGCTCCTTCTCTCAACACACGAAGAGCTCCTCTGTGGTTGTTGCTGGTGGTCAGAAGAAATCCTCTTGAAATAGGTTAGGTGTTGGTCAGGGAGGTAATTTGTTCTGCTGACACTGATTTAAAATTAAAAAACAAAACCAGCAGAATTTACATAAACCTAGAGGAATAGGCATTTATTTCAATATAAAAGTGGGGGAGGACTAAGAAAAGAGGGCACTGTAGACTCATGTTCTCCTGATGTGTTTGGTAAGGTTTCTGTTGACATTTCTCCTGTTACAGCATAAGTTTATGGGGTATTTCCATATGTCTCTAGAATGGCCTGAATGAGAACAAATCTGTGGGAACCTCAGATTTCAATCTCCATCTAGATGCAAAGCATCATTTTCTCAACCGTATTTGCATTCTGAGATATACAAAATACAGCAAACACAAACGTTTGGCACTCAGGGAAGTCTCTGTGGTTTGCATTCTCATCTCCAGCCCTGCACGTGCCACCCTGGGCTGGGCTGCCCCTGCATGGGGTGACAGCACTCCCAAACCCAACACCCTGCACACAGACTCTGCTTTTTCTCACATGCATGCTCGTTAGAGAATTTCTCTTATTACCTGGGCTGTAATCCCTCCCTGGGGGGGAGGCCTGGTGCACAGAATTCATTTCATTTGGCCACAGAAACTCCCGTGCCTTTGGCATCTCAGTCTTTATACGCAGAGGGAAAGCTGTCTGAGGCAGAGCTGCTGCCTTTACAAGACCCTGTAGAAAATATCTCACACCAAGCTGGACTGGAGGTCATTGCTGAGCTAAACTCTGCCAATTCTTGCTCTACAGGAGAGCAGCTTGGGGTTTTTTCCTCTCCTTTCAGAAGCCTGTTTGGGGCTTGAGCTGCCTTTATTGACTGAGCTGAGTAATGTGCAGGAGGGACGAGCTCAGCTTTGGAGATGGACTAAAGGCAAGTCTACACCTGGCATCTCCTCTGCATCATTCTTTACAGCTCAAATAGGGTGAAAATTTTCCACATTTCCTTTCATCTGTGTCTTCCTCTCCTTTCTTTCAATCATATCTGGCATTTTCAGAGGTAAATGTTTTTGAGGATTTCTTCAGAGACAAAATAATTCTGCAGAAAGTCCCTGCCTTTTTTTTTTTTTGAAAAAGCATTTTTTCATAGAAAAAGCAAAAATTAAAACAGTTTGGTTGAAAATAAAAAAAACATTGCTCAGTCCAAAAACTTCTGAGCTTTGAGTGTAACTGAAATGTTTGAATGGTTGAAATTCCTACAGAAAATGGAGGAAATCAAATATGTTTTCACTATTTTTAGTTATTCCAGTATTTCACTGGAGGTATTTTGAGGGGGAAGTTGTTTTTTCCACAGCAGTTGCTACTTGAGTCCTCTAATTCCTTTTTTTTATTGCTTTTCCCACATTTTATACCAAATTCTAATATTTCTTATCTCCCTCCTGTCTTTCTGGCTGTGCAACACCCAAATCTTGCTGTCATTTGTATTCATGAAGGGGGTGGAGGAAGCAGACACAGCTGAAAAGTATAATTTCTAGCAATGATAACAAAAATTAGAACTATGGCTTAGATTTTACTTTTTTTTGGGGGAAAAATTCTGAAAAAAAAAGAAAATGTTCCCCCTCTCTGCCAAAACTTGATAGGCTCTGCTTGAGCGTTTCTTAGATGGCGTGTGGATTCAAGGGCTTCACATTTCATCAGCATCCTTAATGAGCTTGAGGAGCCTCTAATAAATCTCAGCCCTTTTAATGAATTCTTTATAGCTCTTAACTGCTCCAGATAGAGATTGACGAGTGTAACCGGTAGCACGAAATCTTGGCAGGCAATAAGAGGAGCGGCCCCATCCTTTCCCTCTGGCATCCCATCTGAATTTCTGCAGCAGAGATAACCAGGAGTCTGTCACTGCTATGAAGTTTGTGAAATTTAATTAGGAAACTCATAAAACAGCTCTCATCTAGGGCTGCAGTTACCTAGGAGATCTGATGTGTTGTTTAAGGGCTTCTCCCAAGGGAGCGTGTGGTGGAGAGCTGTTATCTGAGCAGGGAGTTTGATTGACCACTTCTCTGTTGTAAACCCCTTTCTAGTAGGGTTAATACTTGACTAAAAGACATATTTGCACTACTTGAGTCAGCCATTGATGAGCAGAGCCTGACGGTTGATGTTTAAACACCACTCACTTTGGAGAGCACGTGGGGGTTTTTTCATTCTCCTAATTTCTATTCTTGGTCACATTCTCAATTAAAAAGGGCCCACTTCCCAGTTCGAACTCCAATGTCTTAAAATCATCTTAGCACAATTGAAGATTTTTTAGTTTGGGCTTTTTAGAGGTGAAGTTGTCTCAGCTGGAGTGGAGGGGCCAGAAATGATGATGAGAGTAGAATCAGGTCAGATTCAACCCAGTGGCTCTTTCTGCAAGATCTGCTCCTGAGAAAAAGCTGGGTGTGATATGTCCAGACCGGTCTTTTCAGCTCACAGAATGCTTTGGCACTAATTTCAATCGAGGAAATTTCACTTTAATGCAATTATTGTCAATGTATCTCATAGTTAGTAGATTAGATTTTGGTTTGTTGGTATATTCTGGAAAACATAGTTCTGTCAGTTAATCCACAAGTTTATACAGTTTATATCTAGTCCTAGAATTCAGCAAAAAATGGGTTCATTGTACCTTGAAAGCTTTTAAGATTTCAGATGTTTTTCCCATACCACAACAGAAAACCACTCATCTCTGTCTTTAGATTTTTTTTTGGTGATAAGTCAACTTATATTTGAAAATTAAAAGCTGCTTCAAATGAAGAAGATTTTATTCAGTTCTGAAAATGTCAAAGAAAGCTTCTTTGACCATTTCAAAGCCATTGTTTTTAGAAGAATAATTGAAATGAAAAAAATCTACTGAAGCCATCCCACCCCTCCCAACTATATCTGTTTGGGCAAAGCAGCATAATCCAGCAATAAAAAGAAACCACATAAAAAACTATTGACCAATTCTACTTAATATTTATTCTTCTTTGATAACTGAAGAGAATAGAAAAATCTTCTCAGCAAGGCACCATGAGAAGGATTTCTTGGAGAGCAGTTTTACTGAGAAAACCATGGCTCCGTGATGAATATCTCAGCTGAAGACCTGGCCTTTTGGCACCTCAGGAGATGAGCATTGAGGAGGGTTTTGCCTGGAAAAAAGCTCCTGGCCAGGGGATTGTGTTGTCAAAGGATGTAGATAGCACAGTGAGCTGAAATTGGGGCAGTGGTGTCCCCAAAACTCTTGGATTGAGAGGGTGGAACGTGGGCTTGTGCAATAGCGGGTTTGTCAGAGCCTTCCAGTGACAAGGTTGTTAAAGTGATTTATTATCAACATAAAGGGTGTTCAATAATAATAAAACAATGCCCAATCCTCACTTTCTGCTAAAAGGCAGCTGCTCGTGGCCCGTGGCAGGCAGATGGCTGAACTTGTAAGATGGATTCTACAGAGTTCAGAACAGCAAAGTCAAATTGCTTGTCCCTTAAAAATATTGAGTGATCTTTGGTATTCCAGTGCCCCAGAATAAAATACCCCAAAAAGAACTGTATTTTCATAGCAAGTCACAGCCTGGTAAGAGGTTTCTCCACCGTGGTGTGTTTGTGGAGCAGAAAGTGCCTTTATCTGGTTGCATCAAGGGAGTTGGGACTGGCCTTTATTGTTCCATCTCCTGCTGTCTTGCAGAGGTGCCAAGTGACTCATTTGACCTCGATGAACAATACTGAGGTGCTGTGAGCAGCACCTGAGTAATGAAGGTGGCAGTGAGCTCACTGAGCCCTGAGCCAGGTTTATGAAATTGTGCCCCTGTTTGACCTATCAAACCTGGTGCTGAACTGGTGACAGCGTTTGACCAACACATCATTAAGACTTTCTCATGGTTAGGGAGCAATTGAGTGAAATTAAATTATTTTCCTGCAGGCTGAAAAGCCCTTGGCAATGTTATTTGATTATGGAGCTTCCTGGCTCTCAGGTATGGAGAGCTCTCCAAACCAGCTTTATTAATTCTTCCTGAAGAATTGCTTTTCCAAGTGCTTCTCTGAAGGGGCTCTGCCCCAAAGGGATGTCCTCAACGTGACTTAAAGTCACCTTTGCCCCAAGGAATATTGGGTGGAATAGATGGATGAACGTGTGGCCGTGCCACAGGCATCACCTAGAAGTGTAACATCTCTGAGTAAGGATGGAGTTAAACTTCCATCTCTGTGGTGTAATTGCTGAGAGTAATGGGCTGTTTGTAATTATGGTGATATTAAAGCTGATAAAATTTTTGGGCCAGATTCTTGCCTCGTTTATAGTGGTATGAACCAGGAGACTGTGAAAGGAGATCTTGGCCCAAGACAGTTCTTGAGATAAACCTCAGGCTAAACAAGATTGAAATCTCCCACACCCATGATACCCCTCCAAACATCTCTTTTATTCTTGGGTTAAAGGCCAGGTATATTTATGGTGCAAACTATATTAAGATTATCACCGTTAATTAACTATGTTCTGAAGTTTTTAATCTCAACCTCTTCAGGAGCACTGAAATAATTTACATACCAAAACAGTAGTGTTGAAAAAGTTTCCATCTGCTTTCCATCTTTTTCCAAGAAATTTTTCAACACTGGCCATTCTCCCAGGAGACCATGTCCCTGAGGAAGCGGATCCTGACCAGCACTCCTTTCCCACTTCACTAATTCAGGTGTTTCTGTGAGTCATGGGGACTTTCCTCTTCTTTCACAAGATAGGAGTGATGCTCTTTGGGGAGAATAAATAAATAAACGAATCCAAAGAGTGTTACTAATGGGCTGGAAGAATGATAGCCTATAAATTCACCTGATTTTAGCTGATACAGGCAGAACCCTGTAAGGGTTAGACTTTCTTTCAGATTATCTCAATAGATTAATTCCCCTGGCTTTCTGATGAGCTGTCCTTTTATACATTCAGTGTAGAAAGCAGATAGATGACATCAGTAGACCTGGTATAGCAACGTGGCTTGGGATGTAAACCATTTTAAACTCTGAACAGATTTAAAAGCAAAATGAAAAGGTATTTATGAAAAAAAAAATTATCAGAAGAAAAATCTAAATAAGCAAAACCTTACTTGTTTGCAATGCATAATTTCAGCAGTTTTATTTATAACAAAACCTTAGTTCTCTTAGAGATAAAAGCTGTCATACAATGTTTTCTCAGCGACTATCTAGTAATCATTCTTAATTTTATTTACTTAAACACTTGCAACTTTTCTTAGCACATGCAAAGTGATGAGAAAGCCTTGATTGCCAAGTGTAATTTCTCTAAATTATTGCTCTCATAACACAAGTTCAAAAGAAGAAATGAAAATAGGAAGCTCTCCTGCAGCAGGCCTCTCTACTCCTAAACCCTCCTCGCAACTAAAAAAATACAAATTCCCATTTTTGTACATTCTGTACACTGTGTACACAACCAGCAGTGTCAAAAAAAAACTTTGCAGTTAAATTAGTGGTGTTGAATTTGTGACAAAAACATGACAAAAATTTGGTCTGTGCCAAGTAGAAGGAAGTTTCTAAAAGTTGTGTGTGACAAAGAGAGGGGAAGAAGCTGTGTAGAGAAGAGGGTACATTCTTTTGTGGAGAAGGCAGTGGAAGATGACATCATAGCAAGTACCAAAGGTGTTATAGTGAGCCCAGGTTGCTGTGGTTTTCCCAAGTTCAGAACTGTCTGTAGATCTGTGGTCCAGTCCAGGTCACAACTGGAAAAGAACCGTCTCCAAAGCCAAGCTTTATGCCCAAGGGCCCAGGAATATCACAGCAGGAGCTGATAGTGCACAATTTTTGTTATTTGGGGCAGCTTCTGTATGCACTTCACTCTTCAGCCAAAAGAGAGCTGGGCACAACAAGGTGGGAATTGCTTCTGCCCAGTGTAAGAATGGTTTGGTTTCGTTTGTTCTGGTGCCATTCAGGTTTGCCTCCAGCCTGTGCTGGACTGGGCCATGCTCTGAACTGGCCCCTGTGTTAAAGAGGAGCAAGGCAGCAGCCAGAGCTGCAGCCAAACCCCCTTGTCCTCCTTGTGCCTGGAGCTGAGGAGGGCAGGTCGGGAAGCAGCTCCTGCCCCCTGCCCAAGGGAGCCCTTGGCCAGCAACTGTCCTGGGAAATGGGTATTTCTCCCTCCTCCACCTGAGTGACATGACCCAGACGTGGACCAGGGCAGCAGCAAGAGGGAAAGCACTTTGTTCCTCGCCCCTCTTTGAACTGGCAACTCACATCATCCTTCTGTTTTCACACAAAAGGGCATTTGGTAATTTTGTATTCTATAACAATGAGTCTGGTATTTCCGTAGTGATGCATATTGTTACAATCTCTCTGCTTTGTTTCCTTGACATATTTTTTTATTAAAAAGTCTTCCCAGCCTTAAATAAGTACAGAATAAGTGTGGTCATTCTGGGAACATGAGAGGCCTGATTATCTGACCATCAAAGGCTATGCTGTAAACAGGATACTAGTAAACAGGAACTGAACCCCATATGGAGAGTTTGTGGTTTTCTTCAGCCTCTGTTTGTTATGTCTTACATCCTGTTAATTACAGAAAAAGAGCTGGAAAGTTGGAAATAATCTTTTCTCCAGATTATTTCCAGCTTCCCTCCGATAGAACAAAATGCAGTATAGTACTGCCTTACCTTGCTTCCTTCAGATGTAAAGCATTAAGACTGTTCATTCCAAGGGGATCACTTTTCAAGCGGATTACAAGCAGATATTTTTTTTCCTTTTAATTACAAAATGAAAATCTTCATCTTAGCATCTTATGCAGGGAATCCTCTCAATTGTTAGAACAGCATTTCAGTGTATTCTTTGGATTTTGTCTCAGAGCCTTTGATACCTTTTAAATGCCATTTGTATGATTGGTATAAATAATATCTCGGTAGGTGGGTTCCTAAAATGAAGATTTTGCTGCACAAAACAAATGGCAGAGTTTAAAGTCATAGCTTTCAAGTTATCTGTCTGGTTAGGTGTCTTTCCAGGCTGTCCATGCATGCAGAGGGATTTCTCCAGAGCTGGCTGGAGCAGTGGGCAGAGCAGGCAGCTACTCCTGCGTTCCCACTGCTTCTCCTTGACCTTTCATTTGCACAAATGATTGTCCTTCTGTCCAGCACGGTTCAGTCCATGCTTCCAGTGCCAGCAAACAGACTCATGAGCAAAATCCTGGATAGTGAACAAATCTGGAGCTTTGTGTTTTTGAGGTGCGTTCCCGCTCTTCCTTAAGGACCTGTTTGGAGTTTTGGTGCTTGAAGGAGCCACATCAGAGGAGCAGTGTGAGGGGGGGTCATGCTTTGTTTAGACTTATTCTTACCAGATCAGGCTTTGGTTTTGCAAAACAGAAAGCCAAAATCTGTTTGGTTCAAGGTCCCACGTTAGCTGTGACGAGCAGAAAGTACCAACCACTGCTTATATTTCTTAGACAGCCCTGGACCAGAGACCACAAATAAATCTCCTGTTATGTTATTTTTCAGCTCTCCACTCTCAGTGCTGTCTCTTTAAGCTGCTCTCTGATGCCAACCATCTGCTCCTAATTGCTGTGTGTTACTCTGGAGATCTGTACGGCCAAGTCTGTGCACTCTGCCCCCAGCAGCAAACTCAGGCCAAATCCCTCGATCCTCAAAGCTCCCACCAGTTCTCATCCTCGTGGGGAGGAAAGGGAGATTTCTGCCCCATTATTTCCCCAGGCTCAAGGTATTGCAGCACCTCCAGTCCTGGGGCTGCCACCGGGACAGGGAAATAATGTCAGGATTATGGGATCACCAGAAAGAATTAAAGAAATGCCGAGAGAATTGGCTGCTTGTGAACAATAAGGCTTGGATGCTATAAAAATGCCCTGCTCTGGCGTAACTCTGTTCCCATTACACTCAAGGAATAAAATTCCTGCCAACTTTACTAGGAGCAGAGTGTGGCTAGTGCTGAGAGCTTTTGAAAATCCCACCGTATAGCTACACCCACTTTATGTATCCATTTTAATGACATGATTAATAAAATACCAATGGAGCTCCAAACAGTTCTGTGTTCGTTTTCCAAAGCACTTTGACTCATCCGTAATCATAACCAGACTTCCAATTACACTGGATTTTAATTGTTCTCCTTTAAGGATAATTACTAGTACTCTGAAAAAAATTGCTCTGAGTAGCTGGTGATGAGTAGGAATAGGCATCCTCGCTTCTCTCAGTCTGTTCTGTCATTTGAGTTACGAGGAATGTAATTGGATATGTGACACCCAGACAGAGCGTGGTTTCCAGGATCTGAGAGAGCTCTGTTTCAGTTAATGTGTTAATTTGGGTTCCATCTTCTCATTTGTTCTGCTTTGATCTATCATTTCATAAAGCCAAAGCACCAGATTATTAAGTGTGTGTGCTTGATTTATGTGCAAGAGTCCATTTGCATACACATTAATATTTTTAAAGTTTTGGTCCAAATTTCTGCAAGCCATGGTATGGAGTAATACGAGCTGTAATTTCATACTGCGTGGCAACAACTGGTGGGAATAAAATCATCCTGTGATTTGGCCATATTCACACACCAGGAGCTATTTTCCATTTGGAAATTTCGAATATTGCCAATTGAAATATATCTGTAAGCAGGCTGTAAAGAGAGGCATTGCATGAGCTGAAGGGCTTGGGGCAGGAGGCTGAATCTCATGCTCAATGTATGAGATTATCAAGAATATGACATTAAAACCTCAGCAAGTAGGAGCTACATTTCTACTTGCCTGAGAATAGACAGCCAGGGACTCTGTTCCCTCACTGGGAGAAGAGTTGGGGCTGCATTTGCTGAAGTGGGGCTGCATTTGCTGAAGTGTTGCCCAAGAGGTTGGATTTGTGACTGTTCCCAGCACAGGGCTGGCTTTTGGCATGGTTGTATTTATGTTCTCCTGGTTAAAGTGCCAGTGCCAGCATTCTGCAGCCATTTCTCCATAAACCCAGATTATACAAATGCAAGGAGGCTGTCATTGTGACAAACTGGGTCTTTACACTTTTAGGCCTCTGAGAAGTTAAAGATTTCTTTTTAATCTGACATTTAGCCCAGAGAGGTTAGCAGAGCTGCTAAGATCCAGAAGTTGCTGTACTTTTCCAGTACTTTCTTTTTCAAATTTGTGTAGGATACCTTCAGACATAAAGTATAGAATAATGTAAATATGATCATCTATTCTTTGAAGTTTTATTATAGTAATTATTTGTATTAGATGAGTATTGTTTTAATGATGCTCTTTTTCTTCAAATTACTCTACAAAATCCATATTATAATTAATTTTATTATTAAGTGAAAAGGTTTCCAGTGGAAATTACTGACCCTGAGAAATGTGTAATTTTCCTTGTAAAATATTTGATCCAGTGACACTTCTATTCGCCATGGTAAAATTTTGGAAAATTTCAGGAAAAAAAATTGGGATACAGATCCCAGCCAGTACAGCTGAGGGGAGGGTGAAGGTCTCTGCTTCAACCTCTGCCCACAGCCTTCAGCTGAGGCTCTGGAATTTGGCACTCTGTAAAACAAGGTGTTTCTTGAGCTATCAGATCAGCTCTGCTCTGGTTGGTAATGCTTGACTTTGTCTGCTCTAGAACTCAAATCTCTGAGCTGGTTTGGTTTCTGATTGACCAGTTAGTGTCACAGATGCTGGTTTGTATTTTCACTGCAGTAAATCTGTCCCATCACGGCCGTGGCTTTGCAGTTGTGGTGGAGACAACAGTGGAATTTGAAGATGTTTGAATTCCCTAAAGGTGGCCAATGGCTGTGTTTGCCTCCCAATGCCCAAGATATTTTGCCATGGGAAGATGTTCTTCCATATGATCTGCTGGATAATGGTTTGAGTCTCCCACAACGAGATATGGTTGTCCTGCTGGTCAGTGGCCTGGCCCATCACTGACTCTGGATTCTGAAGGTCTCTGGCTTGCTTGGAGCTGCCAAACACTATCAGATCTGGGTTCAGATCTGGAATTAGATGGTTTTGTAAGTTACTCTTTCACTTTGAAGCCATTGCTTCCCCTCAATTTCATTTCTGCTTCATAAATGCACAGCACAATTTTGCCTCCTTTTAGCTTGTCAGGATAATCTAATCCAGACCCTTCTGGTTTAAATTACAGCCTTTTCCAACTCACAGACTTTCAGAACTGGCTTTCCTTTTAATCCCTTTTTATTTATTTATTTGTATGTATCTTGTCTCAGCAAATTATGTTGCTTCATGTCATCTTAAACGATGTGGTGTAAAATTAAAAGAAAAGCCACTTTGTAATGTATCAAAATGTTATTTAAAAAACCCCCCAAAATGTTTGTCATTTATTTTGCTCGCAAGTAATCCCAAGCGGCAGCACACTGTGAGGTTTTCTGTGAATGCACTTACAATAGGAGCCAACCACACATTTCACTGAATCAACAGGCTTGTCTCGAGATATTTATGACATGAATGTTCAGACTTCTGTTTAGTCAGCCATCCCCAGGGTAGGCAGCATTTTTGATAGCGCCTAAAGGAATTAGGCACACGTTGTCAAAAAGCTCTTTGAAACTCCTGAAAAATCACTGCAAACACGGCTTTGATGGCTGAGTCATTTGGGGTCTTGCAAATGCTGTGCTGAGTACCTAATTCCCAGGGCACAGGGATGGGAATGCAGCCCTCCCAGCAGCTGGAGCCAGCGGCAGCACAGCTCTCCTCGCCGTCCCAGCACAGACAGAGCGGTGACAAGCCCGTTTTGTCATAGGAACCGAGAAGCTGCATTAGCTCTGGATGTGTCACCTATAAAAACATCATTGTCTGTCTGCACAGCTTCCAGGCTGACTTTGTGTCAGTCCCAGGGAGGATGCTGCCCTCCCCTCGCCCGGGCAAGGCTGGATGGATGCCTCCGAGCTGCCTCTTCTGCTGCAGCCCCGTGATCCTCAGCAAGCTCCTTGTTACGTTTTCGCTGTCCGAGTTAACTCCTGAGCAAACAGGAGTTTTCCCCATGTTTGGGGCTTCATCCACAAAGTCCCTCTGCAGTTTAGCACCAGAGGCCGAGGTTGGAAAGCAGAGGCATGCTCTGCATGAGGGCAGAGGAGGCTGATGCCAGCCTCGGTGCCAGCTCTCCACCAGCTCCTCTCACCACAGCCCCTCGGGTGCCATCTGAACTATTTTTCCAGCTAGAGCCAGACTACTTCATCATGTCCTCGGTATGAAAAAACTTGTGAAGGGGGCAACCTTTGATCCCTAAAAGCTTTCAGAAGTGTTAATGCCATGTCTGGGATATTGTCACGGAGAGGCCGAATTCCAGCGCGGGCGGCGCCCGGGGGTGGAGCTGGGCCATGTGGAGAAGGGCATTTCTTGCTCGGCTTTGTGCTCAGGCTTTTATGATGCTTTTAATATGAGAGACTCTTATCATGGTTCATTTACTTCCATGCTTGTGGTTTTGCCACTTGGGAGCAATTAGAGGAGGCTCTGATTCGTGCTGAGGGAAGGGCTGACGTTTGGGTGGTGAATTATGTGGCTATTTTTTGGTGGACTTCTTGCTGGTGTTGAGCCAGAAGACATTCAGGCAATTTGGTCCAGTTCAGATGGCATTTGTCTTGTGTGTGGCCACGCTTAATTTTGTTACCTACACTCCTGTTAGGACTGTTAGGAAAGGAAATACTGATACAAGTTTGAACACAAGCTGTTGATGATTTGCCTTTGCCATAAAAATGGCAGGCTCTTAATTAAGATCCACTATGGGGTTTTTTAAATGCATTTTTAAATTCATTATTTGCTTGGACTTTCCAGAACGTCTATGCTCTAACCAGTTCATTTTGTTTCTGGTTTTGTCCCACCAGTATTGATGTCACTTGAAAATCTGATTGTCAACATCATAAAAACAGTGCTAGGAAAAGCCACAAAATATTGCACAAGACCCAGAAGGACTGAAAGTTGGAAGATTTCTTTCAGGGGATATATTGTTTTCACTGGTGAGTAGGTGGAGCCTTTTTTTTTTTCCTGATTACAGTCTAGAACAGCTCAAGTTGCTGTGACTGGAATTTTGATTCTATGGATAATCTTGCTGAAGTAATTTGACAGCAATAGAGTTTTTCTCCAGGGCCCTTGCTGTAAATTATATGTGTTTCATGCTCCATTATTAATTAAAACCAGGGTTTTTTCCATTTAAACAGTGTAATTTCTTGAGGTGGGAAAAGGGTTTCTTTGGCTGGAGGTTGTTCATTAAATTGGGAATAGAAATGGTTTGCATCTTCCGAAGTTGAAGGTAAATCTGGTAAAACTTTTATTACAAAATCTGAAATTGGGCAGAACTCTGGAGCCCCGAGACTCAGATGAAGTCCAGAGTGACGGTCAGAAGAGTCCTAAAATAAGCCAAAGGCAGGAATTTTGAGGAGGAAAAAACCCCTGAATGTTCTCCTCTCAAGCATTCAAGGGAACTAAAAATTGCACCCAAAGTGGAATATTAAATTCAGCCTCAAATGTGGAGACAACTGGACACATGGTTGCAAACCATTACTCAGGCAGCAGAAAGATGGGGTTTGGGCAGGAGAGATTATCCCCAAATAAATTGTCCATTCTGAACATTTGTGCATTCACTACTCACTGTGTCTCACACTGATAATATTCTTCCCCCAAATTTATGTGATCCAGGGAGAAAGGAAAAGTAGGGGGACATGTTTTGGTGGTGTTGTTTTTTTTTTTTTTTTAATTGTGTTATCTCCAGAGCTAAAAAGAGTTTATTTATTTTCTAAGAAATTCAGCCTCAGCCTTACTCCAACTGTATGTCACACAATCATTGAAGGCCTGTTCCTTGGAGTAGCTCTGAAATCTTGAAAATCACAGGAAATCTCTGTCTCACATTTGATTTTTTTTTAACCACTACAGGGGAAGATTGCTCCAAAGCTCCACCAGGATCCGCGTGGACTGGGACAGTGTGGGTTTCCTACCTGAGCTGGGAAGCTGCAGCCCACAGGATGGACATTCCTGTGTCCTCCAGGACTGATCCAGGAGAAGCTCTGGCAGTGTGCACAGGTAGAACAAGGGATGCTCTCAAACCTGTTCTGTTGGGCTGCCTTTGCTTCGTGGGCTGTGTGAGCAAACGAGAGATTAGAGGGCACAGGAGGCTGATCTGGCTCTGGTTTCTGATTCAAGTAAATAAATAAACCAAAGGATAAAGTGACCACAGCAAAACATGTTGCAAAAATCCAGACTTATTTAGGTAATGAGAAGCATGGATAGCCAGTTTAGGATTGAGAACAGGAGAGGAGCAGAAAGCAGTGCAGTGATGTCCCTTGGATGATAAAGGCCATCTTAATAGTTTCTAATTACACTTATTAACACACTTTCTAAATGACAAAATGGAATCAGTCTTTGCTGCCTGACATCCTAACCCTGCTAACAAAGCAGGGGCATTTGATTTCCACCAAAGGAGCTCAGAAGCACCAAGACAATTTCCTAATAAAGGATTTTTAAGAGGATTTCTTAAAAACAGTGACAAGCTGGACTCATGCCCTGGAGTTCTGTGGGGCAGCATCAGCAGGGACAGAGGGCTCTTGGAAGGGGAAAAATAGGACGTGGACCTTCAGCTCATCCAGGCTTTCCCATTTTTCACCAGCCTTGGCTTGGTCTTTCCCTGCCTTGGCTTCATCCAGATATTTGTGCCAGACGAGCTTTAAAAAAGCAAAGCAGAAAGTCTGTCATTTGTGTTTAATACAGAACAGTTTCACCAGGTATCCTCCTTGTGCTTACCCTAAAACTCTCTAAAACATCCTCTCAGTTGCAGAACATACACAAATAACATCCACTTAGCAGGATGAAATCCAGATGGAAGGACAGAAAACACAGGCCAAGCCTTAATGTGCTGCAGCCTGGCACTGCCACCCGAGGACAGTGCCAGTTTGCTGGGGGAGAGCCCAGACACATTTTCCTGCACATTTCCCTGCTCAGGCTTCCCTGCTGCTGCCTGAGCTGCATCCCCAGCGCAGCATCTCTGTCACAGTTACCTGCCAGGGCTGCAGAGGGCTCCCAGGGACGGTGCTTTCCATCCAGCCAGGCGCGGTGCTGGGGATGGGAGCTGGGGCAGCAGCATGAGCAGAACTTGTGTTTATCCCCTGGGCTGTGCAGCCAGCAGCTGCTCCTATTAGCACGATTTGCATATGGCCTTGGCAAGGCTGGGAGTGAATCAACTGCTCTTCATGGGTGGGGACAGAAAATCTGTCTCCTTTGGACTTGCAGCCGTTGCTGTAACATTAAACCTGCGTTTGGGGATGGGAGAAAAAGATTGATAAAAAAATAATGGTCTTTTAAAATGAGGGGTTTTTAAGTAATTAAAGCCAGAAAATAAGTGGTGAAGGAAGATGAGCAAAGAGTACCTGTGTATATTCACAGTCATCTAAATACAAACTTCTTCTATTTTTGGAAGCTGATCTCTGCCTCTCCCCATCCTTCCATGTCCCCTGGCAACAGGGCAGTGCAGGCCTGGAGAAGCAACAAATCTAGCAATTAGTGTCAGTTTTATTAATTCACGTCACACAACCTGAGTGGATTATTGCTTTGCCATACAAGATCTGACTTCTGTGCAGGTGTGTGTTGGTCAAAGCAAGAAGGTACAGCTTAGATAAATCCAAGGTGAGTAATGGGTGTCAGACAGTTTTGAGTCAGTCCTAAAAAGTTTTTTTTTTGTTCTTGAATGTCTCTTCTAAGAAAGCAACAACAGGGTATCAAAATGAAATGAGCAGGTGGCAGATTCAGAGTGAGGAGAATGAGCTCCTTCTCAATGTATTTTGTATTTAATCTATAGAACTCCTGCTAGGGAGCCCTCTGAAACTCGGGTTCCAAATTCAGCACATCAAAATCGCCCAACAGCATTCCCATGCTGCCCAGCAGGCAGGGCAGCTCTCACTGCCCACTGCCAGGGACTGCTCCACAGACCTTCAGCTGGGATCCCTACATCCAGTCCTGATGCTCTTAGGGGGCTTAAACAGGTATTTCACAAGGCAGCTCTGAGACCTAAAATATGGACAAATCACTTTTTGAAAATTTGGATGAAAGGCACTGCTAAGTCCAGCCCAAAACTCACTTTGCCCCATGTGCAAACCATAACTGAGCTGGCAAAGCTCATTAAATGCAGCGGCTTTATCACAGGGGATAATCTGTAAAAATGTTGCAACACCAAGTGTTGGCAAGTTCCCAGCACATCATCATCCATTTCAGCTGCAGAGCAGTGACCTGGTGATAAGCTCCTACTTGTTCAGCGTCCAGCTCTGCTGGGATGATGCATTAGGAAATTCCCCACTGGCTACCTCAGGTTTTATCCCAAGGGCTTTGTGCTGGACAGGAGGGATGGGGCACTGCCCCCACGGGGGCTCTGCTGCTGCCAGGGCAAAGGCTCCAGCAGAGCTCCAACAAACACCAACACACATGGGCAGCACCTTCTAAAGCTGCTTTAAAAACGCTGTTTGGATTTCACAATTAGGACAGATGTCAGTCTTTTGAGGATTAAGGCAGCCTGGTCCTTCTCGTGCAGCTGATCTCCACTTGAAGGACATAAGGTTTGTTTGTCCAGTGTTGTTGTTACAAGCAGACATCATTAAGGTCTGGTTCATCAACATTTTGTCATGGGGGCAAGGAGATTGAAGAGGCTTTTGGCATGGTGACAGCATTTTGGAAAGATTTTGTGAGAATGCAGATTTTTTGCTGCCATATGGAATAGAGGAAAACCTAGGTAGACGTCCCAGATTTTCTTACAGTAAAATAAATTTTAAGTAAAGAGCCCAGTGTTTTAGCAAAAAGGCCTGCATAGCATAATCTTATTGTTGAGCTCATAGGGAAATGTAACAAACAGCATTTTCAAGTGGTTTTGTATTCCAGCTATTTCACAAGCTTGTTCTGAGCACTTATGGAACCCTTTATATTTTCAGAGCTCCTGAAAACAACAAGCTTGCTAAAAAAAAAAATATACAGGCACTATTTTTAGTGCTGCAATGTCTAAAATAATAGCACATTGACAGGAACTCCCTCAGTTGCAAAAGGAAGCCACAGTGCTTGGTGGTTTATGGTCCCCCTCCAGTTCCCAACTGGCTGAGCTCAGACAGATGAGTCCAGGGGATCCTGGGTGGGCAGGACCAGCAATCCCTCCCCAGTGCTGGAATGCAGCCACCTCTGTGGTAAAACCTGCTCTCTTTGACCACCACCAGACCTTCAGCTCCAGCTTTCTGGTGTGAAGCCTGAGCTTGGGAAAAGAGTGTTTTCAACTGCAGTGCTTTGCCCATTTTACTCATTTTTTATCCTCTCTTTGAAATCTCTCACTGTTCTTTCTCCCATTCCTGAATTATTTTCTCAGCATTTAGTGGCAGAGAGCAGAGGCTCCCTCCAAAAGAGATATAAAGGTGTCTGCACAGGCAGTAGGACTGACACACCATTCCCATCCCGTGGCTACATGAGCTGCCTCTGGGCAGCATATCCATTCTCACTGTAACCTTGGTGTTTCTCCCAAAATGTAACATGAATCCAGGAGCAGCTTTGTTGAACTATAATCTGGGTCAGCAGTGTCTGGTAGGTTGAAAGGTCATGCTGAAACCCCATCTGTTTTACCTCTCCGTTGGAACCATGAAAGTACTTTTAACTTGAGATGTTCTGTAGCATTCCTAAATTATCAGTAATATGTAGTGACACCAAGAACTGTGGTCTAGAAATGCCATGTTTCTCTCTCTCTCTCTTTTTTTTTTTTTTTTTTTGTTTTGATCTAACTGGGTGAAGCATCAGATTTAGGAAGTAAATTCAAATCAGCTGGACATAGGTCAGTGGCTGTGTGTGCAAAGGACAGTATAGTAGGTGCCTCTGGCCCATAAAAAGCCTGTCCTACTGAGATCTGGCTCCAGGGCTTATTAAATACCAGCCATTTTTGACTAGTAAAAGACCAAACAAAATGTGCTTTTTCTCCTTTGATGATTAAAATCAGCCTGAAGTGAGTGGCATCATTTATATAAACACTTGCTTTTATGCAAGTGCTGTCCTAAGAGATTAGAGCATTGCGGGCTTCCTTGTGAGAACTTTTGCTTTCAGGTGAAAGCAAACATAACCTACAGACTGAGGGACAGCTTTGCTAGGCCGGGTTGCTCAAAGCCCTGTCCAACCTGACCTTGAACACTTGCAGGGATGGCACAGCCAAATTTCCCTGGGCAGCCCTTTCTTGGGATGCGTCCTGCTCGCGACAGCCCTTGGTGCAGGGCAGCTCTGTGTGCCCAGCACCTCCCTGACAGCCAGGGTTTAAAGCTGCACTAAAAACCAAAGACCACACTGGTTCCTGTTATTTATGGCTGGCTCAGAGACAGTGACACCCTTGGTGACCTCCTCCTGCCACCTTTAACCTCTCAGCTCTGTCTGCTGCCTCTCCATCCTCACAAAGATGAGAACCAAACCCTCGCTCTGGACCAGGGCGCGGTAATGGCGCGGAGTCACGCTCGCGACGCAGAGCGAGTCTGCAACTGATTATGAGGTTTTCTTCTCAATTAATTGTCAGAAGCAAAGGGATGTTTGATGTTTAATGTCGTCTTCTTCTTGTTAAATGCATTCCCTTTGCCACCCATCCTCAGACACTGGAGTGGGCAGGGCTGAACGAGGCAAAGCTGCAGAGTTTTCGGTGTGTTTGTGTAAAATCCATCCCCGGCGTCCCTCTGTAACACACAGCTCGGTGGGGGACCTTTGGTTGAGGTTTGTTGATAAAATAACCCTGACATCTTACTTGGAGGCACTGAATGAATCCTAAACCAGAGTTCAGGGTGGGAGATTCAGATGTGGTGTGTGTTCTCTGGGCCGGGAGGGGGAGGATGTGCCTCTCCTGATTGTGGACGTGTCCTCACAGATCTGACTTTGGACACAGGAAGGCAATTCCTCTGTTTGAAA
The DNA here is from genome assembly GCF_015832195.1 of Motacilla alba alba. Taxonomy (NCBI): domain Eukaryota; kingdom Metazoa; phylum Chordata; class Aves; order Passeriformes; family Motacillidae; genus Motacilla; species Motacilla alba. Next base: position 12,883,937 of record NC_052035.1, on the reverse strand, counting down.
ATCCTCCTTAGAGCTGATGTTTCCTCCTGTGGTCTGAGCCCAGGAACAGCCCTTTGGCTGTCAGGAGTTTAAGAAGGGAAAAGGAAAACAAAAAAGGGAAACAGCAATGGCAAAGAGATTAGCTCCCAGCCCTTGGCTGTGTCCACAGGTGGAATTGAACTGATTACCAAAAAATCTTTGGAAGGTTCATTATTTTAGAGCCAGTGTTTTGAACTTTTAGGGAGATCTAATGTAGACCAGGAAGCAATGAATGATTTTATGAAAAGGTAAAATACAGACTGGGCTCTTGTAACATGGAAATTGCCAGAGATAAAAAGTAGATAATTCTCCACTAGGCTGTATTTTAAGTCACCAATTATACCAATTATGTGAAACAAATCTCTTAATTTGTTCTGATTTGGAAACAACAGGGATGTGGTATTTCACTCAAAAAACCTAATAAAAATATATTTGAGGTATTATACACACTTTTCCAGGTTTTAATAGGGGATCTCATGGTATGCTAATGACAGTTTACATTCTGTTTAACCATTTTATTGCAGCTAGAGAGGAGGTTCCTATATGCGTGTTAATACATATATATGTATTTATATAAAGTGAATAATTTTGCAATTTTTGATGTGCTGAGTGCGTGGGATAGGGAGCAGGACTGATCCAGAGGAAAAGCCAGCCCTGCACATGAATCTGCCTCACTGATGGTTTTGGTGCAGTCAATAACTTCCCCTGGATGGGCTGCAGAAGTTGAGTCAATAATGATTTGTTCAGCCCAGATGCACAAGGCAGTGGTGACTGACTGCTAGAGGTGAAGGTTTAACCATCACACAGCTCAGCTTCAGCTTTGCTGGGAGGATTTGGTTCTCCCTCGTGCCCAGGGAAAAGATCACTAAAGCAGATTTTCATTTTGCCTGTTTTTCTCTTCTAAATTAACAGAATGTTTAAATGTGCTGTCAGGTTTGATTTCAGCTGCCATGAAAGTTGAAGTCACTTCTTGTCTTATCCAAAAGAGTGCATCCTGTCTTTACCTTCCTGCACATGCAGCCTCTTTTGGATGTGTCAGATGCAGCACCCAAAATCGTGAGTGACTTTTGTTAGAATTGGGCAGCTTGAACACCCTGTGCCTCATTCAAACAACCTCCCTCTGCTTTCCTAAAGACTCTCCCTGTCCTTCAAGCACAGGAGATGCCAGACAGCAGCACAGAAAGCAGGGAAGAATTTCACATGCAAAGAACACCACTGCAAGAGGCGTGCAGACCAATCCCCCCAGAATGCTGGGTGAATTTATCTCTTCTTCTTTCAGGTTTATCAGAGAGACCATCACTTCCTGCATCCCAGGGTTATAAGGACAAGTTCAGCTTGCATCATCCTTCTCCATTTCCTTAGCTGGCATTTAACTTCCAGTTGGATGCACCATGTAAGTAGACACAAAACTGTGCAAGAGGCTTCATACAAAGTCCTTCTTTGAATTCCTGTGGGCGTGATAAGATGTGTAAGGAAATATTGCTTCAGTTTTATAGTATTTTATTCAGGCTACAAGCAGCAATTGAAATGTGTGGGGAAAGGAGGGAGAAATAAGGGCTTTTTCAGATAAAACCAGGGTAAATATATTTATTTTCTCACTAAAAGCAAGAAATTGGCATTTATGTTCTTGCTGAAATTTGTTAGCTCTTTGAGACAAGAATTTTCATGCAGAATCTTCTGTAAGAAAAGAAATGGCCAAAATGTAAGCCCAACATCAGGAATCACTGACCTGCAGCTGGAGGTGCCAATGTGTTCTTGTCTGCTCCAAAATTCAGGATAAGAGAGATGCTGGGAAGCTGCATTCAGCTCCTTTCTCTGCTGTTCTCTTTTGGAAACAAATTAATGAGCAAGCAAGATGCTGGACCTCAGAAACCACCCTTGTCATCAGGTTATTTCTGCCTTTTCGAGGAGTCCCAACAGCTCCTGTTGGAGTTGTTCCACTAAATCACTTCCTTAAATGGTCACTGAATCAGGGGGAGATGATAAAAGGTGGATTTCTACATCCCCCCGAGCACTCGGAGGCTGGATCTGCCCCTGCCTTGTGCTTGCTCTAATCTCTGACCTCCAGGAACTGGGAATCATCTTCCTGGGTGGGGGACACCCATCTGGGCAAGACTTCTTTTGTTTGAAACTGCAGAAATGGAATTTTCAGTGAAAAAACGGGGGTTGCCAGGACTGAGTTCTTAGCACATCAAATCAGCTGCCAGGTTTGGTGTTGGGGCTGAAGAAAAGTCCTGACCACACCTGCAATGCAGACAGACTCCCACACTGGAGGTCTCCCACCACCAGCAGCAGCAGATGGTGAGGGTGAGACATGTTTTGCCCACCTTCTCTGCTCTCAGGACGTGGTTCTGGGTTGGATTTTCTGTCTTTGCCCTTCACGCTGGTCCAGTTGTGGCTGTGGGAGTTCACAGTCTGGCTGTGCTGCCGCACTCACGCCATCACTTTGACTCCTGCATCTGTCAGGGAGGCTGATGAGGTTTGTTGGGCTCTGTTATCTCTGTTATCTCTCAGCCTGGGCAGGGAGCACTGCGGGCTACACACTGAGGGCCTTCCAGAAGTAAGCCTCAAATCAAACACAGCAAATTAAGCCTCGGCATATGCAACACATCATTTCAGTATTTATGTTTGCAGCCTCCAGCTCCAGCCTCGGAGACGAGTGCAATAAATAGCCAGTTCATGGAGGAGTTGGCAAGATTTATTATGTTTATGATTCTGCACAAATAGTGTTGACAGAGTTCTTTTGATACAGAGATAGTTTGTGTGCTCAGATCACCGAGGAGAGCTGCACTTGGGAGGATTTGCCCCCAGCTGAGTCTGGATCTTTAGGTGCCTCTATCTCCTTGTGTGCCGTGTTTCAAACTCTGACATGTGAAGAGGTATTATATAAATCACTTTACAGTGATTTTGTGCTGCCCTTTTGAGATGGCAAGCCCAGCCTTACCTCTTTGCCTGGTGTTCTGTGACTAGAATTTAATGATAATGATTGCTGGCACTCAGAATCCCAAATGTGCCCAGTGTGCTGCAGTAATTAAAACATGAGGAAAGCATCCCATGAGATTTCCAATCTGAGCCTTTGGTGCGAGAGCCATGGAATCAATAGGAATTTTTTCCTCAATTTCAGTGGGAGCTGGATCTTACCCAAATTGCACAAAGCAGCCTCCCACGCTCCAGAACAAATCCAGAGGCATATGGTTACAGTCAGGGGAACAGGTGGATGTTCATATGGTCTGTAAAGGAGCTGGAGACAGCTTGTTGCATTTTGATAAGAAGGTTATTCCAGGCAACTGGAATAGTGCAAAAGCAGGGAGAAGTGCAGCACAGGCAGCAGCAGCAGGCAGGGATAAGACTGGGACATGAGGGAGAGGGGAAGCCTGGCACAAAGTAATGCAGAGCTTTGGAAATGAAAAGGGAAACTCTGCTAAATATGTGCCAGATTTGGAGGGAAAGCTGAGCTTATTTGAGAGCTTTGTGGTGCTCTTTTGTCAGGGATGGAGATGTTTGTGGGGGATGGAGAGACCAGGATGGTGCACAGGTGAGGGCAAGTTGTCATGCAGTAGATCAGAGATCTGCTAGATCTCAAAGAGATCTATCCAAAGACTATTGCAAAATATTCTGTGTGGCAAACTCCACTGCATAACTTCACAAGGGAGCCATTGTATTTTTGCCATTTGCAAAATGAAGGCAATAAAATACAATTTCAGAAATTAGGAATCCCATGAGTATGAGAGAATTTTGTAACTGGAACTCCTTGCTTATACATACTCAGCATTTAAGTTTCTGTGATGCTAAAATAGAAATGTTAATAATGTGGGAATGCTAAATCAGCACCATAGCAGTTACTCTTCTAAAGGATGTGTTTGGGAAGATATCAGGAGACATAACCCAGCCTTGTTGCTATTGTTTGATTAACTCAGTACAAGCTTGAAGAGTCCTTTGAAGTATTTATCTGTATTTATTTGTATGATAAAATTGCAACCCCGAGGAATGATTTCTGTGTGACCAAGGCCCTGTTCCTCCCCAAGAAGGTGCTAACCAGTTGTTAGAAAACTCAGAGAGACAACCCAGCAAAGAATCCTTTCACAGGATGCTGAGATGGCTCAGAGGTCGCTGTGAGGATACTCTTCGGTGCTCCAAGTTTGAGATTCTTGTCTTTGAAACTGAATTTTCATTTCATTCTGACACTAAACCTTTGAGCAAAGTGTAAAAGCGGATCATCCACGGGACTCCTCACTGGAAGGGAATCCTTGCCGGGGGCTGTGAGCTGCTGGCAGTGCCCAGAGCCCGGGTGGCACTGCCAGCACACGGGGTCCGTGTCACCGGGACTGCCCGGCACGGCGGGGGCACCTCGGCTCCAGGAGCCAGCCGCCCCCCCAAAATACCAACAGTTCTCTGTACAGGGCTTGAGGGGCCCTGCCTCGCACCCGGGCTGGGCCGGCGCTGTTTGCGCGTCCCGTTCGCTCGGGCTGACACGGGGAGCGGAATCCGCGTTCCTGCCCCGTTCCCTGCCCCATTCCCGGTCTATTCCCAACCCCATTCCAGCCCCGTTCCCTGCCCCATTTCAGCCCCGTTCCCAGCCCCGTTCCCTGCCCCATTCCCTGCCCCATTCCCTGCCCCGTTCCCAGCCCGTTCCCAGCCCCATTCCCCATTCCCATTCCTTGCCCCATTCCCTGCCGCATTCCCTGCCGTATTCACAGCCCCGTTCCCAGCCCCATTCCCGTTCCCAGCCCCATTCCCTGCCGTATTCACAGCCCCGTTCCCAGCCCCATTCCCGTTCCCTGCCCCATTCCCGTTCCCAGCCCCATTCCCTGCCGCATTCACAGCCCCGTTTCCAGCCTATTCCCAGCCCCATTCCCAGCCCCATTCCCGTTCCTTGCCGCTTTCCCAGCCCCGTTTCCATCCCCATTCCCGTTCCCAGCCTATTCCCAGCCCCATTCCCATCCCCATTCCCGTTCCTTGCCGCTTTCCCAGCCCCGTTCCCAGCCCGTTCCCAGCCCGTTCCCAGCCCGTTCCCGGCTCCCGGCGCGGCGCCAGCGCCGCCTCCCGGCATCCCGCGGCACTCGCTGCCCGCTCGCGGCGAACCTCGGGAAAAACGCAGGTGTTCGGGAGTTTTTTACGTCCCTCGAGCACAGATCGCTCTGAGGAGGGGACAGGGGGCTGAGGACAGTCCTTCCCGAGTGCCCACAGCACAGCGGTGCTGCTCCACTTCTGCCCCTCGCTCCCTCTCAGCAGCGACGCCAGGAAAAAGCGAGATCGGCATCCGGAGCACCTGCACGATACACACGGGAAAATATTTACCCAGGAATGGCATTTCAGTGAGGGGAAGGGTTTGTGGGCTCCCACTGGAAGGTGGGTGAGGACAAAGCCACAGCTCGGGAGTAGCTGGGGGATCCTGCTGCTGGGAGGAGGGAAGAGGGCCGACAGCAATGAAAAACCACGTATACAGATATTGAGATATATATACATCTATAGATAGATAGATAGACAGATGGATAGATAGATAGATAGATAGATAGATAGATAGATAGATAGATAGATAGATAGATAGATAGATAGATAGATAGATAGATGTGTAAAAGGAAACATAATGTACCTGGAAGGACAAGCAGCCTGAAGGCGAGGACCTATGGATCAGACTGGTGCCCTCAGTGATGGCAGACACTGTGTTGGATGGCAAGGTAAAAGAAGTCCAGCACCCACATGAAATGTGATGAAATATGTATTTTTAAGTTAAAGCAGGACCATTCATGGTGAGGCTAGGTAAGTTTTTGGTTCTGGCTGTGCTCTGTCAATGGAGGAGCATTTCCATGGGATGCAACTCCTGTCCAGTTGAGGAGCACAGTCATTGTTTGCACTCCAGTCTTGTGTGCAGTATAGAAATGTCACAGAAGTTAGCTCGGGCTGACAAAGCGGAGTAGTTGGGAAATGTTCTGATAAGGAAGGTAACAAACACACGTGGCTGAAAGCTGCCAGTGTGGCGGGGCTGGTGCAGGTTCCCTCCCTGGTGCAGGTACTGCTTTGCCTTGTGCCCCGAAGCAGAAAGCAGCAGCCACGCTCAGGCCCAGTGCAGAGGGTGAGCAAAGGCCCTGCTCAGTGTCTGCACCTGCTGTGTCCATGGGGTTTTGCTTCCAGGAGCAGGGCTGACCCTGCACAGCTGGTGCACACTCAGAGCGCTGAGATCTGGACCCCCAAACCTCATCTCCTCGAGTGGCCCCAGTCCACAGCACACAGAGCATGGTTTGGGGTGGCTTTGTATTGTGGGGTGGCTTTATACCGTAGGGTGACTTACAGAGTCCTGCTGCTGCAAACAGACCCAGCCTGGAGCAGCTGCGGAGCTCGGCGAGCACCTGCTGCAGGAATGCAGACCTTTGTTTGTTGGGAGAGCAGCGTGTGTGGGCTGAGGGAGGGGATGGAGGAGTCCGGAGCCCGGCAGTGCCGCAGGAGGGGTCGGCGTGGCAGGGACCGCCGAGGTGCCCTGATCTGCTGTTTCTGTGCCCTCCGTTTCTCACCCTTCCCCTTAACACCTATTCCTGTATCTTGCTGGTTCTCCCCAGGAGCTCTTGGCTTTCCAAGAACAAGGAACAAGGAGCCGAGAGCCCCCCTCGGTCCCGGTCCCTCTCGTTGCCCTCCCCGCTGTCCGTGTCTCGGCTCTGCGGGCGGGATCCTCCATCCCGGGGATGCTGCGGTGCTGCCGTTCCGCTGCTCGGCCGCCAGAGAGCGGACGGGGATTTCCATCGGCGCCGGGACCATCCCGGTGTCCCGGGACATCCCAGGACACCCCTGTAGCCCCCGGAATCCTCCCCGGGACACCCCGGTACCTCCTGGTACATCCCGGTACCGTCGGGACACCCCGGTACCTCCTGGTACGTCCCGGTACCGTCAGAACCCCTCCGGGGCATCGCCGGTGCTGCCGGGGTCCCTCCGGTACCGTTCTCTTCAGAGCACATTTAATGCCCTCTTCCTTTTCTTTTTAAGTTATTGCTTTCACCCAAAATAAAATTCTCATCTCTTCCAGGGCACTTTACTCCTGTCCATGGGTGACAAATTCTTCTGGTCAAGATTTCAATTATTAATTAATATATATATAATGTAAAAGCGGCCTAAATTGGACTAAAATTATGGATCTTCAGCTCCTGCAGCCTCGCTCTGTGAGCAGTGTGAAATGATTCCATTCCAGTCACATCTCCGGGAGGTAAGAACAGTTTGGCTCAATGCACTTTGTTAAGACAATCAGTAAAAACATGTTTAGCCTGATAGGTGAGATGATTTTACCTCAGCAGAACAACTTCTGGTGTTACCCAGTGAGATGGTCCATGCGAGTGGCAGAAATGGCAGCTTCTTCCTTTCACCCACAATGATTCCTCAGTAAGAGTGGAATTCTGGTGCCCCAAATTTTCTCTGTCTCTAATTTAGGTCTAGCTCTGGCAATCAGAATAAGCAATTTTGGTTTGGAAAAGCTCAACAGAGGTAAAGACTTGTACTATGGGGAGGAAATTTAAATCACAACAAGGGTCTGAACACTTACTCCTGCTCGATTTCTGAAATAAAAGGTGATGTAAGGAGGAACAGGAGTGGGACCTATTGAGGTTCTCTCTCAACTCTCTGGGGCACTGCTCACCAGCCACTCCATGGGAATAACAAATAACAGCATCCCTTGATTCTCCTCCAAGAGTTTTGGACTGACTGCAGCAGGATTACACGTTGTCCCTGGGTTACAAACATCCCCACAGAAAAACAGGATTATGTGGTCCTTTCAGTTTAAACCATGGGGAAGGACTGGCCCATAAGATGAAAGAGACTTTTATTCCTGGGGATCAGGATTTCCTGAGGCCAGGGCTTAGCAGAGCTCTTGCAGTGGCGCTGGTGTAAGCTGTCCCCAGCCTGTCCCCCTGGCACAGGGCTGTGCTGGGCCACGAGGGCATTCCACAGCCTCTTCTCAGCCAGAAGGAATATCCTTTGCACCAGATCCCAGCTGGTCCCACCTGGACAGGGATGAGGATGAGGGGAGTGGGTCTGTCTTCTGGCACCTGTATGGAGGCAAGGCTGATCCCTTCAGAGAAACTGAAGCCACACCTAAAAATTAATGATTTTTCTCTTCTGAGGTCAAGTACTGCATTGCCCATCTCCACGCAAAGTGAGGAAACATTGTGTGATGGATAAATCACAAAAGCAGCCCTGAACATCTTTTCCTGTTTCCTCCCTGTCCTGTAACATTGACCCAGTGTTTTAATCAGTGCACATTCTCAGGGGATATAAATGAGCACAGCTCAGCTGCCTCCTGGGTAAAGCATTTATTTCCTGGGAATCTGGTGCTGTGTCTTAGGTCCTTGTATTTAGCATGGGGATACAATTACTTTTTTTTGTGGAAGGATATTGAAATGTGCTGGTTTTTGTTATTAATTTAATATTATCCAATTATATGACATTATAAAATTTGCAGATTCTGCCTTAAAGGTTTTAATCTCAGATTTGTGTCTTACTTTGATACATTTAGATAAATATTGTAACAAAATACTCATTTACTCTCTGAGAAGCACTTTTATAATGACTCTGTATGTGTTTTAATATTTTAAATTCTGTGTTAAAGGGTTGATCATGACTAAAGTAGGAAATGTATTTTTCACTTAGATCCTTTTCATTGCAAGGTAGCAATTAGACTCAGCATACCAAAAATAGCACAGGCAAAAACAGTTGGGCTACTTAAAAAATGCCATGAGAGATTAGCAAAGTATACCTAGACACAAACCATATGCAGACAAGAAAGAACCAGGACAAATCAAAACAGTTTCAGCAGGTAAGCAGCCACACAGCAGCTTGTGTCAGATATCAAAGAGGCACAGACTGTAAAACAGCATCCCGCAGCTGGCAGTGGGTAAAAACTCTCCCAATAAAAGCTGGATCATCCCTCTTTGGTTTCACAAGCTGTCCTGGGCAGTGATTGCAAAATTAATTGAGTTGTAAGCATCAAAAGGAGACTGGAGTCATCCTAAAGCTCATCCCTGGGTGTCCCTGGGAGCCAGGGCTGAGCACTGGGCAGGGATTCCTGCTCCCCTGCAAGTCTCCCTGGGCTTCCCATCCAGGGCTCATGCACACCCTGCGAGGTAAAGCCAGACAGCACCAGGGCAGTTCTGCTTTCTTCTCAGCATCCTTAACAGGGGTGACATTCCTAATTCTTCTAATAAATACTAATTCCCAAAACAATACCAAAAATTAAGCCTATTGCTAAGTGATTAACACACGAAGTGAAAAAAAACCCTATAAACCCCATTTTTGTTTATGTACACACACTGTAGTAATACAATAGGAGAGGAAAATGCTGTTTATTGTTTATGTCTTTGTCTAGCTTTCAACTGTTTTAGCTTGTTTTCAAGATCCTTCACACTTTCATTCCTGATTTAAGTGAGCAGCAATGTCATGACAATTCCATGCAGGCAGGAAGAATATGCAGTGTATCTTTTATGGAGATTCCCCTTGTTTGGTGGTTTCCCAAACTGGAATGGAGGGCACTGACTTCCCATGTGTAGGATGGTCTCTGTTTAGGGACGGGTTTTGTCACTATGTGAAATTCAGTGGTGGTTACAGAATTTATTTTTTTTTAAGGTTAAATTTATTCCTCTGCCTCCCAATACCTGTGGGAATCCATTGGTGCCTGAGGGCAGCATTTCTGTGTTTAGGAAAGGCACGGCAGGGAAAATGTCAGGTGACTTTCAAGGTACTTGGAATAACTCTGCTGACCCCAGTGGAAAGACCAGGGCCAAAAGGTGGAGGGGCCTGATGTACCTCAGGCTACTGTGACAAAGAATTGGATCACAGCCTGTGTAAATAAAGGTCAGCACAGCTGGAAATGCTGCAAAAAATTGAGCAGCTTGGGCAGATACTGCTCCAGCTCTGAGACAGGAGCAGGTCCCCAGCACCTGGGGGGGTTTGAGACAGCCAGGACCACTCAGCTTCCCAAGGAAGACCCAAAGCCAGCAGCTCCCTGGAGGCAAGAAGAGCTCTTTAAATGCAATTAGGACTTGGGTTACAGGCTGGCTTTGCTGTGTAATTATCAGCATTACCTCAGCATTATCAGCCCGGGATTTCACTGCTGATCCCGAGGATAATCCTTACCCGTGTGACAGCAGAGGCTGCTGCTCCTCCCCAGCTCAGCCATCCCCTCCCACCCCACTGGTGTTTGCTGTGTGCTGAATTTTCTGCTTTGGTGAGCACGTGGTGTGAGAATGGGCAAAAGAGCCTCTCAGTTCAGCCCCACACCAGGATAGAGGAATACTAGCAAAAATTAGCCAAAAATATTTGTCTCTCCTGCCAATCCCTCTCAGTGATTTCTTTCTTTTTCCTTCTTTTTCTCCCTTCAAGTTTCACACAAAGCTCTGTCTTTAGGATTAGCTGTCTACAGGCAGCTCTTTGTATTCAGCTGAATTTCAGATTATGGCTGAGCCATAAAAGGGGAGAAAGGTGACACTGGAGAGTTTTCTGCAGCTGTAAATCCTGAAATATTCAGGCCCATGACATTTTTGTAGCTGGCAAATGCTGAGTGAGGCATATCTGGTCAACACTGGGGCCCAAAACTGGTTGGATTTCACAGAAGAACCTGCTGTGAGTCTCAGGTTTGGGGGCATCAGGTGCATTCAGAGATCTTGCAGGTCAGGTTGATGAAATGCTGGTTTTATTTGCTGCTGTCTGCAGTGACTGCCAGGGGGTTTCACACTGGTCTCCAAACAGTCCTGAGCTGGTGATGGCTCTGGAGTGCTGGGATGTGCTTTGACTGGAAGGACAGTCACACGTGTGTGTGATGAGTTAAATCTGTCTGAAAGGTTAAATGGGCTGGGACTCTGCACACCAGCCTGATTCAAGTTCCAGTTCATCACTGGATTGGTGTTACATCAAATATTATTTACAGACACATGTATAATCCCTGGGTTTTGATGAACTGATCTTGAGGTGAAGGGGATCTTGGGGATTATTACCCTACCACAGGCCTCCCCCCTGGAATTTTTGGGCTGGAAATCACATTTATGCAAGTGAGTCTCATATAGGCAATGAATTTTAACTCCAAAATTCGTGTCTTTAGTGTTCAGAGACAGGAAGGCAGCTTGAGATGTGGTTTCTCCCCATATCTAATGAGTGTTATTATGAGGAAATCTTCTACTGGATCAGATGCTTCCAATGAGTCTTTAAAAGGCTTTGGATGTATTTAACAGGGTACCAGAGCTCACCACAAACGGGAAGAGGAAAAAATTTATGAAGTCTGAGGCTTTGTCACCATGGTGACATCTATTTGAGTTTGGAAGCTGCATTAGTTTGAGCTCACAGATTTTTTCTTTTCCTGTCATTAAAGGCACGCCTCTTATCCTCTCTCAGTTCCCTCCTCCTTCTCTTCTTACCCCACAATGACTGCATTTAAAAACTAAATTTCCTTTCTGGGTAAAAAAAATACACGGGGTAAATTACCTCCATCCATTACTGCCTCCAGCAAGCTGCAGCTGCTGAGGTCCATTTCCAAGTGGACTTCATGTATAAAATGAGAGGAAAAAAAAAAATCTCTTTCCTGTGCCATGCAGTTGAACAGCCACGACCAGATATGTCCAAGCGTGAGAGGCCTTTAATGGTCACAGGGCTGACCACAGTCACCCTGCAGTCACTCCCCAGGATTAGGTGGAGCTCACAGCAGAGGTGGATTGGACCCAGGAAAGAACATCAGCAGCCTTTGGGTTTGCTTTGCAGAGCACGCAAAGAAGCTCTTCAAAGGTTTGTGGTACAACATAACCTTGACTTCAACTCTGGTTTTAATGGCTACTTGGGAGATGACAACGACCACACTCTTTGGGAATCTGTCGTGGGGTGAGAAGCCTCAAAACCACAGGGCCCAAATCTGAGCAGAGATGAAGCCTGTGCAGCCCACACAGCTGCAGTGGCAGCTGTCAGGAGGGTGCCAGAGCAAGCCCTGCTCCTGGCTGACAACTGCAGGGCAGAGAGGCTGGAGCACAGCTTAAAGGAGAAATGTTTCTTTGATGGATATCCAGGAGGGGTGGCTGCTTCCTTCCAGGATGAGCATGCTGTGCCTGGGAGAGGCTGATCAGCTCCCACAGCAGCCCTGCAGCCAGCATGGATGGGAGGCATGGCAGGAGCCCTGATCCATAGGCAATGGCACTCAGAGAGCCTGGAATTGATGAATTTGGGTGTTTGTTTGACTTGTCAGAGGGAGAAGCCAAGCTGTGGTTGATGGGTAGAGGAGGACTGGGCTCATTCATTTGCTAATGGTTTTCTGGCCACTGGGAATCTTGGTTCTGAACAGCAGGAAATGTCCTGGCACTTGGTTTTAGCAGGAGTTTTCTCCCCTGCACTGACCAGCATCACACTCCATCCCTCCCCGCCTCCATCTGTGCTCACAGTCTAGTTCACTCTCAGTAACACGTATTTTATTAAATTTGGCTGTGAGAATGTCACCAATTATGAAGGGGAAAGCAAGAGTGAAGGTTAGGGGGGAAAGGTGAAGGTTAAATTCAGACATTCATGAGTTTATGGGGCAGTTTGTCCTCAAATCAAAGCCAGGCATTCATGTCGAGCTACGTAAACAGGAATAAACACTCATGTGAAAGTCACTTAAGGAGCAAAAGCCCGTAAGAATGTTTGCTGCAAAATATGTGCTTTCTTCTCTCTCCCTCCCCCTCCTCTTGGCCCCACGGAAGGAGATTGCTCAGAGTGTTTCCAGCATGGACAATGTGATGCCTCCAAAGATAAGGAAAAAACCATCCCTGCCACAGACACATCTCGTGCTCTGAGCCACTGCTGGCAGCATGGCCTCAAAAACCAGCATAGCCCTGGGATTAGGACACATCCCAGTCCTTCCTGAGGTGCCCAGTGATGTTTTTCCTCAGTACCACACTCTGTAAAGGTTTAGCTCAAAGTAAAGTTTTGGGAAGAAATGAGAAACTGGTGAGAACAGTGTTTTAAAAAGCAAATTAACTTCAGATCCTCAGCTACCTTTTATTTACCAAACAGAAGAAGTTTCTCTGTGTGATACATTTCTCAAATTATAGGTTTCCCGTTTCCTGGCATCCCAATAAAGTCTAGATGAATGATGAGAGAGTCTGCTGGGAGAATGAGTAAACATCTCCTACTGTCTGGAATGCAAGACGACTACTGTCTTATCCTTTGTTACAGGTTGTTAAGATAAAATTGCCCTATATATCAACAGCACTGTCAATGAAATTAGAAAGGGCATTCTACCTCCACACTGCCCCCGAGGGTTTGAGGAGGGAGGAGGGAAAGGCAGTTGTTTCTTTGTTTATTTTGGTTTTTCTTCTGCCGTGAAAGAAAGGAAGAAAGGGGGTTTGTTTTGGGTTGGGGGGAGAAGCTTTGTTTTGCTTCTTTTTAATGCAAATGAAACAGAGGAGAAAAGCCAAGGAGAATGTGCGAGGCAGGTTTGGGTATTTCACTGACTGTGCAAGCAGGAGAGGGAAAAATTATGGTTTGATGGAAAATGCCCCAGGACTGGCTGAACTGCAGTGGCAGCAAAGCTGGGGTGCAAGGAGACCCTGGAGCTGCAGATGGTGGCTCCAAGCAGGGCAGAGTCCCCAAGCCAAGGACAGCCCAGGGCTTTTGTCCCCATCAAGTGTTTGCTCTGCTGCAAATTTGTCAGCTGCAGTTTGGGGAGAACCCTCTCATATGTCCCCATAATCCACTGACCTGCCTGGGGTGTCTTTTATCAAATCTTGGTGCTGTTGCACTTTTCCAGGTCATTAGAGAGAAGATCTACTTCTGGATTTTCTGGAAATGTGAGTCTCATGAGCGTGCACGTGATTGCCAAAATACTAGAAAACACTGTAAAATCTCCCTGTACTCAGAGGAATCCAGTTCTCCTTGCTATTCTGCTGTATCACCAAAGTCATTACCTGGTTTACATTTGTTACATTAATTGTGTCTTCAGCTGTCCCTGCCCTTGAACCCTAGAGCCATGAGAGTGGGATCCAAAACTTAAATCCCATTGCCTCTTGTCCACAGAAAAAATTGATTCTGTGTTCCAGCCACCTCTCCCAGATAGTCCCTAAGCTGCAGGAGGTGCTGGGTGTGGTGGAGCTCAAGGGTTTCTTGTGGAGGAACAGGACCCTAGAGCAAGTCCAAGCCTCATCACTTCCATGTCCTCTCTTGTATCCGTGTCAGCTTCTGTCACAATCTCATTCTTCTGCCTTTTCATTCTGTTTTTCCTGAGAGCTTTGGATCGCTCCTTTTCCTTTAATTTTTAAACAAAGTCATTTATTCATTTTTGAAACTCAAACATTTCACACTTAAAATATTTTCATTTGGAAATCAGAAAAAAAAAATAACTGAGAACAATACTGGGGAAAAGCTGGGCATAAAATGCTGAACTTGGGTGAGAAATGTTCTTGGATTCACAGAGAATTCCTGAGTTCCCCAATCCCATCTTGTCAGAAACTTTACATGTCACTCTCCTGCACTTAGGTGTGTGTGTGCACACACATACACAGGAGAATTTTCTCTGACAAGCCGTAGGGCTTTGCTACAGATTTTCCACCCCTTACCAAGTCAAGAAGAAAATATCTTAATGCTCTATTCACAAAACACTCTTGGCCTGTTTCCATTTGAACGTTACGCTTGTTTGCATAGGCAATTCAGAGGGGAGTTCATAAAACCTTGTTTTGCCTGAATTTGTGAATGTCTGCCCACTGCACGGTCTTAAAATGAAATTAAGTTGGAAGAGGGGCTGTTTTGGGATGCATACGTTTTGCACATATCCTTTAAATAACTCAGATGTGTTTTCTAAGGAGGATGTTTTTCCTATGCACTGAAGGCCATGTTTGCACCACCTACGAATTTCTTCTGCTTCAAAACAGCACTGAGTAAACAGCTGAGGGTTTTGCCAACTCAGTGTTTCCAGCACTTGGATCTTCCTGTTGAAGAGATCCCTCAGCAAAGGACAACCTCTTGCTTTAATTCTTGCTGCTTAGTTCCAGCAGAAAATCCTTCTCCTGCCTCTGTTCCCAGCGTAATTCTGTGATGATGGGGACAAAGCCTCTTCTCTGCCCAGCCCTGCCAGCAGCAGCCAGCCCAAAATGGATGTTTGTCTGTATTAATCAAACACACAAAATGTGCAACCTGAACTGCGAGCAGAAATGAGTGGAAAAAGTGCAACCTGACCACAAAAGTATTATTTTATAAATACGGTCCTTTAATAGTAGTTAATTGGATACACATTTTGCTGGATTCGTGGAACATTAAAAACTATCATATCCAAATTGACTGACTGAGTTCATGTTACATCTCCAAATTGCCAGTGACCATTCTGCCTCGCAACATCAGACCCTGGGTTCAGCAATCTCGCTCCAGGGCCTTTTTTAAGTACATGGTGCTTTTTTTTTTTTCCCCCTAATAGAGATTGATTTAGTGTATGTTTAATGGCCCCATAAATCACTCAACATGCCCAACTCGCATACAAATTCTGCCAAAAAAAAAAAGTTTTCAAGGAAGCAGATGCCTTGTTCGTGGAACCAATTTGCCCTGCTCTCTGCGTGTGCACGAACCCACCATTTCAAGAACCTCCTTATAAAAATGTTCTGCTCTCCCAGGCCTGCACATTGGTCATTTTCTCTGGGGCTGCTTTCTTACCATGCCAAGTTAAACTCGGGCGACTCCCCCGCTGTGCCCGTTCTGTTCGAGTGCCTTTTAGATCAGCAATAAATAAATTCATTGTGCGTTTCAACAAGGAGAAAGAGCTGGAGCTGGAGCTGCATTGTGCCTGCCCTTGTGAAGATCTATTGTGTGCAAAGCAGTGCGCTATCGGATGGCGTGGGTCATTTTTCATTACCCCACTGAGGATGCAGCTCAAAGCAGAGGATTATAGAAACTCATTTCCTTTGGTTAGGGGGGGAAAAAAAAAAGAGTTAACATTCAATAAACTCGAGGGCTATGACGCAATGTGGCCCTCAGAACCTTCCGAGCAGAGCTGTTAATAGCTTCCTTTCCCAGGACGCGGGTTTGCCCCGCTCACTTATCGACTTTGATGCATTAGTAAAAGAAAATATCAACCCCTCATAACTCTCAGAAATGATACAATACATCACTTAAAAGTAAGCTAGGATCAACACATTGTTAACTGTTTGATCTCTCGAGTCAAAATTAATGATAGGTGTTTTGCACACAAAAAAATGAATGTTAAAAGCCTATTTAAGCTAACTAAAGACATCCCTACAACATCAGGGTTGAATTGGAGGTGATTTCCTGCAATGCAGCTGTTATAAGTTTATCAGTCTGCGGGTGGCAGTAACCAGTAATCATAACCAGATTGCAGAGGGGTGGGATGGAACTTATCTTTAAATAGAAGATCTATCTAACTAACTAACTACAGAAAGCTGGTTGGGAACCGAGTCCACGGTATTATTCACTAGAACACCCAAGGGTCTGGGAGAAGCCAGTTTTCTGTATATTTTAAAGAAATGAAATGATTCTGAAGGTTTAACTGCTAGGCAGGGAGAAACCAAGGTTCATAATGATTAACAGCAGACCTCCTGCGCTCTTGTACTTGCAGCATTTACACAATGATGATAGCTAATAAGAAATGGCATTAAGAAATGACTTCAACTTTCTCCACTGAGATGTTGCCATAGGCTGTTGATGAACTTTTAGCTCATTCTCTTGTGACATGGAAAGGAAAGATCTGAAATGCAGCATATACTTCAAGCAGAAAAGCAATTGAAAAAATTCCAAGAAGTCTCTGTGAAGAGCCAAAGAGAAGTGTTGCACTGTGAGACAATGCCTCTGGACAATTACAGCCTGTTAGTTTTAATGCAGCTCCAATTGCTTCCGTCTGCAGCTGATCTGACCACTGGAAACAGGCACTTTTGCAATGCCCTTTAATTTTTCTGATTTGTGTGTGGGCAGTATCTGTTGGTATTAATATGACTCTTTTCCGGATTGAATTAGAGAAAACAAGATGAGCTTTCAAAGGAGCCTCAACTTTCTTTGAGAAACGTGAGCTGCACAGGATCCACGTGGATGGGCTGGGTCTGCCCCAAGTGCCTGGTGTGCAAACACAGGAAGGAGGCACAGAGAAGTCCCGTGGATCCCCAGATGTCCCCAGCAGCACCCCACAACCTCTTTAGCCATCCTTGCTCCTGACTGCCAGATACTCCAGGTGCTCCATCCCCAGAGCTGTGCCCATCCAGCAGGGATCCCCACAATTCCCAACTTTCTGGGCCATGTACATCCACTATTTTCTGTGCATGAATTAAACAGCTCATGAGTGAGCCAAAATCTTCTTCCATCCCTACAGTCAGACAAATACACATTTTTTTTTAAAACTGACCCTAATTTGCAAGAGCCTTTCCCAGATCCTCCTCCCCTTGTAGGGTTTGTCTTGTGCCTATACTTAAACCTGGCTTATGGAAACCACAGTTCCAGAGAAGCCTAAATTTGCTCTTTTTATGAGGAACAGGCTGAAAAATGACAGACACGAAGTTCTAATAAAAATGAATGTATTTTTAAAAATTCTTCACACAGCCTTCCTTCAAATTGTGCTGCAAGTTTAAACCTAAAATAATTCTTCCCCATGTCTGACATCTGTACATTATTTATACAACACCTTTTTTCATAGAGGTTTTTTAATTATTATTCCAGAGGTGTTTTTCAGTGGAGAAAAAGGAAATTATTGATGAAACTGTAAATTTGAAATACATTTCAATTAAGGCCCTTAGTCATTTCCACTTTTTGTTTTCCAAGCCTTACTCAACAAAACCTCTTAATTATTTCTCCATGGCGATGGGATCAGCTCACTCTGCTCCTCTCCCTGCGGGGCCTATAAAACCCTCAGCTGGCAGATCTGTGTGTGCAGCAGGCTGAGAGATGTGACACATCACAAATATCTGGAGAGGACAAATTTTCCACTGAACAAAGTATCGGAGAGGCCCCTGCATTGCCTGCATGAGGACAGGTGGATGGGGGCCAAACACTTCCCAATTTTTTGACTTGGTGTGAGATTTCCCAGCTCCTGCTGTGGTGGTGACCCGTTCCAGGCAGTCTGGTTGCCCTCATTCCTGTCTGCTCACTGTGGTCACTCCAGACTCCTCACCACAGCCTCTGCCCCCTGCATGCAGTGCTTTCTGTCCTTTACAGCCCATCCCGTCAGAGCCATTTCTTCCAAAATTCTGCAGAATTAAAATTTTACAGATGGGGAAGCTGTGGCAATGGCGGGTGAGGCCTCCTGCACGGAGTTAGCAGTGGGTGATGTGAAGCAGAAATCAAGACTCCGAGTGCCGCTCATTCCAGTTGTACTGAGTTATGTCTTGTTAAAAGGACAGAAATGAGAGTGGAAATGATCAATATTCAATATAGGAACTTTTGCCAGAGTAGGCTCTGATGGTGTCTGATGTGTAAATCAGTTAATTTCTAGTGAGGGCTGTGTTAAGACAGGGTGTGTTTTGCTGCAGTCCTTAGACTCACAGCCCCCCTGTTAAAACACACGCTGTGCAGGTGTGGGAAGTGCTGCCCATCCCTCCGACCTGGAGGAAGATCTCTCTGCAGAGAAGGGGGGACTGGCAGACAACCAGTTAAGTGGCTGGGGCACTGTCACCCAATCCCTGCTGCACTGCAGAGTGCTGGATTCCTAAATGTGGGACCCAGATGCAGAGGGAACAAAGACCACATGAAAGTGGTGCCGATCACCCGAGCTGTGGCTCTGAGGAAGATGCAGAAGTGCTTGGGAGGCTGCCACAGGGCTGGGGACAGCCAGCCCAGCCAGAAATGGCTTTGCAAGGCACATGTGAGGGGAACAGGGTTTCTGTGCCTCCACCAAACCTCCTTGTGTGCAGCCTTGAGCATCTGAGACCATGCCTGCACACCCACACACCTGGGCAGGGCTCCCCAGCCCTCTGCAGATGTGGGGCCCCCCAGCCTTCTAGAGCAGCTTGGGAGAGGATTGTTTTGGGAGCAACCCTTGCTAAAATGAGCCATGAGATGTGAAAAATCTACCTTTGTTACACCAGGCTTTCCATGGAACCAGAGATTTCACTGGGAACTCCCTCCCCACTGCCCAGCTGGACGTGTAAAACAGCCCAAAAGCTGCTTGGACACCCTGATTCTCTGGGCAGGGAGAGGGAGGCAGGACAGGGGCAGGTTCTGCCGAGTCCCTGCAGTGATGTAGGGTAGAAAGTCCCCTCTCAGAAGGGCCAGGTGTGTGGGTGGCTTCTCGTGGCCAGCAGAGGCCTCAGACAGGCTGGGTGAGAGCACAGTCCAGGAGGTGAAGGTGATCAGCAGCATGGATGAGCTGCTAATCACTAATTAGTGAGTTCCTTGAGGCTGGAGCCTGCGAGAGGGGCAGAGAGAGGCTTCTCCATACTTAAGCCATAGCACATGGGGAGAGACAACCCCGTGCTTCCAATTTTAAAAACTGAAGGGTAAATTATCACCAAATGAGGTGAAAATCAGAAGGTCCCAGAAAGGACTGAGTTGCTGAGGTCACTGAGAAGTTGAGCTGGGAGCTCGGTTCTGGGGCTTGGTTAGAGAGGCCAGAGCTTGCCCTAAGGAGGGGAAAGTTCTTGTGGCCTTTGGTATCTTGCTGACTTCAGAAAGGAGCGAGTTCTCTTTTCCCTGGAAGGACAAAATGCTGGTGCTACCTTGATGTCACAGCCTACTTCTCTTGGGAAGAGTGCATGGAGGAAGTGAAAAGGTGACCTCTGGTACTGGAGAGGTAAGATTTATCTTTCCTAGTCCTAAATAAATGATGCAGTGATTTGCAGTGTCTGAGAAACAGGTGTTGGGATTGATCACTGAACAGGCTGCAGCTTGAGATAGTGTGTGAATCCTGGAGGAGGAGATTCTGTATCATGTTTTTAGAGTTCTATTATTTTAATTATTATTCCAATGATTTTTTTTGTTCTGGCTTTGCTTTCTTTTTGGTCCTGACCAGGACTGGGGCTGGTTGTGACAGAACCAATTCAGGCAGTGGCCTCACTTGTTGTAGCTGGCAAAATTTGCTGGCTCTGTGTGTTGTTCCCTGTTCTGCTGCTGCCCACCCTGCTCCCCTCACTGGGTGCAGCACAGAGCTGAAGTTGGTTCCTGCAAGTTCTGCACACTCTGCAGGCAAAATAATCTTGAAACTGTGAGTTTGGCTGCTGTAGCTTGATCTGTAGGGAAGAGTGGCTGTTGCTCTATCCAGGTTGGGGACCAAAAGTGTTGCTTGGAACCAGGGGTGCAGAAACAAAGAACGAGGAGATGCTCTGCCTTTGAAAGTTGGTTTGCTCTTGTGCTGAGGGCAGCAGAGCTCAGCCTGCTGCTTTGGCTGGAGGGACTCTGAGCTCCAGCCCGGAGCAGGCTGATCCCAGCTTCCTGAGGAGCTGGCCTGTTGGAATAAGCTCTCCTTTGATCTGGCAGACAGAAGCCACAACAGCTGCTGTGCAGTGGATGAGGACAGGCTCTCTCCAGGCTGATGGTGTTGCAGATTAGTCCCCAGGATGTTGTGCAACAGGCCAGCTCTCCCACCTGCAGCTGGGACAGGGGAACCTGTCTGCTGTGTGCCAGGGCTCAGGTGTGATGCAAACGGAGGAGCTTCTGCTTTGTCCTTCTCTGCTGTGCACCCACAGCTCCTTCCTTGTGCAGAGGCTGGGGAGAAAAGCTGTTCTTGCCAGTAAAATGTGTGAGCTGACTCTGGAAGTTGCTGTAAAGATTTTTTTGGTTGGTTGGGTTTTCCTCTTCTTTTGCTTGGTTACAGACTCCTCTCTCACAGTTTTTTAGCAAGAAGTTCCTGACATTTATTATTCCAAACACACTCACTAGAATGCTTTTTTTTTGACTTAAATGTTGATCTGATCTTGTGAGAGAAGGTGGTGTGGCTTGTGTGGCCGTTTGGCCTTTGTGTGTCACACCTTTCTGGACACCTGGGGATGTTGTGAGCTGCCAGCTCAGTCCCCTATCAGCCATGCCAGCTCTCTGTGAGCAGCAGCCCTTGCACCTGGGGGCTGCCAGAAGTGTGGGTGAGGCTGGAAATAACCTTTGCCTGCAGTCAAAGGTAGTCAGGAGTGGTGGTGGACATGACTTCACCGTGCCCACTGCTCAGCATGAGTAACCAGTTCCATGCATTTCCATGCCAACCATTAATTTCCAGATGCAGTGACTAGCAGGGTATTTTCCATTTCCAGATCATGTTTGTACTGGCATGATTTAAAATACTTTGTAATTACCGTGGTTCCTATAGTCAAACTTCTAGAGCAATGCAGGGTGCTTAGAAGTTCTTCTTTACCCAGCAATTTTGGTAATGACAGTAATTCACATAATCTATCTTTGTGGCCTTGTGGCTTTCAGAAGTATAGGCCTTTTTTTTTTTTAATTTTTCAGAGATGCAGCCCTATCTCTATATATAGCTCAGTAGATATCTGGTATTCTGGATGTGTTAAGACAAACTCCACTGAGGAATTCCAGTCCCATCACCACAAACTTTCTGACGTTGCTGCTGCTGTTAATGCAATTGAGTAAATGGCAGAAGAAAATGGAGTGGGGAGGGGGATCTGGCAGTTTCCTCTCAAAGATGAGGAGGCCTCAACAAAAACAACTTCAGGCAGCAGTGGAGCTTCATTTTGGCTGACAACTCACAGCACAATAAGCAGTTTTGGCGGCCAAATGTGACAACATCCTACTGAACAGGGAAAATCCTTTAGTTTGGGGGAGATGGCTGAGTCCCAAAGCTGCTCTTACTTACTGGTTTAGAGTAACAGAGACACTTCTAAATTACTTGAGGGAGAAGCTGCTCAGACAGATCAGAGGCAGACATCTCCCTCCGTGTGCAATTAGATGTGCTGCCTCCTTTGAGAAGGGGCCAAAGCAAATGGGAAGCAGCAATTAAGGTAGACACCAGCAATGAGGACCTAAAGTACAGGGCACAGTGTTTATCAGCTGTCCCTGCACAGAAAAGGTCTTTAATTTGACTGAGGAGGGAAGAGCTGTAGCTCAGTATTTTCGTGAATTGATTAACTGTTATTTTCCCCAGAAGATTCTCATATGTGCTGGGTGGGAGGGACAGATGTTGATTAAATGTAAACTTCTCTGCAAATGCGTGTGTGACCTCTGGCATGTTGCTCATTCACACTCCCTTCAGAGGCAGGGAATAGAGCTGGGGAGGGTTTTCCATGCCTCTGTCCAATTAACCTGTGTATTTTCAACCAGAGGCTGACAAAACTGGGGGATCCTGAGCCTAGAACAAGCCCTTGAGGTCCCTATTCTCATAAATCACCCCCAATAATTTGGTTTTTAAGCTGTAGGAGCAGTAAATGCAGTCTGGTATGCCAGGGTCTGACCTGGATGGTGACAATCCTTGGGATCTGTCCCACCTCTCCATTTGCTGAGAGCATTTCAAGAGGAGGCAGGTGAAGGACAGACTTGATGCATCCCTGGTCTTCCGCCTCTGTTGATAAAGGGAAGGAAGACACTTGAGGAGACACCAGGGTATGTGACACATGGTCTGGAAATGAAGCAAAAGCCACTCCAGTATCCTGCAGTGCCAGCAGAGATGTTTTTCTTTTCATTTTCTGAGAGGTGCTGCAGCAGAAAACCAGATCTGCTTCCTCAAAGACTGTCACTCCCATCTGGAGAACATAATATTTGACCCGTGGGCTTAATTTGCTGTCAATCTCCCACAGCTCCCAGGAAGGAGCCTCCGTCTCCTTTTAACTTGAGGCTGTTACCTCTTGCCCAAAAAACAGGTTTCTCAAGGCTTGTTCTTGAGCCAGATGAGAAACATGAAATAAATGAATGCAAAATACAAGCATCTTCCTTTTTAACTGGCATCAATAAAAACTCTTTGAAGAGGGAATGCTTAGCAAGTGTTAATTAATGGGACTGTCACTGTGACTCCACATTGCCACTGCAAAGTGCACTGAGTCACTGGAGACACACGTCTCTTTTTGGCTGTGATTTTTTTCTTTTATTGAGCATCTTGTTCTCAGCTGCTACTAGAAGCAGGAAATCTCTCAAAGCTGTGAAGAGCTGATCCAGTTTGTGCCTTGAATTGGTTATGCTTTTCCACCTACTCCCGTGAAGAAGTGCCTCCAGCAGCTCTCAGAGGGGGCTGGAGGAAGGAAATTTCTTCCTGGCCAAGGGAGAAATCTCAGGGCTTTGGGACCCCCTGTCTCTATCAAGTGTGGTCTAAGCACATCCCCACTAATGTAGACTGTGAGGAGCTTTGTTTTTTCCTGCAAACCAAAAATACTAATTTTTTTTTTAAATATCTGAAAATAAACAGTTACATGATCCACTGAATTTCATAACAAAGAACAAATTGAATCCTTCATGCTGTGTAACAGCCATAAATAAAGGCTTTATGGCTGAGAAGTTGTAGGCAAAGCTCCAGCAAAATCAGATTTATTCCCTCCCCACCCCCTGCACTATAAGTCTCTGGAAATGGGGGTTCCAAGGGCTGTTCTGACACAACATTAACTGCAGCTTCTTAAACCAGACTCCCTGCCAGTATTTACAGTTCACATTCTGTGCATGGTATGTGTCTGTGTAACTGCACCAGCTTTTACAGTTGATTTCTCAGTAGTCATGTGAAACCAAAACAACTCATGGGCTGAACTTGGAATCGCTTGTGCATTTTTCTGATTTAGAATAAAAAAAAAAGTCTGCCTTGGTGTTAGGGGAAAAAGATCTCCTGGTTCAAGTTGCTCCAGGTTGATGGTGGCCCAATCTCTGAGTGTTGTGTTCCTTCTCCCCAGAGCCACTGGCTGGGTTTCCAGGGGAGCCCTGCAAGATGGATTTCAGAACTTGGTTGTACAATTTAAAAGGCAGCATCTGCATATTTTTCTTCTCACAAAGGCCTGGCCCTACCTCTACTTGCTGTCTCCTCTAAAACTCACCCCTGAGGTGTCACAAAATCCATCTTTGGAGTAATTAACCTTGGAGTAATTAACTCCTAAAACTGCAGTTCAGCCAGGTCATTCCCTGTTAAGGAAGAACAACTCATTTCAGTGGATTTAAGAGCTGGTTTCTCACTTCAGGAGCCAAATCCAGGTCAGCAGGGGCAGTAGATCACTGTGAGAAATGGATAAACAAATCGGAAGCAAAGCTCCTCTCATGTCAGTTTTGGATCAGCTGATATGTTGGTTTGTTCTCCTTTCTTGTGTGCTTAGTATGTAGCCTAAGATCGAAGCTAAAATGAGGGATTTGTTCTCATTAAGCAGCTGCTCAAATCTCTCTTTTTAAAGAGTCTGAGGCGGAAGATGTAGAGCCACTGCTCTGCTCTTGTCTACAGCTTGTTTTAAACACTGAGCAAAATGACTTAAATTGTTGGGACCTGAGAAATGATATCTTTGAGCTCTGACCCCTCATAACTGAATCCAGACACTCAATGTCTCTGCTCCCACATATTTTAAATGAAGCACCTGACACAGCAGCAACAAACAGCACGGGAATGAATCCAGCAGCCTGCACCAGTTCTCCTTCATGAGCCAAGCCAAAGGTCACCTGGCTGGTGTCACCATCAGTGTCTGGCCACTCCTGGGGCTATTGTCCACTCTGGACCTTAGTGGAGAGATCACGCAAGGGAAGGGAAGGTGGGGAGCCAGGTCAGAAAATCCTCTGTGGCCCTTTGTGCCCTCCACAACCACAGTGACATCCCAAACCTGTAGCGCTGCTCTGGAAATTGAGCACAACCCCAACGTGCCGGGCTGGAGCCCCAGGTGCTGACACACTAAAGCACAACAGACCCACTGAGCTCCTGGCATCCCCTCCTTTCTTCTTAAGAGCTTCTTAAAATAAGCCCATTAGGCCCAAGTTATCAGCAGCACAGAGCTGCTCGCTCAGGAGCCGCCTCAGCGCTGAGCGTGGTTTTAATTACAGCCGTGGAGGCTGCACTGGGCACAGGCACTCGCCCCAGACACAGCTGCCCCAGTCCCCAGATTACTGCTGACTGCCCTGGGATGGGGTTTTATTGCAGACAAGCAAGGCAGTTCTTTGAGGGTCAGGTTAATTCAAGCAGCCCCATGTAGAGCTTTAGCCTGCAAGTGGTTAAATGCTTGACCATGCCTGCTGGTCAAGTGCAAAGTTGTCTTTCTAAGGGTTTGTGGGGCTGAGGCTGAGCCCTCTTTTTTCCCCCAACATTCCCCAGTACCTTTCACTGGGGGGAAAAAACCATGAAGCTGATGAATCTGTCTATGGCTTGTCCCATTTCCCTTTTAAATGCAAAGCCAAACTTAAACTGTTTAAAGATTGTGCTGTCTTCATTTATGGAATTAATTCATACACGAGGATTCTGTTGGAGAAAGCAGCAGATTTATCCCAAAGTGGTAAACCTCACAGTAGCAAGAGACAACTTTCCAAATTTTAAAATTAAAAAGTCTGTTCCCATTGCTTACTAAATAGATCCTTGGAAAACCAGCTAGGAAACAAATCAGTGTGTTAAACCTGCTATCCTAAACTTCTGGTCTTTCTCGGCTGCTGATTTAGGAATACAAATTCCACAGCATTAAGCAGAAAAAGGGAATAGATATTTTTATTTAAAACAGAGTAACTCAAAGTGGCCATAATAACCCATTTCTGTTGCTTTTGTACTTGGGTAATGAGTGACTGTAGCATAAAGTGCTCCTACTTTTTGCCTCGAGGTCTTGTCAATCATTACCTGATAAATAAAAACTTCAAACTGGTTCCTTTTAGCTTAATTGGGCAGAATTTCTCTCTGAAGGAAGGTTGGATACCGAGAAGAATGTGTTAGTGGCAGCAGTGGAAGTCAGCAGGCAGGGTATTTGGATGGAAGCATACAGGGGATGTGAACTCTGGACTCAAAAGATGAGTCTGTGGGGATTTTTATCCAGAAGTATCTGTTCCCATTGCTGAAGGACTGAATCCAGCAGCAGAGGGAATCCTGCAGCCCCTGGCCATGCCCTGAGCTCTGCCTGTGCAAGCTCTGCTGTCCCTCTCTGGTTTTAGGCTTTACAGCTGACACTTCCATAACAATCAGGAATTTTAAAATTGCACTAAGGCTTATTTAAATCATTATTTTTTATTATATGAACACTGGCAGCAACAGAGGCAGTTTCCTGCATAGGGACAAAAGGATTTTTTTGTGTCAGTGCTGGAACAGATCTGAAACAGCTCAATTAAGCAAACATAACATCCTCAAAGTTTGGCCTGAAAGGAAGCTAAAATAACTGTTCTATAAAATGTTTTAAATGTGCTTTAAAATGTCATTACTCAGATAAATCTAGCTGTTTGGAAGCTTGTTCACCAGGGTTTTATGGCCCTGCCAGTTTATGGCAGTGGATGTATTCATGTCAAGAATTCCTCTTCCAGAACAGTAGATGAGGAGACAAAGCCACAGGAGTGCTGCAGAGCGAGGGGAGGCTGCAACCAGCTTGGGAATGGAGTTTTGGCTCCTAGGCTGGGAAAGCTGCTCCAAAGCACATCCAGCAAGTTGTGTGTATTTGTGGCAGAGCTGGAAACCAGCAGATATTTCATGGCTGGACGTGTTGAACTCAGTGGTAAAGCTGCTGTTGGCTGCAGGATTGGCCCTGCAAAACAAAAATATTAGTTTTGTTCTTTCTCCCCTTTGCTGGCACCACCCCTGCCTTACACCTAAATGAAGAGAATTGGGACCACAGTGAGAAATACCAGAGGATCCTCTTTCTAAATTTAGTCCAGGCCTGCAGAAGCCGAGTCGGTCTCGTTTAACATCAGTAAAGGTCTTTCCACTGATGCTTTACTGGACTCCCAGAGCAGTGCACAAAGCAAATTTACTTATGAATTTCTAATTGCTCGTGGAAGATGGCAGATTAACTCCCAAATGCTGATGATTTAATCCTCTGGCCCAGGATTATATATCTATGTAAGCTGGCACAACTCTGCTCACAGTTCAAAGAAAACAAGAACCCCAAAATTGCTGTTGTGCCCTGAAGATATAATGCTCAGTTAATAGAGGGATTTAGACCATTATTTTTTTTCAGCTGCCTCCATAGCAATGCAGTGTGGTATCCACAGTAGGAAACCTCATGCCAGCAGCATCTTTCAAATATGCTAAAACAATCTAAATTAGAAAATGTCAGCTTCTTGGCTGATGTTTCTTTGGAGTTTCTTTCTTCCTTTCTTGTGCCTCTATAATTTTATTGGGATGACTAAATCTCTGAACTATGTTAGCAGTAAACAGAACTAATTTACCCCCTGCTTCTTTGAAACAGCTGCTGACAGCTGCACTATAATTCAATCATGGATCTTTGCAGCACAGACTGCAAAACACATCCATATTTTTGCTATTCTTCCCTCCCTGTTGTATTTGGACCGAAGGAGCTGCCCCAAATAATGACATGTGACAGTTTTGCCCGTACATAGAGACTGAACTGCATGAAAACAGAGGCCCAAGATGAAACCTTGTCCAGCCAGAAAGGTTCTTTGAATAAAAGGAGAATAACCACACAGATACACAATGTTGTCGGGATATCTTTTGTAAAGTTGCATTGATTTATTTTACTAGTTTGTACAAAAAGGCTTCTGACAACTGCTCTATGAAAAGAACCAGAAATGTGTATGCATTTTTGCCAACTGTTAATAAATATCTTCTTAAATAAGGAAACAAATGTGTTTAGGAACCCAGAATCATTTTTCCTGCATGTGATTGAAAAGGAATTCAGAGATGGAAATAAATAATTCTTCTTCCGCTTGTGACAACTATTTACACAAAAATGTACAAACAGTGAAGCTGATGTTGACCCTAGCAACAGAAATCCTGTTATTACGCTTAAAAACAACAACAAAAAACCAAAACAGAAACAATCCCCACATAATATTTAATATATGAGTCCTATACAGCAAGACACCGTGGTCCAAGTTAAAAACGCAATACACCAACGCGGCGACCACCAACACTGAAACACCCACGAGAGAAAACTAATCCTTGACTACTAAATAGTGGAAGTTCAGGCTTGATTAGCTTTTAACTTTCTAGGCAGCACCTTCACTTCCTTTAGGAGGTTTACAGAAGCAAACTGGTGTGTATATGTATGCAGTGCCTAAAGATGCTTCCTCTCTGTGTGATTTCCTCGCTCTAAGCAGGGATGCACTGAGGGTGGGTTTGGCTGGTTATGGTGGATGGTGCTGTCTGCAGGCTCCACAAGAGGTGGATTTTTGGCTCCAGCTGTTGTTCTGCCATGTGGCTGGCTGTGTTTGCCCAAAGTCTCCCCGTGGAGAGGTTTGCTGCAGTCCTCCCTGCTGCAGCCAGGCTGCTCCTGCAGATGTTGGAGAGGTCTGGGGGATGCCAGGCACATCTGGCAACGTGGCAGCTGCTCGCCAAGGCCCCCATCCAAAACCTACCACTGCTGTGGATGGGCTTTCCCCTTTCCCATCAGCCTAATCCTGCTACTGAGAAAACTGCTGGGAAAACACCAATTGACTGAAATGAGATGAGAACTGGGCCATCAGAAACAAGTTTCCAATTTATTTCATAGACAGTAGGGTTTTTTCTTCCTTTGCTTTTTCTTTTTAAAGTGAGGCATCTGGTCTGGATTTGATCTGTGACTTAAAGGGAGAAGAGCAGTGAGTGAAGTCCAGAATTTCATTTATCTTCTTTCTCTGACTCTCCTCTAAGGCAGGACATGGAGCCAAGTCCCTACTGTGGCTGCATGGCCCCATCTGCTCAGTGAGCAGAGACCCATCTCCAGGGTTTTATGATGTCCTGGACCCATCTGTTGGAAGGTTTAGCTTTCTGAAGTTTGGAGATTTAGAGCTGGGTGTGCTGGACATGGTGTTTTAATGGGCATTATTTTCTTTTTATCTCCCCGGTGAAATTTATACCAATCCTACTGCGGTGCGTGCCAGAGTGGGGACTTGGTTTGTGATTGGTTACTGCAACTCTGTATTCTTCTTTGCAACAGCTTTAATTGAGCCTTAATTACTCAAGTGTGATGTTTGTGTAACCTGTGACTTTAAAAGAAGGAAAAAGAAAAGCCTTGAGGGGACATTTTCTTGCTTCTGGCTCCAGCTTCTTGGTGGCCCTTGAAGGGGATTGTTGTGGGGTTTTTTGAGGTGAAGCCAAGAGAGCAGGGGGTTTATCAGAAGCACTGGCCCCAGGAAGGAAGCTTTCCTGGCTTGTTCCCAGTCTGTCTGGGGCTGGGTGTACATCCCAACTCACAGCACCTTCTGACTTGAGTCTCCATGTTCCTGGAAAAGGGCTGGAACTTGTTCCCTCAGGGAAGTCAATGGACATTTTCCACACAGCAGCAGGATCTTTAGTTACAGCTCTTACAGTAACTGCTTAGGGCACCCCAGCTAAACGTCAGGTTTAATCCCTGGTTCTCAGCATTTTGCTGCTTTCCTGTTTCAAGTTCATAGCAAATTGAAATACCTTCTGGCTGCTAGAGGAAATTTCCTTCCTTGTTGATAGACAAAAGTGCACCCCAAAACTCTCTTTCTTTGAAGCGCTTTTCTTCAGCTCTTTTTTACTTGCCAATTGATTTTTTTTTTCCTTAGTCTAATCTATCCTTTGAATTTGTGTCAATCCACATCCAGCTTTTGCTACTGTAGTTTAAAACTGGAAGTTGCATGTAACTCATCCTTGGTTTTGCTTATGAAATTGAAGCAGAGGGATGGAAGCAATAATTCTCTAACAAAATACCTGTTCACTCCAGGTATATTTTGTTCACTTATTTTATTGCAAACTGTGTTACAGGAACTACACACACTTATTAGTCACAGCACAGTCTCACCTTGGATAGATTATCACTGTTTTACTCACAATCAGCACTGGTGAGTTTGCAATCTCCAGAAAGACTCATTTGCAAAAGTATGTACTGTAGGAGCCAATTTTGTAAGCAGATTTGGTTTTAAATGGTTTCTCTGGCTTGTTTCAGTTTACAAGCTCATTGTCTGTAATAAACTAAAACAAAATGTGTTCAAATGCCTCTTTAGATCCAGAAACTGTTCCATTGTCTGAACTTTCAGAGGCCTGGTCCTAAAATGGTTTGGGACTTTTTTAAACCCATGGCTGGAGCACCAGCCTTTCCCCCAACCCCACACAGCCACACAAACCCACTCTTTACAAGTAACTTCTTTTTTCTTTCTCTGTCCTACAAATCTAGTGGCAGCCACATGCTCGTACCACCATGTTCCTGTATTTTTTTAAGATAACATTGGAGCTGTCATCGAAATAGAGCACTGAGATGGCGTTGAGTTGTGTGGGAGCACAGCAGGGCTTCGGCACAGTCTCTGGGTTTATAAAGTGAACCTGGGGAATGAAAATAGAGGAATGTTAAGATTTACTTCTCCCCTCTCCTCCCCCCATATTCTTCTTTCCTGGGCAACCTTCTGCCTGTCCCATACCCTCACTCAGACAGTAGCTGAGCGGTGTAACTTTGGGATTCACTGATTCTCAGCCTGACCCCAAATCCACTTTTGCTGGCAGCACGGACTGGATCCTTTCAGAGTCTCCCCAAGAGGTGCTGACAGTGGGTCTCGTGCCTTGCTCCTTCCTTCCCATGCAGTGGGACTAAACCCCCATTAGTGTCTCTCACAGGGCCCTTTCAACCCAGAGAGAGCCTGCCACTGCCTGCAGCAAGGACAGGGTCATTTCTGGCCAGGTTCTAATCAGGCCAGACATGTGGGGCCAGGTGCTGCAGGCACCTTGAGAGCTAAGGCAGATCCTTCCCCTTTTAGCTCTGAGACCCTGCTGTGCGTAAATTTATTTCTGAGTAGCAGCTGTCAGGTGTAGGCCTGTGCTAGGAGATGGGGTGCACCTACCAGTGTCTGTACAATGGCATGGTTTGTAGCATTCATGTAGGAATTCAGGGGGAAAGCACATTCTCCTTCACAGTAATAGGCAGCGTAGCCCTCCGGAGCAATGATCCAGTCCTTGAGTAAATTGAAGCCATTAGATTGTGGAGAAGGACAGAAATGCAGTGAAACAAAAAAGCCAACCAGCACATAAATCTAAACCTCCATACATCCATGCACAGATCCAGTGGCCTGCAAAATAAAAATCTGGCCTTTCTAAAGCTCTCTTAGAGGCCTCTAAAGTGCCTGCTCTTCCTGCAGGGACACACCCCACGTTGCAGATGTGCCCACAGAGACGCTGAACATCTGGGCTCAGTTGTTTATCCATTCAGCAGTGTCCTGGCTGTCCACGAGGATCACTTCACCCAGCAGCACAATGCAGACAAGCTTTCAGAAAGGAAAATAGCTTTAAGCAGGTCTAAAAAACCAGGTAGATGAAAATAGAGAGCCGTGTGTGCCTTCAGCACTGCCTGAGGACCTGCAGGACCACAGCCCCTCAAAAGGACTTGACTGTGTTGAGCTTCCAGCCAGCCTCCCACTAAGTATTTGTACACCCAGCTTAGCAGAAGCACTTAAACATGCTAAAGGCAGTTAACAATATTTCCCCCCTTTAGGATTTAAAATAAAACATCTGTTAGTGGCTGGACTTCACTGCTGCAGTTGATAAATGATGTCCAAGGCAGCCCAGTCCCAGCCTGGCACCCCCAGGCCTTACCTGCCACCCCAGGTCCCTGAAGCTGACGTAGAGCTCGTGTTTCTTGCAGGCCTGTCGCTGGTCACTGCTGCTGTTCTCTGTGAGGGGACAATGATGGCCATGAGCTTGGGCTGCCCCAGCTCCCTCAGCAGGGCGCGAGGCATTGCTGCTCATCTGGTGCACTTACAGCTGGGTTTTTAGGTTTTAGTCATATAGTAATGGCTGGGTTTAACATCTATGAAATGCACTTCTGGCTTTCTTGTGCAAAGCCAAAAAGGGCCTGGGAAAGTGGGGTTTTTATCTTAATTTTTTTCCCCTGGACTTCCTCTGACCTCCTAATAGCAACACACAGATCACTCTGATTATTGCCTATACCTAAAAGGAGAATCAGTGCAGTTTTAAAGTTTTGTCCATCCTGGACATACAGCCTGAGCTGAAAACCCAAGCAGAAAGAATGGCTCAGGAAGAATTTCTTCACTGAAAGGGTGGTTAGGCACTGGGAGGAGCTCAGGAATGCAGTGGAGTCCCCATCTCTGGAGGTGCTCAAGGGACTGGACGTGGCACTCAGTGCTCTAGGTTGGTTGACAAAGTGGGAGTTGGTCAAAAGTTGGACTTGATGATCTTGGAGGTTTTTTTCCAACCTTAATAATTCTATAAAATTATGATTGGAAGCTCTGTTTTCCTTTTCCTTCTGGTCCTCACAACCTCTCCTTGCACTCAGTGAGGCACTCCCAGGAGCAGCTGGAATTTGCTGCTGCCTCAGCAGAGCCAGCCCCGAGCTGTGGCTCCTGCTGGGATCCTCATCAGGGGCCGTTCCTCTGAGGTATCACATAATTAAGCCACATTTCTATTTCAAATGCCTGATGGAGTTTTCTTCCAAATTAGGAAGCACAGCTCCCCCCAGAATAGCCGTGGTTATCCAGAGAATGAATGGGTTTTCCTCCTCTATGCAAGAATTTTGGGACTACTGCGCTTTTTAGGGGCTAAATTTAAAATCGTGAGCCCTGAAAATGAACAGCATTTGGATTCAGATACACTGATCACTGATTGCTTTAATGATTTCAAAATGAGATTTCATATAGGAGAAAAGGAGTTTTTCTTGTTAGATGCTTGGGGTATTTTTAAAATTTGAATTAAGAAATCCCTCAATTCAACATCACTTCAAACAAACGTTCTTTTCCCTGACATTTTTGGAACAACCCTAAGCCCACACCGTTTCAAACCAGTGGTGGACCAAAGGGACAGCAAACAGATAACGTGGGTGAAACCATTCCCACATCATCCCAGAGCCAGCAAAGTGGCCCCAGCCAAGCTGTGCTGTGTCACTGTCTTGTTTTCTGGAAAAATCCCTTTGCCCAGGATTCTTCTCCTGGGAAGTGAGAAGCCTCAGAGAAAAATGGAAACGATAATTATCTGATTTGCTCCTCCTGTGTTTTGCTGCTTTGGAATGTGGTTGGACATTGTTTATCCAACAGGTGGTTGTTTCTTTGGTTTCATGTGAATTGTTTTGACTTATTGGCCAATCAGGGTCGGGCTGTGTCGGGACTCTGGAAAGTCACAAGTTTTCACTATTATCTTTTAGCCTTCTGTCTGTATCCTTTCTCTATCCTTTAGTATCATTTAGTACAGCATTCTTTAATACAATATAGTAACATAAAATAATAAATCAGCCTTCTAAGAACATAGAGTCAGATTCATCATTCCTTCCTGCCACGGGGCACCCCACAAACTCCCTAGTGCTGTACCTGCAATGTTGGAGACCCGGAATGCCTCCTGGTTCTTTGGTGTTTTGGATCTGTTCTGGCTCCTCTGCTTGCCCCCCGTGGAGCGGATGCTGCGCAGGTGCACCTCGGTGGCCTTGAAGAAGGCCACGGTGAAGGGCTGCTTGTTCTGGGGGCCGTTCCTGCCGATGAGCCCCGCCAGCTTGGGGTTGATGCTTTGTCCTGCAAGCACAAGAGGCTGGTGAGAGGGGCTGCAGCAGCTTTGGCAGCAGCCAGGATAACTCAGGGCAGAGCTGCTGCCTGCTCAGGGGCGCTCCTGGGAATGCCATCCACCCTCCAAAGACCTGGGCTGAATGGGCAAAGCTGCTTCTGACAAGAGCAGCTCAGCACAGCTAACTTCATTTTATATCTGTGTGTAAAAGTTACGTTAACTTCTCCTACATATAATTGCTTTACCCCAAATCCGTTTAGCATTAGCTTTTCCTGCATTCTTTGGAGGGGTTTCTTCAAGTTCACCAACCTATAATTTGAAGTGATCCTATAAAAGGAACCGTAAAACTCAGCCCATAGGAACACTAAATTCCCACTGGAAGGTTATTAGCTTAAAATAAAAATGCCTTGTATGAAATGCTGACAGAGTTCCAGATATACCTCAGCTGAGAGAAACAAATGTTTAGAGGCATTTTGCTTATTGCTGCATCTTGCCACTGCCATACCTGATAACTTTGTATAATACTTTGATTATCATCCATGATAATTATCATGGCTTCATCACCATCCTTCATCTTGGGCTCTAGAATAATTTGATTTTTCATAAAAGACAATTAGTAGGTTTCTCTGTAGAATTAAATCAATTATTTACAAAAAAAAAAGGCAAGGAGAGGGTGGCAGTGGGAAATTCAATGTTTCTCCTTGTTGCTGTCGAGGGGTGTCTGGGTGCTGCTGTGCAATGCAGAGGTGACACCCAGGGTTATTCTGTCCCAAGCTACTGAGTGCTGCTGCTAAATCCAAGTTATGGTTTTGTGATCCTTTAGCTAAGGCCAGAGCTGAGCCTTGTCAGCCACAAATCAAACATGCCAAAAGACAGCTAACACTTTCCTGGAGAAGCCCTGCAAGGCACCCTGACCAGAGAGTGTGGGAAAAGGGCCCCCAGTTCATTTATTTTGTAAGATTTTTTTTAAATAGACTGTATTTGCTTCATGATTACAGATCATGTAACAGCAGTTGCAATGAAAGGATGGGGGTTGATTTACTTAGATATTTTACTTCACTTAAAGCCTTGAGGATTGCCCAAGCATAAAGTGTTGCATCAAAACCCTGCTGTACTTACAGCATATGATATTTAGTGGCTCCCCTGGCTGGGAATCATGAAACAGAGTCCCTGATTTGTGCTGGGCTGTGACACTCACCATCAATGCCCTCCACGGAGAGCTGCAGGCCAAGGTTGTGCTGGGGATTCACCACCCAGTGGTTACTGGTCGCGGTTATGTCGAACACCAGCCACCCTTCCTCTGCAGCCCAGATCGTCCTGGAGTCCAGCAGGAACAAATCTGAATCCCTGAAACAAAACGCAGAATTCCCAGTTAGCCAGGATTTCCACTGGAGTCTCCACAAACATCCTTTAGGCTGGGATGGGGTTGGGATTTCAGCGATAGCCAGAGCTGGGCTGGTCTGTGTTCCCCTCCAGTCACCCTCAGGTGAAAATTCTCTTCTCTTCAAAACAAGGAGGATGAGTTGAAGCAGAGCTGAGCTGGTTTGGGGTTACTTTGCTGTTAATCTTGAGCTCCTGATGCAACTTCAAAAAAACTTCTGCCAGGCTCAGATCTGCAGAATTGCTGTTTGCATATGCAAATCCAGTAATTGGGCAGACAATGCTGCTCATTAGCCTTTCCACAATAATTTCCTGACTTTTATGCATAACTGTAGCTTTGGTGCAAGCCAGCTGGAACAACGGTGTGCATACATTATCATGTATGCATAATGGGCTTTTTTATTTATTTTATTGCTATGTAATAGGCTTTTTTAAAATCTGCTCATCTGAGGTTGCAGATAACTGACTGAGGCAATAACCCTCTGCACAGTCACGGGTCTGCACTGCTGTGGGTCATAAACTTTTTTCAATTCATTGCTTGGGTTTTTTTTTTTAAAGGCCACTGCTGGGTTACTCTGGCTGAAGAAATAATATCAGAAAATGGAAAAGATCCTCAATAGAGAGATTCTGTTCTTTTGAAAAAGGTGAAATTATTTCAGATTTACAAGACGTTTCCTGGCCTCTTTCTGAAAAATTAAAATTTGGGAAAATACAGGTTCTGTAAAGGAGAGAGTCTTCTCCTATCAGAAAAGGAGATAAAACTCAGATTAAAAAATGGATGCTGTTGTAGTTCTTTTATAAAAAAATTACTTGAATAGAAGAACAAAGACACATGGTGGAAGTGTCTAGACAAGTCCTGTAAGAGCTGCTTTTGTGCCTACAATGAACAAACATGATAACTTGTTCAAGTGTAATTATATCCTTTTGAATGAAGAACTGTCCTTGAAAAACCCTTTAATCACATCCTCAAAGCTTTAAAAGGCCTTATGAATTTGGTCACTATAGATTTGTCAGTGCAAATATGTGTATTCAGCTTGGTTTACACAGTGCCTCTTGTTTGCATGAAACACCGAGTGATCAGAAATGAATCTGAGGAGAGCTGTTGGCATGAGGGCTTTTGACTCACAGCTTTTAGTTTCTTTTCCCTTTGACATACCAAGAAATTAGAAGCTTTTGTCCCACGCAGAACAGGAATGGAGGGGGTTTTGCAATGCTTTTATTATTTATCTTTCCTTTCAACCTTAGTGGGCCGGAGTGTGTAAGAGACGATGCCTTCTTCTGTGAGCTAAGGGTCTCACCACCCACCTCTGACTGTGCTGGCTTACATGAAATTAAATTTCTGAAATGAGTTCCTGCAGATCACATGAGCACATGGCTCAGGGTGTGCAGGAAGAGGATTCTGTGTTTCCTCCCTAAAGCAGGAGAGATTTGGGTACCCCATGGCCGAATGTGCAGCCGGTGCTGCTGAGGGTGCAATTAGTGCCTGATTCTAAGCAAAGTTCTGGTTTGTGGAAGAAGCCCTACATCAGAGTGCTGCAGCACCTCCTTGCTAAGGCAGAGGGGATCCTGTGGGAGTGTTCCAGTGCATGTTTGGGAGCCAAAGTGGGTGGCTCAGGAACGGCTGGTTTTTCTCCCAAATTTGCCCTAAACCAGGACAGTGCAGCAATGCAGAGGCTCAAGGCAGGTGTTGGGAGCTCAGTCAGCTTTGCTGAGTGCTCCCAGGCAAAGTGAGGGTAAACAGGATGGATAACCCCTGTCATGTTAGTTTCAGCAATGCAAGATGCTTGAACTCCAACCAGGGGACAGATCTCCTGGGGTTTCGTCCCCACCCAGGAGCAGTGGCCCCGTTCCCACAGCACAGGACACCTCCCACCCTTCCCTGTTTACAACACTCTGAACCAAACACATCCCAGAGGAGCCAGGGATGAGGGAGTTGCATGGATTGGCCCGTTCCAGTGGCTGAGGCCAAGTTTCCAGGAGTAAAGGGTGTTTTATTCACATAGTCCATTATTTAAGCATGGCCCCTGACTGGAACTCATGATTCACACAAGGTTTAGTTAACAGGGACTTGGCTTGCTTGGTTTTCTCCCCTTGTAGTTTGCAGGTTGATGATGGTAGCAATCATTATAATTATTTTTTGTTTTGTTTCAGCTACTGCTCAACTGCAGTATTATTACTCAGAAAAAACAGCCTCTAAGCTTCCCATGCTGACATGATGCAATCAGGGTAAGCAGACAACATGAGGCACCAAGTACCAGGGTGAGTCAGTCTGGGAAATTGTATAATACATTTGTTTTCCTGTAGTTACAGCAATGTGCAAACAATAGGCCTGGAGGGGAAGCCCAGAGTGAGAGACATCAAAGGGACCCACTGAAGGGAAATGTCCTTCCCACACACACTTGGAACATTTGGACCCCCAAAAAGCCCCGTGTCAGATGCCCTTTGGAGGAGTTCAAGCACTCCTGGGTGCTTTCTGCCCTGGCCCACCAGCAGTGGCCAGGGCTGGGATGCAGAACCTCACTTGTTGCAAGCAGAGGCTCCTGAGATGTGGCTGCTGTTGAGATGAAAAGTAACCTCTCGTTTTTTCTAAAAGAAAACCTCCTTTAAGTGGAATGTCCTGCTCTCCAAAGACAGGCAAACAGCATTAAATCACCAGCTAATAGGCAGCCAGCCCTCGAGATATCCTTGTTGGACAAGACACAGTAAACACAGCAAAGAAATGTTGTTCTGCTAAGACTTAAACAACATTTATTCTGAGGGCTCCCATCTAATGACTTGTCACAGAAGGTAGTGCTGGTTAAGTCTGACTGATGTGGCTGCTTTGGGTTTTAGCTGTGAGATAAAGATCTGAGCCCAAATAGAAAAGGTTTCTAGTGCACATCTCACTCCTGTACCTTACCTTCCAGCTGTGTACTCACAGAACATGTTCCTGGAGCAATGTGAGTGATGGCTCTGCAGCAAGGAGGCAAAAAAACCCCCTTTGGTTCCTTGGCCCTGCATTCATTTCCTTCATTTTAGAATTTTAGTGCATGCAAGAAACTGTACTTGCTCTTTTTCCAGAGCAAGAGATAGGAAAGGCACATGATCCTCCTTTTACAGAAAAATGAAGCTGGGACATGGAAATGTTAATGTCTAGATTAGAGTTACATAAATTACAAAGTCTGGATCCAGACCACAAGTATGTTCTGTTGAGACCACATCAAAATGGCTCAGTGTTCAAAGAACTGACATCAGTGGGAGTGTCAGAGCTTTTAGCAATGATAAAATTTGGGGCTTTCTGCTCAGTTGTCTCAAGCATCAGGCTCTCAGTGGAGCCTGAGATGAAGACAGGAGGTTGGCATTTGCCTGCTGATGTCTTTGGTCGTGTCTCACACTGGATGCCAGACAGGAGAGTCACCTCCTGTTAAAAAGCGCTCCCAAAAATTTGTCTACAGGTCACGTAAGTGCTGTGTGGTCTGTGAAACTTCCTGAGTGAACTTGTTTTCTGGGCTCAGGGCTGAGTAAGAAGCACAGCAGCGTGAGGGTGGCTGGGCAGGATGCATGTGAGATCGTGTCTGGGAAGCAGCTGGAGCTATGGAGGTGGAAGGGCTGACCTGCCAAAGGGCTGATGCTGGTAAGGAAAGGGATCACAAATATTTAGTGAAGAGAAAAGGGCTGGAAGAAGTGAGGATTGTGGGGGTGAGCACAGAAATAAGAGAACACAAGTACAGATAAGGCAGGAAGGGGAAGGTGTGGGACAAAGGGAATTGTTGCAACATGGCAATTCTAAAATAAGAGAAGGGATTAACAACCATGAAGCTTCATGAAAATAGTATGTAGGGCTTCTTTGCTTTTTGCTGGGATCCTCTTTCAGTCCCTGGGATGCAGCTTGGTCTGAAGCCATAAACACTAGAAATATACCCAAAAATGAGAAGTGCTGCATCTGCCCCAGTCACCTGCCTTGGTGAGTCAGGGCACGAGGAGAACGGGGATGAAAACATAAGAGACAGAAATTCTGCATTGGCAAGGGGACAGGAGATAAAACTCTACATTTATAGACTATAATGCTGTAAGGTCTACACTATTTTAGGACAGTCCTCCTGCCAAACAGTCCCTGCTTTTATGTCTGTTTTCTTCACTCACTGTCCCCATCCTGCTCGTCAGCCCTGTTATTTCAAGCTGCTGGTTGACAAGTGGTAGTAAACACTAATGAGCACTTCCAAGTGGGATAAAAATAAATGGGAAAAAGGACAGGCAGCAGCGGTAAAGGTGACTCTTGGCAATTTCCATTACACTGTAAGACAAGGTGATTTCTGTGACCAGCCCCCAGGGTCACCTGGCTCTGTCCTGACAGCAGCAGCTCCTGCTGTCCCTGCCTGCATCAGGGACAGGGGATCCCTCAGCCCGAAGAGCACATCTGGCAGCTGGGCGGCCCTGATCCCTCCCTCTACCTGCAGGAATTCCAAACCTATCAGTACTTTAAGCAGTAACCACACAGAGGCACCTTGCAACAGCCTTTGGATGGCTTTACAAATGTGGGTTAACCCTCCTGCTTCTGTTTTAAAGTAGGAAACGCTTGAGGCATGGATATGTTGAATTCTCATTGATTCAGCATGTAAACCACAGTGTCTAAGGCAGGAGCACAATCCTCTCCTCTCAACTCCTATTCCAGCCCTAGAGGGGCTGTTTGGGTCACAGGCACGGGGGCAAGTTTTCCAGCAGGCAGCCCAAGGACAGAGCTGGCATGGGGGGAAGGGGTTATTCACATCCAGGTTTGAGCAGGTGGAGGGAGGAGAAGGCAAAAAGGGCATCCTGGGAGGGTGAGAGGAGATGTGGGGTTAGAAGACATCTGTTTGGATTAAAAACCTGCCGTATCCAGATTCCAGCTTGCTTGGTGTCATTGCTTAAAGTCAGCTGCAGCTGTCCAAAGACAAGCTTAGGAAAATATTTTTCAGACTTTCCTACTTTGAGAGGGCCCCAGGATCTCCCTGGGCCTCTCCCTGGCACGTTTGCAACACCCTCTGTACACAGACCTGATGCAGCCCTCCTCCCACACCTTCCCTTCCCTGTGCCTGGGATCCCCTGCTTATCCTCCCCTCTCCCTCCCCACTGATAAAAACTCTCCCCACTGATAAAAGCTCTCCCCGTGCCCCCAGGCAGGAGCCACCAGCCAAACACGGCCCGGGGGTTCTGCCAGGTGAAGGGATGTCCACGGCAGGAATTCAGTTTGCTTAGAGCTGTTTTCCAAGGATTGGCCTGAAAACTGGCTGTACTGGTCGTGAAACAGATCTGTGTAAATTCTGCTGAATCTAGGGGAAAATTAAATTCACTTCAAAATTGTGGCAGATTCTTAGTTTGTGTGCTTCAAGTGGCTGTGTTGCCTTTCCCAGGCAGTGTTGGAGAAGGGTAAGATCTAAA
The DNA here is from genome assembly GCF_015832195.1 of Motacilla alba alba. Classification (NCBI taxonomy): domain Eukaryota; kingdom Metazoa; phylum Chordata; class Aves; order Passeriformes; family Motacillidae; genus Motacilla; species Motacilla alba. Next base: position 12,843,763 of record NC_052035.1, on the reverse strand, counting down.
TCTCAAAGGCTGATTAAAAGTGGCAACGGGAGTTTGTTACTGAGATGCAACGTGTTTCCTAAACATGAAGCCTGTTGTAAAAACAGTGCTGGGAGAAATGAGGTTTTACACATATCTCTGACACTTTCTGTACAGCTGTTTCTGCTCAGCATTGAAGGGCTGTTCATCAGTGCATCACTGACCCAGCAAGGACCCACTGGGGTATGCAAAATGCCTCCTGCAGCCCCTCAAGTGCCTGTGAAGAGTTGTGCCTTGCTAAGTTCAAGATTTGTCAAAGGTTTTGCAGGCTGCGGTGGCTTTTAGAAATGGTCTGAAGGAGAAAACCAGATATAGCTCTGTTCTTGGAGAGCTGCAGGATCTCTGTGCTCAGGTTCCCTTGTTACTTGCTGAGAGATAAATGACTGAGTTGCAGATAAGTCCCCAAAAAATTATAATCCAAGTTATTGTCAGTATTTGCAGCTACTGTCGTGGTGCTGGGGCACATCATTAAATCCAACTGGGCTGTGCTGCACCATCCTCAGAAGGATCACACTGGTACTTAAAAAAGCCCCAAAAAAAAGGCACATCTGCTTTATGGGTTGGGCCTAAGCCTTTCTTAGGTACTAGAATTACATGTTTCAACCCACAACATGGAACCAGACTCCAGTGAATGGCAGAAAGGGGTCTGGAGAGGGGCTCAGGTTTGATCTGCTGCAGCAGTGGTGTAGTTTGAAGCTCAAGCTAAAGGGTTCCAGCTGCAAGTCAAACCCAGGAATGCATCCTGCAAGATCTGATTTTTCTGTAGGGCTGGTAACATGAGCATTCAAATCACTGCCTTTGAAGCCCTTGAAATCCATAATGGCCACAAAGTGAACATGTAACAACTACATTTCAATTACCAAAGGCTGGTCAAGTACCTGTTTTATTCTCTCCAGTAACAAAATTCCCATCAACTTCAAAGGGATTGGGATTCACTCTGCAGTGCAAGAGCTGGGTCCAACGAAACAGGAGATGTAACTCTGGGATGAGGTATTTCAGCTTCAAAAGGTGCAGACAGAAAAGCAGGATCGAGCTCTGAGCCTTAGGGCTGCTCTACAGTCTGCATTTTTTCTGCAGCTCCAGGTTAATAAACTGAGGGAGATGCCCTGACTGAGCACTGGAATCTGCTTTGCTCTCCCTCCTTTTCCAGGGGGAGGAGACCTGAGCAGCCCCTGGCTCCCAGTGGCCACCTTCAGCTCCCACTGAGCAGGGTTTGTCACCTCAAACCTGGACTGGATGTCCTGCTGCTCTCACCCTGCTCAAGTCAGGCACTGGCTTTGTAAAACACCCTCCCAGGCTTTTGGGTGAGTGAGCCATGAAGTCCAAACAGAAGTTGGACATGAGTCACTGGACTTTGAGCTATGCACTTGAAAGCTTTGAGGCATGTTATACCAGTTAAAACATCATCAGTGTTTGTGATATTTGGGACATTTTTGTTCATGAATGTACTTGTTTGCCTAAAGTGAATAACTGATGCTGTGTGCCTGAAGAATGCTGTGCACGCCTTTTTATCGAGGAGATGTTGCCAGTTCGAAGAGCCTGCCTTGCAAGGAAAGATTGGAAAAGTCAGAATATTCGATCACTCAGCCTGATTTCCTACAAACACCTGTAATAATATCTTCAGTCTGACAGAGATGTAATTTCTGGCAGTCCAAAGTCTAGTGGCATCTCAGCTGCTGCAAAGGAAGGGCTGGGCCCTCGTTCTCGCTGCCAGGGTTGTTAGGTTGAGCAGGTGGATGGGGGAGAGGTTCTACCCTGCAAACACTTGAGCTGTTGAGGGGCAGGATTTCAGGAATAATCTGCTGGGGGTGCAGCTGTTGCTCTGGAAACACCTAAGCCTGTATTTTTCACTGACAATGAAGTGCACACAAGAGATGTTGCAGGTTAGATACCTCCAACCTGTCTGAACTCGTGAAGTCATTAACTGCTGAACTGCTCATACCTCTGCTTGAAGTGAGCTGAGGGCACCATCACACCCTCCAAACTGGAGGCTCTTCTGTGGTTTAACTGAAAATCCTGCCTTCAGCACATCTCACAGAGGAAAATCTCTCCAGTCCCCCTCAGCCTGAGCTTTCCAGCTCGCCCTGTGCTGCTGTGTGGCTCTGGGAGCTGTCCTGCTCTCTGCTGTGTGTGAGATGATGCTGAGCTGCCCCTGGCAGCAGCTGCTGTGCCTGGGGCACTGCACAGCCTGGAGAATTTCACCTTCAGGTCTCCAAAGGCAATTCCAGCAGTGCTTCTGTGTCAGGAGAGCCCTGGCAGAAGGAAACCCAAAGGCAGCAGAGGTTTCCCTGCCTGCGTGGGGGGGAGGGTTTGGCTTTGTTTTGCTCTTGTTGCTAGCAACGTCAGATGGGGCTGACTTTCCAGCGGCTCAGGATGAGACAAACAGCCAAGGAAGCATCAAAGTCAATGGGTGTTTTTTGATCAACACTGGAGAGAGTTTGTTTTCTTTCTCCACTTGCCCAATGACACACTGACTTGGATGACTGGGCTGTGACAGAGCCGGGTGGAAAATGTCAGTGGAAAAATGCAGAAAAAGAGCAAATATTTGTACAAATGGTAGTGACAATATTTTTACCTTTGGTCAATCCAAACCAACAGGAATATTTTTTCAGGACAAACTGTTCAAAACTCACCACAGCCTGTGCCAAAATGTATGCAAAAGGGGAATATGCATGAACACTCATTAAAAATAGTGTTGCTGTGGTGAATATGATGCAGTAAAATTGCATCTAGTCTTGTGGCTGGAACATCTGTATAATTAGCAAGATTCCTCACCTCTTCCAGACGGTGATTGATGTATATGCCCACCCTTTGCATATGGTTTTTTTCCTTTAGGAATAGGAATTAGTGGAGGAGAGAGTTTGCAGAAGCATTTGCTGCTCCCCTGCAGTACCCTCCCATCCTCTCTAAACAAAGTTGTAACAAACTTTTGGATGCACCATTGTAAAATGAAGATATCAGATCTCATTCTGACTCTGTCAGTAAGATTCCTAGTGGGCACCTCACTCATCAGGACCTGAGGGGAGAAGTTCCCTGGCATCTGATGAGGAAGGTCATTTACCCAAGAACAGGTTCCTGGCAGCTCCCCAGTGCCCTGGCACACAGGTTGGTGCCTCCTCCTCTGCCAGCACATCTACAGTTTCTGCTCTTCCCAAGACTGGAAGGTGATCCCTGCAGGCTGGCACCTAAATAACCCACTCAAGAAATACAGCAAAGGGAGGCTGCTGCCTCTGGAATGGCCTAAGAGGGAATGAACTGAAATGCTTAGGGTAAGCAGGACGTCTGGTGGGTCCTGTGCACAGCTCTGGCTTGTTGCCTTCTCCTTTAGGGAAGACCTGGTTAAAATGCACAGTTTGAATTACCACTGTTTGATAAAAATAGATTAGTTTTAGCACAGTCCCCAAACACTGCAGATAATTGCATCATTAGGAATGCCAGGAGAGCCATGAGTTTTAAGCTATAAAATCAGAATTTCAGATGTGGAAGGAAACACACCAGTGGTTAAATATTTTTACCATCCAGCTAAGCTGGCAGAAATTCTCACCAATAAAAAAAGTTGACAAGGTTTCCTGACATATTTCAATTTTTTTCTGCATTTTTATTAGCTCTTATAAAACTATAAAGCCAGAGTCCTGATTATACTTTCTTTTCTTACCCTTTTGGACTTTCCACTTTTTAAATCCCTAGTGTTTCTCTTTTCATAAACCTAAATTAGGACTGTAGTATTATTAGCCCATATTCAGTAGTCCTAAAGAATAACTTCTGACTAGAATGTGATTGTAAATACTTTTCACATAAATAAATGCAATCTCATTTTTGGTAGGATTTGTATGTGAAAGAAATCTGCAAATGAAACTAAGTGCCTTTGATAAGTGGTTTGGGATTGCTGATTAATTGGAACTAAAACCAGATGAGAAAATTGAACATATGTTCTTATTCAAGTTCCCTGGAGGATTTGTCAGGGAGCTTGGCATACATTAATAATTGCTTGGAAGGGATTTAATAGCTCATCTTGTAGTTTTGCACATGCACAACAATCAGTCAATATAAAAAGCATGGTGTCATCTGTCTTTGTTAATTAGGGAGCTCGAATGCCTTTGATAATAAGGGCTAGTAATTAAGCTACAATTCCAAAGGAAGCGTTTGGGTTTGCCACCTCAGGATCCATCAGAGGCAGGAGGAAGGGGGGAGTACTTCCAGAAATCTTGAAATATTCCTGGTTTATGATAGTTTTTCTGCGCTAGCACACGGCCAGGCTACTGAGTGCTCCCAGAGGCCAGAGCAGGAGTGCTGGGGATGCTCCCTGGGCCATGGTGAGGCTCCTGTGCCCACACCACAACACACAGGAGCTGCTGCAGCAGCATCGCTGGGATCCCCTGCACGCCCCAATGCCAAACCCAGCCAGTCCTGCTGAAGGCACCGAGACCTCCGAGAGCACCGGCTGTGACTCCCTGCAGGAACAGGCTGTGCTTGTGCCCTCAGCAGGGTCTCCCTGTGGCTCCCTCACCTTCCCGGGTGCTCCTGCAGGACCTGGTAGACGCTGATCTGGAAGGTTTCGTTGTCGAAGCGCTCGCGGATGTAATCCTTGTAGATCCTGAACTCGGCCGCCGTCACCGCCTCCCCCTCCGGGATCCGCGAGAGATCAAACCTGAACTCTCGGTAGTGGCAGCGCTGATGGTGGAACTCTCTGTCATGCTCCACTGAAACAGAAAACAGCCCATTAGGCACCTGCTTTGTTCCCCTTCCCCTCGCCAGCCAACACGCTCCGAGCTGCCGCAACAGAAAAGGGCGGGAATATCTGATGGCAGCATCTCAGATCACTAAAGCACAGAGGAAATACCTGCCTCTATCTGGGCTATTACGGGCATATATGTGTTTATCAGGCTCCCTTTGGAACAGTTTCACAGCTGGCTGGCACAGGGGGCCATTGTGTTTTAATGATTTTTGGCAGCTTTGTGCTCGACAAGTGACTCTGGACATTTGCCACCGATAACGACCGAGCTGCTGTGGGTAGGAGCTGAGACAAACAGATGGGGCTTTTCAGGAGTGCTGGTTCTTGGCCTGGCTCTGCTCCTGACAGTCACACACACACACATACCCACACACTACAGACACAAATTCCAGCCCTTGAGGCTTTTCATGCCAGTGACCCACATTCGGTGCCAGCTGAACTCATCACAAGCTCACGACTCCGCTCCGTAGGGTCAAAGCTTTCATTTTAAAGGATCTTTAGTGATCAGGGCTGTGAAGCAACTGTTCAAAGTGAGGACTTTCTTTCTTCCACCTCCCAAACCCTGACTGTGAAATAACAAGTGCAGATCCTCCCAGGCTGGTGTTGGGATGTGTGCTATCCCACGGGGTGACAGGCCGGCCTGTCCCCTGATGGACAGCTGGTGGTCCCGGGTAGCTCTGCTTGTGGCACGGAAGCAGGGTCAGTGTTGGGAGGAAACAAAGGCTTCAAGCCAGTCCTCCAGCAAGGGGGAGGAGAGGTGTCAGTGCCCCAGCCCAACACATGAGGCAAGGCACCCTTCTTGGAACAAATTCCAAACGAAACAGACAAGTCAGACAAAGGAAAAGGGGGAAATGGAGGTACAAGGGGATGAACTGACTCGCCCAAGGTCACAACGCATGACATTTTAAGAGCTGAGGTTTGAACCAGGGACTTCCTATATGTCCCAGTCCTGTCGTCTGTCCACTTGACCTCTCTGCAGCTTGAGTGCACAATTCAAGTAGTTAGCTCTGAGATTTCCTTGGCGAAGAATGTGTGTCTTCCTACAGGCCTGATTTTCTTCTGGCAGCAGCAAATCCATTGTGTAAATCCATTGACTTAAAGGGAATTACTCCTGAAAAAAGAGGCATTTCAAGCCCAGGTCTGGAAAGTGCTGTTTAAATGTACATCTCTGCATGGTACCAACACAGATCAGCCCTGGCCAGGGTGTCCCCATGGCAGGGACAGAGCGTGGGGAGGCTCTGGGAGCAGGGCTGTGTCCAAGCACGGAGCAGGTTCAGTGCTGCTTTGCTGGCTGAGGCTCAGCCGCTGGCCATGGACTCTTCCTCCTCTCTCACATCCCTTCTGTGAGGAGTCCAGTTTGCCACTGTGTGATTGCTGCTCAGGGAAATGCTTCTGAGCTCTTACTCATAGCTGGGATTCATCTTAGAGGAGATTTTTAGGTATGAAACCTCTAAACTTTCCAAGACAAAGGTGGCTAAGTTTAGCAAATGGTTTTATGTGTAGAGCAGTCTCTGTTGCACCTCTACTAAAACATCTCAGGGGCAACATTTAGTGTCTCTTACCCTGATGTGGAGGAATATTGTGAATATCCACCAGTGTTTGTGAAAGACTTGGCAGGCTTCAACTGCCCTGGACGTGCTAGCAACACTATTAAACGAGCCTCAATCCCTTTCCTCCAAAGTACTCCTAGCAGAACAAGATATAAAGAGCATAATTTCAGTTTTAAAGGAATTTATCTGCAACTAAATCAAAATGGAACGACAAATACTTTAATATGGAATCCCTCCTTTAACCACAAATGTAGAAGAATGAGTATAATGCTGTGTGGGTTTAGTTGCAGCTGTTAGCAGTAGGATGTACAAATATGATTTGCTTCCAAAGACATGGGAAGGCTGAACTTCCAGAGGAAGGTGGGTGCAGTTTTTCAGTATGTGTGTGATGACATCTACATCAACCAACACTGGCCTTTAGCTGCACTTTATACACAAGCTCTGACAACAAGCACATGAAGATGAAACTTTTTGGGGTGCTGCTAAAGTTCAGAGCAATTCCCACTGCTGAGCCCTAGAAAAAAATGTGTCGTGTTAGTATGAAAAATTAACAGCCAGGGTCATAAAATAAAGAGCCCCAAAGTTTGAACTTTCCCATGCTTTGCAGATGTTTGGATATAGGGTTTTGGCCTGAGCCATCTTTAGTGTTAAAGCAAACATTCCTGTGGCTATAGTCATTAAGATCATGAAAATATGTGGATATGTAACTGAAGAAAGAATCCCAAGAAACCCTTCAACTCAGTGTTTATTGTTTTTCCCCTTTTTCTTTGCACTCTGGACCTATCTGCTGACCCAGAAGTAACAAATCCTTTCAGAACTAATTTATGAGAAACACTGACCCTGAATCAACATCTGTTAGATGACCGCAGTAAATCTTATTACATAATTAAACACCAAAATCTATGTTAAAATAACGTTAAGGGTCTGACTCGAACTCATAAAAGCAAGACTCTTCATTATGAAGGCTGAAATCCTATCCCTCAGTCATGCTGCTGTGTGCTGGTATTTGGGAACATGTGGTACAGTATATCTGATCAAGCACTTTTTGTAGACCCCTGTAATACCTTTAGCACAACAGCACGGGGTGAGCAGGGGAGCATTCAAGGAGCCTGAGTTTCCTGGGTTTGATGGGTGTTAGACCTTTGACAATGCTGCAACTGGGTCGTTTCCAGTTAATTACCTGAGGAGCTGGAAGGGGGAGAGTGCGGGGAGAGCTTAAAAAAAAGGCAAGGGGGAATAGTGGTATTTTAAGTGTTCACTGAAACAGTCAGGAGAGTTGCTGCAGCTCTTTGGATGTGACTGTAGTTCCTCCATTACATTTATAAAATCCATGATCCCTATTGACACGATGACCATGAGAAGAACCTTTTGGTCATCCTTGAAGGACTTAATCTCAGCTGTTTATTCACCATTAATGTTAAATTAACGTTAAATGCTCCCTTAAAACACATCAAGCATTTTGAATATTTGCTGGATATGCTTCATAGCCCTTCTGCCCACAGAACTTCAACTCATCTTTGTCCCAGGCTCATAGTTCTCACAAATCTACTACTCAAAGGCTTTGGTGAATGGTTTTAGCCCAGATGCTAATTTCAAACATTGGAAATTCCAGCTCACAATTCAAATGCCTTGGCAAGGCAGCCGCTTGGAGAGGAAGCCAAAGCTCTGGATGTGCAATCAAAGGTTGTAAAATAGGAAAAGGAAAAACACCCTTGAAAAATAATTCTGCTATGAAACAGACTGTGCGCCTTGACTGTGGGAAAACAGGGCATTTCCTCTCCTTAAAAACCATCCAAAGTCACTCACAGGTGATGTGTGTGAGCCTCTCCTCATTCTTAGAAGCACTATTGCATTTCGGAGGCACAACCACTGCAGACAAATTCTAACTTAATTTGGCCTAATTTAACACAGGGCTTAATCTGGCCTAACTAAAAGGCTTAATTTAACACAGGGCTCAAAAATGGCTGGTGTAAAATAACCCTTGGCATAGTGAGTGTGGTAGTGATGGTGGATGAAGATCATGAGACACTCCCTCTGGCATCGTCCTTGGGAAAGGTGGAGACAGTGGGAGCTGAGAGCTGTGGGATGGAGGAGGACATCAGATGCATGAGAAAATAAGCAAGACACCAAAAACCGTGGGGGAACAATTAAGGTGATGCAGCCAAAACAAGGAATATCTCAGGCTGGTGGTTATCAGTGGCTTGGCCACACCTGTCACAAATATGCAAGTCAGATCAGCCCCTTTGAAAGCCTGGCCTTGCCTATCTGAGCAGGATCTGAGTGCTGCTCTATCTGACACAGAGAGGGCTCCCAGCTCTCTGAAGTCCTTTGTGTCTCCAAGCCTCTGTTGTGGCCTGATGGTGATGCAAGAGGGGGCAGGACACAGTTGTGCAACTGACAGGGATGGTTAAAAGCAAACAGGATGGGTACATGTGCTCAGGTGTGAGGCAGCCAGGTATCAGATCCAAAAAGATGGGAAAGCTGGAGATAAAACGTCAACAAATACTGGGTGCTTGTTCTGGCGTGTGCTGAAGATACAGAACTTAAAAACATTAGCAGACAGGGATGAAACAGCGTGGCTGGTGATATTTAGAACTTGCAGCAATGCAGTTAAAGCCTGTCCCAAAAAAATAATGTTGGACAGAAAACCTTGAGGTCCTGATTTAGCACCCCAAGTGCTCAAACTTCCAAAGCAAATGACACATCAGCATAAAGCTGGAAGCTTCAACTGATCTCACATTTGGTCATTTTCACAGCAAAGTATGTTGAGGTTAGAAATAAACTAACTCAAACTCTTCGTAGCTCCTTTGTAAATCTCTGCTGGCAAGTGCAAAGGCACCCTGAGCTCATTCTGCAAACCCTGGCTGGGCCTTCGGGGTGGTGTCAGGGATTGCTGATGGGCCAGGCCTGGTTTACCAGTCCTGACACAAGGATTATGCTGAGGCACAGCTTGCAGTGTTTTTATTGCTCCCCACACATCCCAGCACGGCAGCACCATGCCAGCCACCAGCCCCAGGTGTTCAGCAAAGGACTAGTGAATCACAGCAAGATTTTTTTCCAAGAATGACTGTGTTAAAAATAATTATTATTGAAGCATTAAAGAGCTTATCTAAATGTCAGGGAAGTCAGTAGAAATATTTTCATTAATTTCAATGGATTTCACAGGAGGCCAATCTCCCTGCTTAGGTATTTTTACTCTCTTGTTTTCTGAAGATGCAAAAAACCTGCATTTCAGAAAGAAACTCAACATCAGATGAATAGACTCCGTTCTCAGGTTGCCAAACTGGGAAAGCTTTGGCAATTCCACACCTCTTCTTCCCTGGCACATTTGAGTGATGCACTTAGAATACACTTTGAATATATAAACAAGTAAAATCTTGAATTTTCGTGTTAACGCTTTCACCTGATAATATGTTAATTGTTTTTATAAGGCACTTTGAGAGCAGTTGTCTCATTTATTGTAGTGCTTACAACAATTAGAACTACTTGCTTCTCATTTACAATGGAAAAAGGCACCAGAAGGAATGTGCAGCAGGGTGTCTGTAACTTCTTCACTCCCAAAAAAGGCCAGAAGGGATTTGTAAAGGACTTTAATCTCAAATAGATTAAAGGTCCTGAATTCCTGAGACTGAAAGATAAGTCAAAGGAAAATAGATTCCAAAAGACAACACCCCCTTGCCTCAGCCTCCAAGCCAGGCTGCTGCTGAGCCATCAGCAGTTGCTTGAGAAGCCCCTCAGAGCTTCGGATGCCAAAAAAAATCTGCCACGCTCTGGCATTAAGGTCTAACAGGTTTTCAGAGTCTACCTGTGTGGTGAGTTTAGAGGGCAGGAAAGTCTTTATCTGCTTTCCCTCCAGCAGCTGCAGAGCTACAGAAAATGAGCACTGTTCCTTCAGAGGTGGCCGAGGGCTGCCTGGCTTGTCCTGAGATCCAGGGTGGAGCTCAGCCTCAGTGAACTGAACTCTGACTGACGCATTTGCATCCAGCAGGCCAAAGTCTTATTTAAATTTTCCGAGAAAATTTACCTTTATTTCCCTCCATTGTCCCTCCCGAGACCAAAGCCAAAGCTTCAGGAGCTCTGTTGCATCAGTTCAGTGCAGAGATTCCCAGCAACCAGCCCCACCTGAGCCCCACCAGCCCTTCCAGCCCGTGTCTCACCGGGAAGCTCCACTCCTATCTCCTGCCTCACCCTCCTGTCTCCCTTGGGAAGTGTATTCCAAAATTTCCCCTTTCCCAGGTGATCTTTTGGGTGGGTCCTGTCCTGTCCCAGCTCCCCAGAGCAGCGTGGCAGGAGGACCAGGGACCTCCCAGCACGGCGGGAGGGAGGCCAGGGCCACCCCTTGGGCTCGGGGCTCGTGGTGGTGCTGAAATTGAGCTGTAAATTTTCGGGATGCCAAATTCGAGACCTCTTGATGGGCTTCTAATTAACAGGCATTAAATGTTCCCTCTATAAATTGCACTTCTTTGTCTCTAAATTGGTGGATAAAACCATGGCACTTATGAAATATAGGCCTTTTCTCCTTATGTTGCTGAGGTTCAAGAAGGAGGAAACCAATTAGGGGAAGGATCCAGCGGTCTCTGCAGCTGAAAGAGCCTACTGGGCTCAGCAGGATGCCTGATTGAGCAAGAAATGTGAGGTCAGTCCTTATATTTTTCTGAGGAAAAGGGGGACTATAATAAAGATTATTGCAATAATGTCATGCCAGGCCACAGCCTGCAAAGGCACATGTTTCCCTCCTCATTGTCCTTGACAGCAAGAGTTACAGGGGCAGTGGCAGGAAATTTATAATGGCAAGAATTTGGGAATGCAAAGTTCTGTGATTGGTTTTCATCTGTTTCATTCTCTCGGCTTCATGATTTACATGCTGACATTAGGCAGCTAAAGCAGCAGTTACAGAAATAATTGAAGAAATAGTTGAAGAATATAAATTGGGAGTTCTATAAATGGAGTAGAGCAAATGTCCTGGGGTGTGTGATGGGTTATATTTTAATTTCTTTTTTTTTAAAGAGTGATAAAAACAGTACTTGGCAGGCCTTTTACATGGAATAGTTGCAGCTCTCCAAGTCATCTAGAAGCTAGTGCAGGTTTTTGGAGAAACCTAAGGAAAAACAAATACAGCCTAGATTCTGATCTGTGACATAAGCTTACTAGAAAAATAGCCTGTGGTTTTTCTATAACTCATTAATGCATCCCATCACGGGGGATTGCTGCCATCCTGGCACTTCTGAAAACACAGCCTGTCCTTGAGCCACAGGCTCAGCACCCCCAGATATCTGGGGGGCTCTGGGCTCATCTGCCCAAGCCCACCCCGATGCCTTGTCCCCGTGTGCCCTTTGCTGAGGGGCTGCTCTGAGCCAAGGCAGAGCTCAGCAGAAGGGAACCTGCACCCAGCTGCTCTCTGCTCAGGGACCCATTTTACAGCCAAGTAGAGGGAGGAGAAGGTGATAAACTGTTTTCTTGCGTGGTAAATTCAGTGTGTGCCAGGGCAAAGTCCTGCCCCATCCATGGGTGGAGAGCGGGACTAATGCACTAATTTCAAAGAAGATGAAAACCAGGCTCCATAAATCCCCATCCCCAAACCCAGAGGTTGGAAATTCTTTAGTGCTCACCCTGCAAAGTGATCTGGGGTAAGCATTTTTGCTTCGAAAAGGGAAAAAAAAAACCCTCTGGAGTTAATATTCTCCCTTTAGCCATCACTTCATTTTTTCAGCTTTCAGCATGGAGCTGGTATTGCCAGCAAGACCACCTAGCCACAAACCCAGCAGGGAGCTTCCAAAATTCTTCTGAACACTGACTCCTTGTTATAAATTGAAAAGTGGTAATAGCAACAGTGCATATCACATCTGTGCCAGGCTTCAGGCCTGGGAAGCAGCAGCCTCCCTACTGCAGAACACAACTTGGAAAGATCCTTTCAGTCCACACATGTATCAGCATTAGCCATTTCTTTGTCAACAAATCCCTTAATACGTAGCCTTTCTATCATGTACAGATGTCCAAAAAATAATGGAATACTGTAGTACAAGATTAAACACTTTAATGTCAGCATATGTGTTGCATGACTCTGAACAATGGTATCATTGTGCGTGTGCAAACAGCCGGGCGAGGGAAGATGGGTTTAATTATCTCCCAAACAGCAGCAAGTTCTTCCTCACTAAGTCAAACTTCAGCTAGCAAGGGCTGCTCAGGACAGAAAATGGTGTTTCTCCCTTCCTGGTGTTCCTAAATTGGTGTTCTTCCAGTGCTGGGGTTGGTGTTGTACCCAGGCCAGGCAGGGCTTCCGAGCGCGGTGCGGGAGCCACCTGCTTCCCCAGGAGCCACATGCCACCAAGGAATGTGGTGTGGGGACCAGAGGATGCTGTGAGTCACCACATCCTCCCGCCCCGTGTCACCCAGGAGTCCTTTAAGTTAAAATTCCCAAGTATGGTAGATGGCAAAGGGGGAAACAGTCACTGGGAAGGAAATGACCGAGAGAATCGTGCCTGCTGCTGTCTGAATTCAGAGACATTCCCTGCTGGGATTTCTCTGCAGACACTTGGAGGCAATGCTGGATGGTAAAACCATTTCTCTTTAAAGAACATCCATGAAGTTTCTGGGCAGGTTATGCACAGGTAATCCATTTTCTTTCCCGAGTGTACCCTGATGGGTGCCCGCTCAGGCTGTGGTTTCTCTGCTGAAAGCAGAGCCAGACGAGATGAAAGGTATTGTGAAAAATTTACACGTGGGACTGCTCTGAGAACACAAAACTCTCCTAATAGTAAACAGACCAACGGTGGTGTGACTCCTGGTGCTGTTTGCTGTGTCTGCATGTGTATCTGGGGAAAGCAAAGTTAAATAAGCAGGGAAGAGTTTTGTTTCTACAGAATACCTTATTCACAGCCCTGTCACGTGAAACACAGCAGCACATGGAGCTGCAATCCATCTGCAGCTGCTGTAATGCACTGAGGATTGCTGTGGGATTTGAGTGGTGTGAGGGAATGGAGACTTCGGGGAGGGGTAACAGGGAAAAGAAAAAAAAATGGGAGTTCATGAAGTTGTTCCTTTTGGCAGACTCCCTCTATTTCTACCTTCATCCTCCTGGAATCCACTATAAGGAAATCTCCTGCAGGGCCTCCCTCTCCAGACACTCAGATCCTGTTTCTCTTCCTCCTTTCACAGCAAAGGGGGAACCCAGGACAGTGCTGACCCTGGAATTCGCCCCACCAGCTCTCCCATTCCCAAAACCTTGTGGTGGCCGTTTTCCAGAGAGGCAAGCTGGGGACTGTGGTGATGCTGCAAATCCCGTGTCCCCCAGCTGGCCAGTGTTGTGGCCATCACAGATGGCTCTCGTGCTGGCTCTGGGAGCAGGGTTAACCCAGGCTGGTGTTCACCCCTGACAGAGCAGGGCTGTTGTGTCTCTCTGTACCTGAAAGATGGGATGCACCAGGACAGCAGCTCCTGCAGGGACCGTGGGTGCACAGGGCAGGCTGAGGTCAGTGCACAGCACCTCAGCTCTGCTGCTCCACACCCTGCTCTAGAAACGTCCCTGCAGCCAAACCGAGCAGTGAGCAAAAGGACAGGCAGAAGCTCATCATTGCTTCTGCTTTCTTTTCTCTGTCTGCACAGTGGGGAATGACACAGCCTGAGAGCAGAGGCATGCTGCTGCCTAACACATCCCCCAAATCCTCTGGGTGCAGCTGTGGGAGGTATGTGAAGATGCAGGAGTACATTTTTCTCTTCCCCTTTGAGCAGAGATGATGGCTACATCACACTGCTCACTCACTCTGTAATTCAGGGGACAGCAAGGCTGCTTCCCTGGTGCTGTGGAATCAGGGAGCTGCATCTGGCCAGGCCAACTTCCCAGGAAAGCTGTGCCAGGGTTAGGTGTGAATTGCAAGTCACACATTTTGCCAGGGCATCCAAGGGTCACGGAGATAGTGGCAGTCTGGGGAGGATTCCTGATGAGGATCAGGCTGAGGTGGCAGCCACAGCACAAAAAAGGGAGGAGGAGAAAGCAGGAGGGTGATGGGTGTCTCAAGGGGGAAGAGGTTGCAGAGCACAAAGAGGGAGAAAAGTTAAGTGGCAATAAGGTTTATTGAGAAAAATAATCCCCCAGTCCAGACACTTGACCCAAGGTGCTTCCTGCAACCTGCTCTGAGACTGAGCAGGTCTCAAAATATCACTGATGCAAAAACCAGCAGCCTGCCCTGAGTGCTTGTACACACTGAGCAAATGGAAACATCCCCAGACCCAAGGAAGGAGAGAGAAGTGGCTGAGCAGATCTGGTCAGAAATAAACTGCATTCAGCCAGGGGAGATAAGAGGCAGCGAGAGACTGCTACAGGCAAACCTAAAATGGGGAGAAAAGCCCACAAGGGAAGGACTTGCAGGAAAATGAGAGCCTGCTGGGGGCACAGGCACCTCAATCTGCAAGTGGCGTGTGCAGAGGACATGCAAATTGAAATCAAATCTTGTTGTACTAGTTCTTCAGTGCAATGATTTGATCATGCAGAGATGTAACAGGATCATTTTTTCCCCTTGCATTCCAGTACCTACACTGGGGTAAATAAGTCTTATTTGATACATTAGCTACTATTCATAATAAGCAGCCAGAGTCAGTAATTTTGGGAAGGTCACTGGCTGAGCATCTCTGATGTGTTTATACAAAACAGACAGAAATGGCTAAAGGTACCACTGGTGTCTGGAGAATGAGTTCCAAATCTTCCCTCCAGGGCCAAAAGAACTTTATGAAACTTTTGTGCTCATAATGTGATGCTTTTCAGTTAAGATGCTTATATGTTAATTGTCTTCTACTACATGATTTTTTTCCAAGCTGCTCTCTGTTTTTTAGTACTATTGCAATATCATTGGACAGCATGAAGTTACTTAAGACAGCAAAAGATTCAACCCTTGAAAAACTGATAGAGAAAGAAGGACTGGATTCTGGACTGGTACAGCTGGTTTAAGGTATTTTAGAAGTAAATGAAATCAAATGAGAATTTATAATCCTTCCTGAGGTCTGGATTCCATCAGACTAAACTCATTAGGCATTAAGGTGCAGGTGCAGCTAAATAAAGGATTGTTCTGCTTTTCTTAATGCCGTAGATTCACATCTTGAGTTCAAAATAAAAGTCTTTTAAAAGCACATGTATATGTTGTGCATCTACTGGCAACACTTGAAAGGGAAAGCTCAGCTGATGGAATCTTCAAATGCCTCATTTTTGCCAAAGGAGTGTGCCCATTTCTGCACCAGCTGTGCTGAGGGACACGAGTGGGGAAGCGACTGGACATCGGCCTCTTCGGGCTTATTCATTTCATTTGCATGAGACTTCCCTTCATCTACTGAACAGCTGCCCAAATAAATAGCAGAAATCTAATTAATCCTCCTTTAATATTGTATTGCCACAACAACTCCAGCATCCCCCCAAATGCTGCAGGAGTGTGGGCCTACACCTGCACAGGCTCCCTGGGAGGAGCACAGCAGGAGTTGCAGGGAATCCAGCCTTTCTTGTGGTTTACTGGGATAAAAGGAAAATAATTAAAAACCAGTTTCCCAGGTTTGAAGCCATACAACTTGCTGGATTTCTCAGCTGAAATCCCAGATTCTGGTGCTGTCGAGAGAGCAGTTTGTGGGATAGTACAAAATAAGCAGCAGATATCAGGCATGAGGCCACCAGATAAGGATCTCAGCCTTTGATTGTGATCAGCAAAATCTCAGCTTGGAATGTACACACTGAGCTGTGCCCCAAGACCACGACCAGCTGGGCCTTTTGAGCTTGTCTGTGCACTGACAAACATCTGCAGCTCTGGGCCAGGAGAGCTGGGAGATTAGGGGACAGCAAACTATTGAGGGGAAAGGTCCTGCTGCCCCAGAGGGGAAATCCCAGCCAAAGCAGTGCTCTCCTTGCACCCAGGCTGTTACAGCCACTGCCTCTTTCTCAGGTGTTCTGTGTGTGGGAGGTCCAGTGGTATTAACACAGTTTATAATTATTAGACAGAAATGAAGTATTTGGAGGGATGTTTTGGAAAATAACCATGAGAAACTTCACTTACTGCTTACAAAGACACTGTGGAGTGCCCTTCCTCATGCAAGCGTGACTTCATGACCTAGTTCACATTTTTCTTTGAGATCATCATGTTTCCTCTGTGCTGCCAAGAGAGGCGAGCTCAGGTGGGGCACTGGGTTTGGGACACAGGACCTGGAGAGGAGGTCACTGCCTGGAATGACCCTCCCTGCCAGCACCACACATCCTCTCACTGTCCTTTAGCCTGTGATGGGACTCATAGCTTATGCACAGGAGCTTTTTGCTTTCTAGGAACATTTGCTGTGCAACACATTTATTTTATTGAGAAATAGGCAGGCTGCTGTTTGTTCTTTATTAACTCTACACAGCCCTGAGAGCTAGGAGTGTTGAAGACCTGGGGGTTGCTGACATCCACATATACTCCTGTTTGCAGATGTAAAATGTTAGTGTCTCAGAGTGATGGCAAGTTTATACTGTTATTTCAGGAATGTCCTCAGGAAGATAAACATGATATATTCACGTGTAGGGCATGGGCACGTGCCTGTCCCCTTTACACTCTAAACGTTGGTGGCCCATGCCCCAGGCATAACGGCATCTGAGGGCGAGGCAAAGATTTATTTGCAGTTTAATTCCCACCCACGATCCCTTTTATACAAGAGGAATTTTCTTTTGGTACAAGATAAGCCCATCAGTGACATCAGCAGCACCTAGCCCTGCATACCATAGCCCTGCTGGATTCCTGACGCTGAGCCTCTCACTAGGGCTGGGCCCTCCAGGCCTCCTGAGTCAGCCCCTAACAACAGCATTTTCTGTTTTGTTTTGGTTTTTGCGTGTCTTCAAACACAATTTTGCAACTGCAGTTCTGGGGTAAAAGATCAGCTGTTGAAATACACCCTGGTGTCCTCGCGTGGGTCTGGCACGAGTGGAGGGAGCGCAGCTCTCGTCCTGTTGTGTGCGACTGGCAAAAATAGCACAGAAGTGAGCGTGTGGGGTTCGTGAAGGCATCTCTGAAGGAGCAGGAGCACAGAGCTTGTTGAGCTCTCTGTAGCTCTCACTTGCTGAGCTACAGCTGCCAGCCCAGGGAGGAGCCTCTCAGCGTATCAGACACGCTGGCTTGGATTTACCTCCCTCCTCTGCAGGATTCTCAGTGAGGCAGCTCTCATCTCACAGCTGCGGACTAATGAGAAGAATGACAGTTGCTGTTTGCTGGAGGAATGTTTGGGGTTTGCTTGGATGTGTTTCTGCCTGGTTCTGGATTCTTTTGTGTGTTTCTGGATTCCCTGTGTCAGGCTTTAACGCAGCAGAACGCTCAGAGTTTTCCGTGGGTATGGGCTCTAATATTCTGGTAATTTCATTACAGTGCATGCCATGGATGGCAGGAACTATTGTATGCAGAGGTCAAAGTTGTGTCCACGCCAATGAGAGAAGTTTTACACCACATGTCTGATTTGCTTCTCCTTTTCACCTGTCTCGGGAGACAAATGATTCATCACATAGTGCTGAAATATCTTCATCTCCTGATTTGGGCCAAGATTTAAGAGTAGTTGCCCCTAAGAGCTGAGGAAAAAGATCTGTGATGAATGATTCTTTTTCAGTTCTTCTCTCCTGCAGTTTATTACCAGTATATTTGTGTAATTAGGGGGCCCAGTAGTAATGTTGTTAAAATACAAGTGGGCACATTTATTGTTTCCTCCAAAAGGAAACAACCAGTCTCTAGCAGTTCTGGTTTTTCCCTGCCTCAACTGAACATTTACTGTTTTATGTAGCTAGCAGATTGAGGCTAAAGTTACTTCTTCCCCCCCCCACCCCTTTTATTTCTTTTTGTTAAAAAGAAAAGAAAAAAAAATCCCCTCCATTCTCTTAACAAATGCTGGATTTTTTAAGGATATGGTCAGAAAGGGGAGCTTAAACTCAGCATGTTTACAGTGCCACACAAGCTTCAGGAAAAGTGATGTGCAGTACCCTTTATTAACATCTAAAAAGTCCCTGTGGGGTTATAATGACTGCAGAGAAATAAACAAATTAAAGTAGCAATATTTTGTTCAGAATATTTTTAGCGATGCAAAAAACAGTCAGTTTTAACCTTGAGAACCAAGGGAAGAGCAGCTTGTGTTTAGAACAAATACAATTAGGAATGGATTCCTCTTAGTGCTGACTGATTCGTGGCATTACAGATAATTGTCTTATGTAAATAAAATGGTTAAAATATGGATACAAAAGGATAATACTCCAATGTAAGCACCAGAATTCAGAATTTCTAAATGACGGGAATTTTTATTCTTCCGTTTAAATGACAGACCTGAATTTGCTTTCCCTTGGGGTGCCAAAGGACTCAGTACAGTCAGTGGGTGTTCCAGACACCCACCAGGGAAACACAGCCAGCCCCATCCCCAGGCCTCACCCAGGAAGACACTCTTCTCTCTTTTAATCAGAATTAAAACTCCCAGCTACTCATACTGCATTATTTTATGAGCACTTTTTAGTACTTCTCCCAGAGCTCTTCTGGTCTCTTTTAAAAGGTTTTACAGCCACTGAGCTGTGGGAAGAACAATTGGTAAAGCCGAGGGAGCCCCCCCAGTGCCGAGGCAAGGCCCTGGCCAAAGGCAGGACTGGGCCCAGGGGCTGCAGGGCCAGAGTGAAGGCTCAGGCTGATTTACAGCCCCCAGGCTGGGCACAGGACACCCTGCCAGCTCCTCAGAGGGTGCCAGGGCTGGTGACTTCACCGCCGGGGTGGCCTGGGGCCAGGCTGCTGCAGCTGAGTGAGGATGCTGGGGTGACATCAGTGGGGCTGGGGTGACATCAGAGGGGCTGAGCAGGGCTGGGGTGACACCAGTGGGGCTGGGGTGACATCAGTGGGGCTGTGCAGTGCTGGGGTGACACCAGTGGGGCTGGAGTGACATCAGTGGGGCTGGGGTGACATCAGTGGGGCTGTGGGGGCTGTGATTCAGCCCAGCACGGGCAGGCTGCAGCAGAAGCACAGCAAACTCTGTGCTCATTTGAAAACTCTTGTGTGCAGCAGGGAAAACCTTCCAGGGTGATGCTCTGCTGATTATCTGCTCATCTGCTGCTCCCCCAGCGCTGAGAGAGCTCCTGCTCGCTTTAATTATTGCTTAGGGGGAAGCTGCCTTCCCTCTGCCCTCCTTTTCCTTGTTTTTTGTTGGTTTTTTTTAAGGAAGGTAGCTTTTAAGAGCTTGCCATGAAGATCTAAGTTCAGGGATTTTCTCTACTACAAAGCCTGCATAGTTTCCCAGGCCAGGTGGACCCGATAGCACTGACTGCATGCTGAAAAATCTCATCCCCACCCTTCAGGCACTTTAACTGTAAGCCTTTCCAGATACACTGGATAAACACTGTCAAAATGAACCTGAAAGGGTTGTTGTTGTTGGTTTAGCCCTTAAATAATTATGAGTTTGTCTGTCTAATTACAACATAATCTTGTTTAAACTTGGATGGTTATTTGCAGTATCTCTTAAATGAGGTGGAAGCAGAAACACTGAAGAAAAAAAAAAAAAAGAAAATTCACAGTTCTTCCACTTTAAGAGAAGGAAGAAAGGAGTTTTTACTCCTGTAAAACTTAATTCAACCTGACAACAAAATACTCTAACTTGGAAGCTACTGTGGTAGGGTAAGGATGATAAAGAATAGTGTGGAACCTCCGAGGTGCAACAGAAACTTAATCCTCCACAGATAATATTTTTCAAACAGTTCAGAAATAGTTTAAGGTAATTTACGGGAAGGCTTGAGTGACAAAGCACATTACTTGAAGTGCCTTTCCTTCACTAGGCACTTTCTAAATTCTTTCTCTTTCATTTCTTTACTCTCAGGAGACTTTTAAATCCAGTGAACCAAAACAACACTTTGTTTGTTGGTATAGCACGGGGCTGGCACAGATGGCAGACACTGCACCTGTTCCAATAAACTGGGGAAATGGAGAGATAAACCATAGCACTCATTAAGGGAATCCACTGAAACATGAACAATCTGTATTTTGAATATCTTCCAGGAATAAAAGGATAAATACATAAACAGACTTTGTTTTTACCATTATCAGTTTAAAATAAACGTTGTTTAAAGGGAATTTCACATTTGGTTTATGTACAAAGGCAGACATACCACTAAAGAAGTTATGATAATGCTTGATTTTCTTTAAAGGCAAGTGATTTTATCTAGCTGCTACTATTCTGCTGAAGAAAAATTACCTGTTGCCAGTTAAATCAGTTAATTCCCCTGTTCCTTAGTAGTGGCAGCTTTTTTTTTAGCTTTTGCATTTTCTCACGTTGAGTAATATCACATTCTTACAATCCAGCTCAGAATGATCAGAGGAACAACATAAACTAAAGTCCATCTGCTCATCTATTAATAAATAACTAAAATTATTGGGGGGTGTGGGGGGGAATTGTTTAGATCGTTAGCAACAAAGTTCCCTGCAAAACAGCCTTTTGCTGGGCACAAGGAATGTGCTGTGTAATATCTGACAGGTTATTAAAAAATCCTAAATGAGAAGAAGCATTGAGTAACAGTTCCTCAAAGGATAAATTTCTCCAAACATTTGCCTTGATCATCAGAGCTTGTGCTGTTCAACATGCCATACATCTCCCTCAATTTCTCTCTCTCACACACACAGCATTAAATACAAAATGTCATGAAAATTCCTAAGTATCATTTAATGTTGGCAGCCCTGCACTGCAAAGCCATTTATATAAAACTGTGGTTGGCAGCTCTCACTCTTCCATGGGAACAAATTAACATTGGCATTCCAAACACAGGAAAGTAAGGAAATTAGAAACACAGCTTATATTTGGCCAGTGCTTTGAAATACTGTACCATGCTACTGATGTCAATTAATGAGAAGCAGAATTTTGCGGAGAGGGTCTGGTTTTGAAACACATTAACACACGTTAAACATGTTTGCACAGGAACTGGATTGTAAGCATCTTGGTTCCAAAACAATAAAGCAATTACACTAAAACTTGTAGTCTCAAAGTTGCCATTAATTCAATCCTCAGTCTAGATCACTGAAGGATTTTCACTGATTTTGAGATGTCGATGGCACAAATGTTTAAAAGAAGGGGTAAGGCACAGTGTGGTGGGGATTATGCCCATGGTGGCTTCTCTCTTACCTGCTGTAAATCAGGTATATTAATGTATAAATAATGGACTTGTAGAACATACACCAAACAAAGGGGGGGCTCAGCAAACTTTGTGGTCCTCATCCATGAAACAAGGATTTCCAAAAGGGCTTTTTCAATTAGAATCAGTTCGATCTTTGCTACCTGCAAACCTTTTTTGCAGCAAAGATTTTTACTGACAAAATCTTCAACACCAAAAAAAATCTAGATGGCAGTTTATCTCCTGGCACAATTCCACTAGCTTCAGTGGAATTACTCCAGCACGGAATTTGGCCCCGCAGCCTTTACAAGGCGCTGTTTATTTGTACTATGATTCAGATATTTTGATACCAGGAATCTTTCAGCACTGAAGTTTCTCCATATGAAATATGTCTTGTATTAAGAAATATCAGTTTCACATTTTTGTCAAACATTATTTGCTAAATTCTGTTTGTTGCAAGGATGGGAATTCAGCTGTAGTTCAACAACATGGATCGGGCTAATAATAATGATAAGCAGTGACTAATAGGAGCTGGTTCATGTTTTGATTGTTTGCAGCAAAGGAAGCTTTCCTCAGAAACAATTTCAAGATTAGAAGAGAAAACTCTGTGAAGCTCAAGCAGAAACTACTGCATGCTCATTATTTCAACACAGGGGCACTTCTTTGGCCCAATTCTGCTCTCAGTGGTGCTCGTGTAAATCAAGAGGGAGTTTATGGGAATTACTTTGGACGTAGAGTTGTATAAATGAGACCACAGGGCCAGCTTCAGTAGAAATTTGACAATTTACACCAATGAAGACCTAGCCAAGAATTTTCTCTTGGGTTTCCATTTTTCCAAACTTAAGCATGTGCAGAACTTTATCCCTGTGATTAGTCCTTGTGTGTAGTCTCGTTTATTTCAAACAGTTGAGAAGGAAAATCTTCATCCTGAAATTAATTTAAACAGCTCTCTCATTTCTTTAGAAGTTTCTTCCATTTAGAGAAGAAATAGACATATATAAAATAGCATATTTTGTTTATATATAGTAATGGTATATATTTTTGAGATATATGTATAGTTAATTCATAAAAGTACTTTGATGTAGGCCCTAGAGAGGAGAACTGGAAAGGGTTTAAAATATCGTGGTCTCTTAATGCTGTATATCAACAGGTAGTCTCCTTATCTGGCATGCTATCAAAATTTGCTTACTTGTGTTCTTGCTCAGATGACTTCATCCATCATTGCAACTTCTCACTGGTATTCATCCAGTCAGGACAATTTAGAGGCATAAAACTAAACGTGTTATCATTTTAACCACGAATTAACAGTTTCCACATAAATATTAGCATTTCCTCACTTGGTTCAAGGACAGCAGCCCTAATGGCACTAACCGTATATTTGATTTAAACTAATTAAAAACAGGGGCTCTTGCAATTTAATATATTGATTTTACCAGTGGGACTTAAATCTTTTATAATAAGTGTACACAGCTGCAGCACTCACCCACCGCCACTCTCCAACCTAATCCCTGCATTCCTCCTGACAATAACATGACAGGATCCACACATCCCAGTATTAGCCTTAACCCCAGTGACACTGCCAGAATGTATTAAACTAAAACATCACAGTGTCCTATTTAAAAGGAGCCTGTCAACGGCTCTGACTGGGCTTTAATAGTTATAATCTTTTTTTTTAATTAATGTTTCCAACCACTTGTGTAACCTTCTCTCACACGTCTCTCCCCGCCGACCCGAAAATGTGTTTCAGGCTTCTTTCCAGGGAATGTAGTGCCTGGTTTTGTGCTGCCTGTCCAGAGGCCATTAAAGCTCCTTTGCAGGAGGGGTGCTGGGACACACACAGAGACACAGGCATGGCACAGCCGGGGCCACTGGGAGCAGGTCCTGCACGCTCCACTGGTGCCCAGCTCCTGTCACTGGCATCACAAGACCTGGCCATCAAGGCTTGTCACCTTCAAAGCCCTGTAAGAGCTGTTGTGTTTTGGCTTTTGAGCTGCAGCTCACAGAGGGGGATTCACCCCCCCCAGGACAGCCTGTGTGGGAACAGAGCAAAGACCCTGCTCTGGGATAAATCTGCTGTGTGCCAGCGGATGGGGACAATTTCCAGCTCCTTTTTCCTTGTGTAAGGACATCTGTCCTTGCCTGCTCCTTTCTCTGCTAGCAGCACACCCCCATGGCAGAGTAAATAGTTCCTGTCCTGCTCTGCTGTTTTACACCTGGAAATTAGAAAATTAATTAAATTCTCTCTAGGATGAGTCTGCCCATTCAGGGAATAGCTGCTGGTCACTTGCTGCATGGTGCTTCATTCCTTGGCTGCGAGCTTTCTGCCTCAGCCAGTGTTACACCACCAAGGGCTGCACATATCCACACTGCCCAAAACAATTATGGGATGTACCTGTTCAGGCTTGAGAGCTTTTAACAGCGTTAGGTGGAAGAGAAGAAAAAAAAAAGCCGAGGGCTTGGCCTAATGTATGGACAAACCATGTGATCGGGACCAGGCATCCAGGGCTAACTTTTAATCTGCTTTGTTTCAAGTGGGAAATATGTGAAGATCAAATAAGTTCAAATCCAGGTCAAATATCCTTGAAAATCTTTGATTTATACAAGCAGGAAAATGAGGTTTAAAAGAAGTGATTATGAAAGGGTTACTAAAAACACAGCTGTACTCGTACTCTTATATCTGAGGCTCTCCAAAGAAAAACTGTGTGACATCTATATTAACCTTTGGCTGTACACCAATGAAGGCCTGTAGTGAGCTGGAATGCAAGGCAGCCCCTTCCAAATTTTAACACAAGCCAGGTTACAGCTGCAAATGCCTGCAGCCCGTGCTCACTTTATAAAGTATTCCCCGAAGGAAATTTTTTAACTGTTATAGAATCTTTTTCTAATACCCTACAGTGTTAAAGCCTGTTATTAAAGGGCAAAGAGATGGTTCTCTATGCCAAACACTTGTCAACAAAAAGGATAGCCAGATGGTAAGAAATAAAAGGAAACTTGGGGGCTCTTCAGCTTCTTGATTTATATTAACAAAAGCCACTTTCAAGTGCTCCTTCCAAGAATGACTAATTCCCCCCCCACTTCTTTTTTGCCAGGATTAAACAACGTTGTTCATTTTATAATCAACCACGAGACAAATTAACAAATTGCGTATCACTTGTGCCGACTCTTTTAAAAATATTCTAAGCAAGTCTGTTTACCAAGGCAAGTTTACCAGCATAAGGACAACGCAATTATTTTTAGAAGAGAAGGCCTAAGTCATCTAGAGGATGTTTACTCCTTAGCTGCTGTTTATAAACTTGAAATTAAACTTGTGCAGAGAATGCTTTGCGTTTTTTCAGTTCCTAAAATGGATCCTTTTGTAAACTGTATTGGACAGGATCTGAAATTAAATTCCAAATGCTAAAATTATAGTAATAAATTTTACAAAATTAGCCAGTAATTAACTGGCTAACTTAATCAGACCACTGTGGCTAAATTCTCTTTTAATTTACAAATAACTTCCTTCTTGACACAACTCCATTCCCCATTCATCTTAACACAGGTGTAAGCTAAGACAAAATATAGCCTGTAAATTAACTGGTTATAAATCTAAATCTAATTAGTTGTCAGGATTTTACAGTAAGTAAAACCTTGCTTTAGTACAAAGCTCCCTAAAACGGAGCACCTGTATTCTGGTTCCTCCCTACCAATATCCAGCATAAATTTTTTGCACTAAATATAGACAGTATCTCCATAGAAATCAATGTATGGGGGGTTTCTTGTTGGGGTTTTTACTATGTAGCCCAGTAAGTCCTGCAATGTAGTTTTTTTAAAAAAATATTATTCCCTCTAAAGTTGTACAACTAGATGGATGAAGAATATGAATAAGGAAAAAGAAAGTGCTTTTGTAGATTAGCATTTGGAAGCCTGGAATTACCATTTTTTATTGGCTGAAATTTCAAAGTATTATTTCTTCACTCGCTTTTGCTTCCTCCATGCTAAAATGAAACTTTATTATGCTGTGACACTTCCTCATTGTGATGGCTCTGGTGTAGTAATAAAAGCCTACCTGTGAAATGCAATGCTCACAGAGTATCTCTTACAAAAGTAGGACACAGTTTACTACGGTCTGCATTTAGGAATTCAGCTCTGCTTTAAAAGGGATCATTGTGGAAAGTCTCCACAAAAATTCAGTTCTACAATAGATCTTCTAATTTTCCCTGAATGTCACAGAAAAGTGTACGTCTCAAAGCAGGTGTTGTGTTTGATTATATATGGAGTGAGTGGCTGCTCTAATTCATTAAAACCTCCATAAACAAGCCTGCCTTTGTCCTATAAAGATGAAAGAGCGATGCCTATAATGGGATGAAAGGTGTGCACGGCGATGAAGAAAGCTATTATAGATCTGTGTCCTTTTTAAACTCGTCCTGGCATGCACTGTTGACAAGGGAACAAAACAGCACAGATAAACCTCCAAAAAGTGCCCTGCTGGTCGTAATTCCACCTGTCCTTAAAACTACCAGGCTTTGCTTGTGCTCTTACTACTCCCTGACCATGCTGACAGCAATGAAATAAAATAATCATTCAGGATTTTGCATAAAGAACACTCTTGCATTTCTAAGCTGACACAAACCCTGGCAGGTTGAAATGAATGAATATATCCACTGCAGTCACCAAACTGCATCGAGATGTCGATTATCAGGCTTATACAGGTGAAACCTGCTCCATACAAAGTTCTCACATAGACACAGACGTATCCAAAATGTAACTTTTATTTCACATTTATGGATCGATTCCACTCCTTTGTATTCAAATCCATCAGTGGCCTAATTCTTAATTCTTTCTTATAACTCTTACATGAGCTGACAAGGAGACTCTTCCTTGCATCGGCAATGTGGGACAGGAGCAACGCAGTTTCATTGATGATTCAGTAAATTACTGCACCTGAGGAGCAGAGCTAAACTCCCTCCCATTATGTACTTACATGTTTCATAAGGCTCTTTCTACTGAAATGGAAAGCAAAGAGTGAATTTCGCTATTGTTATTTGAACATCTTTTGTCTTCTGCTCAGGGCTCTCCCTGCACTCGGTGTAGGACCCAAGAACCACGCAGAACAGTGTCAGCAAGGTCACCCTTATCTTCAAAGTCAAATATTTGACTGCTATTGGTACTTTTGACTGCTCAAATATTTGATTTTAAATGTATCATTGCTCATCGGCTTAAGTATCCAGCAGTGACTAGACAAACACTGTAATTCCAAATGGAAAGCACCAGCCCTCACAGAGCACAGCCCCCGGGCCAGATGTAATTCCGAGCTTCCCACTGTGAAGCTTATGGCAGTTAATAAGGAGGCGCAGCTCATGCAAACTAGAGCTCTCCCACATCGTCCCGTGGCTCCTTATCATGCAAGAATTGTGCCGGGATGGCTACCGTGTCTAATAATTATTAACGTGTGTCACAGAGCCTTTGCAGCTGCTGAGCTTTTCAAGTTAGTTAAAGTGCTGGGATTAGAGAGGTGGTGGTTTAGGTGGTGATTTAATCTTCGCTGCCTCTGAAGTTTCAGACAGTGGAAGTGTCCAGAACAGTGACATCCATAAAGGTGTTAATGGATTTATTGGAGATGGGGGTGTGTAATTCCTGGCAGGTTATGTGCCAGAGGTGTGCTCCTCTTGCACTTTGTGTTTCCCTTTGTTTGGGACAAAGTCTGAGCTGATCTTGTTTTGGAAATACGATTCAGGTTCTGCCTTGAACTTGCAGGCACCCAGTCTGTACGTGTGTGGTTTGAGAGCTGCACATGACGAGGTCTAAAAACGGATGGAGCGAGCCAGGTCTATAATTATACATTTAAAATAGAATGCGCACCCTGACAGTGTTTTACTCAAATCCGGCCAAGTCAGTCCACACGGGTGTGCAATCTACAGCGAGCAAATAGAAATCAGATTGGGCCGTGGCATCCAATTAGAGAGGCCTAGCGAGGCGCATACAAAGCGTGCCAACTCGCGTATCGTTTGCATAAACCCATCCACATGTGCTCGTGAAAAGAGGCGAGTTAGCGGCATAAACCGGGGTCAACAGGAAAAGCTGCGGGAGTAAATAAGGATTTACTGTGGAATCCCTCCCGAGCCATTAGGAAAACATGTGCGAGCAGCTCAGCCCCTCGGGCCGAGGGAGCGCGGCGCTGGGATGCCGCAGGGAACCGTCCCAGCCAGCCGTCCCCGCAGCCCCGGTGGCTCCGCATCCCGCGGGAGCAGCGGGAGCTGTGCGGGCCCCGCGCCGCGCTCCTGCCCGGGTTTCGTGTCTTGCCCGGCGGTGTGGGATGTGGAGCAGACCTGCTGATCGTCCTGTTTCACTCCTACCTGCAAATCCCATTGCTGACGCGCAGCAACTATCAAAGGGCGCAGACGACAAAGAACCTCAGCGTGCCGGCGTGTGTGGAGCGTGGGGAGAGCTCGTGGCTGTCCAAATGCTGCGAGGGGAAGTCGGAGCCCTCTCCCCGTCGGTGCCACTCAATTACCGCCTGACAAAGCAGCCACCCTGCCGAGGGCCGCTACTTTGCCCAGGTGGGCTGTCACCCACCTGACCCGCCGGGAAACAGCTCCCAGCCGGGGCCACCTGCGCCACCAGTCCCTGTCGGTGGCCAGGTCCCCGCTCCAGCCTCCCCCCGGTACTGTTCCCTGCCCGGCTGCCCCGGACCCAGCCCCGCCGAGAGCGGCACTCACCCAAGTTGACGAAGCTCATGACCATGTCAGCTTCGGTGAGGAAGTTGCTGTCCTGCAGGCTGGCCAGAGGCGGCCCCTGGGTGCTGAAGATGGGCTTGTAGGGGTAAGAGAAGCCCTCGCCGTCCTCGGCGGCGGCCCCCGCCGCCCCCTCCTCCACGGACATGGCATTGTAAAGGTCCAGCATGAACATGGGGGCCGAGTTGTGCTTGCCGTGGAGGTGCGGCCGCGGGCGGTGCGGCAGGCCGAGGATGGAGAGGATCTCCCGCTGCATCTCGCGGCGCTCGGGGCCGCGCAGCCGCCGGTGGATGAAGCTGGAGTGCACCTCGTTGTCCACCGTGAAGTCGGCGAGCACGCAGCGCAGCCAGAGGGCGGGCGCGGCGGCGCCCAGCACCAGCAGCCAGGAGGCGGGCTGCCCGCGCCCCGCCACCGGCATCGCGGCGCGGCGGCGGCGGCGGCTGCGGGGCGGCGCGGGGGGCGCGGGGCTGCCCCGCCGCGGGACGCGCCCCAACACCGGCATGCGCGGGGGGCGCGGACGGACGGGCGGCCCCGCGCTCAGCCCCCGCGGAGGCGCCGCAGCCCGCTCATGGCCCGAGGCGGCGGCGGCGGGGGCTGATCAGCGGCACCGGCCCATGGACGGGGCGGCGGCGGCGGCGGCGGCCCGAGGCGCTTCCCCCAGCAGCGGGAGCGGAGCGCTCTGCCCGCGTCCCGCACGCCGCGGCGGAGCCGTGTGAGCGGCGCGGCTCGGCGGGGAGCGGCGGGAGGGTGTCTCTGGTGGGAGGAGCAGGCGGCTAAACCCAAGCGCTCTCTCTCGCTCGCCCGCTCCAAAGCGCTTGGGAGAGAAAATCCCTGGAACTGCCTCGAGGAGGGACGTCTGCTCAGGTTGCTTTTCAGGATGTTTGTGGAGGCTGCGGGCTCGGCGAGAGGCTGAGCCGGTCCCGAGCGCCTAAATTGCCGTGAACGTCATTAAGGAGAAGACAGCCCAGGAGAGAGGGCGGTTTATGTATAAGGAAGGGGCCCAAACTCCCACAGACTTTATAGATGCGAGTACATCGGCTGGCTGCGCAAGCACCAGTACACACTTTTTCCTGCCTGCTCTTTTTTTTTTTTTTTTTTTTTAATAAATTCAGATTAGAAGAGACTGCCCGTGACAAAACAAACTCCATTAAATAATTTAAGACGTGATGATTATATATTCACCTACACAGACACGTATGTGTGTCTCTGTGCACAGAGCCCCGGGTCACTTTTTCCAGCTGGCAGTGGGGAGAGTTAATGGAGAAGTGTTAGAAATCCAGAGGGGGAGATAATCTCTAAGAGTGGTAAAACCAGGAACATTTGCTTGAAATGAAACTATCAACCTGTGCACACGGGTGGTTTATGCCATTCCATTACCCTGCACCCTTGCCTTCCCATCCCCTGCTCCTGGTACATGCCATTTTTGGGATATTGCCTTGAAATAGATCGTCAGCTTCTTAAAGCAATGACTTTTTTAACTCAGTGGTTGGAACAGCTACAGTAATGGAGCTCCAGTCCCAATCAGCCCAGGTAGATGTCTGCTACAACAGTAATTAATAATAATAATAATAATAATAATAACAGATGACAAATGTAAATTAATGCTTCCCAAATCTTACTTGGAAAGAAGGGGAAGCCAGGATGGTGTATTTGGGTCACTGAATTGAGCTTGAGATAACCTCAGAAATCATATGTATATACATTAAGTTTATGCTGACATTAATTCCTTGGGCAAAGGAGAAAGAAGAGGGGTGGAGGATAAAGCAGGTCAGTGGTTTTGGGGGTGATTTTTGATAGATTGTTCTGTTAATATTTTCAGACGAGCAACATCTGGTAGTATCCAGGACCAGATCCTGCGACTCTTTTGGAAACTAATATTCAGCACTTCTTTTAGTTCTTTATGTTTCAAATCTTGGTGTGAACAGCAGATAGCCAGTCAAGAAACTGCATGGGAATCGTGATGAATGATACAATGTGCTTGTATGCATGCATGTGCACCTCTTAATAACAGGGAAACTGAGGCATCATGTAGAAATGACTCATGGCACTATTGAAATAGTGGTGGAACCAGCATTAAACCCTCAGCTCAAACCTAACACATGTTTAGGAATGGTTCAAGCCTGGGGGGGATGGAGGGGGCAGAGAGGTTGTGGAGCTACATCCACCTTAGGTAACAAGAAAGCACTTGCTACACTCAGTGGAGCTGCTCAAAAATCCCCCCTGTAGCTGCATTCCCAGTGCTCCCCACGGATGGAAACACCAGAACCCAGCAGCTGAATTTCAGCTGCCCAGTTAAGATCAAACTCTCCAGCATCTTTTGTACTTCCTGAGGAGCAGCACTAACCTGCTCTTCACCACGCATCTATTTGCCTAAATTTCTTCCTTGCCGAGGGTGTGGTTTCTAGATCAATTTAAGCTGATTTAAAGCCAGGCTCCCCCTGAGAAAGATCTTTATTTTCTCATCCCATCCCAGCCTGGACCTTGAGCTGTGCAACCCCACCCCTCTGCAATGCTGGTACCAACACTTACACACAGATCAGAAAGCTGATTCTGTTTTTAATTTTTTTTTTTAACCATTTGTGTATTTGCTTTTGCTGAAATAATTTTCTGCTGGATCAGCTTCTTGTTCTGACTGACTGCATGTTGTGGTGGAATGAGGGAGGCCACAGGAATGCACAGCTGGGGGCAAGGAGAGGGTGTCTGGGTCAGGCTGCCGTAGGAAGGGCAGACAGATGATTTGAGATCTCTCTGCTCTCCCTTTCAGCTGCAGACAACTTGATTTCTCTTCCTTTTTTGTTCCTTGTAGACTGTTTTTCCAGAGTTGTGAGTGTTGGCCTTTCATCAAGCAGCAGTAGGACTAGGAGCTTTGCCTTTGGCATGGATATGAGATGAAAAAGTCTGCAAGGATGGAACAATGAGCTGGAGAGCAGGTGTCTCTGCTGCCTAAATTACTTGTACTGGAATTGCTTGTAGCTCCCATTTAAAAACTGACTAAACTTCAGGTCAGTGTAGTGCTCTGAAAGAAAGAAAAGGAAAAGTGTGGGAGGCTTCTCTGCTCACTCATTAACACCTTAGGTAATTGCTCTTGGAGTTGTAGGTGCCACTGGAGAAAGAACAGAGAACAAAAACTCAACCTTGAAACTCTTGATTTGACAAATTTCTTGAGAAAGTGATGTTTGAAACTATTTTCTTCTTGTTTTGTCTAAGTGGTTTGGGTTAGGCCACATTCAGCTATATTCTGATTTAATGCAGGACATGCTCTGAAAAGACAGGCAATGTTGCAAGTGTAACCTGTGCTTTTGTAGGAACGCTGGGAAAGTTTTCCCTTTTACACAGTATTTTCTATGATCCTGCTGCACCTGTACTCCTTTTAATAAATGCACGAGAGCTGGCAATGGGGGTACTTAAAACAGCATAACAAAACCATGCCAGCAGCATGGGATGAGAAACTGAGTTTGGTAAAGAATCACTTTTTGATGTGAAGTCCCCAGCTCTTGCCTTCATCTTGCTTTGGGACGCAACAAAGGGCAGCATTTATTCTGCTGGATCCAATAAAGGATGATGCAGCTCAAACTGCAGTGGTTCAGCCCTCAGATCCGAGCTTGAATTTCAAATACCTTTCAAACAGAAAGGCAATCCAGTTTGTACCTTTTTTCATGGACAACGTCCTTCTCTTCCCTCCTTTCCTGCCTGCTGTGTAAACCCTATCCTGCTTCCTGTAGGATCAGTTCCACACAGGTTGCTGAAATATTGGCACCTTCATGTCACTGTCTTTTTCCTCCTCCTTCCTGGATCAATTAAGAAACCAGTTTTTCCTCTTAGTCTTCTCTACTTCTTTTATGTAGCCTCCTCTTCTTGAGAAGGAAAACGAAATGCTTGTGATGAAGTAATCCCTGTTTGTTGGCACTTGCTGCTTCAGATCATTTCTCTAAAAACAGACTCCCAATGTTTCTGGGGTTCTGCACAAGCCACATTACCAATTGAGTAACTTTTTGATCTCTGTGAGCTTTGTGGGCACACTCTTACCCAAATTTAGTACCAACTACTGCCATTTTTTTGTTAGAATATTTAGAAGTGTGTAGTTAGGAGATAAATAAAGGGGCTGATTTAAAAACACAGAATGCACAAAAATGTGCAGGTTTGTGCTGGGTGAATTTGTCATCCTCATGTGAGGATATGCCAGGGGCAGAATTTGGCCATTTGCATTCAGTTTTACCAAAGTTTTACCAAACTTTTTACCCAGTAACAAGTGTGGGTTCTGCTCAGAAATTCATTTAATGACTTTTCAAAAATTAGACACAAAGCGTTTTGTCCTCTTTTCTGCTGATTCAGTTTCAAGCTCCTTGTCTTCCTACTTTGATGTCCTCTTTTTAACTTTAACCATGGTTCTTTTCCATTCTGTTTTGCATCTTCTCTCATTTGTCTTGAACAAAGTGCAACTCCTAAATTATAGCAAACTTTTTTCTCCTTCCAAATAGTTCCACTAAACTAACATGTGTTTGGGGAATTTTGAATTGTTTGTCTATGCTCTTTGCATGAAAAACATTAACACAGCAAAAGTAACAGTGTTATTATTTGTATAAGAATGGATAATTAGCTCACGTATTTTTTATGCTGTGTTGGATCATTCTTACCAAAGTTTCTCGTCATCTCTCCAGCATTATTACTGAGAACATATTCACCAACATGAAGTTAATCACATTATGGGTAAAGCCATTATGTTAGCTGTAATCCAGGAATTTGAACAGATTTGGGTTGAGCTGTGCTCTGTTGGACAATACCAATCTTGTTATAAAAATTAAATGTTGATTCTCAATGCTACTGATCAGAGGAGAGTCAGAAATGAAATTGTGTTTTGGGCTGTGAAAAAGGCATTATTGCTTCTGAGGATGCCAGTGCAAGCTAAAATAGAATTTTGGGATTTATGAAATGGGGCTATGGCACTGAATTTAATGTTCATCAACTGGGGGAAGTGGACAGAGTTCAGTCCTTCACAGCTCAGCACTTCACTTCCTAAAACTGGATCACCGTGGGGATCCTTTTATTGCTATTTTCTTCAGAGAACATTAGAAATGAGTTCACGTTACTGAAACTTTTGTAGTGTTACATTTATTGTACCTTTATCTACAATTTGAATATTAGCACGTGCTGTATTTTCTGTATATGTTTATATATTGGTATGAGCATGCATACCTACACCAGTGTACTTCAATCATCTCTTTAAACTTTAAGTAACTAATCTATTTCTGCAGCATAGATGCAGGCTTGGGAATATTGTTTAATGCAGACTCCAATATTGCCAAAGCAGCTCGAAGAAAACTGAATTTAATTTTGTACTATTAAATTATTGTGTGCACACTTGATTTGGTTGACGCTTTTGGCACAAGCCCAGGTATTTCCTTTGTTGGTAACATTGTAATCTGAACATCTGAGATCTCAGGCTTATATTTGTGAGAAGCTAAGCTGGGCACGAGCTCGGACGTCACTGTTGGGAGCGGATTTGAGTTGTGCTGCAGCACCTTGGAAATGTGCCTCTGAAAATCTGCTTAGCTGTTACATTTTCTTACAATACATGGTGATCTTTGCTCCTACAGACATTCAGGATTCTTCTTATTAACACACATTTATGCCTTTTTCAGTTTTCTGCTGTTTGCATTCACTAAAGGCAGGGATGTTTGCTATTTTATATACTGAACAAAAAGCATATGAAACATATTCATTTTTTTTCAAAGGGAACAAAATAACTGATCCCGACCTGTGAATGCAATGGGATGAATTTGGATGACTTTACTTTTTCTCTCCAGGCAGGTGCAGAGTAATACCTCAAAAGAACCATTATTTTGTGCCTTTATTCCAATGTGTACATAAATGCTTGCATAACCCTTGCACAGCTGCTGTACAAACTACTCATGCCACAAGTATTAGTAATCCTAACAGGGGAGGTTGCATGGAAAATTGGGGTGTGTATGCTAAACCATATGTACCATGCCCCTGAATCATAAAACTCGTGTTGCTGGAGCAGAGAGATCTTTGGAGACTGCTGGTTTTACAGGTCTGAAGGAAGCAGGATTATATACAACAGCTGCACCCCACAGCTTCTCTCCTGTTGAGGCTTATCTCGTGCATTTCAATAAGCAGGAAACAGAATTTGGTCCAACATTATCTTATATGGTCTCAGCTCCTACTTTTATTTATATTTCATTTCCATAGGAACAATTATTTTCACAGTTTATTTTGAATACACATTAGAGCCACTCCAATTGGAAGGTTTGAGCCGCCAATTCCAAGCTGCATGGGGCTGCAGAGACACAATGTGCATTTTTTTGTTTCTGGTTCTGCCTCTAAAATAACTTTCTTTATATCGGCGGTGATTTATGGCAGCGTTTCTGAACCAGTCTGAAGGAAGATGGAAGCTGGGGAGTCATTTGATTCTCCAAAGCCCTGGCCACAAAAATCCCCTCCCGAGCAGAGCAGGGTAGCAGGGCTTGGCCCCAGCTCTGCGGGGCTGGGGGAAGGTTCCAGCTCCCAGACCTTTAGCAGCACAAAATCATGAATCAGGAGGGTTTTTAAATAATCTGAAAAGCGGATTTCCCCTGCTGGTGTGTGTGGGTGCAGCACGGAGGTGTCCGTGTTTGCGGCTCCCCTGGGTGCGGAGCGCTCGGTGTCACCGCTGTCCCTTTTGTGGAGGTGCTTTGGTTGGAAGTGCAGTGCTGCAGGAGTTTATCTGTCCGAGACTGGCGCTTCTAAGTTTTCAGTCAGAACAAATGCGCTTCCTAAATGGTGCTCGGCGTGCACTGAGTTGGCTTTGTCAAGTGCATCTTTTCAGCATTCATCCAAAGCCCTTTCTGCAGTTGTCTGAGCCCCATAGGCGAATATATACTGTCGGACTATTAAGATAATTTTTCAGTTAAGACATCGTCAAACTGCAAGCGGGACAATAGAAACAAAACCCCTTTTGTTCTGACTAAACTGTTCCTAATGACCCCCTCTATAAACAGTGGCACCAGCGGAGGTCTCAACAAGGCTCTTCATTGAGCCCCCTTTCAAAAGGACAAGCAGAGCAGAACATGGGGCAGAAACTCTCCCAGTTACTGCACTTCGCTCCGCTCTGGTGGTCTGACCGCAAGAGAGAATCTGTTGTTTTTGTTGTTCAAAGGCACCCAAAAAGCATAATTTAAAAGCATGGATTTCCACAGTTAGCATCCTATAAAGAGTACTAAATATATGGATTGTCGGGGAAAGAGCAGAAGGAAGCAGTTTGGATGTTTGGGGTTTTTTTTTTTTTGTTTATTTAAATCAAGGAGCTATAAAATAGACTATTTAGAGTTGCATATAAAAATTTAACTTATTTCCTTGCGATAAGCTGCTGTCTGTTAAGCTCGTGAAAATGTAAAATCCAGAGAAGTTCAGATTTTTACATTCCAGAAAGATCCTCACATTTGTTTTGGGGGTAAAATCCATCTTCGTGAATAACATGTTTATCATGAGCAGGGGAAAGGTTTCAGTTGTTTAATGTGTACAGAAATGGAAGTTATGATGATAAACTGAAAGCACACAGGGCCAAACTCCTGTTCTTCCAGCTGAGTAACTGCAGGATACGTGCAGCACAGGCAGTGTCCTCACACAGATGAGGGCTATGGAGATTTTGAATCACTTCCTGATTATTCCTGTCCCTATTTCCATGTCCTGAATACATGAGGAGAACAGCACAGGAGACCTTCCACTTCAACAAAAACCTGTTTACAGAGCATCTTACTGTCTGTAATTGGGAAATGATGACAAGTCAGACAGCAAACATCCCTAATTTGGACGGTTTGGGAATTTACACTGGCTACATTTGCAAGTAAAAATGCCAGTTCCTTTTGAAAGAAGTTGGGGTTTGTGTTTTAATCTCAGATTTAATAAGGGTATTTCCAACTTAAAGCATAGGCTACTGCTTTATTTGGAAGCAGGGAGAAATTGAGGAAGGAGAAGAGAGAAGAACATCCATTAAGACAGAAAGTACATATTGAGTAAAGGCTAAAACACGAAGAAAAGTAAGAATAATCAGAACATCTTAAAAATTCCATGATGTGGTGGGGGTCTGAGGGCGCTCTGCCAGTTTTGGGAGGAGTTCAGCAGTTCATAGCTCTAAGGTTTTGGATTTTTGGTTAGGGATAGTGCCTACACTCTTCCTTTGTAAAGCGTGGGATGGAAGGTTTTGTGTGTCCTGGAAAAAGGAAGGATTTGGGTAAGTCCCAGGATGAAGGTCCAGTGCCCTGTGACAGGATACTGAGAGAAAGAGAAATGTCAAAGAAATCTCCAAGAGATTTGCAGTAGAAACAAAAGAATCTTTGTGAAAGATACTGTTAGCAAGTCTAATGGAAGGAATGGGGACGAAAGCGAATTGAGAGGATTTGCAAGTTGTTTCTAAGCCTTGAGGCAAGAACAAAAAGCTGAGCATTTACTGTTTACTATATTTGGTAGGTATGGAAGAGCACTTTGGCCATCAAGGGAGCTCATAAACTGCAGAGCCTCATTGTCTCCTGGCTGCTTGTTGTGCTGGGGGTAGAGAAAATGCTCCTGTTAAAGGACAGCTCTGAGGAGGAGCAGCTGAGACTTGACCCTGCCTTCTGTGAAAATGCTGTTTTCACAGCAGCACGGCCGAGATCCATGAGCACATACCTGAATCTGAATTTTATTTTGAATCTGATTTTATTTTTCTTGTTTGTGTGCACGTCGGCACGACCCAGAGTGTGGTAGCTCTAGTTTTCAGGATTAAATGTGGTAATTGCAATATGACAGCATGAAAGTACAGTATTCATCTTGCCACATCTTTTCTCAAAAATACACATTTCAAGACAGTTTTTACAGAAAATTTCTCGGAACAAGATATTAACTGTATCTGACTAAAATTTGCTGCCTCAGAGAAGTTGAAGTGGAAAGACAAAAGAAAAAACGTATTTTTTAATCTATCTAAATAAGTTTATGGGAATTAATTGATCAATCAGATAAAATTTTAAATGGATTTTTAACTGTTTCATGTCACATAAAGCAGATTTTATTTGCATTTGATTAGCCACTCACATGCTTAGGGATCACATTAGAGATGGGATAACTTTTAATAATGAAAAACAAGTGTGACAAAATGATAATTTGGCCCAGTTTTCATGTGGGTACATGAGGCAAAAGTAACAACATGAACTTTGTATTAACTTTGACTGTTGTAAAATTGCTCTCTCTTGAAAGTGATGGATCTGGTTTTACACGCATCTCCTGAGCCAAAGTATTCTTCTTGCTCTCTTCCAAAAAATGTTGTGATTCACTTAGTTTTTAATAATGTTAATAGTTTTTTTATCCCAGTGCAAATAAAAGCTTATTGCAAGCTTTCAACCTATACTAACAGCAGTAGGACACAGGTATATTTGTATAAAGCAGTGTTCTTTAATGTTTTCTAATTTGCAGACTTTGGTGGCAGCCAATTCTTTATGTCATGCCAAAGCAAGGTGTCTTATTTACCTTTTTGGATCCCTGTAAAAGCAGCTTATGGGCCCCAAAGGCCTGTGAAGTAATTTTAAAAATCAGTGATATAGGACAATACAGAATGCACAAATCAAATTAATTCTCCCCATGCAAGAGCTAAGTATCTCTCACTCTTCTAAAGGCCAGCAAGTTGGACCAAGTTAGAAGAGAAGAAATGAATTGAAGAGTTAAGGGTGGTGCACTGAGAATTAGAGTTGACCAGAAACAGAAAAAAAAATCTAGTGTATAAAAAAGTTAATGGTTTTGACATTTGTTTTAGATTTGTCACAGAATGATTTAAAAAACAAAACATGAATAGAAAGAATGAGACATCCCAGAATAGCCAACATCCAGTGGCTAGGGTATTTACTTGGGCCCTGTCCAAGGAGTGCTTTATGGGATTTGGAGCAGACATTTGACATAATGTTTTCAACATTATTTTTGTCAGACTGAAATCTGGGCTCTTCAGTGGGTTGAAAAAGAGCTTGCTTGGAGTCCTGGGCTTCGTAGGTGAGACTTAGTCACCAGCTGTTTCATCAGGCAGTTTCTCTTCAGCCTGGGGAATTTTATTTATTTATTTTATTTATTTATTTTGAAAAAATAAAATAAAATAGCTGCATGGAGAACAGACAGTGATTCCATTGTGTTTGGTAGGGTGCTAGTATATATTTGGGTATGCTTCTGGCTTTGGGAGTCTTATAAATCACCCCTCACATTTCTACTCCATCCTCATTCAGAACAGATTTTTCTCATGGAAATATCTGAACCTGCCTAACTGTATTTCCATGGAAATCAGAAAAAAAAATATTTTTTTTTTGCAAGTTAGCATTTTCTGATAGAATAAAGCACTTTAAAAACTCTCAACCGGGTTTTCTGAGGTGAGATCTTTCTCTGTATTTGACAAATCTGAGGTGTTTACCTTCAGTATTTTTGTAGGTTGAAGAAGAAATCATGAGTGAAGTGTGGTCTGGGGTGATGAAATCTGGTGGGTAGATTTGTGGAAACTTTGTAAGGAATCTCTAGAGCAAAATATAAGAAGATGTTGGTGACTGTCTCTCAGCTCTTACTGAAAGTAGGTTAAATTCAGTATGTGGGGGGAAAAATCAGAAAATGCGTTGAAAGGTGGAAATTTCAACCCTTCTCCTTTGCTTTGCAAACACAGATCTTTCAAACCAATCCTTTCATCCTTGTTCCCACTCTGAATCTCATCAAGCCTCTGGACGCACATGTTCAGCTTCTCTTTCTGGTTTAGCCTGTGCTCCTGCCAGCCTCCCACTGGTTTGTATTCCTTCCTTCTGTCTGACACCCAGGCCTGATCCTCCCACAAAGGCTCTTCCCCAGTGCTGGGCACCCTTGGGCATTCTTGACTAAGAACTCAGACTTGCAAGTGTCCCAGGGGACTCTAAGGGAGTTTGCAGAGGTGGGGAGCGTGTGTTTCACCAGACACAGCTCCACACCTCAGCACCCTCCATTCATTAATCAGCAGAGCTCATCTGAAAGATGTTTACCATGTCTGAGGCTGGCTTTTGGATTACTGGGTTAATGGCCCTGCTTGGAAACAGTTATCCCATTTCTGCAGATGGGGTTGGTGCAGTGCAGCACACTTTGTGATAAAGCCTGGTCAGAGATCATGAATGCAGTCAGTACCTTGTTTCCTAGGAGAATCAATATTTGGTACCAGACATTAAATGTTGCTTGCCCAACTCCCCAGGCAGTTAGAAGACATTGAACAGTATTGGGGAGAGCTGTGTTTGATGTCACATGCGTCCCTCAGCTCTATTCCCCTGTCCAGACTCAGCATCTGTAGTGTTTCACTTATAACTGAAGTATCTAGAAGTGACAATTCATGCCATGCAGGGACAACAAATCTATCTCAGTCATCTCCAGCCCAGGATTTGGTGTAGCTGTGCTAATTCGCTGACTGAGAAATAAACCAGGGTAATTATCTACTGAGAGGCAGAATTTATTAGGTCTGATGCAAGTGTCTTGTTGTGCTCCTAGAACCTGGTCCAGCTTGTTTTTGAGACCATGCAGGTAGTCTGGACAGGTGCTGCACACACTATAAACAAAATTCTACTGACTTCTGGTCAGTGCAGATCCTATCACACCTCTTAGTCTGGTTCCCTAGGGAAATCACTTACACAATCTAATTATTTGTCTGACCCAGTTTCCAAGATGCTGACACATTTGTCACAGGTTATGCAGATGATTTGGAGACACTTACCAGTTGTCCTTACCAGTTTTGCAAGAATTAGCATCTAAGGAGAGGAAGGAATCCTTATTAATTCTCCCACTGAGGGAGAAGGGAGAGTTCAGCAATTGTTCATTGTGTTTGACAGCAGCAAGGCTCTCGACTGATTTGCACATTGCTCTGATATTCCTTGGTGAAAACACTGCTTCATTCAGCTGCCAAATCAAAAACAAAAGTCAAGGAATGGCTGGGAGAAGATGCCAAGGCATGCTAGGGTATTCCCCAGGGAATAAGGGAGCCTGCATATGTTCTTGCAGGGGGGAGGTGAGGGATGAAGGGGGCTGGAGGGACTGGAGTGGGATATGGTAGAGGACACCTGGGGTTATTCCAACAGGGAGATGTAAAAGCTGCAGCATAAATCCATGAATAACCAAGCTTCATTAGCTCCACTTTCAGGTAATAATTTGTTAGGAAAATACTGAAGACTTAATTTTGCTGTTTTGGATGCATTTACACGCTGATTTAACCCTCCTACAATTCCTGTAGCAGTCAGGCCTGGTACACCACCTTGCTGTTACACAGCAGGCATCTGCTGTTATTTGACCTGAAAAGATCATTATAGGGGCTTTATTTGCTGCGCATTTAATAAAGCTGTAGCTGTTGTGACCATAACTCACGGCTCCCATGTCATTCCGCAGTGGTGCAACCAGCGATTCAGCATTCCAGGCCCATCAGTTCAAAGGGAAGTGTGAGGGACGCCAAAGTATGCCAGAGCTTTGGGACTTTTATTGCTCCTCTCCTCTGTTGGAAGATACATTCTCGAGGAATTGAGAAGTACAAAGCATCCTCAGACCTTGTAGTGCAAAATGTAAAAAGTGATGTTATCTGCAGAAAGTGGACTTTAGATTCTATCAGCGCACATTTAGCATAAAGCATTTCCTATGGTAATGCCTCTCACTTTCCCAGACTTTTAAAGGCTCCGAGTGGCACACAGGCTGCAGACCTCTTTGTAATGTTAATGAATCATCTTAATGGACTGTTTTAGCAGAAACATTCATCACCTTTTGTCCCACAATGATTTTTTTTTGTTATACTTAAATGGTTAAGTAGGCAATAAATGCCTATCAGACCAACCACTATGCTCTAGTAATCCACCTCACTATAAATCACCAGTGGATTATTATTGTCCTGTTTAATTAACACTCTTAAGGGATTCTATCATTGGATAGACTTTCACCTTGCACTAAGAAGGCATTAACATTTGAAATAAGAAGTGTGGTTATGTGAAAAGCATTAATCAGCATGACCTGGAACTGGTAGTGCTGGGTTAGATGAAATATGTGCCTGTGTCCATGGGTGAGGGTTCCTTACATCAGTTTTCAATAGAACTTACCTAAGTCATAGCAAATGATAATTGCAGAGTAATCTTAATTAGGTCTAAAAGATATTTGGCTATATTTGGTTGAAAACAGCAAGTTTAACAATTTTTATTCCGGTAGTTAGGAAGGCGATGGTTTTGTGAGTGTAACAAGCTAGTTTGTGGTTCAGTTCAGTTTTAGAGGACCGGATCAAACCCTTTTCTTTTTCTGCAACAAAAGGTGAGAGGGGAATTCTGATCCTGTTGCTCCTGTGTGAACTCTTTTCAGACTTCCCAGCCACAAAGAGTAAGCCAAGCAGCCAGAGTTCCTGGGAAGGGCAGGCGTGTCCGGAGGCTTGGATGCTCTTTGCAGAACAATCCCAGCAGCTCTTTTGCAAACAAAATTCCCACACTGGGACACGAACTCGACACAGGATCACTCTCAATATACAAACATTTTTGTACCTAGTACAGCTTGATGCTGGTTTTCTCCTCCTGGCACAATATAAAGGTGGCAGCTTGGTTTTTTTCCCCTCATATAATACAATTTAATGCATTTACAAGTAATTTCCTCATCTTTTGTCAGGAGAGGAAGACATTTGAAAAAGGCTCTTGTTAAGGCAGTGTTTCCCATCCATGAAATCTTATCCTGCTCTCTTTGATTTTGTTACATTGGTAATACCAGTAGTGCATTTACCAACTGCTCCTTCTTTGGATTCCAGCGCTGACAGCAGCCTTGTGAGATAACCCACTGCTGAACTTCATTTTACAGAGAACTGACATGTGCAGGGATTTTCCGAGGTCTTTAAAAGTCAAAACTAGTAGCAGATCTCAAGAGATCCTGGTTCTTGTCTGCACAGAGACCTGGTATGCACATCCCATTCCTCCTGGCGTTTTCATTCAATTATTTCCCAGTATGGACTCCTGCAAATTAAAGAACAAATAAAACTGCTAAGTGGAACACAAACACACTAAATCTTTTTAATTAAGAGATTGAATCTCTTAGTATAAATTCATTTCCTGAAACAAAACTCCAATTATGTAAGATTAATTCTTTCCTCTGAGATTGCAGGGATTTATTGACTAACAAAATCTTCTATTGCGTAAATGGAAATGTGCTTTTTAATGCAGCCTGCTGCTCAGAGGCAAAACCATAGCATTAGCCTTTTCACTGGGCATTTTTGTTTTAGTTGCATGCTAATCTGCCAGGTTTGTTTCTATCTGTAACAGGAAAGGGGTGAGATGGTTCACATCTGAACATATGGTAAGTAACACAAAACACTAAAGGAGTTTGAACACGATGAGAAATTAAACTAAGCTCCTAAAAAGCCTGTTGTGATTGCAGGAGGAATTGTAAGGACAGAAATGAGAATATCATGTGTGCAGGGCACTGTTGTGAGGAGGTGTGTGTGTGTGCCATTGATCACACAATAGTTTTTTCAAATCATTTAACACAGATGCACAAAATCCACAGAGTTTCAAGTGCAGGCACATCCTGAGAAGAATCTCCCTCATTCCCTCCAGTCACACCCAGCTCATTAAATCCATCACTGCCTCGCAGTAAGCCCCAGGGTTCAATCTTTTCTAGAGCACTGTTACTATCCAACCTTTTAGCTCATACAGTGGGCAGCCAAGATTTCATGTCTATGCATATGGTAGGACTCATAGCCAATATTTCCTACAGTTTCCTCCTCTCCATCCCAATCTGGATATATATAATAGTTTGGTTATGTTCTTGGGGGTTTTTGAGGATTTTTTGGGGGGGCTGTTTATTGTTGAGGTTTTTCGGGGGTCTTTTTGGATAGGTAAAACTTCAATGCTGCTTTCAGATTACTTTCTTACATCCTATTCCAATAACCTGTATGAGGGTGGCAAGTTAAAAGGTAATAAAACCAGGAATCTGTGCTCCATGTAAGTAGCTGGCCATGAGAAACTGCAGCAGGAATGGATATTGAATGACTTCAATAGGCCAGCCAGGTTTTATCAGAACAGGTCATCAACCTGTAGGCTGCCTAAACCTGTTCCACTGCTTCCCCATTGATTAAATATCTGGAAGCATTTACACCTATATCAAATTCTCCATAATCTATTTTATCTTAATGACACCCAAGTTCTTTGTCAAGGGCAAAAA
Organism: Motacilla alba alba; assembly: GCF_015832195.1. Taxonomy (NCBI): domain Eukaryota; kingdom Metazoa; phylum Chordata; class Aves; order Passeriformes; family Motacillidae; genus Motacilla; species Motacilla alba. The sequence continues at coordinate 12,800,464 of NC_052035.1, read as the reverse complement.
CGTTCCCTCCAGTGGTGAGAGAGGATGGTGTATCTCCTTAGTGTACTTCAGTACATTGAATTTCCTGGAAGCCAAACGATGATCTCAGGTTCTCATGGGATGAAATATTAGCAGGACTGCAGGGATATAGAGGAGGTAAAACCTGCCTGTGTACACCCAGATGTTAAGGAATTTAAAGCTGGATTTCTTTCATTTGATTGCAGACCTGACAAACACAGAGGAAAGGAAGGAACAGAGAGAATGTGTAGCTTCTAGCCAAGTTCGGATGGCCAAAATTCCTTCTGAATTTCAATACCTCTATCATCAAAACAAGACAAAGGATTTTGCCTGAAGTTGTCACCTGTTCCTGTCATTTGGGGATTTCCACTCTCCTTCCTCTGTGTTTGGGCCCAGCCTGTTTTCCTGCTCTCTCTCCCTGCCCCAGACAGAGATGCAAACATCCTGAGCACTGCATTCCCTCCATCTTGCTTCAGCTTCTGAAGTGGTTCTGTCTTTTTTTCCCATTTTCACCCTCTTTTCTTTCTTTTTTTTTTTTAATCTTTTCTTCCTTCCATAGTCCATGAAAACAGGAGTTATGGGAAACTGTGGAAATACATTAAAATTCAGAAAAAACCCACCAAAACCTCAACCTAGTGGCATGGCAAAGGGGGAAGAAGACTGATTATTCACTGTCTTGTTCATGAGTAAGGAGCATCATAACTATTAGGAGATGTCTGGTTCAAGAACACACATCTTTGAGAATGAGTAGTTGACCTGTGGAACTCCCTGTCACAGGTTGTGTTATGTTAAAAATGTGCAGGAAATCCTTAAAAAAAAGCCCTGATGAATACAAAGACACCAGCAGAAGTCCTTGAATACAAATTCCCACCAGTTATTCCTGAAGTCTTTGAGTCATAAACATGTTGGGAATACATCACTAAACACTGGTTTTGTACTCTTCTCATGATGTCCGGTATTTCTTGCTGTCAGAAGGAGAATGTTAGTCTAGGTGGACTTTGGATTAACAAGATAATGGGTCTTATGCTTTTTATTAAGAATAGAGGGCAGGATGCAATTTATCCCTTAGTTGTCAAACAGGACTACAAAGTGTTGTGGTGTGTGCTCTCCTCTGACTTTTTCATCCCTTAATCCAATCCAGTGAAGTGTGGTAGATGTTTCTTATATTTTGTTGCCAACTGTTCTAAGAAGTTCATACAGAAGCCTCTCTCATCAAGAAAATTTATGTGTGGGCACGTGAATCCTTGCAGCAGAATGTTGAAGCACAGAGACATTGCTAAATCAGATCCAATCTGATGGACTCAGTACAACAGGGGTAAACTCTCAGGAATGGGTTTAAAAAAAGAAAAGTTTCAAACACTAATCAATGTAATAAAGCATAAATCTATATTTCTATATCTCCAGACATTATCTTTGCCATTACAAATTTTCTGTGGAGAAAGCCTTAGTTTGCCTCTAGGCAAATTCATGTCTTGAGTTTTAACACTGTAGAGATAATTATGTCACCCATGTTGTAAACATTTTGTGTTTCTTGAATAGAGAGTCTGTATTGAAAATATTAACCACTGGTCTGTAGAAGCTGAAAAGTTGCAAAGGAAAGGAAACCGATTTTCTCAGTGGGTACTGAGCAGCTGAATGGTTGGAACTGTGTTTGGGAAGCACTAAAATTGCTATAAGCCATCTGAAAAGTGCTAGTGGATTTAAAATCCTGAGGGAAAGGTGAAAACTTGCTGGCGTCACAAAGTGCCTTAAATGGAATATCTGTAGTGTGAGTGATCAAAATTAACCCCTTTACTCTCGTGCACATGTGGTAAACCAATGCTTAGATAAATATCACAGCTGATGTAACAAATACCTGAAAGTGCAGGTAATAAATACAAGAAAAAACCTGTCTTGATTATTCAGGTAACTGCTTCTAGTTAATTAGCATGCTCGTGGGTTTTGGGCCAATGGAATTTTGCAGTTTCCTTTCAACTGAGTTTTTTTTCAACTTTTCTTTTTAATCCCATTGGACACAGTGATTCAATAGTGCCTAAACAATTGAATGAATTCATTGTGAAGAACTAATTTTTGATTCAGAGATAATAGTCAATATTGCATTGCAAATTAAGCACTATTGGGGTTTGCTTGTAGAAAAAGAATTCATTCCTCAACAAAAGATGGCATTCTGTCAACTACTAATTGCATACAATGAATTTTAAACAATACCAGGTAAAATGCCTGTAAGATTAACTGGGTGTAATGCTGTAATTTGTGTAATATTAAAGGTAGGAGATATCTGAAACAATAAGAAACCAGAGGATGGCAATTTTTTTGTTCTCTATTGGGTATTCCAGCTGTACTCATACTTGGGTGTTGTTTTTTGTAGTTTTTGAGGGGGTTTTGTTTTTGCTTTTCAAAGAATGCCTGAAAAATGAGTAACATTTTTTCCTAATTTTCAACTGAACCTCCCACGCTGTGATTTATGGCCACTGTTCCTTGTTCTGTGTTATGACACTACCTACCCTGAACTTGGCTGTCATCTCTGTGACTGCTGTGCAGGCAGAGACCAGTCCCTGGCCTCTGTTTTGCCAGGACAAGCAAGCCCAGCACTTTCAGTTCCTTCATTTCACCCCTGTGCTCTTGGCCCAGAGTATCCCAGCACCTTCCACAGAACCTCCTGTCTATTCTGCACTCTGCTCTAGGACTGGGGGAGCCAAAACTGGGCACAGCATAACCAGCCCCATCTGTCTGAGTTTGTCCAGCCTCACTGCCAGGTCCCTGCTCTGCTCCATCACTGCCTTTTTCCTTGCCACATTGGTACACAGAGGTGTCTGGGAGCTGCTTGTGCCTGTTCAAATCAGTGTAAAAAAGGGTTTGAGAACTTCAGCCTTTTTCTCATTGTAATCTTTGGGTCACCATCCCAGCTATTGGCAGAGCCATATTTTTCTGTTGTGCTTGGCTTTGGAGACACTGGCTTCTGTGCAGGACACACCAGAGGCAGAAACTCCATCCCTCTATTACCACATAGATAGAGGCATGACTAGAAAAAAGGAGAGTATGACAGGTTTTTCCATGGATGAATAACTTGTGTGCCCTGGGGACTGTAAATAGCTGGTATAAATCAATGCAAATTGGCTATTACTAATCTTGCCAGTAATGAAGTGAGAATGAATGGAGTACAAAGATGAACTTTACATATCGTTAGCACCAATCTGCCTCGCTGCATTTATGGGCAAGGCTCTACCTAGGAGGTCAGTTGGCAAAACTTACAAGTTTTTCATTTGGAAATTATGCATTTGTGTTGCACAGAAATGTCTCTCAAACATCAAGTCCATTTGGGGATTTTACAGTCATGAAAACTTGAGAACAATTGCTTCATAATTTCTCAAGCACTCAGCAACGAGTACTTTTATTACAGTGCTTTAGCATCACAGTATATAATTTAATATGTTTATTACAAGAGTGTCATATAAAACACTGAAGTGTATAATTTCAGAGTAAAAGTTCACTTTCAGTTTAGCTTCCAAACAGAAAACAGAATGATCTGCAACACAGGAAAATAATCAAGACTGTTGTTACTGCACAACAGCAGAAAATTAACATGAATGAGGATAATGACTGGATATTCTGCAAGAACATTTCTCATAAAGCAGACACCAACCTATAGAAGTTGTAAAAAGAGGAGTTTTCCACTAGGATTGGAAATCAGTTTGAATCTCCATAAATATTGGGTTTTGCATAATTAAAAAAAAAAAATTTTACATTATTAGTGACTAAACGCCCCTTATAGGAGCACAGTTACCTCATTGGGTTGTGTTGTTTTCCTCTCTGCACAAGGACAGTAAATGAAATATGGAGGCAAAACAAGTTCCTGAGAGCTGGACACCATTGAAATGAAAAGATGGGAGCAGAGTGTTACAAAAACCTGGTCAGTCATGCTTCTCCAGTCTCTGAATTTGAAGGCTTGTTCTTAAAAATACATTAAAAAATGAAGATTTTTGATGTATTAGCCATCACAAAACAGTTGAAATATGTAGAAAATCAATGTTTTTAAAACTTAAAGGAATGGATCTCTCCTGCTCGAATCTTTCAGAGGGAAGGGCCAATATAGTGTAAGAGCAGCTGTTCAGCAACACCTATTATTTGCTTACATTTCATGACTAATATGGGGCACCCCATCGTTAAAATGAGAGTTAGGAATTGGCTCTCCTGATTTACTTCCTAGCATTCCATAATTTTGCTGAGGATATGATCTCATCCAGCTCGCCATACCACCTAAGAATCTGCACTGGTTGATGAGCACGTTAATTTTCCTTCTGATGAAGTATCAAACTTCACTGAAGAGCAGACAGGTAATCTTCAGTTTAATTTATAAAGAAAGCTTTAGATATTCTTTTCTTAGGGCTAATGGGTGGTTGATGGTATCTTCCACAATGTCATTTCTATATTTTTTATTTGTTCTTGACACGTTAGGGTCCCAATCTTGCATTCCTGGCCCGCAAAACTCCTCATGAATGGATCCAAACATGGAAGCATTCCAGTACAATGCATGAGAGACCCTGTAACTTTACAGAGTAGAGGACATGCAGGGAAATGTTGAAATAATAAATTAACACTACATCAGATTTTTAGAAAGGAGCTCTGTTAATAAGTGCTAGGCCCACTTGTCATGCAAGGCACAAACAGGAATTCCCAACCTAGCAAAGGTACTGCTGGCAGCAAATGGCTATTTCTTGTTAATTTGTTGTTTATTAAAATGAAAGTGCTAACAGCAGAAAAGCCTGAATTTTGCAGAAGCACAGAACTGTTGTATATTTCTTTCTAACAACGTGTACGATGTTACCACAAGGCTGATGACTGAGATATGAGATCCAGCAGAGACTACAGCAAGTAATTTTGTTAATATTTTTGCACTGACTTAATTAGAAATGAGGGGGTTTTTAATGATTTAGTTAAACTGATGCAACATCCTGTAATGGACACAACCTTGCAGATGTAGAGATGTTCTTAGTATGTAAGTAATCATAGTAAATTATAATAATATATCTTATATTAGTAAATTAAATAAAGGATCTTAATCAATTGCATCATGATCTTATTCAAAATTCCCTTTCTACTTTCCCATTTTGCCATATGTTATATATCAGACAAAAAGTATTTTTCTGTAAAAAATAAACCAAGCTTACTACAGCTATGCATGGACACTGTGCATTTCTCTAAGTGGGAAAGGTGACCAAAACAGTTATTTCTGAATAAACTCTCCACAACAGCTCCCTGTGTGGATATTCTAGTCTGGAAAAGTCGTGGGTCAAATAAGTCATTGTAGAACAGCTGATCCTGCAATAGCAATTCCAGTCTGCTTTCCAGGGTAGAAAAGTCCTTAGTCAACAGCTCCAAACTCCTGCTGCTGCCAGAAGATTTTTCTCTTTAGAGAATAATATAAATCTTTTCTATTCAATTCTTTAAGGCCCAAATTCTGCAATGAGCTCCCTTTGGGAACAATATGTGAGATCAGTCAGGGAGAATTTTATTTTATAGGAGTTTGTATTTATGTGCACAGACTCCATGGTTTTATTACACATTTCATTAACACCTTCCTGTGGCTGTGAGCTGTACACACCTTTGGCTGTGGGACATCTGGGTGATTCTTCTCTTCCAGTGCCTCCTAGATCCCTAAAGCAGCGGGCAGCAAGGTCCCTGGAAGATGATCCATCAAACCAAACCCAAGGTGTTTGGTGTTTGTCCTGGCCAGCAGCAGCAGGACGAGGCAAAACAGGGCAAAATGTCACCCCTCCCTCCATGCCCAGGTACAGGGATGGGTCTCAGCAGTGACATCCAGCTGACACTTTTGAGTTTGCTCTGAGAACAGAGAAAAGAGTGGTCTGTGCAGAAAGACTTGAAGAATGTTTGAATGGGTTAAAATTGTGTCCTGGAAAAGCAGCACAGAGTCTTCACTGAAGGCTGACCTGCAATCTCGCTGCATCCAGAACTGCTTGTGCAACAGCTCAGTAAGACATGCTTTAGGCTGAATCCATATTTATATTTGAATCATGGTTTTTCTCTTCTCCAGTAGGGGGAAAAAAGAAACAAAAACTAAGATAAGACATCCATCCTATTTTTTTATTTGATATATTTTATACTGAGTCTTAAGACCCTCAAAAGCAAATGTTTATCCAAAATTACATCACAGTGCCCCTGGCATTTTTGTGGTGTGGACCAATTAACATTAGTAGCTCAATTAAAATCACCAAATGCATTTTAAAGAATGACATAAGGTTGATTTTAATCTAGCCTCCCAAAAATGAAGTAGAATGTTAATCAACTGCCTCACCCACCATTTATATGGCCCACAGCACTCAGTGTCAGAACTCCTGCATCATCCTCTGACTTCATTTTCCCCAGGGTTTATTAAATAGTTAATAACAACTGTCTGAAGTCCACCCCAAGTTTTACCTGTTGGCAGAAATCTGGGGTCATGACACCACTGGTGTAGCATTCCCATAAATGCAACAGATTTAGGTTCAAATAGTTTTAATGTACAGCAGGTGGCATTTTTGTATTTGAAGAGTAAAACCCCACCTGAGTGCTGATGCTTTCTAGGATTTTGCCAACAAAAGCAAAACAGAAAATAAGACAGTTTACTTTTTGAAAGCCAGAAGAAGTGGTGCAGCTGTTTTCAAGATTGCTATTTTCAAGCTGTCATATGAGCATGGACTAGAAGCCATTCTTGCTTTCCAGTTATATTTTAGTACAAATATCTTCCATTTGTTTGTTTCAACATATTTCCCCTTCAACACGTTTTTTTAATCAGAATTTTTCCTAATAGGCTGGAAGAGTGTCCTATCTTAGTGTGAGACCAGTTCAGGAGAGAGGGAGGAATAGTGACTAAGTTAGTACTGGGCAAGCACAAACTTCCCAGCATGTAAAAATTATGTGTTCAAATGTTCAGTCATACAGTGCTGCCTGTTTGTAGCTTAACCACTATGAGTGCATGTGAAATGTATGCTAAATTATCAAAAAGGAATATTCTATTTTATTTACTTTGTGTTTCTTTGTCTCAAATACCTATTTTGCCCTGCCACCAACAATACTATCCCTAAAAACATTAGAAGATGTGGATATCAAAATTGACAGAGGTTAGATGAAAGGTACTTTTCCTTTTAAGAATGGTCTGTAGAGTTTCAGTAACAAAACCCCACTTCCTCTTACAGTGACTTGACTCACCACAGAATAAATATTTTGCAGGTGTGTCTCACTCTGGAGCCAGGTAGACTGCACACATACATTATTTTTGGGTCGTTCTTTTTAACCACCAACGTTATTTGGAAGGAGATATCCCGTTTGAAGTTGTGAGCTGTTAGCAGTGAACGACATTTCATCTCCTATTTCTCTGGACTTTGCTCATTAGAAATAGATCAGTAACTTTTCATGTAATTGGCAGGTGATGGATGTTGCTCCTGTTTCATCACAGTGTTAAATTTAACAGTTTCTGAGTGGTAACATTTTCTCTGGCACCTGTGGTGCCATCTACTGCACAGCTTGGTAGAGGCAGGACAAGAGAACTGCATCCCTCCACTGCTGCCTTCACTTCTTCCTTCTCATCTTAACATTTAAAACTGGTTCCTCATTTCCCTTCCTAGTGATTTTCCTTCTTATATGCATCTATACATGTATATAAATACATATTAGAGTATATATTTATGCACATTTATCTATAAATGTATATATACATATTTCTATACTTTTTTAAAATATATGCAGTCTACATTTGGCATTTAATTTTGGTGGGTATTTTGAAAAGAAGATTTTAAAAAGGGAAAATAAATAGAGAAAGAGGACTTCAGAAAAATAATCTGCTACTCCATTTCTTGATTGTAGTTCATTTACTTAGCATGTTCTGGATACAAATTTATCTGGTTAGAGATATTTATATTTACATATATGTGTGCAGTATTAAGTTGGAAGCACAGAAAATTTTGTTATTGTTACTTGGTTTTTTTTAACTCAGATATAAACACCAAGTATTTTAGTTGGGGTTTTTTATGATTACTGTTTGATGCTGTGAAGAAGAAGTAAGTAGTTAAATTGGCTTCTCATAAATTGGTGTATTGAGTTTTGTTTGCAATCTGTTGCTGGGGGCATGGTATAATTTTGGCAGTTCTATATAAAAAAAAAAACTCTTGATTTTGATGTAGAGTTGTTGGAAAGAGCTACAGAGATTTTACATAAATATTTCCGGAATGATCTCAAGATACCTAAAGGCCAAAGACTTAAGATGAAAGCTTTGAAAATTTCAGTTTATTATTTCCCTTTTCTTTGGCTTCCCTCTGTTAATTGAAGCACCTTGTGCTCATATCATCATAGCCTGAGGTTTTCCTTGAATAAATCAATGCATGAATTTTTTAATTACCTACCCAGGCTGGACTTGGATCGCTCACTCATATGAGTACCAAAGAGGAAAGGTTCGGTGGCAGTAGCTAATGGAGCAACATCTTAAAAACAACATCATCTAACTTGCTAACAAGTCCAAGCATCATCACGTTTGAAATGCTGTTGGCTGTGAGCTGGATTGAGCACAGCTTCCAATACTGCTGACTGCTGTGCACTAAACATGATGTTATCAACAGTGAGCTTTGAAAATTTTTCCCTAGAAAGGACAAGCCTTATGATACTTATCTCCTAAGTAACTTCTAACACTCTCAGAGAGACATCTAATGAAGAATCAATTATGATGACATAGTTATGAGTTGAAAATACAACTTGGCATATGATAACTGCAAACGTAAGAGCAGTTAAAGTTTGTGTTATTTGGGGTTTTTTTGCCATGGAGCTGATGGAGCAGGAGCCCTGATCTCTGCACAGAAAAGCCCTGCAGAACCAGAGAGTGCCAAGGACTACCAGGGGCTGCTCCTCTGGCCCGCACCAGGATTCCCAGGAGTGCTGCATTTTATCTTTGCAATCACTGTGGATTGAAACATTCTGAAGTGACAGACAGGATTTTTTGTAGGAAAAGCTGAATGTCTAAAGGTGAAATGCACCAAAATACTCGATGTGTGGGGTTTCTTCCCAAATTCACCGTCTATGGCTGCCTGTGTCACCCATCGTGCAGCGCTGCCCTCTGGCCGGGGACGCCACATGAATAACAACAATCCCAGTTCAGCCATAACCCTTACAAAATTTAGCATTCTTTTCTTAAATTTCAGCTTCTCTGGAAGCCAGTGATTCATGACTCTCAGAATTGGAGTTTATTGTTTGTTCAGAATACAAGATTTTAACAGCGTATTGAGAAAGATTTGACAACATATCGCAAGACTGTCGTAAACCTTTGGAATGCTGAAGGCAAATGATAAAAAGTAGCACTAAATCTTTAATTCAACTTCAGTAGAAGTTGAATTCCTTCAGTAGAAGTTGAATTCCACTTTGGGGAAGGACGTGGATTTTTCAACAGCTGGAGCTGCACTGGAGTTCCATCTCCCTCAGCTTCCCGCCAGCCAGGAACGGACATTTGAGATTACGGGAAGAGGAAAATGGCTGGATGAGGAAGGTACAGATCAGCTCTTTGGCTGTTTCCAAGCCAGCCTGGTTGGGTTTATTCCAGAACCAGGGTGCTGGGGGGTTTGTGGTCGGACATCAGCTCTGTGGACGGGCCTGAGGGCCAGCGTCCAGCAGCGGCCATGGCGCGGCAGGGTGGGCGGGGCCACCGCCTGTCAGTCAGAAAAGGGCGGGATAAGCCCTCAGGCATCCGAAGCAGCACGAGTGGCCCTTGGCCAGCCAGGAGAGGAGGGAAAAGGCCTTGGCAGGTCAGGAAGGGTGGGAAAAACCATCGGTAGGTTAAGAAGAGTGAGAAAATCTCTCAGTTGGCCAGTCGGGATGGGAAAATCTCTCAGTTGGTCAGTCAGGGTAGGAAAAGCCCTCAGCTGGTCAGAAAGGGCGGGAAACGCCTCAGCTGGTCAGAAAGGCCAGAAACGGCCCTTGGTCATTCTGGAATGGCAGGAATGGTCCTTGGTCAATTAAGAAGAGTGGGAGAGTCCCTTGGTTGGTCAGGAAGAGAAGGAAAAGCCCTTGGTTGGTCTGGAAGGGTGGGAGAAGCTCCAAGTTGGTCAGGAAAAGCCCTCAGTCAGACAGGGTGGGTGGAAAAAGCCCTCAAATGGTCAGGAGAGGGTGTGGCAGCTCCTGCTCTTTATAAAGGGAGGGAGAAGCCTTCAGATAGTCAGTCAGGAGGGGTGAGAAAACCTTGACTTTGGTTTCTACAGCAAATTTCTGCCTTTTCTTTGTGACCCTGTGGTTTGAGCTCAGGTCATGTGTTTTACGTCCAGCAAGCAGAAGAGCCATTTCCAATTTCTGTGATAACCTCTTTTTAACAGGGCTTCTTCCCTATCCAGAGAAGCTGGACTGACCTGCACCAGCTTTAATGGAGGGGCATGGTCTGTGTCCCACTGAAACTCCAGCCGGGAACAAGGCCAGCTTCAGGGAAACAAGTCTGGCTGGTCAGGAGAGCCACATCTCCAGGTAAAAAAATGTAAAAAAATAGCACCTCCACTCTCTTTCTGTGGTAATGCTTAACTAGGTAGAAGACTATTGCACCAAAAAGGCTCATGCTGAAGCAAAAACATAATCCAATACTAAAACAAATGGGGTCTTGGATTGCATCTTCATTGCCTCAGACCTCTCCAAAAAGTCTGTGGCTACAGAAATACAGAAAACTGTGACAAAATGAGCTTACTGAATTACACCAACAAAAAACCCTAGACAATTTTTAAAGAGTCTTTCTGCATACAGTACATCAGCCTCAGCAGCTAGAACAGTCTGGCAGTATCATGAAGGTATTTTAAGAAGAAAAGGATATTATTACTATTATTATTTAGAGATTTCTTGGTCTCTGGCTCATGACTTCAGCAATACACAGGTCTAAGTTTTGGAGTATGTTAGTTTCTTACATTGCAGATTTTTGTTCCTCAATGTTTCTTTTGTGTATCTTGTTAGCTTTAGGTGCAATAATATTAATATTTTGTGCCATTTATGTCAAAGATCTGTTCTCCTTCTGCATAGAAACAAGTATCCACTCTGCTGCAATCTATTAGAAATGATCAGGCAAACCCTGTGAGCTGTGCAGCACCTTCCCTTTCTCTGCTCAGATGTCATTGTTAACTAAGCCACAGTGAATTTTAAGTAGGCATACTTGGCCAGTGTCATATGTCTGCTTATTAAAATTCAGATAATTTCTGCAAAAAGGGCCAGAATTATCAGCAGGGGGTACACGGTGACTTCCTGTCCTCTCCCTCCTCTTTTGCCTTTTAGATATTACATTTCCAGTTTCTGTTGGCTAGCAAAAGGGGAACTTGGGATTGGAACACAAACCTGGACTTGCAAATTCTGCAGCAAACTCTGAAATACATCTGGAATATTACAATAGTTACAATGGACAGAATAAAACGAATAAATATTTATGAATATCAAAGTAATGACATGATTTAGAATTCCTACCTATCTGTTCTTTCATCCATCTGCCCATTCAGATTTTTATTGTCTTCAACACTAATTTTTGTTCTTCTGGAACTTTAGATTGCTCTAAAAAAATATATACTCTAGTTTCAGCAATGTGGAGAGAGTGTGGAAGCTGAGCTATAAAATGGAAAAGCATATTCAGCTGATAGAAGGGAGCTTTAATGACAGCTCATTATTGTTTGAGGAGACCCTGCTTAATTTTAAAAATCATTCTTGCTGATTTGAGATAATTCATTTTGAGTGGCATGCACTGGTATTGACTCATCTTTTCTCTGTGTATTACTTAATGACAGAATTGGACTTTGCTGATAAAACTTTGAGCTAAAATAAGTTCCATGAATTCTTTAATTCCTACCTAGGCTTAGGATAGTGCAGAGTAACACTTGTAATTTTAAGGACAGCTGAAACGCTGGAGTCAGATTGCTTATGAAAATAAAAAGCATCTGTCATAACACTCAACCCAGCCTGGAGTTTTACTGTAAGGGATCTGCTGCAAGGCTGCTTTGTCTTTTTAGGGGAAAGATACAGATTTGATTCTTTCCATGGTGTGTCTGTTGAGACTGAGCCTTCATGTAATTAAAATCCGTAGCAGTTAGTTCAGGGCAGCAGATCAAAAGGTTAATGTGCAATGGTACAACAGGAAGTATTTGTAGTCCTGAACGCTTTTTAAATTTATAGCATTTAAAAACAACTTTGCCAAAATCATGGCCAAAGCCAATATTACCTCATTTATGGTAAAACATTAATCATTAGTCACAAACCAGCCAGTTGGTCTAGAAGTTCAGCTGGTGAAAAATTTGATGGTTACAGGATTGAACAGAAATATACTTTAAATTGTGTCCTCTATTCATGCATTTGCAATAGAAAGGCAAAGGTGTTAGGGAAACTGAGCAAAACAAAATTTAAAAATGAAAGTGTTCCTCCACATTCCTGAACCCAAAGTATGCTGTAAGCAGCATTGGCTCACATTTTTTTCTTTTTTTTGTAGGAGTGGGGAGAGTTGATAAAACTGAAAGTAGAACTAGATTTTATCATATGATCTGTGTCATTAATCCTCTTTGTTTCAGTTCTGAGGTTCTTGAAGCAATAGAAAATGTTATCCAAGGTGTGCTTCAAAGCCTGGCCCAAAAAAAAGCACCTGTTCTCACAGTGGCCAACAGAACAGACTGGAGGAACATTGAGTAAGTAGTAAACAGTTAAAAGCCCTGCCTTCTATTAATACCAATGCCATGAATATGAATTTGATTATGTAACTCCCAGAAAAGTTAATCATATGTAATCATTCTATAAGCATTGGAATCAAGAAATAATTTTTAAAAGTAATGGACAAATAAGAAGTAATGCTTAGTAACCACTCCGAACAGGCATCATGTATTAAGTAATGGCAGACCACAGCACAAAGGGAAATGTAAAACTACTGTAATAGAGGGTGGAAAGGAAAGGGAGGTCCTACAAACAATCCTTTTCTGGAAGCAATAGAAACCAGAAATGATAGGTTGTGTTAGAGTGAAAAAACCTGGTTTAGGCTGGAAGAAATTACTGGCAATTCTGTTCTTCAAACCCTTTGAGTGCTTCCTACTTTCTTTTCCTCTGCTTTTCCTCATGGTATCATATTTCTTAAAATGACATTGATAAACTTATCCTTTTATCCTTCAGAGAAGATGCATCTCACCTCTCCCTGCTGTGTTTCTTACCTGTGTGTTGTGCTAAGTTCACTACCAGCAAAATAAAGCAAACCAAGCTTCCAGTACATTATCTAAATTTCAGATCTTCTGCCAGCTGACCTAGACAGGGTCAGAGAAAAAGAAACCTGTCCTCCTTTATACTGCTTGTGCAACAGTATTTTTCCAAGGAGTTCATTTAAACTGAAAATCATTAAACCTGAGAGATTACCTGATTTCTACAATACATTAGCAAAAGAATAAAGGAAAACACAAATCTGTCTCTGGCCTTGTAAGAGCTTTGGACATCAGTGGGTTAAAGGATATCCAGATTGATAAGATTGCAGAGGTGCTTGTAAATGGACACATTACAACACTCAAGGTTGAGGAAGCACAGCAAACTTTCCAGGCGTAACACTCTGGTGGAATACTCATTTAATGAGAACAATAAACTTCTGCCAATCAAAAAAACCTGAGGGGCCTGAAGGTAATCAGTTAACTGAAAAGCTTGTAGGTTCCAGGGAATTTAATGGTTTGTGTCTTGATAGTTTGACAAAAATGTTTCACTCAGATGTCTGTAAAATTAAAATACTCTCACAAAGTTTTGCAATTTTTGGCAGTCTTTGGGGAAATGGCATTCCATGCTAGAAAAACAAATGTGAGCTGTTAGTTACCATCTGAACACATATGGGGGAAAATGTTCAAATTAAAACGAGTTAAGATCACAGTATGTTAAAAATAAGAGTCATCAATCACATCAAAAAGAACAGAACCATAATTTCTGGTGGAGAAGTGTAATCTCAGATATGCCTTACAGAAAACTGCCCTGCTGGAGTGAGCACAGTCCTGGGAAGAATGGGAGTGATCCCTGTTTAACCCGAGAGTAATTCAGGGGAATGTTGATTACAGTTTTCCTCCTTTTCAGTTACAATGTCGGCGGCAGGCAAGCGAAAAGCACAAATAACTTTAAAATGTTGCAACACAAAGACAATAAAGTTACTGTAAAGCTGGCAGGCAGATGCTCCACGGGCTGTCCCTGTGGGTTTGTGCAGCGGGCGCGCTCTGCCACCCAAAGGACGCACGGAGCAAAACCTTGCACGAACGAATCACAGAATCACAGAATTTCTAGGCTGGAAGAGACCTTGAAGATCATCGAGTCCAACCCATGTTCTAACACCTCAACCAGATCATGGCACCCAGTGCCACATCCAGTCTTTTTTTAAACACATCCAGGGATGGTGACTCCACCACCTCCCTGGGCAGATGATTCCAGTATTTGACCACTCTTTCTGTGAAAAACTTCCTCCTCAATGCTAGCCTGAACAAATTTGGAAACACGATGTGGTTAGGGATAAAATGACAGCCATTAAACCACCAGCACTTTTAAATGTACCTACGGAACTCTGAAATGAAAAAGAATGCTTTAAAGGCAGGATCATAAGGCACTAAATTACTTTAAAGTAAAATAATGAAGTGTCCTTAAGAAAATAACTGATTCTTCTGGTGAAATGTGCACCTTCAGATGGGAAATGGTGAGGCATGAAATACTGGAGCTCATTGAGGTTAAACTCCTGTTTAGAGAGCAAGATACACCCCCCTTTGTTTCCAACACTTAGAATACAAATAAGTTATCCTGATAATAATTTAAGGGTATAATTTAGATAGTATTATTGTATTTTGAAATAGTTTTTCATACAGTCTACATCAGGAAGTCACTTGTGTCAGATGATTTTTATTTTAATAATGATTCAGATTTTTTCTTCTCATTTCTTCTTTTGTTTTCATACTAAGTAATTACTGATGCTGATATATGAATAGTTCTAAACATGTATAAAATCCTTTTCTTCTATTTCTGTCTGGAAACTTATCTGCTTTATACTTTAATTCAGTCTTGGAGCATCTTCCTGAGAAAGTCTTTGCTGCCTTTTTCCTTTGTCCACCCCAAGCCCAAGCTGATGGTTTCTGTGCTGAGTTTGAAAATAGCACTGCTGTATTTGATCATAGGCAAGGGGTTTCTGAGTCTGAGTTACCTGAGGGCAGTTCACCTGTACTCAGGGAGTCTGCAGTTTATTGTGTTTGTTTGCATTATGTCAGATTTAAAGATTCTGTAGGTCTACAGATGATACCAGGTTGTACTTCAAAACAAATAAGAAGTGACTGCCCTCAATCAGCAAAAAGATTTGGTAAGTTTAAAAAAAGTCTAAAGCAGAGTTCTTGGGCTTTTCTTTTTTCCCCCTTAGTTCCCAACTTCCTAAAACACATCCAGAAATTAAAATAGTATGCACTACAATTTGGGAGCATGTGGCTGATATAAGCTGATACTATGATCAGCCTTTCAGCTTTTCTCTTTTTTCCTCTATTAAATTACTGTGAGTGACAGTGAAATTAATACAATATTCTTAGAGTTTCTCCCTTCCCTTAATGGATATCAACTAAAGGCATGTTCAAGAAGTCTTAATGTAAAAACATCACCCTTCTTCAAAAAGCTGGCCAGAAAGGAATCTTGGAATACAGACAATAAGCTCATTTCTTTTTCTAACTCAGTCATTTCATTTCTTGGCCTGGACATTAGTGCATACATTCCCTCACTTAACCCCCTCATATTTTTTCTCATTATGCTAGAAATTATTGAGTCTATTGAACAGTACAATCTCTCTGTATTTCCACAGTACATTTCAGACTTTTATTTATGGGACACAAATATGGTCTTATTTAAAGACCAATTATTGCATACACATTTCTGAAAATAGATAGAATATTTTGTAATTTTTTTTTCAGCTCTGATGCTCAAAATATTATCAATTATCTATAAGATGGTGCAGAGCAACACTTATGCAACTAAAAGGTAACAGAGTCAATTTCTGCAATTTTAAATAAAGCTGTGTTTTAAGTGTGTTTTTGTAAAAATCAGCCTGTAGGATACAAACCTGCAGGATTCCTGTACATAGAATGCTTTAGGTTTACCTGCTTAACCATGTTCTTTATTTAATTCTCATGAGCCTGCAGCTGTTTCAATATTATAATTACAAATGCAATATTTTGTCTTGATAGAGATATATATTATTCAGATACTCTGCTGTTTGGTAGCCAAAGTGTTGTGGACCAAATAATCAATGACATTTCTTGCATGCTTAAGATACCCCGGAGAAGTCTACATGTGGTAAGTGGCTTCTTGTCAATATTTCTGTCATTATCTCCAAATCTTATTAAACTGATTAAACTGATTAAACTGATTAAACTGCAAGGGGAAATACCACAAAAAGTTGTCAGCTAGAATTAGATAGTTAAAATAAAAATTCTCATTGGTGCTAATGAAGCCTATGATTTATTGTGGCATTCAAAGTTTGCTTTTTCCAAAAAAGTTCAGAAAGTTCAGAGTTTGCTTTTTCCAAAGGGTTTGGGACAAACTGCCAGCTAAAACCACAGGAGCTTTGGTTATCATCTAGTGAAGGCAGTGCTTAAACTTCAGAGTGCAAGAGACGTGCTTACAAGTTTCTACTTATGTGAATTGATAATTTGGGGGTTAAAGGAAAACTTAAAGTACATCAGAAATGTAACTACCTGTCAAACTGACTCATATCTCATATCTTGCAAGGGTTCCTTCATACCTAAAATTATTTCTTGTAAGCCTTTTTGTCCATGAGGACAAAACATTGCTTAGTGTTTAAAAGGCTGATGGGAGTGAATCCCTGCTTAGTACCAGTGGGAATTCTTTTCAGAGATTTCTTGCTTTGTCTATGCAATATAGTAACTTCCCATTTACTCTGTACAACTTTTTTTTTTCCAGCTGTCTACCACTAAAGGTTTTGTTGCTGGTAATTTAAGTTACACTGAGGAAGATGGTACAAAAGTGAATTGTACTTGCAGTGCAACAGTATGTATTATAAACCACAAACAGAATCCATAGCATCTGCCTGTACAAGATAACCTGCACTCCTTGTAGCTCAGGTTACAGTGGACATTTATTACACAAACCTCTGCTTGTGACAAATTGAGGCATTACAACCTGAGTGAATAAAATAGATGAAAATATTGCTTAACTGTATTGTAATTCTGAAGCTCAGACTCGGTACTGTAATTCTGAGCTAGACCTACCAGGAATAAATCTTTGAATTTGGTTTTTAGCACTACCTTCTGCCATGGGATCCTTGCAGAGGAAGGTCTATGCATTACATATCTTAGGCTTTATGTTACGGTGTTCTGTCAAATGAGTGCTCTTGAAGCAAAGCATGCTGGGCACTCTGAACACAGAGCATTTCTGTCATAGCAGATTGCATTCTGGCAGAGAGAGAAAACCAGTCAAAATTGGTTTAAGGAGAGGAGATTCAACTGGCCTAGTCCTGAAAGATTTTCTACAGCAGTGCAGAGAATGAAAGCAGAAATAAAACTCAGACTTGCTGACTACTGTCACAATTTCCTGAAAAATCTGTTCATTGTAAGCCTTAGTTGGTCATTTCAAAATTGAAGGGTAACCTTAGCTGCCCATTACACTTTGTTTGCAACTCAGTCCCCTGTTACTGATCTCCGTATTTTTATTTGCTGAGTTGTTCCACCCTGGCACTGGGGGGATTTACAGTCAGGAGTTAAAACAGACCACACACTTCCATATACACATTCTCTCTGACCAAGTTCTTCCCCCAGTTCCTGTTTTCTCATCCATATGCTTGCCAGGTTCAGCCAATCCTGACTGAAGATGTAAAGTAAACATCACCATGTCTTCAAGTTGTTGCTACAAAATACTCATAAAATCAGGTTAGAGGCCAGTAAAAGAATGAATTTAATGGTCTTACAAAAAGAATGTTTAAATGTTTTAAGTCTGTATTAAATTTGCAATCTTCACATCAAGCAGACTTTTTTTTCTGGCTAAGACAGATAAAACATTAATCAGGGTATTACTATCTCCATCATGCCCATAGGATGAACAATTTTCTGCAACAGTGGCACAAATAGTTCTGAAAAGCATCTTGTTATGACAGGAGGACTCCTAGACCACTACACAACAGTGCATATCAATGGTTGAATACACTTGTAAGGAGGTGAAAATGTCAGAACCGATCTTGCATACAGAGGAGGAATGGTGGTTTCAGGATGAAATCTTGTCCTTCATTACCTAATGTTGTTATTTTAAAATATATCATTTTCTCAATTTAAAATGATTAATCTCATTTTTGTTGTTTTAGGCAGTCACTGTGCCATCTAATGTTCAAGGAATTAAAAGTATCCTTTGAGCAAGAACTCTAATCATAGATGGAAAAAAAGAAAGTAAAAACAAGAAATATTCCAAGTTAAACAACATTCTGGTAATTTTTGCTTTCCTTGTTGGCTCTGAAATTGAGTCATGATCACTGCTCTTGGCTCCAGAACAGGTATTTTAGAGCAGCTAGTTTTAATTGATTGGTGTGATGGATCATTTTACATGCAGCTGGCCTTAACACAAAAGATTTAACCTCACATGCCAAATTTATATTAATTGTAGAAAAAGATGCAACTTTCCAGAGACTCCTGGATGATGACTTCTTCAGTAAAGTGTCCCCATGTATCATGATCACGGTATGCACCTTGTATTTCATATCCTCCAGCTCCACCTAATTTAAGGAATACTTTAGCACTGTAGAGCTGCTCAAACTTGGGCAAAAGGCCATAATGAAATTAATATGAAACATATTGAACAGTAATTTAAAAAATTTAATTATCCTCATAGAAATATGAAATACATGCTCTAAAGACTTCTTTCCTCCAAACATCTCCTTAGAGCTTGGTAGCTTATCAGCTTCCCATGCTGCTGCAGAGTTGCTGCTCAGTCTCAGCAAGGCTCAGCTGTTGAGTGACCTTTTGTCCTTCAGGACCTGAGGTTTTGCAAACCCAAATGAAACAGAATTGGTTGATTTTGGACTGTACTGAAAGAGCTGTGGAGCCAGGGGAATGAACAGGAATGTGTGAATGAAATATGCATACAACGAGGAAAAAACATTTCACCATTCCTAAGAGAGATAAGCACTTCTATTCTGCTATGCCACAAATGGTCCAGCTTCAGTCACTCACAGCAAGAACTGGTTTTACATTGTTCCATTAGTGCCATAAATATTAGTTTAAGATAAAAAATTGCCTTCTTACACCGGCCTATGCAGACACCAGGGTACATCTATGAATGAATTCCCAGACCTTACAAATTAACTCCTTGAACAGAGGAATGTCTGATGCTCCTGCAGTGCCCATAATCCAGAACACCTGCCCAGCTGCTCCCAGCCTGGCCCTCCCTCTGCACAAAGCCAAAATAGGAGCATAGAACTTTCCCTGCAAAACAGCTGCTGGAGAAATGTTTCTGCCAGCATTTTGTTTGTTTGCTTGCTTTTAAATGGCAAATATCAACACATATGTAGCTAGATGTTGTTTCAGTTAATATAAGACTATCTGCTTCTCTTTTATTTCTTTAGGGAAGAGGCATACCAGATCTTAATACACGACTTTTGGTCAGGAAGCTGTGGGATTCTTTTCAAATTCCTATTTTCACCCTTATGGATGCAGATCCGCATGGTAAATCTGTAGAGGCTCAAAGGCATAAAAGGAAAGCAAAATGTGTTCAGAATGCCCTTTCTCACTCTTATGGGAAGGTTCTGAGAGCTCAGAAATCCAACACCATCAGAAGGTGATGTATCTACACTGATCCCACCTGAAATTAGGGAGATTACTGCAAAGTGAGAAGCAGCTGCTCAAAGAAATAGTCTTAAGAGATATGAATTACACAAGATAAAGAAAGAAACTTTTAATAAGAGATGTTGGGCAATGTGTAAAAGAGCTGATTATCCTTGGGTTTGAATTGACTGCACACAGATAGTGTGAAACATTTAACTACATGAAGGTGACATGCTGAGATTCTGATTGTTTTGACATAATCCAAAAATATATGTAAACCATAAGAACCTCACTAATCATAAAGCCATAACTTTTGTGCCATAAAACTGATATTTTAAGCAGTCTCCTTAAGCATGCCCGCTGTGTAGACAAACAGACACTTGACTTTTGCTATTCTGCAACCCAGGTGTAGAAATAATGTGTGTCTACAAATATGGATCTGTGGTGAGTACATTTTTTCCCCTTCAAATACCTTGTTTTGTAGCCCAGCCTGGAAGCTGGAATGCATGAAATGCTACAGGCTGTGTCAGAATGTGTGCTGCCTTTTACCATTTTGATTCAACACAAAGAGGTGATTTTTAGGCCTTGTGTGTCTGCAGAAACAGCCTCTTCCTGCAACAAAAAGGATTTGGATAGTAATGCCAGGTGTTTCATTTAACCATATTTCACAGTTTTTCTCTGCTGCACAGGCAGTTTTCAGACAGTCCAGATAGAAAAGGGTTCACCATTTAGATTTGTTTCTGCCTTAGAAGAGGAACGAAGGCTGGAGGGACCTTGGGAGCAGGAGAACCTAATTGTGAGATGGGTGATTCTCCACAAAATAATGTTATATTGGTAAAGATTTTATTCTGGACTGAGAATTTGCTCAGGGATACTTGTGTAAATGTGGAACATCATGGATAAAGGGGAAATATTATTGTGTGACATGGTTACAGACAAGGCATGGGCACACTGCATGGAAGGCAGGCAGATATAGGTGAAGGCAGAGGGCAGGATGGGTGAACTGTTCAGTAGAGAAATGGAAAAAGAACATCCCAAGTTAAACCACAGATCACGGACTGTTACAGCTGACCTTTCTTATTTTAGTCAATGTCCTTCGAGGCCCATCATCTCACTGTTCCCTCTGTCAAGTGGCTTGGTCTCCTTCCATCAGATCTTGAGAGGTGAGTTATATCCTCAGAAGAAACAGAAGTATCCTTCTGCTTCACAGACAGGAAATGCAATTTTACTACACAAAAATCCATTTAAACCCATTACTCTTTCCATGCATTATTTTGGCTTAATAGAAGGAAATAGGATGGACAAATATATTTTTAAGTGTGTGAGAAAATGTGAGAATTTTCTTTTCTTTGCAGATTAAACATATGCAAAGATGCCTTGATTCCATTTACAAAGCAAGATGACAATAAGTTAGCAAGTATTCAGAAGAGACCTTACATTGCTTGTCAGCCTCTGTGGAAAAAAGAGGTTTGTATAAATCTACTGTTTTCTATTTCTTACTCCCCACAGGACAGATCCTATATCTGACAAGCTCTCGGGACAGCAGAACCAGCCAGGTTTGTAGCCCTAAAAAAGGCAAGATTGAGAAAGCTTGGGATGTCTCTGAACCACTTTACAGCTCTGCATGCACGTACAATGAGTGGATGGAATTGTCTTACTTAACTTTCTAAACACATTAATTTTTCCTCTTTTTTTCCCCTCTTTTAGCTAGATATTATGGCAGCATCTAAACTGAAGGCTGAAATTCAAGTTTTAACTTCTATCTCAGCAGATTACCTGTCCAGAGTCTATTTACCAAACAAACTGCAGTTTGGTGGATGGCTGTGAATGCTGCTCTGCAAATGAAATGTTTTTCTATACATTGATTTAATTTGATGGCACTTAAGGAAAAAGAAAGTGCAGGGACAAAGGAGTATCTGTCAGTTTCTTGTTCAGTTTCTTTATCTCTGTACCTCGAGAATAATCTTCTCTTTTTCTTTGTTCAAACTATAAGAGTAATTATGATTTCTGCAGACTACTGCTACTTCCATTCTGTGGTTTCTGCTGTGAAAAAGGTGCCATATGCAATAGTACACACAGGAGAGATAATGAAATATATTCTTCTGGCCAGAAAAATGTGTAGTTCAAAAATGTATCCAGGAATTGTTTTGCCTTCTGTCTTAAAGCACTGCATGATGCTGTACCAAGCTTTTTGTATTTGAAGGGAGTGAAAGACTTGCTTAAGTATTTATTATATATGCCTGGTTTTGGAAATTATTTTAGGTTTTGAGTTTACGTAAATTCGGACTTAAAAACCATAAATAATTCTGATTACTGCATCTCTCAAGCAGCTATAAAACTTCCAGCAATCAAATCACTATTTGTTTTCAATGAAAAAATAAAAAAGTAGATGTTACTGATTAAGAACTTAATAAACAATGCTGTTAATAATGCACATCGTAACAGAATCCGTTGTTCATTTTATTTATTTTGTTGGCTGTAAAACAGTGAAGCAGAAAACTGCAGTGATTAAAGTGCACATTACTACATTAATTTTTATTGTAAATTGTACATACATTAATTTGTGTAATGCATACATACAGTAATTTTTATGAGAGGGAGTCAGGCTGACTGCATAGAAAATGCCTCCAAAATTGATGTCCCCAGCCATCGGCGTGGATCTTACAGACGTTATTTTCAGTACACTTATTTAGTTGGGTTTTTTTACGGCTGTCCCATATTAAACTTGAATGAAACGTCCTTTTATTTCCAGTACAGCAGGAGAGTCACAGAGGCACTGCAATCCCAGGGAATACAGGGCTGGGGCAGCAGCCGCTGTACCTCAGGAGGGGCATCTCCAAAAAGCCCAACTGGGGACATCCCCAAAAAGCGACATCTCCAAAAAGGCCAACTGGAGACATCTCCAAAAAGCCCAACTGGCGACATCCCCAAAAAGCGACATCTCCAAAAGCCCAACTGGGGACATCTCCAAAAAGCGACATCTCCAAAAAGCTCAACTGGGGACATCTCCAAAAGCCCAACTGGCGACATCTCCAAAAAGTGACATCCCCAAAAAGCCCAACTGGGGACATCTCCAAAAAGCCCAAGTCGCAACATCTCCCCGGCTCTGGAAGGGAATCGCGATTCCCCTTTCGCTGGGGCGGGGCCTGACTCCGGCCCCGCCTCCGGCCCCGCCCCGCCGGCACAGGGCTCAGCCGTGGCCCCGCCCCGCCGGCACAGGGCGCAGCCGCGGCCCCGCCCCGCCGGCACAAGGCGCAGCCTCGGCCCCGCCCCGCCGGCACAGGGCTCAGCCGTGGCCCCGCCCCGCCGGCACAGGGCGCAGCCGCGGCCCCGCCCCGCGGCGCCTGCGCAGGAGGCGCGGCCCGTCCCGCGCTCGCCGCCGGTCGCGTCGCAGGTCCCGGGCCGGAGCGGGCCCGCAGCGGTGCGTGAGGGCGGCCCCGGCCCGCGGCCCCCCCGGCCCCGCGGCAGCGCCCAGGGGCCGTCCCGGGTGCCGCCGGACGGGCAGAGGGAGCCCCGCGGAGCGGCGGCCTGGGGGGTGGGCGGGCTGGGGTGTGCGCCAGAGGGGCAGCACCCCCGGCCGGGCTCGGGTTTGGGCTCCGCGGGCGCAGCGAGGGGCACGACGGGGTTGGCTCTGCCAGGGCACGGCGGCGTTGGCTCTGCCAGGGCGCGGCCGGGGAGGGATCCGCAGGAGGGTGGGCAGCCGGGAGCTGTGGGGGTCCGACAGCGGCGAGAAGTGTATTTTTATTTATTTTATTATACTGTATTTTGTTTGGTTTATTTGGATATCCCTGGGTGCCTCCCAGGGGCGTGCTGGGGTGGTGGCTGCGCTGAGGCGCCCCGGGCACGCTCCAGGGCCCTGCAGGGCTCAACCTTTCACTCGCTCGCAGGGCAAGGATGAGTCTGTTCGGATCAACGTCGGGGTTCGGTACCGGAGGTACCAGCATGTTCGGCAGCACCACAGCCGATAACCACAACCCGATGAAGGTACGTGTGCCAGCCCTCTGTGCTGCTGCGTGTGTCAGTTTGTCACAGCAGGACCTACCGACTCATTCTGGAGAAGTAATATGGGCTTGTTTCACAGTTTTCAAAAGCTGTTCTGTCTCCTGTCCTTCGTAGGATATTGAAGTAACATCTCCACCCGATGACAGCATATCTTGTTTGGCATTTAGTCCACCAACGCTGCCGGGTAATTTCCTCATTGCAGGATCATGGGCAAATGATGTAAGTATTCTCAGTTAGACATAAAAAGTGCCTAAACTGCAAAATGGGATCCTAAAAGCTTGTGCAGTGTACCTGAAAACCTGACTTGCTGAAGAACTGCAAAATTTATGTCTGGTACCAAGGCTCTTAAGTTTAACACAGTTGATAAATCATTGCAAACTGAAAAAGATTAAGTTATTGATTAAGTTAGCATAACAAGTTTTTTTTTTGGTTTGAAGGATGAGATCCTACCTGGCTCAGGCAGGGAGGGAAAACAAACGTGGGCATGTTTTCTACCTGTTGTGCTCTGCCCAGCTGAGACTTCAGGGTTCTCCAGGACAGTGTGCTGTGGGGTTACAGGTTTGCAAGGCACTCTTGAGGTGGAATTGAAGTTGTGGGGTTGAGTTTTGGCTCTACAGGTGAAAGGAACATGAGCAATAAAAACAGGGTTTCGCTAGTTCTGAAAAATACCAGACATTGGCATTTATAACCATACATTTTGTTGGATAAACTAGGTCTGGAGTCTCCAGGACAAGTCTGTTCAAACTCCTGTTGATGTGGTTTATCTGCATTTGCTTCTCCTGCTGCAGGTTCGCTGCTGGGAGGTTCAGGATAATGGACAGACAATTCCCAAGGCTCAGCAGATGCACACAGGGCCTGTACTCGATGCCTGCTGGAGTGATGTATGTTGTTATTTACAAACAAATGCACGTTCTTTACCTGAAGTCCACATAAATTGGTGTGTGCTTGCAACCCGTGGTTATTGCACAGACTGAAATTGCTGTAAATGTGTGCTGAGGGTCTCCTGGTGGGATGGGCTGGCATGGCTGTAAGAAGGCTAAAAGTGAGCTTAAAAGTTAGGAGTGTATTAAAAGCTTGATAAAAATAGCACTGTTTGTTCTTTTATGACGTAGTAATAAATAAATTTGAATTTGTTTCTTCCTTGTCTTGCAGTCCCTGTACGTGTTACATTGATGTTACACTGTTTCTAGAAGAGAATAACACTTGACAGTTTTCCCCTTCACTAATCTCTTGGGTTTGTTCTTATTTTTTAGGATGGGAGTAAAGTATTTACTGCTTCATGTGATAAAACTGCCAAAATGTGGGATCTCAACAGTAATCAAGCAATTCAGATTGCACAGGTAAGTAAAGCCCAAAGCACTACATGTTTTTTTTCTTTATCTGGTTTTATTTAAAACAACCTTTCTAATTTTTATACTTTTGTGATAGTGAAGTGCACATGAACAGGTGATCAAAGTGATTTAAAACCCCTGTGCATCTGTTTCCTGTGCTTTACTGAAGGGAGCTCTCTCCACTGCTGCAGGGATCTCACTAAGTCCCCCTGATGCATTAAAGGGGAAAAAATATTTTCTAGAAGTCATTCAGTTCACTTCAGAAATGCAATTTACATTTTCAAATTAGATCTTAATGTCTGTTTGTAGACTGTGTAATTATGGTGACTAAAATCAGTTACCAGTTGTAATTTAAGAAGAGTTATTCTCTTTAATGATTTTGCTTCTTGCATGTGTGTTTGTCCTTTCTTTCTTCAGCATGATGCTCCTGTGAAGACCATCCATTGGATTAAAGCCCCAAATTACAGCTGTGTGATGACAGGAAGCTGGGATAAAACTTTGAAGGTATGATTTTTACCTGAACAAATGGACACAAAGCCTGCTAGTAATCTGTGTATAAAAATATTTACATGAAGTGAAAATATTTTATTAAGCTCTGATAATTAATGGAATAGCCTCACTTCACAAAGAGTTGTAAGAAGAATGAAACAGTTACATTATCTGCCCTGTAGTAATTTTAGGTGTATCCTGAGCTCTAGGGGTAAATTTGTTTGTTCTCTGTTCCCATCAGTTCTGGGATACCCGTTCACCAACTCCTATGATGACTCTGCAGCTCCCTGAAAGATGTTACTGTGCAGATGTGGTGAGTCAGGATGTGTGGTAAACTGGTGCCAGCTGGATTACTGGGAGCAGGAAGAAGTTTTGGGCCTTTTGTAGGACAGGATTTGGATACTGTTAGTGTTTGATGTCTGTGTGATTGTGGTACTGGAACATAATCTGATCTTCGTGGTCAGGCCCTGGAAAATTGGGGGTTTCATCATACAAAACACACTCAGTGTCCTTTTAACATCACCAAAATCAGCATGAGGACTGACCTACCCTTAGTTCTGGGCAAGTTTGTAAACCACCATTGCACTTCACACTGGAAGAATCAGCTCATAATTAGAAGATTTTTGGTGTGTTAAATTTCTCAGTGGCAGAGAAAAACTGACTGGTTGTGTTTGAAGAAATGTGAATGAATGAATAAATGAACTTTTTTCTTAATCTGCTTCCTATTTCCCTCCCTCTCGTTCCTTTAAGTTCTTCAGAGTGTTCTGCCACGCAGTTTAACACAAGTGTCTCTCTTCCAACCTGTTCTACAACCTTATCCAGGTTCATCCCATGGCAGCTGTGGCCACTGCAGAAAGGGGTTTGATAGTTTATCAGTTAGAGAACCAACCTTCTGAATTTAGAAGAATAGAATCTCCTCTGAAACACCAGGTAAATAATAATATTTGTATTTACACAGATCATTGACACTGTGGGCTTGACATTTTTTGTAAAAACATGTGGTGTTTCAACACCAAGTTATCTTAGCATGGTAATGACCTGGTTAACCAGTGATCTGTTGCTGATCTTCACAAGGATTTAGAAATTTAAACTGTTGTCCAGATTCTCAACAGAATTTGAGCTATCTTTTGACCTTGCTAGTGGTTTTGCTTTACCTTGCATTGATGACTTTGAAGTTGTGTTTCTGTGGAAAAGATGTCTCTGTCTAAAACTCCTTTGTGTCTTTCTCAAATTCAGCATCGCTGTGTTGCTATTTTCAAAGACAAAGTGAACAAACCAACTGGATTTGCCCTTGGAAGCATTGAAGGCAGAGTAGCTATTCATTATATCAACCCCCCAAACCCGTAAGTATTCCATAAAACACCCTCTCTCTATTGCTCAGTCCACAGTGATGGAAATAAAAAGCTTTTTTAAAAAAATATTTTAAACTTTTTAATTTCCTTTCCAGTGCAAAAGATAATTTCACTTTTAAATGCCATCGCTCCAATGGAACAAACACATCAGCACCTCAGGACATCTACGCTGTGAGTATCCAACATGTGTCATATGTACACTCCTAATGGCTCTGAATTTTTGTTCTCCTTGACTTTTTATCTTGCCTGAGGCTCTTAGACACATTTAAAGACCTGTCATAGTCATTCTTTAAGAGGAAAGGCAAATTTTTATACTCATAAAACAAGCACTGGATCAGCCTTTCATTGAATCTGCTTGTCAACAAGTGGAGTTGACACTTGTTGATTGTGCAGATATTGAAACAACAGCTGTGCAATGGCATTATGCATTGAATTATTAGCTACTAAGCCAAAAAGATTCTTGTTGCTTTGGTGGTTTTTCTTTGGTTGTTTTGAGGGATTTTTTTTCTCCAAAGAAATTTTAAAGATTTAAGAGCTTTATTTAGTTAAAATTTATTGTATTTACTCTCGTAGACTTCAGCATGCCTTCTGTGAGTGTGTCCATCACCTGTGTGGTGTTTTACATGGTGCTCTGTGTGCTTCTGCAGGTTAATGGGATTGCATTCCACCCTGTCCATGGTACTCTGGCCACAGTAGGGTCTGATGGGAGATTCAGCTTTTGGGATAAAGATGCAAGAACAAAGCTAAAAACCTCAGAGCAGCTGGACCAGCCGATATCTGCTTGTTGTTTCAACCACAATGGCAATATATTTGCTTATGCTTCCAGCTATGATTGGTCAAAGGTAAGAAGGCTTTAGACTCATGTTCATCCTTTCAGTTGAT
Source organism: Motacilla alba alba (assembly GCF_015832195.1). NCBI lineage: Eukaryota > Metazoa > Chordata > Aves > Passeriformes > Motacillidae > Motacilla > Motacilla alba. The sequence continues at coordinate 12,772,630 of NC_052035.1, read as the reverse complement.
AACTAAGACCCTTCTCCTTGTGAGGGTTTTGTTGTTTTTTATAAGTTGTAGGTGTACCTTTCTGATTTCTAAGAGAGCTTCAAATGAAAGCCACCTGATGAAATTTAACCCTGAAGCTGTGAATTTGTGGTGTTTCAGCTCCAGCTGGACAAGATTGCTAAATGATGCTGGTTTACAAATGTGGATGAGCAAACTAGAAATTCCCTGATTCAGAGGTTGCTATGGTTGCTCACACACATTGTGCCGTGGGCAGTGTCACAGGGCAGTGTGGCACCCTGACAGCTTCCCACAGAGCTTGTGAAATGCACATCTCTGCTGCTGGTGCAGGGGAAAAAGCTGTCACTGTGATTATAAACACTTATCCCAGTGTTTGAATGCTCTCTGTTAAATTTTCACTGCCATTTAGTGAGGCTTTTGATGGTGCTTGTTTATGTATTTCTCTTCCACACTTAACAATACAGATGCAGCAGACCCACAGCAAGCCATGACCTGTGGAAAATCAATACTTCCTAATAGTTTAGGGAGGGAGGGCAGCAAGCTTGGGATGTAACTAATTTTCATGGTGCTTGGAGGATAATGTTCCTTGTGGTTTTGAGTGAAATGAATGCAGAAATCACAAAGATTAACTCAATTGCATGCCACAGAGAGCTAAATTTTAATTCACTGCATTTTATTTAGTCCTCTGCCCACATTAAAATATTTGTTGGTGCCAGGGCAGATGAATTCTTCAGTTCTGCTGCTTGGGTGGACTGCAGTGGTACCTTTCAGATCTCTAAGCCAGTATGAAGTAGTAAAATCAGTTGGTGCTAAGTGCTAACCTTCCTTCCTTCCCAGAGCCATTTCTGGTCCATGGCGTTGGTAATTTCCAGCTTGCATGTTGGACCTCAGTAGCTTTATTAGTGTTTACTCTCCCTGATTTGGATACTTGGGTATTAATTTGGTAATGAGTATGAAAATGGTATGCAAAACAGGACATTTGCATCTGCAGCTGGGGAACAGAAAACTCTGCAGTTGCCTGTAGACCTTGGGCTTCACTTGGAAAAAATGTGACCTTATGTCATTTAAAAGACAGAAAATGCAAAGTGAGGCTGGGTGGCCATTAAAGGTTTAGTTTTTTCTTTGCCTCAAATGACATTTAAAAGAAATCACATTGAGTTCCCAGGCTGCATCTGTAAAGTAGAAGTTAGAGGTATGTGGTTATTTTTTTAAAATTAAAACTATTTTATACTATAGAAATGGATAAAAGTCTCTTAAATTTTACTTTATATGTGTAGTTCTTGTTACTGCTTGTTCAAATAAGCTGTTCCTGATCCACCAGTGTGGTCCAATATCTGTTCTTAAAGGCCTTCAGATTAAATCTTAATAAACCAAACTAATGGAATATTCATATTCTTACATTTTAATTAATGCTGATATTTTTTTCTTTGAAGAGAGTAAATGTAGATTGTTTTTGTCTTTAGGGTCATGAATTCTATAATCCACAGAAGAAAAACTACATTTTTCTGCGAAATGCAGCAGAAGAGCTGAAGCCCAGGAATAAGAAGTAGTGAGTCTGACTTGAACTCCTCTACTTGTTCTGCCCTTCTTGCCTCTGCTCTTTGGCCATTTGTGCCCTGGTGCACCATGGTTCAGTCAACTTTGGATCACAAGCATTTAGCAGGAGCTGTAAAAATGACAGTAAATGTATTCTGACTTGCTGGAGAACACTTTCCAAATTAGAAACTCTGATGTGTATAAGAAAGAGAGGCTCATATTTACAGGGCTTAACCACTCTCTGTTCCACAGCAATAATGAAATTGCAGCAAAATCAACATCTGGGGTGGATATTCCTGCTTTGAAGTGCAACCATTTGTATCTCTGGATTTATTTTGTTAGTATTACATTAAAATATGTTAATTATAATCGTTCTGGAGAAGTTGTATAAATACTGTATTTTTTGTAAGTACTTGGAGAATCACCAGTAATTCCTCTCAAAGGAGGCTTGTTTTATTTCTTATTAATAATTCAGGGGTTCTTTCATTGCTTTCTGGTTTTTGAAGTGGAAGCATTGTCTGCTGTATGCCAGGAAGAAATGCCTTGCAGATAGTTATCCCTCCTTCTTTAGATGACTGGGAAGGTTTGTGGGGGGCCAAGAGCAGTGACAGAAACTCAAGAAGGCAGAAGATGGGCCCAGTGCAAACTTTGGAGTTTTCTGGCTCTCCTGCAGTGGACGTGACTTCTGAGCAAACTGCTTTTTCTAGCTCAAAGGAGAAGTTGCAGTGGTGCCAAGTGGTGAAATAGCTCAGAGTTCAGGAGCACGAGCAAACCTTGGAAGGTTTTATTCATGACCAAACCAATGTGTGCAAAATCCCTTTGACCTAAGCTTCTTTGAAGCTGACACCTTTTAGAGTTACAAGTTGAGCATTTTAACGTGGTTTTGTCCTGTAAGAGAGTGTTCAGGACTGAAAAAAAATACTCATTTTTGTATTAACTAGAAAGTAGTGCTGGGAAGCTTCATCCTGATCAAAAATGCTGTGAAACAAAAAGAGTGGGTCTCTTTCTGACTTGAATCTACCACTGTTTACTTTTAACTAGCCAGTTGTATACATGCCAAAGTTTTCTTTTTGGAAGTGAATGCTTATTATTCCTGTCTAACTATTGTTTGTTTGATAATGACTGAATAAAAAGGGGATGGGGGGAGCATGTATAGAATGACATGGCATATTGTACAAATTCTCTGTAAACTGTTATGGTTTAATGCTGGTGGTTACGGATTCATGCTGACTTTCAAATAAAATTTTTACTAAATGCTTTTTTATATTCAGGAGCTCTGTTCTAATAATGTGGGCAAGGCAATGTGCTTCCTGTTCCAAAGCAGCTTCTTGGCCTTTCACTGGAATTCAGGGACATTTGCTGAAAGTCAGCTCCTTTTCCTCCAGCTGCTTAAGCTGGGAATCCAATGCATTTTCCAACTTCTGTTCCACTACAAATGATTCCTGTGGGTTTGCCTCAAAGAACTGGGAGAAGTGGTGTGAAAGGCCTTTTGTTCTGAGATGAATCAAGTTCATTGCTATTTCAGCAGCCAAACACCTGACATGGTGAGTACAGATGAATCACAGACTCTTCAGACTCCCTCCACCCCAGTGTCTTTTCACTCCAGACTCTTCCCTGTGTTCATCAGTTTTTGCTGGATGGGCATTTCCTCTTTGGTATAGAGGAAAATCCTTTAAATACACCAAACTCTGCTTTATTAAGGGATTAACTTTTTCTGTTTTATTTCTCAAGATAGTTTTTTTTCCTGCTACCTCTCTGTTTTACATGGTTTTACATTTCACATTCATGCTCAATTTGTTTTCTTTAAGGTAGGAAAGAGTTCCCAGCACTTAAATCAGTAGCTGATCATTTGCTCAAACATTTCTTTGGTTTCTGTTGATTTTTTCCCTAAGGTTGTGATTGTTATGCAGCAATATTTGGTTGTTAGCACATTTTTCCAGACTTCCCAGTCAGCTGAAGGCCACCAAGAAAAATACAGGCTGAAGATCAGGTGTAAGTGATCACTGAAGTGTGCAGAACTCCCTCTGGAGTAAACAGGGAAGAATGGAATGTGTCATTGTTTCCTGCTTTAAAAAAAAATCTCGTTTTGTTTAAATACCTAACAATGTGAAGGAGTGAGAGAAAATGAGTTCAGCAGGTACCTTTGTCTGGGATCCAGTGGAGCTGCACCTGCTTCAGTGGCATTGAGGCCAGCACTGGTGAGTCTGGTTTCATAACACTTTGTGTGTTAATATGTTGAGTACTTACTCTGCTGGACTGGATTTCTTTGTCAGTGAGGCTTCAGAATTATTTAATCATCGCTTGCTACTTGTTCAGACTAATTTTAGAAGGACATAGTTTCCATTATGTTGCTGTGCACATTAGATGTGTTCAGCTGGGAGGAGAGTCAGGCTTTGAACTGAATTGTTTTCCATTACCCAAGTTAAGAGAGCACATTGGCAATTTGCTCTTCCCTGGAACCATTGTGAGGTTCTTTTGTTAAGTACACACAGCTGTATCCCTTCAAGCATCAAAAATGAGTGTTTATTCACACCCTTTAAAGTGTTAGTGCATTTCTGGAAATGTATTAACTTGCTATTCTATGGCAGTTACCTGTCCAAAAAAACAGAGTGAAGAATGTAAGATGCTAACATGTACCCAAAGCTAACCATAGAAATGCTTGATTTATAAAACAACTTCTTGAGTTTTCTGAAAGTTTGCTGTTAATGTGTTTTATTGCAGGCAAATAATCTTTGGCATGAAGAGCAGCCCAGTTAAACCCCTCAAAAGGGGAACATTTTACATTTTCAGATGAGTTTCCTGCTGCTGCTCTCACGTGTCAGTGGTTTTGCACATTGGTTTAATGAAACGTATTTCAGAAAACGAAATAATTGGCAAAGTTGGTTTGCTAAAGCCTTTCACAGATGAAACAAGACATGTTTGCACAATGGCAGGGAGGCAGAGTATTGATTTACCATCTGCCACAGGAAATGCAATCCTGAATTGGTGAGTACTCCAGTTTAGCTCCTAGGCAGAAAAGTTGGTCACTGAGTTGTTCTGCAGAGAGGTTGATTTGAGATCCAGGGGGGATCACGTGGGATATTTCAATAAAGGATTGCTTTGGCCTGGCTCGGTTTAGTGGTGAGGAAGTGCTGTTTGCAGATGAGGTGTCTGGCAGCTGCCCACAATAAGGAATTGTGTCAGATCACTATCATGAGGTTTTACACTCTCCAGCCTTTGAAATTATAGAAACCACTGATTTCCAATTTGTTTGCTTTCTGCAGAGATGAACCTGAGCAAAAGGAAATGGCTGTTAATTTTTAAGTCTCCAGACTGGCTAATTAAATGCCATTTGCAGTCATTTGGGTAAGACTGATGTATTTCACAGAACTCTGGTGTAGATTCACTGTGTAAAGCATTTCCCCTGGGTTATTGAGCTTTACCAGCCAGGTGATGATCATCACCTGCAGCTGCAGCACACGATAATGACTGGAACAAATCCAGGACAGGAACAATTCCCCAGTAACTTTCTCCACCCCGGCAGTTGCAGGATGCACGGCATGCAGCAGTTCGAAGCTGTAACTCTGCTGTGGTGCCAGGCGATGGCAGTGCTGATGGCTCCTGAGCAGAGCTCTCCTTGCAGCCGGGGCTGCAGCAATGCCTGGGCCTCTGCACGGAGCTGGAGTGCTGCTGGAATACAAGGTACAGTTATTTGTAAAAGCAGCTTCTCCCAAAATACTCAGGGAACAGAAGAAGATGGAATTAATTTCCATTTTTGAGTTTTTCAGGAGTGTACCTGGTATCCTGCACATAAACCAAGACTTTAGAGCTATGCAATGCTCTTTCAGCTGCTCAGTGGACATCTGACCAAGCAGGTCATGTATTTGTTCCCCTTCTCTCACTATCAGGCCCTAAAGGTCCCCTGAACCAAGTCAACCAAACCAGTTTCTTCTTCCCCGGGCTGCTGGCCTCACAGTTCCTGGGCTCCAGGCCCATTCCTCCTTCCCTGCTGGCCTGAAGGTCCCTGGCCAGCCCAGTGCTGCTGCTGAGCACCCAGGGCTCTGTCTGTAAAATCACAGAGGTAGAAATCCTCAGGGGAGAGCTGGGACCCAAAGTGCTGCTGGGCAGTGACCTGTGACCCCTCATGGCCAGGGGTGCCTCCACTGTCCTCTGCTTCCTCAGGACTCAGTGGCTCATTCTGTGACATGATTTCCAAGTCAATGTGATCGTCACATTGATTGACTAAACCTTGTGTTAGGATCCTCAGACTTGCAGAGGGGCCAGGCTATGAAGAAATTAGAAATTCTGTATTGTGGTATTTACAGATTGTACCATATTGATGCTGGTTGTAGGAACCCTGTGCCATACTAATCATAAATTCTGTGCTATGCTAATCAGAATATCCTGCTGAGAAAACCTTGATTGTAACTACAATTTAGTGCTGTTTTTACTCTGCCAAAGACCCCTAAAAGAGCCCATCTGAGCCCTTAGTGTCAGGTGAAACAGGTGTAATTCAAAGGGGAAAAACCCAGTCGTATTTGCACTGACAGAATGTTGTCTTTGCACACCTCGGGCTGTGGGTTGGAGTTGGTAGAGCTGCATTTCATCCTGCAGCTGGTGTTCAAACAGCTGGAAGCCATCTCTTTGCGTTTCCAGGTAAGCTTAGGTTTATATACAGCAGGGCAGGGCCCATCCTGCTCTCAGCAGCAGCACAGCCATTCCATGAGAGGAAGCTGCTGCTGTTCTTCCCTTGCCAGGTCAGAATACATGGAGCAACGGCAGCTGGCTGTGGTGCTTCCAGCAGCTGGGACTGCCACTGGGTTCTGTGTGCACGTGGAGCAGCAGTGCTCCCAAGAATCAGCAGCAGGAACAAGCCCATGAGAGCAGAGCATCAGTGGAGAGGTCCCACTCGATGCAGAATGGGACCTGAACGGCCAAATTGGTCTCACTCCTTCCTCAGGGGCAAAGCAAACTTCCAGGTGTTTGCAGCATTTACCTGCTTCTGAAATGGGGATGGTGCTACACCTGGCAGAAGTAATTCACATTTTTGAGTCTTGGTTGCAAGGTAACATGAGACTGAGGCAGCACCACAAAGGGGAGCATGTGCCTTGGGAACAGTCGTGCATGGACAGAGTAATTCCAAATGTTTGTGTTGCATCAGTTCTGCAAATGCTTTTTGTTACAGTGCATAAAAGATACAATACCTGCCAGCATTAGCTGTGTAAAGAGAGACCGTTTCCTTCTGTTGACTAATTATGCAGTGAATATATTCAGTTTGAAGGGACACTTCAATAATTTAGCAGGCATGTGCCAGGTAATACAGGAGCTTTTGTCTTACTGGTGGCACAGATCTCCAGTGGTGTGTAACCCAATCCCTGGCTTTATGTTTTCAAGGAAGTGTTTGGTATAGCTCCTGTATCAAGTGCCACTGAGAAGCCGCCGAGATAAGAGATTAAGGTAATGCTCTTCTCTGGGCAGAGGGAAAGTTTACCCTTTGCTGCCCAGGGTGTCTTTTGCAGGCAAAACTGCTGCTCTATCGTGTGAGGTGTGGATGTGCTGAGATCCAACAACGAGTTTGTTGTAGGAATGGGAAAATGCTGCAAGCTGCATGTTAAACACCCAGGTCAGCTAAGCCTGTCCTCGGGGGTGCATTAAATGCTTTTAGTTTGACAGGGAATGCTTTCTGTTATTCATGTTTCTGAAATGCAGATTGTTGATTTGCTGGACAGACAAGGAGAGGGACAATGTTCAGTTCCTGGGAACACTGTGAAATAAAACTCAGGAAATGGATTTTCTTCAGCCCTTCCCAAGGTACTTCCTCACAGCTGAGCCATCTCCCAGAAGGGTGTAAGCTCAAATGTCCTTTTCTGACCCACTGCCAACTGGTTCAATCACCTTCCTTCCCTTGCCTATAGAATGCAGCTCACTACTGAACTGCAGCAAAGGGAGATCCATTTGGTTTAGAATATGCCATGATTATTGCAGTCAGTAAAGGGCAGAGATAATGCAGCAGCTCAAACTATTCTCAAATGACTAAACTGGAGTTCAAATACAATCTTTACAACCTTTTTTCCTTTGGAAGGACAGCTGTCTGCCATGCTCCTGCTGTAACAGTGGGATTTATATGGAGTCGGGTATCACTCACTGACAGGTAATTGCTTTCTGCAGATACCTGACTCTTTTCCTTGGAGATCTCCCTTTCCTAAGTAATGTTCATTCTTGGAGTGTAGCAGCAGGGCTGCAGACAGCAGTTGGTTGTGTGGGCATTAAAGTTTAATTTACAGAGCAGTATCTATATAATTGTAAAGAAGAACATTACATTTGTGAAACATTGTCAGGCTTCAAACACGAGTATGTAGCATTTCAGAAACACTTTAACTGGGCTGAAACAGCTTTTCAAAAAACCACAGAAAGATGGTCTATTTAGAGAGAACAGCTTAGCAAAACCTTGTCATTGAACCCTTCCAGCTTTTGTTCAGCCATTGGCTGTGTGATGCAGTTGGAGCCATTCTGCAGTGCTGACCTGTCTGCCACAATGGCTGAGCTCCTGCAGTTCATCATCTGGGCACCTTTCTTTGGTGGTCCTGCAAACAGCAGCAGGGAGATGAGAGAGAGGATGATTTAACTCTCCAAACTGTTCTGAATGTGGCTGGGCCCAGGATAACATTTCCCACTAGTGACCTACTTGCTACTTAACAGGGCTGGTGCTGTCACAGCCACACTTCTGGTAAGCAAACAGAGAAGTGTTTTTTTTTTTCTTCCTGTAGGCTGATGAAAATGTCCTTTGAGGTAAGACTGGCCCTGACACCCCAGGGCTGGCAAAAGGAAAGCCATACTCCAAGCAGCAGAATGGATTTCCTCATTCAGTACTGATCCACACACTTCATTCATGAGCTTGACTTCAAAATACAATCAGCCCACCTGCCAGCCTTTCTGTCCTCCTGAGAATGCAAGATCTGCCCTGCTTCTTGTCTTGCACCTTTCTCTGTGTGCTTCCCCACTAGCTGAAGGCATGATGGGCACTAACTGGGCTGTGTGATTTAGCAGGAAGTGGCCTGCCTTTGTTTCACTTGTCACGTTCAGCTGATGTCATTGTCCTGTTGCAGTGTTGGGGACATCGTGTTGCTGCCTGTTGAGCTGCTGATGGCTTTTCCCCATCAGGAATCACTGCTCCAGCAGACTGGATGTGGCTGTTGGACTGTCAGGAGCCAGTGGCATTGCCCAAGTGAGCTTTGACCCCTCCAGTCAGTGACTGTGCTGCCCTGCTGTGGCACCATCGTAGCTGATTCTTTTTGTCAAAGGCCCATTTTGGACTCTCTGAGATCAGCAGAAGCTGGAATCATCCTGCCCAGATTTCAGTGCAGGTAACTCTGTTTTCCTTTTAAAACACCTTTCCAGGCTCCATGGAAAAAGCTTCTGTACCCAGTGCTGATAAGTTGGTGCTGATACATTGCTTTGTTGTCTTGACATTCCAATTGTGTTTATATCCTGTTCAGAGCCACTGCAACGACCCTTTGCTGCCTTGTGTTTAAATAGAGTAGACATGGTAACTAGAAGGCTCTAAGAGTTTCAAACAAAACCTTTAAGGAAGGTTAATTGCCATGCTAATATTTTTTCTTTCTGTGTATGTTCTTCTGGCCAGGTTCATTGTGGGCATTAAATAATTCCTAGAAGTGTCACAACTGGAAAAGTGATATCGGAGTTAGATGGATTGTTTATCTCAATGGATGTGATGTGACAGAAGAGTGTGGATTAGTGAGGACTAAAATACAGCAACCTGGGGAAAAGGATCATGAGGTTAAGGAGGGGATCCATGGCTGAGACCTGGCTGTGCTCACCTCTGGGAAGGGGGATAGAAATTGGCTCTGCCCAATGCTACGGGTGTGCTCCAGCCCTGGAGCCACTTGTCTTTTGCTGTTAAAAATATCTGTCGTGTCCATACAGCTGTGCTCTGCATCCCAGAGCTGAGACATCTTGTTTAATGTTCTTCTGCATCCTGGCTGCTCCCTGGTTGGAGTGGGTGGACAGTTCCTGCTCAGTTTGTGCCACCAGTGTCACGTGCACTCCCATGAAAAGGTCATGAGATGTGGCCCTGGCAGCTTTGGCAGAGATTGTTAGAAGCCCTCTGGCATTTTCTTTTTTTAAATCAGAAAATACCACTTAGTTTTAACATAACTCAACAAATATTTGAAAAAAATATAATTATTAATGCTGTTTCAAAAGGCCTTACTTTTTCTGCTTCCTTCCTTTAAAAAGAGTATTAAATGATTTCTTGTTCATTTTAAAATGTAGTTTTATGGTTTTCAAACTTTAGAAGTATGAAGTTACAATTAATATTTTCCCAAAGTACAACATAAAATTGAAATAGCAAAAATATTTGTTTAACTATTTTGAGATGTAGTTTGCATGTTTGACTCAAATGGAATGTTTTTTCCTAAAAAACTTTTTGTGGGAGGAAAACCCTTCTGATGATTAACTCCCAGCCTGAGAGAGATGGGATGATATTTCCACTGAAGAGAGACAGAGTTTCTGTGCAGGAATTCAGGGAAGGAACAGAATCTTTATTGGAGGTTGTGTTTAGCAGTTGATAACAAGTGGTTTCATCTCCTTATCCTTGTCTCCCTTCTCCCAGTGCCCTGCCTTGCAGATCTGGGGATACAGAAGCTCTTCCTCCATGACCAAAGGAAATGGAGAAATGGAGAAACGTGGAGAAATAGGCAGTATTTTGGCCTACATATTTAATGTTCTGCTGAGATGTAGATGCTGCCATAGCAGGAAAATGTTTCCTGGATCTACCTCACAGCTCCTGCTCCCCCCAGTGCTTACTGCCAATGGAGGAGTTGTGGTAGAAAATCTGAAGAGAAACTTCTGTCCCAGAAACCACCATGAGCTGTTTGCTTTGCCCTGTTGCTTTTCTGCTTCTAACCCTTTATCATCCCTTTCCTGCCCTCTATGAAGTAAAGAAGAAGCTAAGATCAGCTAGTGAAGGATTTCCTGGATTTATTGCACAATCTAGCTGCAATGTGAACATCTGCACTTTTCATTAGTCATTCTCTAAGATGTCAAAGAGAGATCATCCCCAAGGTCACAGGAAAGGCAAGGGTTACCATTGCTCTAGGCCATTACAATACTGATGATGACAAAACTATTTGGCAGAGATGCCAGCAATGCCAGCAAACAAGCCACCATCCTAATCAAGGGCAGTATTTTGATTGCTCAGAAAGCCAGCCCAGCTCCCTGCTGTCACACTGTGACAATCCCCAGCCCAGTGTCATTCCAGCTCCCCAGAGTGTTTTGCCAGGGCTGGGGAGAGTCTGTACACACAGCTCCCAGGAGCTGGACCTGGACAAACAGCCAGCTGAAGATGGTTGAGGAGAAATTCCCCAAGGGCAGAGTAAAAAGCACTAAGAAATGTAGGTGTGCCCACTCAGGGTGGCAGCAGCACATCTTCACCACGGGGACACCACCACAGGGCCCACTGAAGCACCTTTCCTTGCTGCCCTAGTCCTTCCTGCTCCCAAAAAGGTGCTTCATGCTCCCCTTGACACACATGGCTGGCACAAGGGCGTGTGGAAGGAAAAGTGCCAAGCTGTGCTCCGAGAAACTCCTGGGAAATGGTGATGGTGAAAAGCACAAGATTCCTGAATATCCGACATTCTCCCTGCTGGCAGTTGCAGAGGTATGAGCAATGTGATGGCACAGCCTCTTAGTTTCCTTGGCCATGTTTTATGCCTTTATTTTCATCTAGACTTATATCCAAAGCTTGCAGTGCATTTCCTGTGGCAAGATCCTCCAAGCAGTTATGAGCTCTGCAATGTCTCCTCCAAGCCTCTTCTTTTTCAGGAATCTTGTTTGCAATTGCCATGATTCTGTTTGTCCTTTCTCATGGCACAGATATGCAATTTTCATTTTCTGAAGGGACATCAAATGGGTGGGCAGGAAAGTTTGGGGAAGTAGAATTAGATTTTTAATGAGATTTCCTTTAGTCACACTCTAACATATGTTTGTGGTCCAGCAGAATTGAATTGAGGTGTCCCATTTGTTGTTCTCTCAGTCCCAGAGTTACCAATGTCCATATCCATATTTTTTTTAATGCAGGTTACTGGAATAATAAATCAGATCACTCTGGATGCCCACTAGAGCTGATGATCTGCTTCTGTGTAACCAGTGTAGCCAGCAAAAGGAAACAGAGTTCACTCAGCATGCCCAGTTCTGGAATATTCAGAAGAGGAAACAGTCCTATTGGAGGATTCCTACAGAAACCAAAGCCAAAAAAGCAGCCCTGCTTGGGAGCCTCCTCTGCTCAACTATTTTGTTACAATGAAGAATGATTTTCATTTTTCAATTCTTGTTGCAGCAGCAGCTCTGGGTTAAGCAATTGTTATGGTGTGCTCAGGGCACCAAACCAAAAAATCTGAGACAGAGGGCCCAGATGCAGAATTCCCTGCAATAACCTAAACCAAATGCCACTGAATGCAGCTCCCTCAAGATCTCCCTGCTCACAGCCTCGCTGGTGGCCAGCATCCAGACTGAGCATTAGTAAAACCAACAAACCAAACAGTTCCCACAGTAAGTCCCTTGCTCTCCAGTTAACTTATTTAACTGTGGAGCTTCTAAGGGGGATGTTTCATCTGCTGTTGTTGCAGTAAGCGGGTATCCATGGCAAAACCCAAGGGCACTGCTCTACAGCAATGAAGTCTTGGCTAAGCATGCAGGAACTGAAAAAGGTCAGAGCTCCACAGCAGCCCTGCTCCATTTTAAAAATAAAGCCCATCAGTTTGCTAAGAAATGAGGCAGGTTCTTCACTGGCTTGCAGATCAGACCTGGGGTGTCTCCTATCAATTTTCCCAAAGACACTGAGGGATGAAAGGAAAATGCTCAGACAAATTCCAAGGAGAGCACCAGAGCTTTACTGCCAAGGGAGGGACAAGAACAGAAGGGAATTTGGAGCTTTGCAGAGGCCAAGGAACAGGGAACATTATCCCTGCTGCTCTTTCCCCACCTCTGTCCTGTTCTTGTGCTCCCAAAGGTACAACTTCCTGCTATATTTTGGATTTTGTCCTTTAGGCAGGGAGCATTTCTCCATGGTTCTGTACCTGGGTGGTCTTGCAGTGCCACCTCCTCTAGGATTGTCAGTGGAATCCAGCTCATTGGTTTGGTGATCTGCAGCTCTTCCATTCCACCTCTTGGATAACGCTGCTGAAGTCCACCAGAAGGAGCCTTTGTGTATCAATTTTGCATAAGCCTCGAGGAATGCATTAACATGTAAGTAAAAACCCAGTGACTCCTCTTAACTGTGTTGAATTATCATAAAATTAATCTTCCCAATCTGAATGAGAATAGGATGCTCTGGATTTACAATACAAATTTTGTACATTAAGGATATGGATGGATGTACAACCACTGTAAAAGATGACTTTTCAGCCTCCTCACCAACTCACCTGTGTAGTTTTATTTCTTAATAACAACAAAGGCCTAAATGCACCCCTACAATGGCTTATATCAGGTCTGTGTTCTCCTTCTTGCTTGCAGTCTACTCTTAGATTTGTGCTAAGCAATGTCCTGCCTTCCCCAAGGCAGCTTCATACTTCGAGGTATGCTTGCCTTTACAGGAGTTATCTTTGAGATGACTCAAAGAAAGCTGAAATACATTCTTCTCTTCTCAGGTACTCCTATTGTTGCAGTAAAAGCACGGGGAGGTGTCAGCAAACTGGCTCTGCCAAGCTCCTACAGCTTTGATCTAATGGCTGGGGATTTTATCTGTAGGTGTTTTGAGGAGGACGAGTGCTTTTCACAAGAACAAGGCGGAAAAAATAAAAGCAAACTCATTAACTTCCATAAAGTTATCCTTACTCATTTTCTCTTCCCTTTCCTGCTGTGTTTGTGGTAACAGCTCATTAGAGCCTGTGTTTGCAATAGCTGCAGCGTGAGACAGGGGATTTCATTTCCCCTCCTGCTTTCCAGGATGTGGCAGAACCGAGGCCGCCTCCTCAGCCACACCAGCGCTGCCGGGCGGTTTGTGCTGCTCACCGAGCACAGGTTCAGCCTGAACTCCTTTCTTCTTCTGTTCTGCCTCTAAGAAACTCCTCTTCCTGCCTCGAGGGAAGAAGAGGAGCTGGGATTTCTCCTTTGAGAGATGTGGGGCTCATGTTTGAAGAAAAAGCCTGTGCTGTTTTTCCCCCCACCAACAAGCATAAGCATGGAGAACAGAGATGCTGCTGGTCTCTGGAGAACTCTGCCAGCCCTGCAGAGCAGCCAGAGTCTGCTTGGATGGTTTGAATCTTTGCCATCATTTGGAGCAGAATGAAGCTCTGTAAAAGGACAGTGACTGAATGCCAACTGGGTTGTCATTAGCTCGGGCAGCCCAGGAAGCAGCTGATGTGCAGTTTGTGGTGGAAGTCATGCAGACACAAGGGGTGACTCGGGGGTGGAGAGGCCCCAGCTCTGGCTGCAGTCTGACCCCAAAGGTGTGTTCCATGCTCGCTGTTTGGATGGACCAGGCACAGCTGGTGGCTTCACAAGACACAAAGGCTCCATGGACCATCCATTTGCTGTCAATTTTTCAGTGATGTTGGGTGCTGCTGGCCCAGCTCCATCTTTCTTCCACAGTAATCAAAGGAAATGCACCCTAGTCTTGAAGTCTGGTGGTTCAGGACTGAAAGCTTAATGGCTTTCCTTGGCTTGTTTTTTTCCCTCTCTTTTTTATGAAGCATAGGGTGTTAGAACTATGGAAATGGTGCAAGAAAAATATTAATGAATAACTATGGAGTGCAGACATTAATGCATTCCTTTCTCTTGAAATAACTGGCTTTTCTCTGTGGGGTCTGTAACAAAAAAAAAGTGTCTGCAGAGTCTGAACCTGCTGTATGGAATCCAAAGTAGATGATGATTTAGAACTTCACTGGCTTTTTTGTTTTTTTTCCTAAAATGTTATCTCTGCATTTATCATGTTGCAAAAAAACTTTCTCTGAGAAATTATAAACTTAAGGCACAGGGGCAGTTCTTGAGATTCTGGGTGATGGAAAGTATGAATGAATAATTTTTGGGATCCTCTCCCACACCCCAAATTCCAACTGATGCTGGAGAGGAGGAATTAAAGCATTACAAGCACCCCACCATTGGAGTTCCCCAGTGGTGGGTTCTCAAGTGCCAAGTAGCTTTTCAGCTTTTGTTTTCCTGCAGTTCTGGACCAAGGGCTACATGCAGCAACTACGGAGCTGTGCTATAGTAACAATTCTCCCAGGTTTGAATCACAGGTCAGGGCAGAAACCTGCAGGTCAGGTCATAGGTAGTGGCACTTCACAGCAGGAGCTGCCTGTCCTTCCATGGAATAAAATGCAAAAGGAGGACAGTGGAGAGCCCCATTGCTGTCTACCAGTGGAAATGGGAACGGTGCATCCCTGGCCCCAGAGAGGCTGCACAGGCACATATCCAGCTGCCCAGTGGAGAAGCAGGAGGCTTAAGAATCTGCTTGAGAAAGTCCTGAACCCTTGTTCACTCCCTGACCCCTTCCCTGGCTGTTTCTCCTGGGCGATTCCGTTCAATGCCACCCCCTCCTCCTGCCCTGCCTTCGACCGCGCCTTTGCCACCCTGCGTGCCACAAAGGCTGCCAGCTGCCGCCGGCTTTGTCCCGGTGCCCGAGCCTCCCAGGGCCCCAGCCCTCGCCGTTGCGACGGTTGTGCAACAGCAGCGGGCTGGGGGAGCGGGACACGCTCTGCCCAGGCGGGATCTTTGGCGGGCTCCCGCCGGAGCGCTGCTCTCGCCCGCCCGGCCCTGCTCCCCGGCAGCCGCCGGGACCTGCAGCGTGAGCGGAGCCCGGCCCGCGGGGACCCCGGTGCGGGGCGCGGGGACCCCCGGTGCGTGCGGCTCGGGACCCCCGGTGCGGCTCGGGGACCCCGGTGCGGCTCGGGGACCCCGGTGCGTGCGTTGTGCCGGGGCCGGTGCGGCTCGGGGACCCCCGGTGCGTGCGGCTCGGGGACCCCGGTGCGTGCGTTGCTGCCGGGCCCGGTGCGGCTCGGGGACCCCGGTGCGTGCGTTGCTGCCGGGCCCGGTGCGGCTCGGGGACCCCGGTGCGTGCGTTGCTGCCGGGCCCGGTGCGGCTCGGGCGGGGCGGGGCGCGGGGACCCCCGGGCGGGGCCGGACTACGCGCCCCGAGCGCCCCTGCGCGGCGGCGGGGCGGGGCCGCGCGGCCCTACAAAGGCGCGGCGGCGGCGGGGCGGCCGCTACTCACCGGCACCGGCGGGCGGGCGCGGGGCCGCGTTCCGGCTCCAGGCGCGGCCATGAGGCGGCTGTAGGGCCCCGGGACCCGCCGCCGCTCCGCTGCCTTCGGCCGCCGCGGGGGGCTCGGCGGGGCGCGGCTCTGCTCGGGGTGGATGCCGGCCGGGGCCGGCCGCTGCCGGCACCATGCACACCGTGCAGAAGGACACCACCTTCACCAAGATCTTCGTCGGGGGGCTGCCCTACCACACCACCGACTCCTCCCTCAGGAAGTACTTCGAGGTCTTCGGGGACATCGAGGAGGCGGTGGTGATCACGGACCGGCAGACCGGCAAATCCCGAGGATACGGCTTTGTAAGTGCCGCTCCGCTTTGCTCCGCTCCGCGGCGGGACGGGCGCTGCCCCTGCTGCCCCCCCCGGGCGCCGGGGAACGGCCCGGCAGCGGAGCCCCGGGCTGGCGAGCCCTCCGGTGCGGTGACAAAGTCCCGCTGTGGCCGGACAAACTCCCGGACAAACTCCCGGTGCGGTCGGGCGGACTCCCCGGTGCCGGGCGCTGCGGAGCCGCCGCCCGTCCCGTGGCTGCCGCGGAGCTTGTTCCCCTGCGGGAACCAGGGGCCGTGTCAGGACAAAGGCTGGGCTGGGGGCCCGGCAGGAGCCCCCCGTGTCGGCCGAGGCCGTGCCGCTCGTTTCAGCACCTGCTCCCCGCTCCCGATGTCCGTGCGGGTCCCCGCATCCCGCCCGCCGCAGCCCTGAGCTCCTGTGCTCCGGGGGCTTTGGGAAGGGCTCCACCGGCTTCTTGAAAAAGGCACGGGGAGGAGGTGGAAGGGCAGGGGAAAAGAGCTGGCACCGGCCCAGGGGGAAACCGGGCGCGGGGGGAGCGCCCGCTTCTCCATCGAGTCCCGGCAGCCCTTCCCATCTCGCCGTGCAAGCGAGGCTGCACGAAGGGAGTTCAGCTCCCGATTCAAAATAGAACAATAAATAAACTCCACTTTAGTGCCTGTTGCTGGAGTGTTTACAAAGCTCTGTTGCTACAAACAAGGCTGTGCTCGATTCCAGGTGACCATGGCAGACAGAGCTGCTGCTGAAAGAGCTTGCAAAGACCCAAACCCCATCATTGACGGCAGGAAAGCAAATGTGAACCTGGCGTATTTGGGAGCAAAACCAAGGAGTATTCAAACTGGTGAGGCATCCAGGAGATCCCATCTCTCTGTATTAGAATAACTTGTAAGACAAGGAAACAAGTTCCTCGGGCTGGAATCATCTGATCTGACGATGCACATTTATCTGTCCACCATAACTCCGATTGTTGGCTGAGGACACTGCATGGTCCAGTTACCTCTGCTGTATCTTCTTACTCAGCCCTGCTGCTCTAATGTTACTCACCAAAGTTCTTATAACTGTGTTAAAGCTGTTTTCTTCCACGGCGGATCTGTTTGCCCGTTAACTTCTTTGTTACATGAGAATTAACAGTAAGATCCACTTTGTCATTTCTCCCTTTGGTTTAATGACCACAGTACCCAGTGTGTAAAATAAGGCTTTATGCCCCATTGTCTGTTCCATAACAGCACGTTCACACTGGGCTTTCATCATGAATTCCCATCTGCTCCTCGTGCATATCACATATGCATGTTAAATTTAACTTGTTTCTAAATGGGGCTCTGAATTTGCTCGCATGCATAGCAGATCAAATGCAAAGACGTGTGCTGTAATTCTGCCTGTGTGTTACGAGTTGAATGGTACAATGGATGCCATTCATTAATATTTCTTCTTTTTCTGAACCTTTTTTTTTTTTAGGTTTTACCATAGGTGTGCAGCAGCTACATCCAGCCTTCATTCAGAGACCCTTTGGGTAAGTGGAAATGTTTCCTAACGGTCTGTTTGAAATCAGATTCGCAAATCAACTTCCTCATTATTTAAAATGTGTGAAAAAAGCCTTCATCATCAGGAATGGACAGTTTCAACAGCTGTTGTTAATGTTCAGAGTACTTTATTTCTGGTGGAGATTTCAGAAGTTTTGTGCATTTGTCAGCTTTAATGTAATTCCCAAAGATCCTTCTTTATCCTCAGTAAATCTTAGTCATAATAAACCCAGTGCATTGCTCGCTGCTTTGCCAACTTCAAGAATTCACAGGAATTCAAATAAATGGAAAATAGTTTCTCTATTATAGTACTTAAGGTGTCAAAACAATTAAGCAAATTCTGTTCTCATGTTTCTCAAATAAGATCCTCTGCTTCCTCTGTGCCATTTCCCACGTAATAACGCTTAGGATACAGTTTTATCCTAGAAAACAAATTGCATTGGAAACAAAGTCTGTTACTTAATGAAAGTAACATTAGGTCAAAAATTGATTTTGGACAGATGTTATACAAGGCTTGAATAGTCTGCAAAAGTGGGCTTTTGTCTGCTGTTTTCAATAGCTTATACCATCCCTACTCGGTTAGAAAAGTCCTCTTTTTATACATCTAATAGGATCTGGCAGCTGCTCGGCAAAAGACAAGTGTGCTTCACGAGAACAATAGTGACTGTCATACTGCCCTCATTTAACTGTTTAATGATTGATGCAGCTCTTTTTTTACACCATTTCAGAAAGTGAATATTGATAAGGTTTTTTTTTATTATTATTTTCTAAGAGCATTAAGAAAGTAGGTGCATTTTTTAAAGCTTTTGAGCACTGCCCTGGTGTGGTTTTTGTGTGACTCTAATATAAATAGATGGAATTTTGGCCTTTGTCAACAGCAATACTTCATCCCTTCCCTGCTCTCCGCTCGCTCTTTTGGGGGTGTTTCGTTTCTTTTTCTTTTTTTAAAGAAAAAAATAATCTGCTCACAATAAAACTTTCATTCCTCTGCCCTTATGGCTGCAGTTGCCAACTGCCTGGGTAATCTCACTGCGATGAGTTTCTGGATGGAAGAGGCTGTGTTGCCACAATAGTGCACACCCAGTGTACGTGTGCTGTGTGTGGTTCAAACACGCCGCTGCTCGCAGGCGGCTGCAGCTCTGCTGGAAGGCCTTGGAAAACATCTGCCATGAAAGGAAGAGTCTCCCCTTTTTTGGGGCAACAGCCACTTTAGTCTGCGTAGACCAAATGCTGCTTTCTAATAGCTCTCCTTGCATGGGGGCTGCGAGAGCTTTCATAGCCCCCAAAGAAGCAGCACCTTGAGATGTGAACCCAGAGACTTTTCCATGGGAGTGCAGGAGAGAAGTTGCCAATAAAAGCAGCCTCTGGCGAGTCCTGCCACGCATGGGAGCAGAGAAGAGCAAAATGGTGAAGCCCGTTGAAACTCCTCTTGTTGGCAGGAGCACCTTGCAGATTATCTGCAGTTTTCTGGGTGCCCTTCCTACACCGCAGCCACAGCTCTTGAAAACATTTTTTTTTTCCAACAGTTTGCTTTTGGTTTCACATCCAGAGGAGTGTGGGATCGACTGATTACATGTTCCTTGTGATCTAGACAGTTCCTGTTGCAGTTCTTAGGCATTGGTTTCATCATTAAACCAGCAGAGCTGCAGTTAGCACATACAGCGGAGAACATTATAAATTATTTATCAGTTGCCAAGAGACAGGAACCAGGAGAATGGAGGGCTGGAGGCAGGGGATTATATATCATTATTTGCAAGCATCAGTAAACAAGAATTTAATTGAATTCAGTCATTGCTGCAGCAGAATCACTGGAAATGTGGGTTTTGCAGAATGTGTTTACCTGAGCAGCACCTTTACCTGAGCACCACAACTGGGGCTGCTCTGTGGCTTCTGAGCAGAGCCTCGGGTGCTTGGTCGAGCAGCAGAGCTTGGCTGCCAGTTCCCTCTTTGTCTCCTCAGTAGACCAGCAAAACTGAGAGCCTGCCAAGCTCCACTCCTGCATTCCCTTGGACCCACAAGTTCCTTGTCCCTCGGTGGGATATGAGGGTGGATGAGGAGTTTGTCAGGGTCTGTCACTGAGCTGCTGTTGTGTGTTTGCACCACGCCGGGTGGATCCCGACCTTTCCCAGAGGAAGCTCAGCGGCTCGGCTGCTTTGCCGCTGGTGTGAGGTGTTGCCTGGCTCTCCCTCCTGCAGTTCCTGTCTCTGCAAAGTGTTTGTGCCCAGGGGTTGGCATTGTGGTTTCCAAAAGATGATTGTCGTGGGGCACAGGGTGCTGGGTGAGCAAGCTGGGCTTGGCAGGGCAGGAATGAATGAAGAACCGTTAACTTCTGGGCAGTCAACAAAGAGCAAGCAGCCAGTCATGTCCCAGCTATCAAGCCACAAAACCCAGGTTTTGGTGAAACCTGAAATGAATGGAAACTATGAAAATTACCCAAACACCAGAGAGGATTATTTATAAACCGAAGGCTTCCCCCCCAGCCCCAGACACCTAAATGCAGCTGTAAACATTGCCAGGGCTATGCGGAACAGAAAGAGAAACCACGAGGAGCCTCTCTCCTTCCTCCTGCTGTCCTGGCAGGGGAGGCACTTGCACAGCAGACAGCATGGAGTCAGTAGTAAATCCTGTTTGGAAAAGAAGTTTCTAGCTTGTTGTAACCAGAGATCTTAACAGTAATGCAAGGCAAAGGATGTGTCTGTGACTTGGAGATCCGGCAGCTGAGTTTAGGGAAGCAGCATCGGGCCTGGGGCTCAGCCTGGGGCTTGCAGACTGTGCTTTGCTTGGAGGCACCTGGCAGTGCCAGTGTGTCCCTGCGGCTGCCATGCTTCATGTGATCAGGTGATGTGGCAGAGCTACTTGGTCCCACCTCGTGGTTCCCTCCTCTGGGACTCTGGAGGTGGAGGCAGGTTTGAGTCTGTGCAGGGAGTGGGGATTCCCTGGTTCTCCTCTGTGCTTGCTGCTCTGGACACAGCATATGGCAGATGCATTCCTGTGGCTGTGCCTCAGCGAAGGAGCTATCTGTGTGGGAGATCTACCAGTGACTAAGTGACTGAGCTCTTGCAAACATAAAGCTGTCTCCTGTGGCAGGATCCAGCTCTTTCCGTAGCTGCACATTGGATGTCATTGCTCTAGAGACCCCATCCGTGTCTAGTTACTTGTTTTGGTGGCCCCCTGCCTCTGGCCTGCATTTGGTCTCCGACAACGTCAGAAAGAGTTAAATCTCTTTGAGTTTAAAATTTCATGCCTTGATGCTGCTGCAGTTAGGAAGTGAAGAAAGTCTCTCTTTGTGTCAGCCCAGCCTCCCTTGCAGCTGTTTATCCTTAAAATTTCTCTATTGGGTTAAAAATAAAAGGCAACAAACTTTCATCTTTTCTGTGGTTATGCTTATAAAAGGGCACGTGCTGTGCCCAGCCTCTGTCAGCTGGCATCTCCCTGCTCCAGCTTCCCACTGCCCACTTACCCTGAGCTGGAGGCTGCAGGATCCCATCCCACTCTGCCAGGCTGATGTGGATGGAGCACCCAGCACCTGCTGTTATCCTGTGCCAGGAGCATGAAAGCTTGAGGGGGAAAGGGGGCATTTCCTAAGAAATGTCCAAATGCATTTTCCAAATGGTTTCAGCTGCTGGTTCTCATGCATGGTGACTGCTGTTCAGGCCAAATGCTTGCCAGTCAGAAAGAAATCCCTTTCTTTTTTTTTTTTGTTATTATTTTAGTTAGTTTTTTTAAAGCATAAACATGTATTTATAAGCAGCTCAGACAGCTTTGAGAATTTTCTTGAACATCTACTTCAAGATGGCAAATGCTGGTGTCAGAGCCAAGGGTTTGGTGTGCCTGTCTTTTGGGGTTGGGGCAGAATTTGCTCATGTTCTGCCAGTAAAACAATACAAAAGTGTGGTCTGATACAGTGACCTCACACTTGGCTATGTGACTGATCTGAGCTCAGACCTGTTGCAAGGGACAGGCTCTGGGTGAAGGATCTGAGTCATTCCTGGGCAGTCAGGGCATGGGCTTCTGTGTGATGGAGACAGCCTGAGCTGGCTCTAGCTTTGTGTTTACAGCAAATGGCTTGAGTTGTGCCATCTTCTCTGTGTGATTCCATTGCCTCTGGTGGATTTCCTCTTCATCCTCCTCAGCAGCAGAAACTTGCTCCTTTCGTGTTGGTGCAGGAGCTGGGGAGTGGCAGATCCAAAATTCACCCGTGTTGCTCTGGCTGGTGCCACAGAGTCCCAGTGTGGCAGATTGATGCACACGTCTGAATTTCCAGAGCAGCTCAGCTTGTGCTTGATCTCATGTTTCCTTTGAGCAGCTGCTGGCATATGGGCCCCAACTCGTAGTGTTAAGCACATGCCCAGTAATTCCAATGATGAATGCAGCCCTGGGCATCCTGCCCTGGCGCTGAGGGCACCAGCCAGGGAACCAGACAGTTGTTGTGCTGATAATTTGGTAGCAAGGACACCGGGTCACTTCTAAATACAACTTTTATGAAGAACTTGTTCCCCACGGATGGGAGCATGCTACATACCAGGGCTAAATATACTCCATGATCACGAAAGATGAAAAGTCCTGGGCCTCGGAGTTAAAACTCAGTCTCCTGTTTCTCAGTCTCCAAGTGCTGTAAACAGAGTTGTGCTGTCCCCTGCAATTTCCCTGTCACCAGCTTTGAGCATTTTAGCTCTCCTCTGTCAGAGTTGAGCTGCCCTGGCCAAAGCAGCAGAGGCTGGAAAAGCCATGCTGGATCCAGGCATCCCCCATGATTCCAGCTTGCAGGAAGGTGTGGAGGGATTTGATTGAGATGTCTTAAACACTCTACTGCCACAAAGGCACAACTGGTAGCAGACATCACAAACTCTTAAAATGGAATTTCTTTCTTGACTGAGAAATAACTTAATTACTTGTTTTGTCAAGTGTAGGTCTTCTTTTATCAAAAAGAGATATTGCATTGCTTTTTCGGTAGCTGAAGGATTCTACTTCAAAATACTTCATCTCTCCAAGAGAGGGGTTTAGATAAATCAAATGAGTGGATGGTTTTAATTAAAGGTCAGTGGAAGGGATCATGTGTAAAGAAAGTCCGTTACAATTGGAACCAGTTGAAAGTAGTCACTAGTGTGCATTATTCCAAAACTTGTCAGGTACTTCAGAAGACTTTAGAGATGTTTCTGCCATCAATTTTCTCTAAATTGCAGAAGAAAACTAGAGAGCTCAGTCAAAGGCAGAATTCTGGTGCTTCCTGGGTTGATCTCTTGGAGACCCTGGTTTTACCTACCATCCTACACAAGGATGTTGAAGGACTCGGGTTCCTGTCACGCACTGGTGTGAAACAGTCCCTGTTTCTTCTGTCAGTTAATTGCTGGTTTGGCTGTGCTGATAACTGGAAAGGGGAGGGGTTTTTCCTTCTCTGGAGAGCTGACTAGTTGTGGATAAACTTCCATGTGGCTTTTTCCTTGGTGCCAGATGGCTCTTGTTTCAGGCAGATGTTATCTCCTGCTACCTGAGTGTTTTTTAGCCTGCTTCTCTCCAAAACTATTTTTGGTCTGGCCCAGCATGCCTTTGTTTGGGATCATGGGTTTTTTTTTTTTTCCTTCTTCCTTTGGGTGTGGGGGAAGCAAGATGCAGAGGATAAAGCTGTTTAGCCTGGCTGTAACTCATGGTGGAGCTCAGCATGTTGATCTTAGACTCTTGGTTGAGCTGAGAAAAAGTATTAGATCTTTGTGAGATGTACTCCCATCTTTGGTCTGCAGCCTTTTTTCCTTTTTTTTTTTTATTTTTTTTTTTTTTTACTTCTTTCTGTTTTTTTTCCCCACTGACTGCAGTCTGGGACAGTTGTGGCACGTCATGCCTCGGTGATTGCCACTGGTGTGGTGACATCTGCTCCCAGCAGGGAAGCAGGAAACTCAGTCCTGTACCTGTCTGCACAGGCTGCTGTGTAAATCTTCTCAGAGGGACAGAGGAGGATGAGGAGAAGGCAAATTAGTTACAAGAGGAGCAGAAATTGTCTTTTGACTGCTTTGCTATTTTGTGTTTGTGTCGTATTGCAGCAGGTGATGATAAATCCCATGGAGCTGCAGAGTTCATCCTTGTGTGACTTTGAGCTGGCTGGGATAGCTGGCTGATGAGGCAGAAGCTGTTGACATTTCAGTGCATTTTTAAGTCAGCTTTAGTAGGGACGTTTCAGGAGTTGGAGGTTTGTCGTGTTGTGGTTAGAGCCCAGCCCTGTCAGTGAATGGTGAGGGATGGTGATCAGGGCACAACCAATGTCCTGATCTGCACCCAGGTGTTGGTGGATAAACTGTGATCCCCTCCTGGAGTGAGAGTCCTGGTGGGCAGGCAGGGACACCCTGCAGCCTCCTCCTCTTGTCTGGACTGAGAACAGCACCTGAATTTCTCACATTTCCGCAGCCTGTCATCGTGGCTGGGGCCCGTATGATACCCGTGGCCAGCCCTGCCTGCACTCCACACACCTTTACTGAGTGTCTCCTCGAGGTGAGTGCTTGCTGGCTTGGGAGTGTCCCTCAGGAACGATTCCTTGGAGTGTGAATTACACCAGGATGTGTGCCTGCATCTCCCGCTGTGCCGTGGTGCCCTGGCACAGTGCAAGTGTGGGGTGTGCTTCCCAGAGCAGCTTTAAACTCAGGAGCCCACTTCAAAACACGCCTTTGGATCTGCCCTGCAGGCAGTGCCTGGAGGTGTCACCTCACCAGGGGCTGTGCTCAGCTGGCTCTGCAGCACCCCCAGCACCCCCTGCCATCACGTGCTGTGGCAGTGTGGGTGTCCCGGTGGCAGCCAATGGGTCAGCTCTAGTGGAAATGGAGGCCAAATTCCTGGGGTCAAATGCCAGAATTTGTGCCTTCACTGGCAGACACAAAGGGCTCTGTTTCTTTTATTCTTCAAGGAATAAAAGGCTGGTCGTGGTGGTGGCATTTGTGTGCTGATCTCTGTGAGGCTGCCAAGAGCCCTGTGCCCCTCCTTGTTTCCCAAATGTTTGTGTGATGCCGTGTCCCTCCTGACAGAGGGGTGCAGCTGTCTCCACCTCTTCAGAGCTGACAAAACCAGCTCCCAGCAGGGCTGGCAGGGATCGTGGGGTCAGGAACTCCCACCTTGTTGCTCTCCCAAACTCGTGCAGTGTGCAGGAGCAGCTTGCAGGAACAGCTCATGAGTAGGAAGTCCTGAGAAGGTGCAGCTAAAGCACATTTTAGGTATAAATCTGATACAAAATAGTCAAGTACATGAAGTGTCTCTGAGATGAGCTCTGCTGAGGAGAGCTTGTTCCTCTTCCTCAGCGTTTGGGGAGAGAAGTGGGACACATTTCCTCCTGACTTGTCCCTTTTTTCTTGCTGCCCCCCAGCCAGCCCTGCCCTGCTGCTGCGGTGGGGAGACCTGGGTGATGGCAGGCTTTGAAAGGGAATTTTTCATCTGTCTGGAGCCACGGGTGCCTCCCCTGACGTGTTTGAACATCTCCACCCAGGCCTGCACCACAACGGGGCCCCTTTTGTTCTGTCCCCCACCAAAGCAGGACAGAGCCTGTGTCCCCTCTGCCAGTGTCTCTGTAACCATCTCTGTTCTGGTTCAGTTCTGGCTGCTGGGGCATGGTGCCACGTGGTCAGGAGCATGGGCTGGCACCAGTCCCTGCTGTCCCTCCTGCTGTCCCTCCCGTGCCACTGCTGCCTCTGGGCTGAGGTTTGACTACCCTGCTCCTTGTGTTGGGTGGCCTGTGCCCGTGGCTCGCTGTGGTGCCAGCAGCATCTCGTCCATCTGCTGTTCACAGGGTGACTTTGGTGTGTGGTGGCCACGGCTGATCACTTGGTTGGTGTTTTGTAACCACACCGTGTGTGTTTTTGGTGAAGTTCTCTTCTGGCTGGCAGGGCCCATCGTGGGGGATGGAGGAGAGCTGCAGGGAGGGAGGAAGGGAAAGGCCTCTTAAAACACAGATGTGACTCATCCTGTAGAAATTCAGATCAGAGTTTGCTGTTCTCTAGAAAGAGAACTCCAGAACAGCTTGCTTTTTTCAAAAATTTATCTCCTGAAAGATCATGTTCAGGAATAATGGAAGAGGGGGAAATACTTTTAAGATTTTCTGTGGATGCTAAATGTAGCCAGCAGAGAACTTCATCCTACTGCACTGGTTTGTTTTGTTTGTAGCTGCAAGTCATCAAAGTGACCTTACTTTGGGTTGTGTGTTTTGTTTTGATTGATGAATTGCCATCTGTCCACCTAATTCAGAAGACCAAATTGCATAAAATCTTGATTGAAATTTCTAGCTGAATTATTGAAGTCCTACAGACCAAAAGAACCTTCCCTTTTACATTGACATCCCCTTTAGAAGCAGATCTTGGAGTTGCTGAGTGTGGTTTTTTAGTGCAGTACCAGCTATTGTGAGTGATGTGTGCTTGTGGATGCCCTGGGCTGGTGGGATGGATTTCTGAGAGCAGGGTCCAGGAGTACATTCTGCCTTCCAAGCTAATGGGGCTTTTTATTCCAAGTAGCACTGAAAAGCTGGAACTTTTCCTTGCTGAAGGAAAAACGTAGTGCAGGATGTTGCAGATTTGCTGTCTCTGAGCCCACCGAGGAGCTCCGTGTGTGAAAGCAAAGCCAGCAGTGTGGAGTTTCTTGGGATGAGCTGGGGATGTCCACTCACCCTGATGGCACCACGTCCCCCACAGGGGCTGTGCCAGCTCAGGAGAGCAGTTGGGTGGCAGCAAGGGACATGGAGGAGCTGCTCAGGCAGGGTGATGCTCTGACTGGATTGCAGGAGTCTCTCGGGCTGTCCTGGTTGTTTGGTGAGCACAGGTGGAATTCCTGTGGGCAGGAAAAGTGCAGGCCCCTCCCCTGCTCCTGCCACCGGGTGGGTTTTAGTGGATTTTTTTTGTTGCATTTGTGGAGTGGTTTTAACTTTGTTGGGCCCTGGAGTACCAGGAAGCCTGGTGGTAGGGAGAAGTGAGGAGCAGCCAGAGCATCCATCCCCAGTCTGGGATGCAGGATGCTGGCTGATCTACCAGGGGTAGAGCAATAAGCATGGACAGAACCTGCTCATGCCCAAGGGCCAGTGCCTGGGGGTGCCTCTGCAGAGCCTTTCCCCAGACCCTGGCAGGCCCAGAGAGCAGCATTGCACCTCTGAGTTATTTAAAACAAAATGAAAGAGAAAATGCCCCAGTGACAGGCGTGAGGAACCTCTGGGTGGGACTGAGCCCTGCTCCTCCAAGAGGTGGCTGCCACTGCCTGGTGTGAGTGTGTGACATGGAGTGCCCTGGGCTGAGCTGGTGCCCGAGCTCCAGCTCTGATTCAGCTGTGCTGGGCTCAGTTTAGATCAGAGCTGAACAAAAAGGGATTCTGTGCATTTCTGCTGCCTCATCTCATTCTTGTTACCCACAGGGTGATGCTGGGTGTGGTGTGCTTATGGGCTGAAGGACTGGGAGGTCCCTCTTGCTGTCCAGGGGTGTCTGGTGACTTCAGAAGGTCTTGCACTGAATCAAAAGTGCTGCTCACCACGATCCATCCTTCCCGGGCATATGGAAGGACCCTGATTTCAGAGGCAGTGTTGCTGTGTGGGGAGAGGAGAGCAGTCATTCTCTTGTCATGAAAATTGTCTCAAGCGAAAAACAAACTGCATATGGGGGTGGGAAAAGGAGAGAAAACTCTGTTCAGATGAGCCCTTGTTTGTGGGAAGCCCTTCTCCTGTCTGAAGAGCAGATTAAACCATCCAGAGCTGGTTGTAAAGCAAGAGGGAACAGCCCTGTAAGTGCTGGGTAGGAGGGACCAGCCCCAGGTGGACCCCAGCATGCTGCAGGTGGTGGCTGAGATTTAGGATGCTCAGGTGGAATGAGGGTAACCATGCACAGCCCTGAGCCTTGTGAAGAGCCTGTGGGAGGCTTTTAAAAGTGGTTGTGTTTGAAAATGTGCTGTCACACACATCCACACAAAAATCCCCAAAATATTTGAATCTGCATAATCTCTCTGCAGAGTTTTGCCTTGGAGATTTTTTTTTATTGGCCAAAACGAGTTGGGTTTAGAGACAGGGTGGCTCAAGCTTTTAGGGATGGCTTTGCCTCATGTGGTTCAGCAAGCAGTGGCCAAAGGGACCTTCTCCCCAGGGCTCTGATCTTCCACTGGCACCGTGCCATTTGCTGGTGATAGTCTGCACCCCCTGTTTCTTAAACAAACCCCAGATGTGCCACCCTGCAGCACTCTTCAGGCCACATAAATTCCCCTTTTTTGCCTGGCCCGTGGCAGTTTGTGTGGATGTACCTAAACCTTTGAGTTTGCACAGTTTTTGCCCAACTGTTTGAGACCTGACTTGTCGTGGGCCCTTTGGAAAATACAGCCCCTTCATTTCGATGCTTTTTTTTCCCCCCTCCCCTTTCCTCCTCATTAGCAGTTTCTAACAAATTAGTAGGCACTCCTGCATTAATCACCTCCAGGATCTCTCCATCTATGGACTTTAATTGACTGTGACATTGCTGAGTTCCTCTGAGGAGCACAGCTCCTCAGGGCAGGGGCCAGCCTGGGAGAAGCTGCACTTTTGGGCGCTCATGGAAAGGGCAGTGGAGATGCCAGGGGCAGATGTGACAGCTCGTGGACACAGCAGTGTCACCACCCTGCCAGCTGCTGGGGGAAGGAAAGCAGCATTAACATCTCGTGTTTTACAACAAGCACCCTGTAGCATTCCCTAAACATGCAGTGTTGTGGAAACATGGTGTAAGTGTGTAGTAACTGATAACACCTGGCAGGCTGGAGGGCCTGGGGTCAGGGGTCATTGCTGGTGGGACACGTGGAGGGTGACATGTCCCTGCTGCCAGGAGTGCTCCACAAGGGCTGTGGGTCCTCAGGACCCCCCACCCAAGTTTGGGTGGACAATACAGGAGGCAGAAAGGCTGGCAGGGACAGGCAGGAGGCCGAGGAAGCGAGGTGAGCCAGAGGCTGTGTCACGGCCTTCCAGGGAGCTCATTGTGGATTTCAGCAGCCTGGATAGTGGGGGACACAAGCCGTGGGGACCAGGGCGTGTGCATTAGCAGAGCCCATGCTTCACCTTGCGCTACAGCCTCAGGTGTAGGAGTGTTTGCTTCTCCTCCCCGCGCCGGGGAGCACGGCCGGGCAGCGCGTTTCCATGGCTGGCACACATAGATTTGGGGGGAAGAGGGGCTGTGCGGGCCAGGCCGATCCCATCCCCTCGCTGACTCTCTCCCTTCACCTCCACAGACTCACGCCTCACTATGTTTACCCCCAAGCCATCATCCAGCCCAGCGTGGTGATCCCCACCCCCGTGCAGTCCATCACGTCTCCCTACATCGACTACACGGCCGCCAGCCAAGCCTATTCCCAGTACACCACAGCTGCCTACGACCAGTACCCCTACGCTGCCTCCCCGGCCGCCGGCTTCGTGGGATACGGCTACACGGGCACGGTGCAGCCGCCCCTGAGCGCCGGCACGCCCGCGGCGCCCGCCGCCGCCTTCGTGCAGTACCAGCCGCAGCAGCTGCAGCCCGACCGCATGCAGTGAGGGCCTCCCTGGACAATCCCTCACCCTGCGAGGATACGGCTAGGACAGCAAAAAAAAACAACTATAAAAGAATCAAAAAACAAACAAACAAAAAAAAAATCACCCCGGCCCTTTATCCCCCGTATGTAGGTGCATATCGATGCCTAAGCTATTTATAGTGTTGAGGGCGAACCCCCAAATCCTTGCAGTCTGATTGTGCTTATGAAAGTGGACTTCTGGTAAGTTTTTTCTTTTTTTCCCTTTTTTTTTTTTTGTTCCCTTCCATCTGGACAGATACTGTCTTGAAGATGTTCTAAAAGCGGCTGAAATGTTTCACAGGAAAACGACAGATTCTTGCTGCTTCCATCACCTGTGGTCTTCTTTCTGCCCCCTTCCCCGTCAGCCCTTCCTTCCTCATCCAGCCTACAATCCTCTTATTTACTGGTGAGGTACAGAGGTACTTGGAGAACATGGAAAAAAAGCAATCTTATTTTTTGGTTGTACAAAAACTTTGTAATACTCAGAGATGCCTTACAGAAAAAAAAAAAAAAGCAAAAGAAAAACTATTTTTTAATATTTATTGCGATTTTATTCGCATGAGCTGTGAATTGCAGACAGAAGAATAGTAGTAAGTATCTGCCTTGTTTAATTCTCATTTTACTAAATTATTGTATGTAGGTAAAAGTTCTTAAGTAATTGCTGAATCACTTCAACATGCAAAAGGGAATATTGGCTTGAAGGAGAGCAGAATATTCCTTTAGTCAACGCACTGTACTATTTTCTTATTGTAATTGTTACTCTGTTAAGATTATCTCAAATTTAGGTATATTTTTAAATGCAAAAAACCAACCAAGAATACTGAACATTTTGTCTACTTTGGTAGATCTTTTGTTACAATGCTGCAACCTATGGAGACATTTACAGTATTTATGTAAAAGAGATTTGGGGCTGTTGGCCAGCAAGGTTTAGGAGAATATCGTGAGTGGAGCAATAGAGAAAAAGGTGTTATGTCACTGAACAAATGGGTAAATGTAACCTTTTCATGCCTGTAATCCAACAGCCAAATAAAGGAAGAGAACAGGCGATGTAAGTGCATTTCTACAAAGACAGCAATAAACTATTTTAACTTTTAAGATTATTCGATGCTCTATGGTACCATGTTTGCTGGGCTGCAGTGCCTTAGGGAGTGTTTCCCAGCCCACCTGGTCTGGCCATGCTGGGCTTCACCCTCCAGTGTGCCAGGGTGGGCTGTGACAGGAGCCCCTGCTGCCAGCATCCTGCAGCATGTCCCACACTGCCCTTGCTCTGCGTGTCCCGAGGCACCTCAGGGTTTCTGAGCTCACAAAACCCCGTGGGCTGGTGCCAAGTGCTTCCTCACGCTGCGTGGAGCAGCGGGTGGGAGGTGCTGCCATCCTGGTGCAGCTCCAGAGGCAGTAGGGGCAGATGGGATCTCATCCCAGAGTTTTCAGGCCATCACTTTCCTTCTGTTATTTGCTTAAAATAAGTTGGGGGGTTATTTTTCTAAGATTGAATTTCTCTGAAAGAGAGTGGTCTGCCAGAGCCCTGTCCTGGTTAAGGGGATTTGCTGAGGGTGTCTCAGATCCAGCAGAACCAGGCAGGTGCCAGCAGCAGAGAGACTTTAACCCTTGAGCCTCATTCGCTGCTCTGGTGCTACATTTGACTTCCCCCAATCAACTTGCTTTAGAAGTTTGGTGTTCAGGTTTTGACAATTACAAACTTCAAGAATTAATCTGTAAAAGTAAATAAAATGACTCTCTTTGATCATGCCAGTTATCTGGTTCATCTCCATAAAGATCACAGTGGGCCTGGTGCCAGGAAGGGCTGCATTTTTGGCACCATCATCTGCTGCTGGTTCAGGTGGTGATGCCTAAAGCCATCCTGGGGGAAGAGGATGCTGTAGGATGAAAGCAGAGGCAGTTCAACGCTGTGGCTGCCCTGGGGAGCTTAAATGCCCACGGTGGGCATTTCTAATGTCACCAGTAGCCCTCGGAGTAAAATGCCCATCTCGATGAATGGAAACAACCCGCTCCTGCCTTGCTTGCGTTGCGTGAGAATGCAGATCCTGGTGGGGCTCTGCTCATCCTGCCCGGGGTTTTGCTTACAGCCATGTGGGTGACATTTATTTCCTTTTTAAGTAATTACTTTCTGGAACTGCTGTGGGGCTGCCAAAGGAGTAAGAGCCGAGCGCCGCATGCAGCCCGGCGCTGGCGGAGCGCAGCCTGGCCCAGGCCCTGCCTTTGAAGTGCTATTGGGGCTGGAGATTATTCAGCAATTCTTCTTTCTCCCTGTCAGGAGTCCTCCTGAGGAGAAGGGAGGGCAGGATTTTTGGATGGGGGTGCTGGGAGGTGCTGGGGAGCCCTTGGCCCCAGCGCAGCAGCGTTGAGGTGCCCGTCCCCAGGCAGCGGTGCCTGGCACTGCTGAACTGGGCTTTTGTCTTCACTGGGGACACACATCTCCCCTCCTCAATGGGGGCGACAAGGCTGCTGAACATGGGTTTGTTCTTGAAAAAACCCATGTGTGCAGTGCGCTCTGAAGTGAAGAGAGTGATGATTTTCCATTTAGCTGTCTGATTTCCTGAAAGGTGCCAAACTGCCAGGAAGCCGGGGCGCAGGCGGCGCTCCCAGCACCGGCGCTGCCGAGTGCCATTCCTGGATCCCGCTCAGTTTTGCTCCGGGCTCATTTCGAGAAACAGCCACATCAAACCAGCAGCAGGAGCAGCCCGACCTGCCTCCTTCCTGCTTGCGAAAAGCCGGCTGTGAAATTGCAGAATCATGGCCTCTGCCGTCCTCCTGCCCGGTGGGAGCGGGGCTGTGCTGCCAGGTGGTGCTGGCAGCCTCCGGAAAGGAGCCCAAGCACTTCCCTATCCTGTGCTAGGCTGGGAAAGTGGGAAGAGCTCAAAGGATTGCTGTGTTAGAAGGACAAGAGCTAAACTGCAGAGTACGAGCAGCGGGGTGTGGGTGAGAGGCAGAGGCTGCCTGCCTCCCGGCTGATCAGGGTGGCTCAAGTGCTTAAATAATTTTGAAATTGCTTAAAAGTATAATTTATTTTTTTTTTTTAGCGCATTGCTTGATGGGGCATCCACTTCCACCTCCTTATGTGGTCCCACCACAAAGAAAGCTCATTTTGGGCAGCTCAGCTCTGCTGCAGGCAGAGAGAAGCCAAGGGAGGGCACAAGCAGGGGGGTCACAATGCTGGTTTTAAAAGCTTCAGTGAGCCAAAGGGACCAGGAGGAGTGGCAAGGGCTGGGTGGTTTTGGCAGCACAGCCCTGGCAGCACCATCTGCTTGGCAGGTTCCAGGGGTGGGAGCAGCTTTGAGGGGCCAGACTTTGTCCTGGGCACATCCCTGTGGCCGTGCTGGCAGCTGACCCAGCCCAGGCCACCTCTCAGCAGCTGTGCTCACATGCCCAGTCATTTGCATGACAAATTCAAATCTTTTTTATAGGAAACCATCACACTGGGGCTGTCAGGGGGAGGTTTGGCTTGTGTGGGCTGGGGCATGTGCAGCCCCTCTGCTGTCATGGGGAGGTGCCACCATAAATACCGGTGCTGGGGCGCTGGTCATCACCTGGATGAACCCAGGCACAGTCTGGCATCATGTCCTGGCATCACCTCCCTTTCCACCTGGCAGCAGCGAGTGAGAGACAGCCCTGTAACCCAGGGTGGCTGCTGCCAGACCTCCCCCACTTGCCTGCCATGAAAAGGGATGTCTTGGGTGAGATTTCTGCCCTTTCCAGGCCCTCCCTCTCCCTGGGGTGTCCCCTGTCACAGAGGCACAGCCGAGGGCTCTGCTGCCAGCTGCCTGAATCTGCTTTTGACAAGGAGCAGGGGGTACCCAGCCCACACCTCTGCAGTGCTCCCCACGCTGTCCCACCTTGTCTGGGGGACACTTGGGCACCCCCACGGGCTCCTTTCAAGGTCCAGAGCTTGGCAGTGGCATCCCCAGCCAGTGGCTATCCCCAGGATGGGGTGGGAGCACTGGGGACAGGGGGGCACTGCCAGCCCCCACGGCCCAGCTCCCCTGGCTAACAAGCCCCAAAACTTTGCACTGAGAGGGAAAGGCTGAGCACACAATTTATTTGCATAGTAACTGGGCTGCTGTTAGCACTTATCCTTTAAAACAGATCTGACAGCAAAATGTTTTTACCCCCTCAAATACAGGGAATGCTAACAGCATCCTTTTTTTTTTTTTCTCTCTCTCTCTTCTGGCTGAAACTTGTTTTTCCCTCCTTTGTGCCTCTCTGAATCCTGCCAGCATAGAGATTCCCTTGTTCAGACAGTAAAAAAAAGAAGAGGGAGAAAAAAAAAAAAAAAAAGAAAAAAGAAAAACTTAAGCCTGGGATTAAAAACCATCACTAAAATAGTTTGAATAACAAAGTCAACTGACCGGCCGGGAAGCCGGTGAATGCCTGTCACGTATCGCCCTTCGGCCGGGCACGGTCACGTGTGGCACTGGATGGTTCCTGGAAAAGCTTCTGCTCAGCCTGATAGACCTGTGCCTGCTGATACTGCTGCACCCACTCCTGGAGGGCTGTGGGAAACTTCCTGACAGGGAGATAAACTGGGGGGAATAAATAAATAAATCTCCCTTGGGTACCAGAGGCAATGGGTGTTCTTGAGGCTTTTCCACCCTAGGGGTCTTGGCACCACTGGGCCATCAGGACCCTCCGCCCTTACTGATGTCTTTAGCAAGGGAATTTGTGGTGGGTTTGTGGGGTTTTTTCCCTACACAAATTTTTCGCATTGTTTCAGGTGCGTAAAGAATAAAAAAATGGGACCTTGCATGAGATAAAAGCAGAGGGGTTGTACCTACCCCAGGCAGAGCCAGCTCAGCCATGTCAGACACATCGTGTGGGGCCACGCAGCCATGGAGTGTGTTACTGAGGGGATTTGTACCTAAACCCAAACCTAAATAACAGTTTTATCCTCTTGCTGATTCCAGCAGCACCAACCTGGAAGCAGAGGGATGCGACAAGGCACAGCGACAGGAATGATGGCTCAGAGAAAGCCACACAGTGTGGGAGGGCAATTAAAAACTCAGATTTATTAGCTGTGTGCCCATGCTCAGGAGGATGATGAAGCAGTTGGAGATGGAAAATTGGTAATGGAAAGGTCAGAGATGGAGGCTTGTGAGAGGATGAATCAATGAGCACCCAAAATCCCAGGAGCCAATTTTTAAAAGCATTTGCCCACATAAAAGTGGAGACTGTGGCCTTTTATAAATTAGCCAGGAACATGTCTTGGTTTGAAAACAGCACTGAGCATCTTATTACATGTTTAACACTCAAAAGATCTTTTAAAATCAGATTCAGCTCACTGGAGTGGCTCCTGTTCATGGACAAACAGGGGGGGTCAGTGTGTGCAGATACTCACGGCCATTTGTGGTTTCCTGTAGCATCCACTGGTGTGTTTGCACGAGCTGCTGACATGTGAGCACCTTAAACAAACCCTGAGCTCGGCAGAATGAAAGTGAAATGAAATAAATGAGTCATGCCATTAGTCTCCCGTGAGCTGGCTTTAAAATTAGCAGGTTTTAGACATAAACATGGTAGAACGAGCCCTGGGGGAAGAAAAGTCCTCCAAAAACCACATCCTACCTTCTTTTCAACAGTGCACACTGCTCTTTATTTCATGCCACTTTAGTAAGGTAAACTAATTTGGTTTCCTGTTTCCAATGAATTTTATATGTAGAAAAACATTTATATTACATACATTATAAATCTGATTAGAAACATGTATGTATGAACAAACGTGGTTTTTATCAGTAGCTGTGTGCATTCCTCTGTGTGTGTGAAAGAATACACATAAATGCCTTATTCCAACTAGCATTTTAACTTTTATTTCACAGATCCTGGCTCCTGAAGATGCCAGGTGTGCACAGTTTAGAAGATAATTTAAAATGAGAAGCATAACATAACAGCAATGCAACCAAATTTAATGGCTGGTAGCACAAGCTAATCTGGGGCAAAACCATGCCCTGGACTGAGCTCAGGCTTCAGCAGACTGGGAAAAACAGTAAAAATATCCCATGCTGGTGTGAGAGCCACGCCTGGAGATGGGGCAGACCCCAGGGGCATCCCCCATCCTTTTTCCCACTGCTGCCATACATGCTCAGGCACTTTTCCTCTGTCTGTCTGTCTGTCTGTCTTTCTGCATTCCCCTGTGTCCTCTTCAATCAGCCAACCACGGGCACCTCAGCCTCAGTCTGCTCAGCCCAGAATATTTTGGGCATCTGCAATCTGGACGAAAGCTCCAGTCCTGCCAGGAATTCTGCACAGGCTTGAATGGAAAAAAAATAAAAATATCCCATGGAGCTGGGTAAAGGCTGCCAGGCTGCCCCGGGCCCTGCCCCGCAGGCAGGGAGCAGCCCCGGCCCCTCTGCAGCCGCCAGCCGAGACAGAGCCTGCAGGAAAGACAATAAATTAAATCCAAATGTTTATTCCATTGGCACTGGCCGGGTCATGTGCCTCGTGGAGCTGGAGAGTGCAGGAATATTTTCTTGTAGCTGTCGAATAAACTGCTGGAAATGGTCACTGTGTGGAGATCCTGGAGGAGGCAGGGGCTGAGACCTGCTTGGATGGATGGGTGGATGGATGGATGGATGGATGGATGGATGGATGGATGGATGGATGGATGGATGGATGGATGGATGGAGGGATGGATGGATGGATGGATACACACACACACACACAGGAGTTGGGACAAATTCAGAGGCTGGGCCAAGAGCTTTGTGCACAGGCAATGGTTTTGGGGGCAGACGTGGGGGTCTGTGTGCAACTGAGACACTGGAGATTGTGGGCATGCGAGGACCTTGGATTTCCCCTCCCTCCTTTGCACATGCACAGAATTAACTCTTCCCATCCTCATGAGACTCAGCGAGCCCTGGATGTGCAGGGCCCTGAGCTCCAGCACAGCCCCAGCTCTGGTGGGTGTCTGTGGCGTGTCCTGGCTGCTGCAGGTCACCGTGCAGAGGTGCTTTAAAAACCTCCCCCCCACCAGCACAGCCCGCTGCCCCACAGGTCCCAGCACGGTGGTTACAACAGGCTTACTCATTTCTGCAGTGAGTAAGACCGAAAGGGGAGCCCCACAGGGGCAGGACTGGGGGCTGATAAGGAGCAGCTCCCTAATCTCCAGCCCCAGCAGCCGAAAGGCTGAGGGTGATAACTCCCAGAGCCCCTGGGTCCCAGCAGTGCAGGGTGCTGCTGTCGGTTTGTGTTTGCAGAGCTGCACCTCCTCACCTCGCAGGGCTTGTCTGCAGTGCCCAGCCCAGCCCAGCACCCCCTCGCCCTCCCCGGGGCAGCCAGCAGGACCTGGTGGTGGTGGCAACCCCAGGGCTCACACCCTGGCCCCCTCACCTCCTCTGCTCGTCATGCCTTGGGCTCCTGGGGCACAGCCATGGGCAAAGGGGGCTACAGGAGGCAGCACCATTCACCTGAGCAACCCTGTTTAGGAAGATCCAAAGTTTATAAACTGGAGGTAGGGAAGGTCCCAGCTTCATGCTCCATCCTCATGCTCTGGGTGACACCAGGAAGCCAGGAGCACAGCAAAGCTGGCACTCCCCTGATCCAGACCTGGGCTGGGATTTTGGCTCAAATACCTGGTTTCTGCTGGCTGGGTTGGACCCTTTCCATGCCCATCTCCTGTGGCACACAGGTCTGCACCTGCAGCACCCACTGCTGCTCTGCTGGCTCCATGTCACCTGCCCCAGCTGCAGGGACCAGCTCCACTGTCCCCTCACCGGCCCCATGTGCCAAATTGCGCATGATAAGCTCTGCTCCATAGCACATTTTTGTCAGAGGCTAGCGAGATAAAGTCTGAAAATAGCTCACCATGACATCCATCAGGGTCTGTGCCACTGCATTTCCCACGTGCTGCCGTCCTCCCCGCCTGGCTTCAGCCGGGCCCATCCCTGCAGGGCGGCTGGGCTCCTGAAATGCGAACAGGACACGCAGAGCTGCTCCTCTCCTGGAGCACCGTGGGCTCCGGGCAGCGTGGCACTGAGCATGACATGGCACTGAGGGTCACAGGGCACTGAGGGTGACATGGCACTGCCAGCAAGACTCTGCCTTTTCGGGGTGCCCCACTCCACAGGCCCCGCTGCAGGCCCCCCATCCCATCCTTGGCTCGCTGCAGTGCCCTCTCGGCCTCTCGCAGCCTTTGGCTCTGGCCAAACCCCACTTGGCCAAATCCCCAGCACGGGAACAAAAGCAGAGAGCTCCAGGACGGGCCAGGGAGCTGGGGGAGGGTGCAGCTCCCTGCACAGCTCCTCTCCAGAGCTTCATGGAAGTGAAGCATCCCCTCGCTGCCTTTGTCACTCCTGGTGCTGCCCTGTGTCCTTCAGGGGTGTTCTGGTGGCTCTCAGGCTGGGTTTCAAAAGGGAAGAGTGGGGTGCCAGCATCTCCTCCTGGAAAGGCCACTTCCAGCTCTTTCCTTGCAGGGTGAGCCTGTTTCTTTAACCCCTCTGGTGCCAGCTGGCCAGCACCGTGTCCTGGCCGTGGTTCCTGGGCTCTGCCCTCACAGTGCTGCCAAGCGAGTGGCATTCAAAGCTTTAGCCTTTCCCAGCTTTTAGGCACATGCTCCAGCTCTCCCTTATTTTGTGTTTAGTTTTGGGCAGCCAATATCACGTCATATTTAAAGGCGCAGTTTCAATTCATATCTATCTTGATTTATTTTTTTTTAATGAATAACAAGATTAAAAATAGTCATCAGAGAAAACAAACATTGTAATGCCCACACAGATTTTTCAAACAATTTCAAAAATGCCCACGAGAGCAACTGCTTTTAAGTGTTGAAGAATGGCAGTGGAGACTTTGCAGCGCAGACATGGCTCTAAGGAAACAAAGCATTTTATACAGAGGGGAAATAGTCCAGGTGTTACTGTACCACAAGCCACAGCTCCTTCCACTGCACCTGGCTCACACCTGGCTGGGGACAGGTGGCCCTGCAGAGACACGTTGGGGTTACTGAGAAAGTTATGCCAGCATCTCCCGGCCATGCCAAAGAAAATCATTCCATTTCCTCTCCCTGTGCCTGGGAGGGGCTCATGAAGCTCCCCCGCTCAGTGCCACCCTCAGTCTCAGCCAGTCACAGCCCAGGCTGTTGTGGCACACCAGGGGAGTCCTGGGCTCACAGGGATGTCACCTGTGCCCACAGGATCCTGGCGTGCTGAGGAGCCAGCAGAGCCCCATGAGTTCAATGGCTTGAACTCGACTCTGGAGGCTGGGTGGGGTTTTGGGGGGTTGTTTAGTCTTGTTAAGGGTTTTCCCCAGCCCCATGGCCTCGCTGCCCTCCCTCAGAGACACCAGCAAAGCCCCAGGGACCCACGTGCTCTGGGGAGCAGCGATGCAGCACAGCTCAAAGCCTGATGTGTTTGGGACAGGGCTGGGAGGAAGCCCCAGCAGGAATCATTGGAAATGTGTGTGTGTGTCACACACATTCCCCAGCAGGAATCCTTGGAAGTGACCCTGTGTGACACGTACTGCATGGAAAAAGGGAGGCTCCCCCAGCAGGGCCCAAACTGTGCCAGAAGCCAGTGAGGCAGGAAGGCTGTCCCCCCACTTGACCATAGGGCTGCAGAACCAGCAGGAATCTTTCTGGTGGAGATCAAGGGCTGGTCTGAAGCCCTTTTTAAAAAGCTGATTCATCCCCAGCTTTACCAGCCCTCTGTACACCAGAGTGCAGCAGCCCCCTAGGCCTCCTCAGGGGCAGAAGGATGCTGAGACCAGGGGAGAGCTCAGCTCAGGGGGAAACCACTCTGGAGAGATGCAACCTGCCTGGAAAACAGGGTTTTACCGCAGCTGCCTGTGGGCAGAGTACAGGCAGCACCACTGCCTCACACAGCCCATGCAGCAGGAGCACTGGCACAGGTTTGGCTCTCCCCATGGAAATGGCAGCATGGCATCACTGCCCACGTGGGAAAGGCTCCGCTTTGTCCCCTTGGTGGCCCTGGACGCTATGTAAATACTGACAGGATTTTCTTAGCAGCTTGAAATGCACATCTGCTCATGCAAAGCTGGGGGGTGGCCGGGGAGCTGCAGCCGCCGGCCGGCGCAGGAAGGTCCCTGCCATGCACGGGTGCCTCCCCTGCATGGGCCAGCCTCCCACCTCGAACTTTGGGCCTGAAAGGGCTTCCTGCATCCAAAACAGCCACCTTTGCTCCTCTCCCTGCCCGGAGAGCCCAGGCTGAGCCACAGCCCTCAACAAGCAGGCAGCAAGGGAGCTCCTCTGTGTGTCACCAGGGAGAGCCCCCCAGCCCTGCAGCTCTGCTGTCCCTGGCAGGCTCCAGAGATAAGGCTGGAGGATGATCACTTTGTGCTGTCATCACGACAACACAAAGCCTGGCTGCTTCCAATGCCGTTTTTTCCCCTTAATTGTTCTATTTCCATGTGCCTGTGCACACCCAGCTCTTGCCAGAAAAGCCAAGTGCTGATCATTGTCAGATGGTTCACACAGAGGTTTCTGTTTTGTTTTTTTCAAGGATCCAAGATGATAGGGGGATGGAGAGAACTTTGGTCCTCTGCTTAAAATAATTTGAGCTTTCCACTGTCTACGCCAAGCTCAGGCAGATATTTGCATAACAAATGAGCTTCTCCCCACACTTCAACCCCGGGTTACCCCTGCAGCTCTTGCACGAGGTGGCTCCATCTCCTTCTTCATCTACAGCTCCATCAGCTCCGTCAGCTCCATCTCCCATCTCAGCCCTGAATCTGAGGAGGGGAGGGCGTGGGGAGGGTTGTAAAGCTTTGGCAGGTTTGTCAATCAAGACTCTAAACAGCCTCTGGAACATTTCACCAGTAAAAGCATTTGCTTGGTGACCAACAAATAATTCCAGGCGTCTTTTATCTTGCTGTAAAAATGCCACAAAGCAGCTGATTAGTGGAGGTTTCTCTCCAAGCTAAAACCTGTTGACAGCAGGACCAAACACTGACTTTCCTGTTATCAGCAGAAATGGCCTCTCTGTGCTGGGC
This sequence comes from Motacilla alba alba, assembly GCF_015832195.1. Lineage (NCBI taxonomy): Eukaryota > Metazoa > Chordata > Aves > Passeriformes > Motacillidae > Motacilla > Motacilla alba. The sequence goes on along the minus strand of NC_052035.1, from coordinate 12,732,587 downwards.
ATTCTCCAGGCAGTGATGGACAAGCACAAGGCACAGCTCTGAGAGCCTGTTTGGCTGCAGAAAAACCAAGCAAAACCCTGAAAATTTCATAGAATTTTTGTTTCACCCCTGAGACAGATTAACACTTTGCTAGTTAGGATGGATAAATTATGCTATTGCTATTTAAACCAATTTCCATGCAGACTATTCAGAGAACACCTGCTGCAATGGCTGAGGTCACGATTTCCAGCCCAGCAAGAAGATAAAACTGCTGCCAGAGTCCATGGCCAGATCTGCTTTGTGCAGAACCACACCACCTCAGCCTCTCTGCCAAGAAACTGGGGAATTTTCCAGTTCCCATTCTCCTTCTGGGAGGCAGAAAGTGGGGGAGTAAAGCTTACATACCTTCATGAAGATCTGAGAGGCATCAGGAGAGTTTTCATGAGAAACTGGATGGAAGCAAATGCTATCAGAGTCCAAATTCCCCATTAATTATACCAGAATCTCGTTCTGGGGAGAAGGGAAGTCCCAGCAGTCCTGCAACAGCCTTCTCAGACAATGACTGAAAAAATGTTGCAGTTACTCATTTTGAAATGAGTTTTTGTAAGGGTTAGATTTTTCTTGCATGACAACACGTTGTGGGTACACAATTAAAAAATGAATCCATAACCAGTCAGAAACAATCATTCCTCCCTTTTTAATTTGAAGCAAACTCTGAAATCTGCCTCTTTTTTTATATAACTGTAATTATAGAGCAAACCTCCAGCAGCCTTTGCAACATAAACATCCACAGGTCCTTTCTGGGCAGCCCCCTGATATCAGTGAGTCACTGCAGCCCCCACAGCTCCAGGTGGAGGGCACACATCCCTCCTCCAGCCTGTTTCCCAGCATGGGAAATGCTGCTTACAGCTCCTGGAAACCAGGCAGCAAATGCTTCATGCAAGTTTTGAGATTCAACCAACCCGGGCTGTGTCTTTCCACAGCAAACTCAGAGCACCACAAAGTGAGGGGCAAGGTAAAAAATCCCAGAGAAATTCTCCTGAGTCATTTTTCTTGCCTCTGTGGGTTTGGGACTTGTTTGGGTGGACCCTGTCAGGCTGGAGCCACGTGTACCCCTCCTCCTGTGTGCTCAGCACTGTTGATCCCCCAGAAGGAGCAGAGTTCTGGGCAGGCTCTCCAGCAATCCATGGTGGCTTGGGTGTGCTGCCCTCAGCCCTGAGAACAGCTTTGAGTTGTGGCTGTCCTGGCACAGGCTCAGAGCACGTGCCACATGTCCCCAAGCTCCCCTGGCCCACCTGCTGTCTGATTGGTGTTTGGGATGCTGCTCTGAGATGCTGCTCCCTCCACTTGCATCATTTGACCACGAAACCATCCTCCTTTACATGCAAACCCTCCAGTCTCAGCAGCACTGGCAGGAGACACCAACACACTCCTGAACACCCAGGCTGGCAGCCTGAGCAGGGCAGGACAGGTCCCCCAGGCTCACAGTCCAACCTGCTGGGCTGCTCTGGGTTTAGTTCAACCCCATCAAAGCCTCAGAGACACCATATGGCTCCCGGGGATGCTCCTCTGCAGGATCTGCTTTGCAGCACAGGAGTTATGCCTGGCAGAGGCAGCAGAGCAGCTCCCCCCACCCCGTTCCAGAGTGGCCTGGGGTGACAAATGGCTCTGATGGCACTAGGGTGTCCCCAGCCCACACCAGTGCCCAAAGCCTGGAAAATGTATTCCTGTTCCTGGCTGTGCTGTCCCAGGGACTGCTGTGTCCCAGTGGAATGGGGAAGCTCTGCCGGGGTTTTTGGAGAGCCCTAGTGTGGGTTGGAAGGACAGCTGGGGTGGCAGTGGGAGCCAGGATGTTTCTCTTTGTGTCTGCTGAGCAGAGACCAGCCTGGAGCTGCCTGAGCTGCTGCACAGACCCAGAGATGGAGAGGCCAGGAGAAGTTTGCCCTCGGGCTAAAAGAGCCTCCAGCTTCCTTCCCTGCCTTCATTCTCCCAGGTGTTTTGAGAAGCTCATCCCCAAGAGCTGGTCTCTCCCTGGCTCAGCCAAGAGCAAACACCACCAGACCTCTCATCTTGAGGCACCATCTCCAAACAGTGCACTGAGAACTGGGGAAACTGAGGCACGTACAACCCCCAGGACACTGCTGCAGGCTGTTCTCATCTTGTTTGGGAGGGACAGAAGGGACTGCTGTGTCCTGAACCTTTGGTTTGACCAGGTACCTTCCCCCAGCAGCTCCTTGTCCTCTCGCTGTCCCCTCCCTGAGCTGGTGCCAGCAGGTGACAAATCCTGCAGCCAGCAGGTGACAAATCCTGCAGCTCCAGTACGTGCTCCCCGCAGGTACCAGGAGCTGCTTCAACGGTCACTGGCTAAAAAGAGAACAAAAACAGCAACAAAAGACCAACAAATAGTTGACTCTGTTCCCAGGCAAATAAAAAAGAATGGGTTTGGATCGTCACTGCTGTCCCTTTGTTTACCGAATGCAGTAACAAAAACAGCCAGGAAAGAAAAAAAAATTCCCTGATAGCGACAATTTATTGTGGGTGAAGCAGGCTGGGACATGCCCCAGGGAAGGAGGGCCAGGTTCTGTGTGGATCTGCTGGGGACAGGAAATAAACGTGCTCAAAATCACTTAAAAAAACCTGAAAGGACCAGCCCTGATTGCAGCAGTTAGAAGTGATATATTCTTGGCATGGAAACAAAAAGCAAATTCATAGCAGGTTTGGAGCTGATCTTACTGGCTTACATGGGATTTCATACTTAGGTAATTCTATTGTTGGCTGGAGCTACCTGATTTATGCCTGAATAAGGTCCTGATCCTGCTAACATTTACTGATGTACTTTAGTTTTACCTTTGCCCCAAGACATCCTACTAATTTCCCTGCAGTGAGGGTAGTGCCTGTCTGCAGAGCTGGGGCCTTTGCAAGAGGAAAATCTGTGTTGTAATGCCTGAAACGGAGAGGAAATTTCACAGTGAGTCATTAACTCCCCCAGGCTGAGACAGTGCCAGCCCCAGGCAGGACACCCAAGGCTGCCAGTGCAGCCCCACAAAATTCGGGGAGCAGTGGGGGAACATCCTTAGCACCAACCTGCAGCTGCACCGAGCTCTGAGTCTCGGCAACACAAACGAGCAGTTTAACACTGAGTTTACTCCCATGACACCCCTCTCCCCAGGGCAGACCCCCCAAACAGGCTGCTAAAGCCAGCAGAAGCCATTTGGACTGGTTGTTTCCATTCAAGGAATTGGTATTTATTGTCAAAAACACCGTGTTCACCCAGTAAGGTAAAAGAGATTGATTTATCCATCAGACACTGCCCTTTGACAGTGAAACCTCTGGGTGTGCTTCAGAGGGAGCAGGAGAATAAAAACCTGTCTGAGGTGAGAGGAGGATGTCCAGGAGGAGAAGCTGTGAGCTCACCCACAGCCTCAGCATTCTGGCCAGCGAGATGTCCCCGTGGCTCCCTTGCCCCTCACCCTGCCAAAATCAGACAAATGAAATAAAACAGGGGCAGAGAGTCCCGGAGCAGCTGCTCTGCTCCCTGCCCTGCCAAGCCTCCCCAGCACGGCTATTCCTGGGCACGGGGAGAATTCATTTGCTTTACAATGGGCAGCCGGGTGTGTGAGCACCGCCTGGAGCCAGCCCTGAGCGTGCTGGGGAGCCTGGGGGGCCCCCAGAGCCAACCCCCCCTGTACAAACCCCTGCTGGCTCCTGGGGACGCCCGGCCGAGCCAGCAGTGCCAAGCCCAGCCCAGCGCAGCTCAGGTGCTGCTGTGGGATCTCCATGCCCCAAAACACACCTGGTAAAGGGTGCCAGCAGCAGTGGCAGGGCTGGGAGAGGGGCAGTGGTGTGTCCAGAGCTTGCCTTCATCCCGCAGCCCCCAGTGCTGCTGTGCACCCGGGAGAGATGGGTTCATGTCCAGTGAGCTCCAGGACAGTGCCATGACCCTGCACCCTGTGATGAGGCTGCAGGACTGGAGACAGCCCCCAAAGGCACTTCCAGAGCAGCTCCTCTGAAATGGGCTTTGTTTATGCTGTAGCAGCCTGGAGAAATGAATATTGCCTGCCCAGAAAGATTTAAATATACATAAAATTAGAAGGAGGAAGTGTTAGCTAAAATTTCGTGCTTCTGGAAGGCAGACGGTTCGTTAGCAGTACTTTAATGAGGCTCTAACCTCACTGTAATGCTTTTATTAATGCTCGCCGCTTACTGAGTGCCAACTGCTTGGCTCCTCTCCGACAGCCCGGCTGGTCCACAAAGAGAGGGGCTGAGGGGTCCTTTGATGCAAAACGTGAGCACATTTCCCCCCCAGCCAGGACAAACGACAGTTGGTGAGATGAGACAGCCCCAAGCTCAGCAGATGGTGCCCAGAGCAGCAAGGCAGCCAGAGCAGGGTGGGCAGGAGGGGACACGGGAGGGAACAAGAGAAGGGAGAAGATGAGGTGCCAGTTATGCCAGTGATGCCAGTGCTCCTGTCGGCTGCAGCTGGGTCAGCAGGAGGGTCAGGCAATGGGCAATGGCAGGACATCACGGATGGGCGTGCCGGAGATTTGGTGACAAGGGCAGACATGGGGAAGCGCAGGATCCAGGAGCTCAGCACTCAGCCTGCTCCTCCTGCTCTACTGCTGCAGATATCTCGTGTGCTTTGAGCCAAAAGCTGCATCCAGATCTCACCTGCTTTGGTCAAATATGAGTCCTCAATCCAACAAACTTCCAAACACCCAAGGCACCCATACCCCAAAAGCCCCACTGTGCCTTTGAGGTGCTCCCTGCCCTGGTGTGGAGCTGATCCAGCTGAAGGAGAACCAGGAGAGGATGGAGTCCCTCCTCCAGTCCCTCTGCCCTGAGACCCCTTGTCCATGCTGTCGGCTGTAGAGGGGAGGAAGGGACACCACCCTGCCCATGGGGTGATGCCCAGGCACCCTGAGCACACCTTTGGATGTGGCTGTGGAAGGACAGAAGGACAAGGATCACCCCAGCAGCTGCTGGGACACCCCCCCCACCCCTCCCGGGAGCCGAGGTGAGCATATGCTGTGTGCTTCTCCTCCTGCTCCTGAAACCCTCTGAATAGAGGGATTAAAAATCCCTCCTCACAGCCTGAAACAACAGAGCCAAGGCTCTGGCTGATATTCCAGCACAGCAGAGAACAGGTGGGCTGCTGCAGGAATGGGAACAGCTTGTGGGAGCCTCGTCTGGGCTCTGCCTGCAGGGCCACCCCTCCCAGGAGCGTGCCAAGCGGAGTGCCACGCTGCTCCTGGCATCACAGCACAGAGCCAAGTGCAACAGGAGCTGGGCCTGGCGTCCCACCATTGTCTGATGGCTTCAGAGGCAACCAGAGAGCCCTGGCAAAGAAAAGTTCAGCATCGTGTCATGATCAGCTGAAACAGACTTTCATGTCATTCTAGTCAAAAAAAAAAAAAAAAAAAGAGGGAAGAAGATTATTCAGAGAAAAAAAGAGGAAGCCAGCAGGTTGCCAGGGCACAGAGTGAGGGGTGAAACACAGGGTGGAGCAGGAATGACCAGGGAGAAAAGCTCCTGTCCTCACTGCATTCTGCCCAAACCACCAAACTACAAAGTCTCTGAACTAGAAAATTCACTATGTATTTTTTTCTCCACGTAAAACTGACAGATTCAAAGCCAAACATGGAAATATCTCAGGGTGCTGATGTGCATTTTTCCTGTTAAAGTTTCTCTGAAATCTGGCCTGCTTCTTGTGAAGGAAGGAAAAAAAAAACAGAGAGAAAGAAAGAAACAGGGTATTTTCAAGTAAAATTAGTTAGATGCAGCCATTTTTAAAAGAGACTGCTAAAGGCAATTGGGAAATTGGTAAAATAAAAATGTTTACCCAAGCATTTTTTACCAAAATGTGGTGTGGTTGTTTGTTTTTGAAAACAAGATGTTCTAAATTTATCAGAATTCAGAATAAAGCAGAATCTAGAAATGAAAACGAAACACAGAAAATAAAAGAGGGCAAAATGGAATGGCAAATGCTGTGAAATTTTCATCTGGAATTTACAGCAGCGTCTAAAGCCCGCTCACACCAGACAGTAAATTCTTGTTCCTAGCACAATAAAATAGTCCCATAATAAATCTTTTTAGTTTCTACTGGCCCCATCCAAAGCTTTCCTGCACTGACAGTGAGACCTTGCAGGTCTCTGGGGGCCTGGGCATCACTTTGCACATGACAGCAACTGTGCCAGCCTGAAACACAACATCCTGAATCCCACAGCTCCTGTGGCAAAACAGGAGGAACTTGGTATTTAAAATGGGTTTTATCCATGGCATAAAGCAGAAGAGTTTTGCCCTAGTGCAAAATGCGAAAACAAGATAAAAAATGAGCACAGCTGTAAACAAGATGCACATTGGCAGCCCTCATCATCCTGGCGAGGCTAATTGCCCTCGAGTTTAATCAAGGTAGAAGGAGGGGATTTGGGAGCACCACATCCATGGCACACTTCCCTGCTTTGTCACATCACACTGAACACTGGATAAAAGATCCCTTTGAAGAGGAGCCAAGCCCATCCTCACTTGAGTACAGTGATACTGCACTGGGTTCGCTCAGCTGGGCTTCCACTTGTGCAAAGAATTTGTAAGAGGCAGAAAAAAAGAGTAGGAGTGAGCAGACAGTGTTGCAGCTGAAGGAAAACTACCAAAGACAACAATTGATTATTGGGGTTTGCCTCTATTTTTTTGCTGGCAGTGGAACAAACAGACTCCTGTATTAGTAAAATGTATCCTTCTCTATAGATTAGGATATGTGTCAATAAAGATTAAAAAATCACTTGCCATCTCCCCAAAAGCATGAGGTGGGTAAGAAAATAAATAGAATTAAAAAAACCTAATAGTAACAAAGAGTTTTCTTTTGTGTCTTTGTTTGTGAGCTGTTGGCCTGCCAAGCTAATTTCAACAGAACCTTGGTTAAAGGCATATTACAGAAGGGAAGGTGAGACTTTCCCATCATTACAACAGAAGAGTTTAGTTTCCCAGGAAAGCAAATCTGTAATGTGGTGAGATCACTTCCAGCTGACAAATCTGAAGTTTATTTTTAGAAGGCTAAAAACAACAACAAAAAAAGATAAAGGAAAAAAACCCCAGCACCCAAAATGCAGATCACTTGGACATTGGGTATTTGGGCTTAGCCAGAGTGGGTACTGTGCCATCCTCCTGCTTCCCAGTGAGGGCAGAATTCCCTGGAATCCAGCTTGGGCAGAGGTGTGAGTGGTGATGGATCTGCTGCCTCAGCCAGACAAGTGATTTCCCAGTGCCCAGCGCCATTTGTGCTGTGCTGTGACCCCAGCCCAGGCAGGAGCAGGAGAGGCTGGGGCAGCTCCACTCCAGGCTTTGCTCCTGGCAGGCACAGAGGAGCTGCTGCTATTCATCCAGGGCTGGGGCAGTTCCACTCCAGGCTTTGCTCCTGGCAGGCACAGAGGAACTGCTGCTATCCAGGGCAGGGCAAGGCACCCACTCACCAGGGGCTGATGGAGGCATCCTCCTCCTCCTGCCCACGCCAGAGCCCACCCTGGAGCACAAACAGCCCCTGCCCACCATGCCTGCTCCCTTCCAGCCCATGCCCAGCTCCTCCAGGTGTTGTTTGCTCTCCCAGCACAGCTCTTGTTCAGAGAGAAGTCACCACAAAGGCTCAGTGTCACTGCGATTGATTCTCAGCCCCAGCCTGGCTTTGTTGAGTGACCAAGGGAGTGGCAGGTGGTTGGTTCTTCAGCTTATTTTCTGCTGGATGGGGACACCAAATATTTGCTTTCTGAAATATTTGCAGCAGCTCCACTGCAATTAACAACATCAGCTGAAATGCTCAAAAAGGGTGGGAGAGCGCTCGCGTGCCTTTGCTCTGCCCTGGGCTTTGCTAAGATGACACAGAAACTCCTGGGCTGTGTTGCTTTGCCATGGAGTGCATCTCACAGGCAGCACATGGGATGGATTAACCTCTGGTTTCACTGGAAGATGCCCACAGGAGTGGATCTGGACTCCTGGTTTCTGAGCCACTCTTAGAGAACAGCTTTCACTGACACAAGTGCAAATGCAGAGCAGCTAAAGCACTCACCAGACCAATCCTATGGCAGCAGAACAATTTAGGCCTTGCATTTCAGGAACAACAAAACTGCCCGAGGGTGTGTGCTAATTACAGACTACTCCTATCATTCCATTTACATTGCAAGGCACCATCCAACCAACCAACCAGAGGAAGAGTGAGTTACCTTTGATGAGGGGAAGCTCCAGCTATGATCAAGTGTGGATGTTGCATTCAAGGCAAATGTAGGGAAGGCTGAGCCACGTCCTCCTCTGTATGAGCTGCACAGACTGTCCAGTAGCTGTTTCAGTAATAGAATTGTCGAGTGATGTGTTCTCATCTGAGACCTCCAGAAGTGCTGAGTTCTGGATTAGTTTTCCCTCCCTCAAAACACACTCACATCATGGCCATGTTTCAAAAATAGACCTGGAATTTTGGACATAAAATTCTCCATTGCTGACATGTCCAAAGGCCTTCGTGCTCCAAAGTTCTCACACTGTCTCCAGATGCAGCAGAGGCAGAGGGAGAAGAGTTTCCTTCCAGGCAGGCACTGCTGCTGCAACAGGGATTCAAAGCCACAACTCAGCATAAGCTTTGCAAAAAGGAGACACCTACACAGACCACAGGATTGCTTGGGACTGAGTGCTGCTTCCAGAGATCTGCTGGTGAAATGCCACTGCCTGCAGGGTGGAACACTGGATGGCAGAGGATGGATCCATCCAACCTGGCAAGTCTGGGATAGACACTCTGGCCAGTGGGTTCAAGCCATGGCAGCCTCTTCCCCAGCTCTCACTGCTGTTCACAGCCTCTCCTGGATGAGACAGGCAATCATTTAGGAGTGGATTTTTAACTCAGTGCCATGGATCACTGATAGGATCAGGCCCACGGAGCATGCAGGGTATGACTCAGTGCTAAACACCTTTTATTCTGCAATCTTCCTGGGCAGGCAATATGCTTTTGGATTCATGCATTCTGCAGTTTCTCTCTTTTCCTTTCTTTTCCTTTTTTCTTTTTTTTTTTTTTTTTTTTTTTTTTTTTTTTTTTTGCCTCTTGTAAAGACTTTGCTATGTCAGAATCTGTCAAACAACTCCTTGTGCCATGTTTTCACAAGAATCCTACTTGGCGGCTGGTGCCAAGCTCCCTTTTAAACAATACTCAGTGAAGCATTGCACTGCCTGTGCTCTGCTCTCCCAATGCCATATTTAGACAAAAGCCAGGGAATTCCCTGCCCTAGATGAGGGCTTGAATGAGTGTGCCCTTCTCCCACCTCAGCTAAAAAAACATGTGTTCACATCAGGCAGGCCTTCCACCCAGCTTTATTTTAAATTCATTCCGCGCTTGGATTTATTTACCTAGAAATCTGAAGTGGGCGGGGAAGGGAAATTTAAAGAAAACAAAACAAAACAAGCGAATGCAACCACAGACACATGCTTAGTCCCGCTGGGTCCATTCCCAAAGAAACCAAAACCGGTGGAATAAAACCACCCAAACTGACAAACGTGAGAAAAACACGCGAACCCCACCCCGGCGCACAGCTGGCAACAGCTGGATCGTGGCCACAGGTGGCTTTTGGCGCATTAGCCCAGGGCGAGCGAACAGCTGACACTGCTGCAGCCTGCCCAGGGGGGTCTGGCGGTTCACCTTGTGCACACCTGAGTGCTGGGGGGGACAGGAGCCCCCCGGGCAGGGGGCGGCTCCGCGGTCTCTGCTCGCACAGCCCCGCACGTTCCGCGGGGGCTCCGTCCTGACGCTGCAGAAGTCAATGGGGCTGCAGAGCCTTCTGGAGCGCTATTGAAACGCCACATTCCAGAGCACTGCGCTAATCGCTCCCCGCCAGCCCTCCAGCATCACTCCACTCACTGGTGTTTAAATTCTTTGCCGTACTTTTGTCCGCAGCGCTCGGGCCCCCCGGGTTTTTTGACATGTGGTCCTTCCGCTCGCTGCCAAGTCTGCTGGGAGAGGATGTCAGCCTCACAGCACCAAAACAGATGCTGTCCGTGCACTAACTCTGCTGGAAAAGCTTCAGATAAAGGCCTGTCTGCCCTCCTCCTCTGCCCCATGAACGCTGCAAAATATTCATTACATCCGCCCCAAGAATCTGCTTGGGAGAAAATTTGAATCCTGAAACTGAGAGTCAGAGCATTGTCAAGTACAGTGTACATGGCCTGAAACACGGAATGAAATACTCTGAAAAGCAAGGCAGAATTTGCACTAGATGATTGCTTTCATGTACATATATAAACTCCATCACAGCTATCTCAAATATACCCATGCTGCTGGTAGTGATGATGCACACAGGATGCAGACAGGCACCTTTTAACTGCTGTCACTTAATTCTGCTCAGTGTGGCTTGAGCTGACATCTTAACTGAGACATCACTCAAGCCTTGACTAGCCTGGTGCTCCTGGTGTTATTGCTGCTGCCAGGAGCATGCTGGGGACAGGGAGAGAGGAAAGAAATGATATGGACAGAGCTGTAGAGTTATGAAATGCACCCTTAGGATCATATGTTCAAGAGCACTCAGTTCCTGTTTAGGAACCTAAATGAAGTTGGCAGGATTTCAGAAGTGCTTAGCATCTATCAGCTCCTACTGAGAACATGCTGAGCTCTTCTTAAAATTGTCAGAGAAAAACAATTTGAAGATAAGAGCCAGCTTGTGGCTTACAATTAACATCATTGTATGGGTCTTCAGAGCAGCCTGGCAAGAGCAAGAATAGCTGCTTTCACAGAAGATTTTGTACATGAATCCACATCTCCAAGCACAGGGCCAGGTCTGTAAGCAGTCACCCCACTGGCTGCCTCCTGAAAGAGCTTTGCACCCCAAGGAGAACTTTTAACTTTGTGTCAGTGATGCCTCAAAGTGTTGAGTAAGTGGGAGGTTGCACCTGACCATGCCAGGATCAGCCACATCAGTGGAGTGAGAAGGACCCAAATGAGTGCTTCAAAACTCAGAACATAACCCACAGGGCTGCAGGCAGGGCAACTGTGAAAACATCTGGAGAAATGCACTAATGTGGGCCTAACCTGTATTAGCTTCTGGCATAGAATCAGTAGCAAAACTAAGTGCCAGTTGGTACCTCCTGCCTTTGAGCCCCTAAGTGCTCTTTGTTCTGAGATGATGTGAAAGATGTTTTCTCCCAGTGGTGACAAACAGCTAACGCCATGGGAGCCTTCAACAGACAGAAAGATTCGTCAAATCTCTCCAAAGAGAGACTAAAGAAAGACTTCCAGAGGCATCAATCCAGCAAAGAACTGAGTCAGCAGCAGTCCCACTTGCCCTCCTGGAACCACTGATATATTTAAAATGAAGGCTGTGAATTCGAATCCTCCCACTGTTCACAGCTCCTCCAGCCCTGCACCAGCTGAACCTTGGTACCACACCAAAAAAACCAAACCAAGCACAGCAGCTTGTGCCAGGCTTCAGCTCACCCAGGGACATGCCATAATGCTTGAAGGGGACTAAGAATGAATTCTTCTCATCAAGATCTTATTTTTCACTGTGTCCTTCATCTTACATTGAGATTCCAGCAGCTATCTTCCAGGTAGGAGCAGCTTGCTTCTCCTTGCTTTCCACGTATTTCAGGGGTTACAATGTCTGTCTGCTCCTTGGCTGGCTATGTTGCTTGGTCTAATTCCACAGAAAAACTCCAGAGATTCCTCTGGGGGCAGCAGGAGCTGAAGAATCTCATGAATCTTGCTACCAAGAGGTCCCTTGACTCACCTTGGTATCGAGGTGGAGCTATAATCTAATGTACTTCCCTAGATGAGGGTGCTACACCTCAACCAGAGCTGCCAGAGGACACTACCCCTCATGGTATTAGGACATCACAATTTCTTTTTTTTTTTTCCTTTTTTAAGCTTAGGAGAGGCTTCATGTTTTCTCAGTAACAGATCAAAATCCCTCCTGTTGAAGGTGGAAGCAAAAGTATTGATTCCAGAGGAACTCCTGCTCCTAGCCCAGCTCAAGGACCCAGAAGAGAGATTAAACATCATGCAATCAAGCAGTGCCAGACTTTACAAGCTCTGGCCATATTGATTTATCTCCTGACATCTTGACACCAAAGCAGAACAGCAGAAGAAAGCATTGCACTATTTTCCATTCTGACTGAAACAAGTAGTCTAAAACATGCATGAATTTAATTTGTCACTCCTCAAATATAATGACTCATTATGATTCATTACTCCCAAGTATTCTAGCTCATTTTCTACAGCTAATTAACCTTGTAAGCAACAATTCACCCAACAGAGGATCACTCCATTGCCATGGGGAGGTTGCACACTGCTTTCTCCTGTAGGAGAACAGAAGTGCTGGCCATGGTCTGGCCAAGGGGCACTGCTGCCCTTTCTCTCCTGAATTTGCTGAACAGGCACAGCCTGAGAGAACTCATTTAGAAAAAAATGGAGAATTCTCCATTCCAGTGAGCAACATATGCTCAATCCAAACACAGTCTCCTTGGGAGCAGGGAAGGGCTGGTTGGCCATTGCTGCAGCCACTGAAGGGTGACAAATACTTGTCCTTTGCACAGCTGAGCTGAGCTCAACTAGGCAGGAGTGAGGAGGGTGACAAGGAAGGTAAAGATACTAATGCTCATCCTGGAGAAGTGAGAGGAAAGGTGACTGGTGCAGCTCCCTGGGATGATGCCCTGTCCTAGGGAAGCCATGGGCTCACACAACTGAGTGGAGTTTGGACAAGACCTTCCAGCGTTTCTCTTGGTCCCTTTTATACCCTGCTCAGATTTAAACATCCTCTCAACTTCTCATATATATTTAGACCAAAGAAAAACACCATTAAAATGCCAAGGAGGCTTTCAAGACAATTGTTGTATTAAACTAGCTTCAATCCTAAACTCTGCTCCTGTGAAATCATTCACTGGACAGCCCACTTTAATCCTGAATTACTAATTAAGTGCTGCTGTCACTGTCAGATGATTGCTGTTTTCACAGGTCAACCACAGCAGGAAAGGGAATTTCAACAAAACACTGCCTGACCCCAGGGATTTACAGGCAGCAACTTTTGCATTAGGCACCACGGTACAAAGTCACAAAATCTTAACACTGCAAAAGTCCTCCTCATAAAGCAGCAGTGCCAAGAGCTGAGCAGTGCTGCTGGTTGTGGAGCACCAAATGCCATTTCCCTGGCGTGCCCTCGCGCTGCTCCCACGGAGGCTGCACCGGAGGCGGCCCGAGTGTCACCCCGTGAAACCCAAGAGCTGTGTCCATTTTTAGAACCAGCCTGCCCGAAGAGCTGCTGCATTATCTGGGCAACACGTAAGGGAACAAGATGAACTGCAGCTCCCCCAGCCACTTATTTACCTTCTGTTTAAACAGAGCCTCTGCAGCTCCCTGCCCGTGCTCCCACTTGCTCGGCACCTCGCGCAGGGCTGCTGCTCTATTTTTAAAGGCATGCTGCTGGCTTTCATCTGAAGCTGCCTGGGTTTTTTTGGTTGTTTTTTTTTTCTTTCGCTCCCATACTCTTTAAACTAATTTAAAACATGCTGGCAGATAAAGGTAGTGAAGGGAGATACAGCACTATGGTTGGTATTGCGAGTTGAGATTAAGGCAAAAAGTACAACTCAAAAAGCATGAAAATGAACATCTAAACTCAATGATTAGGGCCAGACAGCAGGAGTCCTTGCAATGGGGACCATCTCCCATGTATTTGGAGTGGGAATCACTCCAAATTTGAACCAACCTGTTTGAACCAAGACTTTAGGATTTGTTCTGGCAGCAAACATACTGGAGTGCTCACAGCAGGGAGGAACGGCGAGCGGCAGCTGTGAGGAGTCCTGTCAGGGAATGTGGTCCCTGAAACACAGTTTGAATATTCTGGGGAGTTAAAGGCCCTGCTGGCTCCAGTCCTGAGCCCACGTGAGCAGCGCTGCCTTCAGTGGCCTTGCACAATCCCACAGGTGGAGGAGGTGCTGCTGAGAGCCTCCAGCATTGCGGGAAGGTGGAAGGGTGCCAGAAACACGTGGCATGAAAACCCAGTGTCCCTACCCGTGGTTGTTATCCCAGGATGAACTAAACACCCTTGAACAGGGAGGCTGTTCAGGCTTGGTCCAAAACCCTCAGCAGGAATTAGAATCAAAGTGTTGAGGCCATGAACACTGACAGGTTGTCGATAGGGAAGATGGTTGACTACACTGATACATCACCAAAAAAACGAGAAACCACTTCCAAAACTTCACATTTTTGAGGGAGATTTCCTAGTCCATGCCTCTAGTCTAGAGTTTTCTCAGAATGTTCGGGTGCCAGGCTCTGTAAGAGCTGTCCTGAGCACCCTGCTGATGGTCCTGGTGTCGCAGACACACCTGGCTGTGCTGCACTGGGCAGGCTGAGCTGGGCTCCATTTCAGATTCAGGACATCTCTGAGAACTGGTTGAAAGAGGACTCTCTGACGCTCCCATCAGATGCTGATGGGCCTTTTTGTGCCAGGAAAACGGATGTGTGCAACAACAGCAAAAGTGCCTGGAAGCTTCCCAAAGGCTGGGTGAAACGGGGGAATGTTGAGTGGCATCAGACAAAAGGAGCAGTGATTTAATCTCCACAGATGGGGAGGAGGGAGCGGTGTCAGGAAAAGCAGGAGGATGAGATTAGCTAGGCAATAAAATGAAAATGAGCAAGAGGTGGAGAGAACTGTGCTGAGATAAGAGGAGGTGGATTACAGGGCTGGCAGATGGAAGGGAAGCAGGCAGCCAAACAGTGAACAAAAACCAGGTAATAAATCTGTAAAAATTGTCATCAACAATGTTAAATACCATTTTCAGCCCATTTTCTCCGAGGAAGGAATTGGTTATGGCAGAGGGATGTGCTGTGCCATCCCCTCCGGGTGCAGTGATGCTGCCTCCAGCCCCAGCCACTGCAAATGGCCAGCAAGGTGTGTTTGCTTGGCCTCTCAGCTCCTGCAAGACAGCCAGAATCCTTTCTGACGCATGGATAAGCAGCCCTTTACACAAAAGCTGAAAGAAATTGCTTCTTTCTGGAGGGCCTGACCATCCATTTGACTCAGCCTAATTCAGGAAAGCGACACCTCGTCTCCTTTGCTGCTGAAAAGAGAATTTCCTCCAGCCTTGCTGCAGCACATTAGGCTGGGTATCTCAGTTCCGGGTGATAAGACAGCTTTTATCAAGAGACTTTCATTAATGCAGTTTAACTGGCAATAGACAATTGATAACAAGCAGACATTTGACCACAATTTAAGTCATTAAGTCCTTGACTACCATGTTTTTGGAAGATAATCTCTAGAATATCTTAATCTGTGTCATTTTAGCAAAGCTTTCCAAATCTGTGAACCCCCCCAGGCTTCCATTACCCAAGGCAGGTCAGTGCCTGCTGGCACCACATCCATCTCAAGAGGTCACTTAAAATCATTTATTTTTCATTGCACTTTAAATCTGGGAGAGGAAATTAGTGGACAAAGAGAAGTAATTTCCTTGTGAGTCTCAGACCTCTTCAGGACAGGGACAGCTTTTTGCTCTGTGCCTGGCCCAACAGGGTTTGGGCAAAAGAGCAGCAGTGGTGGCTCATATGTCATTGCAAACATCTGTGGAATAATAAATACCTGTTTTGGGCTGAAAATTTCCCACCCAAATGTGGGACAAGGTCGCATTAACCCTGTCCCTGCTGAGTTGGGTTACATGCCTGCCACTTCTTTATTCCCAAATGGATACCTCTTCCCCCTCTGCCCCTTTAGCTCATTTAATGTCTCTCCAACCTCCAGCACAACCAGGAGAGGACACAAACAGATCACAGGGTGCTGTTTGGGGAGAGGGATGAGGTCAGGGGGAAGGCATAGAGAGCCTAGGTCAGAAGTTCCTCATCCCAGACCCTTCTGGAAAATCCCATTCCTCCCTATCAGGGATAAGAAACATTTCTGCCATGCTGAAATGAGTGCATTTAAGAGCATCTTTTCCCTAGGAAGGCACCATGGTTAGGCAGTTCTTGGATAGACTGTGGGAGTTAAGTGCAGGAAATCCAATACTCTCTGCTATACACCAGAGGTCAGGCTAAGGGTCCCTTCAGATCCAAACCATAAACTTTGCAAACCATTACCAAAAAAAGCCCCTCCAAAACCCCCTCCAGTCTTCCACTCAGCATCGAGAAAACTTCTCAATAACAAGATCTGATTGCCAAACGTTAACAAAGAGGCCAAACCCATCAGGATCCACGTTGGACTCCAGATTTTGTGGCAGCCTGGCAGCCCAGCCAGCCAGGAAGGCTCTGGGAGCAGCATCCCTTGGGCTCCCAGCTCCACAGGCATTTGCTCCTCATCTGACCCTGAGCTGCTGTATTTCCCAGGCTGTTCCAGGCCGGGATGAGGGCTAGCTCATCCTGCTGGAAGCCATGACTGAAAACATTGTGTGAACACAAACCTCTGCTGTGCCCGGAGGGCGGGAGCAGCCCCAGCCAGCCAGGAGAAATGGGCTGCAAGGAATGGTTGGGCTGAAGGGGACCCAGGAGGGCAGCAGGGAATGGTGGCTCTGAGGGAGGTTTTACAGGACAGCAGGCAAAGAAAGTGCCCCACACTGACTTACCCAGCTGTGATATGCCCAAATCCAAAATCCAACGCAGGAGGCTGCAAATGCTGGAGCTGAAATCAGTTGTGTCAGGTCCTGGCAGCAGGTGTGAGGAGGAGCTGATTTCCACCCCAGGATTAGCAGCAGGATATACAGCACATTCTCTCTGCAAAAGTGTGATCATATCAAAGCTCCATCTGTACTCAGGCTGGAGCTCAGAGCTATTAATGACTGCTGGGGGAGAACTAACATTTTTTTCTTATTACCACTTAAATAAGCTTCCCACACCTTAAGAATTAACCATTCCTTTTTCTTTAAAGATATGTCCATACGTACCTCTTTCTTTCAATACAGACAATCTACACATATCTAGGGAGAGAGACAGTTGCACAGATTTTAAAACCCAGAATATTTAAAATGCTGTGTTTATCCTTTTTTTTTTTAGAGGAGCTCAACTGTTCTCAGCTTGGATGCAAATACACATACTTCCACTCTAGGTATTTTTGGTGAGGAGGAAAAGATAAATAGATAGTGCATTTCAAACGTCACACTTTCAGCTGCCTTTATCTAACTTTGGTCAAGAATTTAAAGCTTTGCACTGAACACCAGCACATTTCAAGCTTCAGCTGTAATTCTCTTCTCCTGACAAGAATTTGCTGCTAACAGAGCCTATCTGTGACATGGGAACCAGCAGGCTGAAGCTGAAACCAAGGCTGTCAAGCTCACTTCACTTATTAGTTATGAAATGGGAAAAACCAGGGAGCAGTGGTGTCACATGGAAACATGAGTGCAGCAGTGACACCGCCTTTCAAACGGTGACAGCACTAAAACCAGGCTATAGATTATTTGGAAAGTAATAAACACCGATCTCGTGATCCTATTCTGGGCGGCTCCTGTGACAGAAAAGGGAAAAAAAACCCTAAACCATCAAAACAAAACCAGAAGCTGACAGCCCTGAGCACTTGGCACCAAGGGTGAGGGCAGTGCCTGGCTCTGAGCAGGGACCTCACTGCCCAGTGCCAGCCCCGGGGCTGGGGACAGAGTGATTTACAGGGGACAACTGCTGCAGCCACCCCAGCTGCAGGGAGAGGGGCTGCTCCCAACCCCAGAGCACACTGCAGCTTCCAGCTGCCTCTTCCCTTCCTGATTTTTTTTTTTTTTTTTAATTTTAAGGCAAATATCCAGTGCCGGGCTGCCCTGCTGGTTTGCCCTCACAGCTCAGAGATGGTTTCACAAAGAAGTGAGCTGCTGTTGTCCCCCCAGCCATGCCAGGAGGGCTTCCATCCCCAGGACAACACGTGACTCCCTCGAGCCTCCCAGCCCTGAGGTCACTTCAGATGCTCGGAATGACTTTTCCTAATCTTCAGCACGTCAAACCTTATTAGTTGATTTTATTAAATCTCTCTCCAAACATCTCTGAAGTAACACTTGGTGTTGCTGTGTCCCAAAATAGCCGCTCAGTCTGAGCTCTTGGCAGCCAGCACAGAGGCTGGATGAGACCCTGGAGAGTCGGATTCAGAAGGAAACTCGCACCCAGCCCACTTGTCCTTTTCACTTGCACAGCCCCTTCCCAGCCCCACACAGCCCCAGAGCTCTTTTACCTTAGGAACTCTGCAAGCATTGCTGCTTCCCCAGCTGCTTTGAGCTCCAAACTGGGCCCAGGACAAAATCCTGCTGGCAAACAGGTCCAGTTGTAGAAGACCTGCACTGATGGTGCAGCTGCAGGAGCCTTCCACCAGATCATTACTCTTCCTGTTACAACAGGCTTTTATTTCTGCTGTCTGAGAGGTGAGATATCCATGAGACAGAGGTACAAAGCCCCTGCCACTGTTAATTATTAAAAGCATTTATCACTGAATCTCTAGCGATGGGCGGGTGGCAAATCTTGGGTGAGCCATAACATTTCCATGAGAGGACTTTAAAGGAGAAAGAGTTGGAGGAAATCATAGTGCATTTAAAATGTAATATGAATTCATATCAGTGACTGTTTTGACACAGCTTTAACCTCTGACTGCAGGGGTTTACAATTTAAAAGACATCTGGTAACGGACAACTTTGCAAGGCAGACAATTTAAAAGACATCTGGTAACTGATGATTTTTCAAAGCCAGAAGTCCATTACATACATTCAAATGAGCTTGAAATAAAGCACAGGCACATCTGGTGTCATGAACAAGAGCTCGGAAAAATCCCCACTCTCAGTTGCAGTGCTGCTGGTTTGGCCACCAGTGAAAAGCAGCACAGACCTGACCCCAGAGGCTGCAGGGACAGGATGGGCAGGTGTCCCCCTGGGGCTGGACTTTTGATACAGCAGGTCTGTGCCTTGGTCCTCATCCTTCCCCTCAGAGCCAGCTCAGTGCTCTTGGCCACCTTGCTTCATCCTGAATATCACCTTTCTTCTCCCACCCACAGAATTATTTACATCTTTCCTATAGAAGGAAAATGGTCAGGTTCAGCCCTGAGCCAAAAGATCCTCGTTTGGCCCTGGATGTGTTGAAAGCATGGGTCACACACCAGAGCTGGAGCACAGAAAACCTGGCTGTGTAAGTACCAGGGAATTCTGCCAAAAAGACCAGCGATTTTGTCTGTAGTCAGCCCTTGGAGAATGCTTTCTTTCACCAAAATAAAAAAAATAAAAGAAAAAAAAAGAAAACGATATAGAAAAACTCCATCTCTTGCAAGCTTATGAAACATGGCCATGTGCCACAGAGGCTAATGGGCTCCCCAGCAATGTCCCCCACCATAATTCAAATGGCAGGAGCAGACTCTAAGAAGTTCCTCGCTCTCTCTTCTCTCTCTTTTTTTTGTTTTGTTTGTTTTAAATAAAGCCATTAGACCCTTGACAAAGCAGCCATTACAAACGGTGGAAAGCGTTCCAAACAGCTGCTGAGGGTGCTGAGCAGCCCCCCACAGAACCAGAGGGGGTTTTCCACAGAGAAGTTTTCCATGGTCTCCCCTGCACAGAAAAAAAAAAAAAAAAAAAAACACTGAGAGGGAAAAAAACTCTGCCTTTGGAAAGGGAAAAAGTTCTGTTCCAGTCTCAACCGAGCAAGGTGTGAGCTCCATCTTCCTCCCCAGAGGGGATAAACTGAAGATGCCACTTCCCTCAAACTTCACCAGAAGTTTTGCACATCCCACCACGCCCGTGCTGGCAGAGATGCCCCCAGGACCAGCTCAGCTGCTCTGAGCTCTCTGCACAACAAAAGTAACCTCGGTCTTTCCTCCTTCACAGGGACAAACCTCTCAGGCTGAAAATCCCCTTTCCCTCTCACAGTCCGTTCCATCAGCTGAGCAAACACTCCACCAACATCAAGGCACTGTGAGTTGTCTCCTGAGCTGGCTTCACCAGGAGAATGACCTGGAGTCCCATTCACCAGGGTCTGCTTTTCTTCTGTTGCATGTAAAGGGAATTCTGTCTCGAGTAAGGGGAGGCTCAGCCCTGAGTTTCCCATCTGTCACTCTTCTCCAGGGTTCATCCTATCTGGAGATTTTCCTGAAGCCAGCCTGGCTTAATTCCAACAAGTGGGAACGAGCTCCATCGCCCCTCTTATCACTCCCTGCCTCAAACAAGTTTGACCTTTTGATTGATTTGAACTTTGGGCAGCACTAAAACACTTGTTCTGGCCCATGAGGTCAGTCCCTCAGCTTTCTGCTGTGTGTAATGGGGCAGTTAATGGCACACTGCTTTTAAATCATGGCATATTCCCAGCTGTGAGGACAGGGAAAGAAAACAAACTCACAGAGGTTGTCCCCTGACATCAGGCTGGGCCAGGCTTGCGAGCAGTTCCAGCTCCTGCCTCTGCTTACTTCTGGTTGCACACTTTGCAAAGAAAAAGAAACTTTAAAATAGTATAGAAAAAGGTCCTCTCTCTATCTTCCTCTCCTCTCCATCACTCCCTCCTGACTTCCTGAAGCTATCCATGCAAAATCCCTGAAAATGCCTCCTGCAAAGGATTGTTGTGCCACTGCTGACCTTGGGCAGAGGTTTTTAATAACCAACAGTGACAAACAAAACCTCGGGAGTAAAACGTTTCCATGGCATTTAAAATTGACTTGGAAGGGAAGATATTTTGTCCAAACACATAAATATTCCTCAAGCTGTCACAGGCCAGAATTTGTAACATCACGCTATATGTCAGATTGGAAAGGGGAAAAAAAAACCCAACTGCAAATGGATTACAAAGAGCAAGTTGAAAAAAATGCAAAACCCAACCACACGGGGAAAACCACACTGGAGCAAGCCCAAATCTTTTCATCACTGCAGAAGCATTTTATGTTAACGTGAAGAGGAATTTATTCTTTTATTAATGCAGGACTTTTTTTCTCTACCATCTCTGCAGGACTCAACATAGACAAATAAAAGCCTGTCAGTGACTTCATTGCTCTCAGTTTTGTATGAAAGGGTTGGACACACACTAATGGGCACTTCTTTGTGGCAAACAGGAGTTAATAATGGGCATTTTTTTCCCTGCTTGCAGAAGAAGGCTGGTGAATGTAATAGATTTCATAGTGTTTGCTTATTTACAGTTATGGTTGTAAAAATTACAAGTGGAAATCTTAGTTGTAAGAGGGAAATTTGTAGAAAAAAACTTAAGCATTGAGAAAGTTTTTTTTTTTTTTCAGAGGGTTGTCTCACAATAATCTGATTTCTCAGATTATGAGGACACACCCAGAGGGAAGGACCCTGTACATCATCACTTCTGAGGATGGTGTGGCCACCACTTAAGCAGATGGGTTGCTGCATCCTCTGACTTAGTCTATAGATTGATTATTAGGTACAAAAAATTCCAGTGAAAATGCATGGAAATCTGGAATATGCTCATATTACAGCATTCCCCTTCAGAAATACAACCCTGGGGCTAATTTCCCAATTACTCATTTCCTGTATTGCCCCAAAGCTCTGCAAGTGCCATATTCCTTTACTTCCTGCCAGCTCTAGTGAAGAATCTGGAGTTGCTTACCCAAAACATCATTTCTGCAGGGAAATTAGGCTGAACCTCACTCAGGTCTGAGGGGTCTGATGGTCAGGGTGCACCACGGGGTCACAGCAGCGTGCTCTCTGCTCAGGGTATCCCAAAGCACTTCCAGGAAGGACACAGCCCTGCCACACTGGAATACAAAGGGAGGGAGGGAGGCAGGAGAGCAAGAACATCACTTTTCAGAGCCCATCATTCAGCACTCACACTCAGAAAATCCCCTGGAGCCCTGCAAGGGCCTGAACATCCGCCAGCAGGGAGAGGAGAAAACAAACAATGCTTTTTAAATTTAATTTTTAAAACAAGCACACAAATATGAGCGCCCATAAATTATACATAGCAACATTCTGTCCTTCCCGACCCACTCACGTTTGAAAAGTTAAATAAAGCAAGTTATCTTGTAAAATATTAATCAAACTAAGCATTATATTGGGTCCCATGAATCACTTTGTGTTCAATATTTGCGGTGTCACCATGGTGAGGAGCTGCACCTAACACAGAGCTTTAGTTAGAAAGAGCAGTGAGCTCAGCCATTGCTACTGGCTTCCCAAACTATAAACCTGTCATCTGGACTAGGACAGCTCAGAGAACATAAAATGAGGCTTCAAAATCAGCATCACTGCTTGAAGTTAATCCACGGCTCGTGCCAGCTGTAAAAGTTAAGGTTACAAACACTGGAATGTCTACAACAGGAAAGTATGGGCTGCTAAACGCTGAGATAAAATCAAAGTGAAGATGGGGCCTTTCACTGAAACCCGAGCCAGTGAATTAATGGGATGGAATATGAAGTGTGAGAGCTTTAATGATCACAACAACGAAATAAAGTCATTTGAAAGCTCACTACTGTGCTGTCTGCAGAGGTTTTATACAGCCCAGTTTCAAGGCTCTAGGTCACTGGGGAAAGCCTCCCAGATTATATTTCTTGGGAGGGACTCTGCAGAATGTGCTCCTACATCCCCACAGATCCAGATAAGTGGCTGCTTACAAATATTCACTGTCCTGTGAAAAGCTGTGCTTCATGCCTAGCAAAACTCTAAAAATAGTTGTAATTTTAGTCAATTTAGATCCAAGTACAAGGTAGGTGGAGGTTTCCAAATGTGAGTGACCATGGGGAGATGACCCACTCACACAGTCTCTGCCACCTGGTAGCCAAAGCATTTTGCACAAAGTGCCTCCCGTGGCCACTCAGACACTGAGCATTTCTAGAATAAATCAGCCACAAAAAGAACAATTTAGAATTGTCGAGCACGACATCTGGATCAGACACTGCCAAGGCTGTTGTTTTACCAGGCTGGCTCTCCACTGGGGGATGTCCTTGGTCCCTCCCCACGCTCTGTGACAAGACTGAGCCATTCCCTGGCACTCTGTGTCTGCCCAGACGAGCCACAAACCTCATCCCTCCTCCTGCCCTGCTCCCAGCCCCTGATTATCTCAGCTCATCGGTGCTTTGGATGACCGAATAAACAGGATTATGCTCTCCCAGTGCCTGTTAAGTCACAGCTGTATGGCGATCCTGGTGGTGGATGGCAGCGGTGTGGGTGTAGCCAGGCAGGAGATTAGCTTTAGCTTTTGCTTGCTCTGTGGAGCTGAAAACAGCACCGGGAAATTTTTAATCTCCATGAAGAGGACACTAGAGCTCACAGAAAGAAAAATCAAATTCATCTTTATTATCCTTCTCAATCAGCTGCCTCGCTAAAAAAAAAAAAAATTAAAAAAAAATTTTAAAATTCCCGATTGACAAAGTCATAACCTCCTTTCAGTGACATGGCAGCAGATTTGGGATGCCAGTGAAAAACATCTTACATGCACTGCCTTTTTCATCCCAACTGATCCCAGGATGCTTTACAAGTGCTGCATGCAAATGGCACGTGGGATTAGCAGCACTTTGCAGCGCTCTGCCTCTGCTCCCACTGAGGTTAGAGGGAATAGAAGTGGGACTTGCTGCTGAGTAAAATGTGAACCAGGCTGGAAAGCAGCCAGGACACTGAGATCAAGACTTGCATTCATTTGGAAGCTGCTGGCACAATGGCCCTATTGATCAGGACTTTGGGTTTAGGTCTTGTCCAAAACAATGTGGCAACCTACAGTGGGGCATGAAATGATGCTATTTTAAACCTGTTGGTAATTCATCATTATTTATTTTTCAAACCCTCAAAGATAAAAATATTGAAAGAGCAAGCAACAGGGGAAAAACCCATATCTAAATTAGAATCTTCTTACATAAACTATCCAGATTTTAACACAGCAGCATGCAAGCAAAGCCAGCCAGCTCCCAACCCTCTCCTACATGCACACAGAAAAATAAATTCCTTCAAAAGAAACTTTGAAGATCATAATTAAGCATGAAAGCTACCATATATTAAATTATACATCTAGTAAAAAAGAGTCATTAGCCCAACAAATGGGCTGTTAATGATTTCAGGTTTGCCTAAGGCCACGAGCTAATAAACCAGGGATTAACCAGCATTTCTGGGCTGCTGCTGCTGCTGAAGGCTGCAGCCTGGTGTCACTGCACTCACCCAGGGCTTGGGGACTGCAGAAAAACCAAAACCAAAGAAAAAACCACACGGGATCTGGGCCACAGGGACTGCCAGAGTTTCAGGGACTGCAGAAAAACCAAAACCAAAGAAAAAACCACACCGGATCTGGGCCACGGGGACTGCCAGTTTCAGGGCCTGCTCTGAGGCACTGTGAGCTCCATCTCTCATCCAGATTCCTCACTTCCACCACCCACTGGGATGGCAAAACTTGGGATTTCCCCAGTCCAAGAGGGACCAGGTGGGGTGGCCAGGGGAGCCCCTTCCACGGGACATTCTCCACCATGTGTCCCAGCACAGACCATGCCCAGGAGAGGCTCCCTGTCACCGCCACTGAAACCTCCCTGCTGCTCCTCACCTTCTCCACTCTCTCCTCTGAGGCCACACTTGGGTGACCCTGGCAGTCATTTCTATGGAAAGCAACCCCACAAGAGTGAGCTTGGCAGCTTCCTGCAGATATTTCTTAGCAACTGGTAATAAAAATAAAAAAAAAAAAACAAACCCAGCCAGCTCTCCCCAGAGCACCTGTACTTCCCTTCCTCCTCACAGTTTGAAGAGCTGAGGATGTGGAACCAAAACTTGCACAAAATTGTCCTTTCCAAGGCTGGGAGCAGCAGGAGCAGGGAGGATGGTGCCCACTCACTGCTGTCAGGTGACACCAGAGCTTACAGAGGTGCTCCTTGCACAGGGCAATTGCTTTGGAATGAAGACCTCCACACAAGCAAGGGGACATTTGTCAATAAAATTTCAGAGAAATAAAACACTTTTTCACCAACACACACTGCACCAGGGATCGTAAGCCCAAAGAAGTAAATAAATGAAACACTTTTCAAAGGATGGAATTACTCAGCAGTTTGAAGCAGAGAAAGGATGCACCATCCATAAACTGAAGAAAGAAGTTGTTCATCCCTCAACCACCACCCTCAGCAGGCTCCAAGCCCCTCTGCTTGCAGTCACTGTGGGTCAGGGACCACCTGCACGAGCTCCCAAACCTTGCAAGAGGAAAATTCCCATCCATGCACATAATCCAACAGAATAATCCAAACCTGGAGATTCAGACAACCTCAGACATGTTGTTGAACTGGTTTTTTGAAATCCACATGGCTATGTCATGTAAGTCATGTGCATTTTACCTGATTTTTCATATACATGCTGTATTTTTTTCCTTATTATTCCTACAAAAAGAATATAGATGAATTTCAGCAGCAGTTGCAGTGACTTCAGATTAAATATAGCAGTTATTGACTTTCCCTGAAATTCAGACACTTCTCAAAATAAGCTTTTTGGCACCCATGAAGGAACACACTGAACATCTCCTTTAGCTACAAGCCCTCAAAATAAAAAACACTTATGAAGTTCTTGCATTTATCTCTAAGAATTTGATCTGAGCTGTTATTTAACTCTCCTTGTAAATATTCAGGGCTGGTCCAGTTCTTGCTGAAGTCAGAAGATTTTCAGTGCCATCTGCATGAGCATCACAGGGCACAACTGGACAAGGTAGTAATTAAACTTAAGAAATGAATTATTCCTGTTAACAGCCTCACCTTTCCTTGCAGGGTTGTACAAGGAGAGTTGTACAAGGGTTGTTGAGGTCATTTACAGAGCACCTCCTCAAGATCTGAGCTCTAAACCTCCCCAGCACACAAGCCCTGTCCTTCAGCCACAGTCCTTAGTATTTAAAATGACCTTTCCAAATTTGTTTTGTTTTGAATATATTAAAAAGTCTTTCCCACTGAAGTGGGTAGATTTTCCAGTGAACTCCAGCACTTAACCCTGCAGCATTTTGCTATTTCAAGATTAGAGCATGGGTTTCAAAATTTGTCCTGAACAACAAATATCTGCATGAAGTTCTGATGACGTTGTACTGAGAGTCAGAGTCATCCTGGAATAGAAAACAATCCAAGCAACAATATTTGGCTCTGGATAGAAATTTTCCCAGAAGTTCAGGAGTAATTGCCTCCTTTCTGTTAGAGTTCCAAGTGTTTCTGCCTGGGCTCCTGTGCATGGCTCCTGAGGCCAAAATGCTGTATAACGTGTCAAAATTAAATATTCCATCATGAATCATTTATATGATACCTTTCCCAGGTATTTTAGTTGTAAAGATGAAGTGGAATAGTCCTGAAACAGTTTTACCTTCTGTACAAACAGACTTTGTGAGGTCTGCAGCATTTACCTTCACAAGGAACTACAACAGATTTGCATTATTTCTTATTGAAACCAGTTTGGTTTGCAATGAAAAAAAGTCCAGCTGGAGTGTTTTACTACCACAGCTGACCACAAGATGGAAATCCTTTTCCACAAGATGTCTCCTGATTAGGAAAAGTACTAATGAGAAAAAAAAAAAAATACAGCCTCTTTCCAGGAAAATGTTTTAGAGGAAGCAAAGGAGGATTCTCATCCCATCAGCAACCTGCTTTGGAGGCTACATCAATTTAAATTTGATCAAACCCAAGTTTTCCTGGGAAGTTTTCCCTTTCCTAGGAAGGCAGCTCCATTCTGATAGAAACACCTCTCTAATCTGGGCCAGCAGCTCAGACACAGCAGGCACAGGAAAGCACCATGGCAGTGCTCACTGTCACATTTGGAAATGTGCAGGATAAAGTAAACTCTTCCCTCATTCCATTACAGGTTATTTTTAGAGTTAAAAAGCCCTCTGAGGAACAGCTCCAGCCACCTAAAGCCTGGCATGGCAGAACTCAGGGAGCTCAGTGGGTTTTACCCAACCTGCTGCACTGCTCCCTGCACAGCCAAAACCACTGGCCCGGGATCTGAATGCTAAATGTCATTTATTTTTGTGATCGCTTATTTACAGAAGTGTGCAGAGGCTTGCACTGGGATGGCACTGGCCATAAACAGAACTAAAAGGCCATTCCTGTCCCCAGGGGCAGGGGAAGGGTTGGGGAGGGGGCAGAGGGGCAGATGTGTCCCTTTCCCACCTCTGTGGGATCTTCTGCAGCTCACAGGGCGGGGATGCTGCAGGGACCCTCAGGTGCCCCCAGCCAGGCTCACTCCAGCTGCTTTTGAGCAAACTATTGCAGCCAAGAGATGAAAGAGGAGCTCTCATGATTTTCTTTATCTGATGGTGCTTTCCACTCAGTCTCATTGAGGCAGCAAGCAGGGAGCTGCACTTGGAGGCAGACAAGGCATTTGCATCTGTTCTGCTGATTACAGGAGCTGCACATTTTACTTTAAACATCAATGGGTTGCAACTGCTATTCAAATGATATGGAAATTGCTACTTTATACTGAAATGTCCCTTAAGCAACAAAGCAAAAGATTAGCACAGAGCTTTGGTTTTTATCTTTTCTCTCCTTTTCATTTTAATAAAACACTGTGGTGGCAGTGGAAGACTCTTTTGATGGCTCAGGAACAACACCTGTATCTTTGAACATTTTATTTGTACCAAGCTGCAGAATATTTGAATCCTTTTGTGCTACTATTATGACAACAATTTCCGACTAAAATGTCATTCTTTATCTGAGACACTGAATTAACTTAATTTTCACAAGATTTCTTCCACGGAAAAATAAACACACCCAGGCTATGTGATAATAGTTCCAGGCAATGAAGGTACCACCACCAAATCAGATACATTGCTGTTCTTGACATTAATTATTTTAGAAAGTAAAGCACTGAACTCAGTCTGTGGGATTTGTGCCCTATAAGCATCTAGCACAGGTCTGGAGAGAAGCTTTCAATTCTTCATGAGCAGGTTCAGAACAGAGAGATGCAAACAGAATGAGCAAACAGCAGCTCCTTTCTTTCAGGAACAAGTTTCAGTGCATCACCCACAAGAGACAGCACTGCCCAATTCCAAACTGCCCACATCATCCAGGGGTACAAATCCTGCTCTTACCCACGTGCCTCTGCCATCCCACTACCTTTAGTGTTTTTTTTGTCACAACTGTAAAAATAACAGCATTATTCCAAAATAGTCACACTGCATTCATCCCTCAAACCCATCACAACACATCCACACAGGAGCTCTGATAGCCACACTCACACTTTTGGTTTTGTTGGTGTTATTATGAACAGTTATGAATATTTGTGCCCATTTCCAGGCTGTGTCACCTGGTCTGCACAGGGTACAGGTTGTTTCAGCAGCTGAAGCATTTCATTAGCATCTGACAGCTGCTGAAAGAGCTCCTTGGGAACAAATAGGTGGTGCCAGGCATCGTGGAGCTGGCAGGTGATCACAGCATCATTACCAGGGACAAGGAGGGCACTTCATGCACTGCCCAGACCTGCCTTTAACCATCACCACCAAATGGGCAGTCTGGGGAAGGTGAAGACCTGACAGAACAGAGAGTGGGCAAGCACAGGGCACAGCTGGCAGCATTCACCCTCCAAGTCAGGGCACACACTCTGGCTGGAGCTGCAGGAGCTGCTGCTCCACACACAGCAAATGTTCAGGTGGAACTCCAGAACAAGGCAGCAGAACGTTGTTCAAGAGGATGCTTGGGATGGGGTGAGAGGATGTGTGCTCGGGGAGGAAACTGGGATTTTCACAGGGAAAATCTGGGAGCAGAGAGAAGATACCCAGCACACAGGGCATGGACAGATACTGAGAGGGGCCTGAAGGAAAAGATTCCTTGGCCTTCAACCTAGCAACATCCTCTGCTCCAGGACCTGCCTCGTGGATTTGACTCTCAGGGAGGGAGAGTGGGATGGGCCAGGAAACTGTAATTTGCTCAGAGGAAGAAGGAGATGAACCTCGTGCCCTGGGTGGGCAAGGTCCATGATTTTCCACAGCCATGGGAATCTGAACAAAGTCCTACTCATGTTTACCCCTCCAGGTGGAACAAGTTGCACACACGGCAAGAAAAAGATGCTGCTGGATTTTTGTTCAAGTCACGGCACATTGCTTTGTCAGAAACAAAATAAATGCAAGTGTTGGGATGGTGAATTGCACAGAATAGAGGAACAGCACAAGACAGCCCTTCTGAGATGCTGGAAATGCTTGTCTTCATACCCCACTAATGAACACAATGATTCCACTCAAGGCAATTACATAAGTTATTTAAAAAATAATTATGTAAAAGCAGGAAATGTCAACGTGCACATTACTTCCTTTCAAACAATTTTCTTGGCAACCAACCCATCTGTTCTACCTCAATCTTCCTTCCAAAAGAGAATTAATGTTCATCTTCATCAGCTTAACATTTGAGGAAGTTCTGAAATGACTTTACCTGCACAGCATCACCTTCCTTGTGTTGCTTTCACTGCACTTGCATTCTTTTTTTGCTTCTAACTCTGTGTGAACAATTACCATTGTAAACACACTTATATAGAAGTTTTCAAAAGAAAAAAAAGGCCATAATAGCAACATAAATTTGGGTTGTAAATTGCCACACAGCACAGTCACGTTATAAATAACACTGTCCATGTACAGCTCCACTGCCTTTGATGCCCAGCCAGAATTGGATCTTTTCAACATTTTCTTATTAAGGACAAATTACAAAACAAACTGAGCGTGCTTGAGTGAGAGGGCCCTGATGGGAGCAGTGTCCAGGTGCCAGGGTTTCTGTGTTAGATGTTGACAGAGCCTTTCAAACACTGCAGCCTTTTCTCTGGACACTCAGAATCCACAGTTTTAGTGAAAACACCATTCCTGGAAAATGTCCACCTGAGGAGAGAATCCCACCTTTTGATTTTGCCTGGGCTCAGAAGAGGGGGTGGCAGAAAAGGTGACTGTGTGTGTACTGTGTGTTGGGAGCTGCTTTTCAGTGCCACAGCAGCAGCTGGAAGGAAGAAGATGCCCCTGGGGACAATCCCCTGGGTGGATCCTGTGCCCAGCCCACGGAGCAGCTGCCAGCACTGCCTTTGGAGGGATATTTCCAGGTAAGAGCAAGGCACCCCTTGGCCAGGAGCTGTGGGAAGGCAGCTGCTCTGTGGGAGCAGCAGGACCCTGCTCCAGCTCCCCACAGCAGCTCGGCTTCTCCTGAGCTCAGAGGGAATCTGCCCTTGCTCTCCCAGCAGAGTTTTTCCCATGTTCTCTGTACACACTTGCTAATATAAGCACAATCATGGTGAATGTTTGTGCAAACCACCAGCTCTGAATCTCAGTACTTTATACATCTTGGTTACTGTTCTCAATTTCAGTTGTATTTTTGGAAATACACCCCACTTTCCTGGAAGCAGATGCACAATTCCCAACCCTGGAAACCAATAAGAGCAGCAAACATTTACATCTAAAATCACCAGTGAAGAGCTGAGCCCCGTTACCCAGTCCCAGGGCTCACGAAACGCTCGCTGCTGCTCGTTTGTGCAATGCATTTTTAAAGCAGCACTGTTTAAAATATGCACAATTAATATTAACAAAGGCCTGGCGCTCTCAGTGCGAGTGGCTGGAGCAAGTGCTGCCTTCTGCCTGCTGTGCAGTGACCTTTTGATGTATTTTTAGGCACTGTCCTATAAGTAATGTGTCTTGCACAAATTACTTCTGCCCAGATATAAAGCAACATTACCCAGGGGAGGGAGTGGGCAGCACAGGGGGGAGTTTGTGTTTAGTAAAATTGGAATAAATAGAAAAGTACCAGGTTTTATTCGAGGATTTTTAAACTGAATTTGACAGGATCGTGGGCCATGGATAAAGGCATTTACAATGGACTGATGTGTAGTGTGATTCTCCCATTTTTGAGTAAAGAAGACTGCAGCAATCACTTCCTTGCAAGAAGAACAAAATTAATAAAATCAATTATATATTTAATCAGAAGTGCTTGTGTCTCCCATGGAAGACAAAGATTAATTTAGGTAATTATTCAAAATGTTCAATCTTCGTAACTTTAAGCTAAAAACTAAAGTAGAAATCTGTGTGGAAAAATACTGTTGGAAGTGATTGCTCTCCTAGCCACAGGAAAAATCAAACTGCACTATGTTCTGTGGTATGTAAGTGGCTCACACAGCTATGTAGCAATATATACCAATAATGGAGAGGTCTAGGAAGTTACATGAAAGATTGGGACAATATAAGGTTGAAGAAAACAAAATAAGCTGTATTTAGCTGCCAACTAAACAAAATGGATTTGTCTGTGTGGTTACCCCACAGACAAAAAAACTAATGAAACTGTTCCTCCCCACTTATAATTAGAAAAATCAAGTTTAAAGATTAATCCTCAGCATCTGAAGGATGAAACATGATCCAAGTTGGCTTTTTTTTTTTTAGCCAAAATTTCTGAAAGAAAAAAAAAGGGGGGAAATAATTTTCAATATGGGACCACCTGTGATGCAGAGAAAAGAACCAGGGTGTGATTGCATTAAGGATCACTTACTTTAGGTGACACTGTCAGACAATTTTCTTCCCTGGTACATCACCATTAGGCTCCTCATGAAGCTCATTTCTTTAAAACTCACCCACAAATACCCCATGGCAGCAAAATGACTTGGTTTAACTGACATCCAACTATGAAGAAATAAATTTAAAAAAAAAAGCCATTAAATGAGATTTTAAATGAGATTGAGAGGTGTCGTCCATAGCAGTTTTTCATTTAAGACTTGGATAATGAATTCCTCTGGTGTAATGGTGCCACCAGCAGATAATAGTTAGAACTGGGTTTAGTAGTAAAACCTACATGGATACAAATTTCTCTGTGGAGGTTATTTAAGCTTCCAAGAATATATGCTCTAATTTTTTAAAAACAATATTTTGATAAGAACATGGAGCTAAAATTTGGTTCTAAATGTGATCTATCAGCAGATAAAACTTTGGATTCATAATCCTCAGTGTAAGTTCTTCTATGGTTTATAAAGATGGGGAAGGGCTTGGGACAGTGTGGGGTTTTTTTCCCACAGCAAAACCTGGTGATTTTCATGCCCAAACAACTGACAAACACTGGAGTAGTACCAGCAACATTAAACTGTGAGAACTGAATGACTGGAACTCCCCAGTTTTGTCTGTAGGAACACTGACCCAATAAATAGTGAACATCTGAGTGGAGCAACTCCTTTTGCCCACAGAGATCCAGGATTCATCACTTGTGTTGCAGAGGGAGAATTGAGAGGATTTGTTCCTCCAGCCACTGCAGAGTTGTGGATTCCCAGCACTGCTGTCGCCTTTTTATCTGCAGCACCTTAATTAGATTTAAAATTATCACTTCTCATTCATATTTACTTAGAGGGTTTAGGAATTTGGAATATAATTACGATGGGAGGAAATCCCTGCCATGCAGGTATGGATTTCCTTTCAGCCAAGGAAATGGGAGTTAGAGCATGGTGCAGCAATGTCACCCAACTAAACTCAACTGCCCCAAGAGTTACTCCAGACTGAAATATAAACGGGGCAACATGAGAAGCAGATCAGCTCTCAGCAAGATCATTTTACAGATTTGGAATACAAGGATATTTGTTGGAAACACACAAATTCTGCAATCCTTTCCAGCCACAGCCTCTCCCTGTGCTGCTCTCAGGTTTACTGGAGCTGATCTGGAGCACTCCTGGCTGCTCTGCAGGGCCCCCAGAGCTCAAACCCCCAGCTGAAAGTCACTGTCCCCCGTTGTGCACTCCCGCTATTGCACCTGCATATTTCATTTCTCACACAAAAGGTCAAAAGCTTGCCAGCAGGCTGCCTGCCTCCTCAGACACACAATGCGTGCAGAAAAATAACTCCGAGGAGCTGCTTGCTGTAATTTCCTGCAATTTAAGACTATTTATTTTTAAAACTTTTGCTGCCAACCTCCCCATCTGACTGTCACCCTCTTGCTGAATTTCACCATCAGAACATAGTAATTTATTAGAGATCAAATCCAACCGGTTATTTGACTGTCTTAGTTTTAAATACTACTCAGGCTTTTCAGGCTTTTTAGCTGTGAATCCTTCAGGCTCTCTATAATTAATGTTCCTTCAGCAGAGGCAGTGAGGGCTGGCTGTGCACAGCCCCTGTTAACCCTTTGCTGAGACCACCACAGCCCCCGTGATCCACTCCATTATTTGTACTTCTGGCATTTGGGAAGGAATGGGATGTTTCCTGGAAGTGGGATGAGTACAGCCACCCTCTGCCCACACGCTCAGGAGCTGCTCTGCACTTGCAAATGTTAATGAGCAGATGGGGGGGTCACACCCACACATATGGCATTTGGGGAGGGACTGCAGCTTCCACAAAGCTTGGGTGGCAGCTGAAGGGATTGAGATGAGAGCAGGGATGATCAAGGGGGATGGCTACTGCAGCGCCAGGTGTGCACGCCGTGGTGCAGCGCCAAAGCTGCACGTGAGACCAGGGACAAGCCAGCAACTGAACCATTTCCTGTGGAAAGGGGGCCAAAAACTCAGTGTGAGTGACCAGGGAGCTGCTGTGGCAGAGAGCCAACAGGATGCTGGGCTGCTCCACCAAGGGCATCACCAGCCAAGATAAAATCATCACCCCGCTCATTGCAGCGCTTGTCAGCCCTCACCTGGAATACTGGGGTCGGTTTTGGTCCCAGCTACGCATAAAAAAGGTGTGGAAAGGCTGGAGATAGTCCAGGGAAGGACCACAGAGATGATCAAAGAACTGGGAAGATGCCCCACAAGGAAAGATTGAAAGAACTGGGGTTGCTCAGCCTTGACAAAAGGCGGCTTAGGGAGATCTCCTCACCATGTTCCAGGCTACAGAGAAGACAGAAATTCCCTCTTTACAGGGAATATCTTTTACAGAAAGTTAAAGGGACTCCCCAGTGCTAAACAATTTAAAGATTCAGCTGGGCCATCCTATCAAGGCTGTGATTTTGCCTAGAAAGGTTCAGTCATATGATCCCTGAAGTCCTTTCCAACCTGGTATTCTATGGCTCTATGAAAAATATTTATGAGTAAATATTGAATTTATTCCTACATTGAAAGATAATCTCCTGTGCTCTTTAGGTCAATATTAGCATAGCCCAGAGAGGTCAAATAGCAGATATTTGGCAAGAAGTAAAAACCACTGCACAGTAAAAGAAGGTTGACAGTGAACACATTTTCCTTTAAATTTTAGCATCTTGTTACCATACTTCTTTTCCTCCAGCTCTGACCTGTAGCCATGAATGGCAAAAAAATAAAGCCAAGAATAGGAAAATAACAATATTAATCAAGGTCTACTCTCAGATATATATTTTTCCTAGTGAGTATTTCATAGTTAGGAGGGCTGAATTTGACCTCGAAACATTCCAACAATCCCTCCTAAAACAAATTCACAGAAAAATTACTATATTTGATATTTACTTATTAGAAATTGCAACTGCCATTGGAATTCTGAAGGGGCTGCCCTAAGAAAGCCTTTCTGGGTGAACTATTTAAGGCAGTATCCTTGACTGAACTTCCAGCATTTTAGCTAATTTGACCATGTTTGTCTTCTACCCAAAGCACTCCCAGCAAAAATAACTGAGAGAGCTCCTGTGCAGCAGTCGGCTCAAGAACTCTGGTTTTTGCAGTTCTCTTCTGCTGTATTTTAAGAAGATTTTTTTTCCCAAGTCTCTTATCAAATAGCTTTTAGTAGTGACAGATATGTTTGGTGTAAGCCTGTTGGTTTCCCACGAGCAAGAGCTTCAGGGGAAATTCAAGGGTATATTTCAATTATAGACACCGAATGAATCATAGATAAATACCAAGATGTCTGGAAGGCACAAAATACTGTTTTCTGTTTGGATGAATAAGTGGCAAAAGGCATAAACCCAATGACCATAGTATCAGATTATAGCTGTTATTGAACTAATTTAAAAAATGTAAAATTCTATTCTGAGCCACCCTTTTCTTATTTCAAAGGAATTTCCAGCAAAGAAAGCAATTTTTCAGACTGCATGCATATTCTGCTGGGCTAAGTGGAGTCTGAAACCTATAAACAATTTGTACTTATCTAATTATAAATGTACTAATTTGTGTTGGCACAAGACCATGCTACGACCATGCTACTTATTTCATAACAGTAAAGACAAGTTTAAATTAATGCTTGCAGGAGAGGTATGTGATGTAAAACCATTATGTGTCTGACAGCACAGCTTTCATCAGTGTGGAAAACCCCAGCAATTTCACTGAATAAAAAAGAACCCTGACTGGATAAATTGTAAGAGGAGAGCAAAGCTTTGTTGTTATCTCTACACTGGGGTGTAGTTTAGAGACAGCTCTTCCCTGTCACACTTGCTTGGAGTTGATACAGAAAATCCAGGAAGGAGGAAATAACAGCAGATTAAAAACCACCAAAGCAGCTTCCAGAAAATGCTCTTCTGGCCTTGCCTTTGTGTCAGTGTGGGTCCAAAGAAACATGCCTGAACGTGTCCCAGAGAGCATCAGAGAGGAACCAGCCTTTGTTCAGAGCAGCGCTGGGCCACCCCTGCACTTCTTCATTCTGTCAGCTTCTGGAACCACAGAGAGTGAGACAGGGCACACACAGCCTGAGCAGGGAGTGAAAATGCTGCTCAGAAACAGGCTCCTGCAATGCTGGGTGCTCACTCACCTTCCCCACCAGTGGCTGGGTAATCGGGATCCTCTGTGGAGCTTTGACACAAAACAAACTCTGCAGCTTCTTGCAAAAACAAACATTTTGCTTCCCATCCCTTGGGCCTCACTGGTAAATGAAAAATTCCCCTATGGGCAAAGAAACAGTCTATTAAAATAGGAAGTGTTGTGTGTTATGTACAACATTCAAGCAGTTTGAGGTAAAAAACACAATCTGATTGTTGTATTTGAGGCAGTTCCTGCCTTTTCAATTCCTTCTTACTGAGCACCTCTATTGAATATTTCTTATTCTTCATATAATCAAGTCCTAAGTGCTAAGGGCTGACTGATTGATAATGGTGTTATTTCCCTAGTTTCATTCAGCAATGCAACCACAAAGCTTTTGGATTTCTGGGCCTTGTGAAGGGGTGTGAAAAAAGCTAATTTTGTGGCAGGGCTGTTGCTTGTGTCCTGTTACTGTTCACTCTCCAACAGAAAAGCTTTTTGTGTTAAATTGTGATGAAGTCACTGGACAAACTCTAGAAAAATGAATCAATCACTGTAACAAAAAGATGCACTTTCAAGTTAAATATTATTAATTATGTATACTCATTCATGTGCTTATTGGTATTTGTTGTGAAGTAACCACAGCTTGTGTATTCATCAAAGGGTTTAACACTAAATGGTAATTTTATGTTTAAATCACAATTACTTCCCTGTTTCAGAATGCAACTATTTCCTAATCACCTGCCAACAGGAGAAAACATGGTTGGATTGAGGGGAAAAAAAATCAAAAGAGCTTTCTCCATTTCTATCTGATGAAGGAACTTCTCTGATTGAAGGCACAGGAAGAAGTTCACTGCCAAGTATAGATTTACCAGCAGTCACTGCCTGATGCTCCGTGAGAGGAGCTGCATCCTCGGGGTGCAATTACAGCAATTATCTGGATGGATCTTCTCATCAGCGACCTTTGACTCATCCCCTACGAACTGTCAGTCTCCATCACAGATGGGCAAAGCAGTTTTATTGTTCCCACCATCAGCTGCTTCTGAGAGGGAGGAACCCCCGAGGCACAGCCTGGCTGTGCCCATCCACAGCCCTGGCAGGACCTGCAGCTCCCTCCTGGCAGGATGAACCACAGCACCCTGCACACCCCTGCATCCCTCACGGGCTTTGGGGGGAAACAGAAAAATATCTTTGTGTCCAAAGTACAGCTGCGTTGCCTAATGTTAAAAGGTGGGGTTTGTTGGTTGTGCATCACTTCTTGGAAGTTTGGCCCAAAAGAAGACACAGCTGTCTCACTTTGCATCTAACTAGAAGGAGTTTACTATCTATCTGTATTTGCTATAAACTTACACCTCTGCAAAAATGGAGCACAGTCTTACCCTAACGCTATTATGACATTTATTGTCCCACAAATTTTACTGGAGCAGAACTGCAAAAGTTTTGTCAGAGGACATGGCCTGGAGGGTACAGCTCATGTAAAATTAAACAATTTCAATTCACAGTCAGTAAAGCTAAATGATGAAAGGATAAACAACTCCCTTCAAGCAGCAGGACATTTAAAATGGGATTGGCAAATACCAACTATAAACAGCTTCACAACTTTCACTCTGCAGTGAAACAGCTGATCAGTTCCTATAACAGAACAAAAAATCACCTTTGCCATAAAGGGACTTTAGCTTAGCTCAGCTTACAGCTCTTCCAGAAAAAGGATGTCAGTTCCAGGCTTAATTATCATCACCATTAGCTGCTACCCACCATTTAATTAGTTGGTAATAAAAGCAAGTCTCTTTCTTATCAAAGCAATCAGCAGTGTCACCCCTTTGCATTCCTCCCATTAGCTGCAAATGTTGTTATGTGGACAGGGCAGGGATAGAACAAATAATAGTTCAGTTTGGGGGCAAAGAAACAACTCCGAAAGTTAAAAATAAAATAATTTAGAGAGGCAACTCAAACAGTCAGCTACCAAAGGAGATAGAAACGAAATCCTTCATTGTCAAGTGCCAATTCAAAGTGAAAACAGATTGAACCAAAACTGTCCAAAAATGCTTTCCCATTTTGTAATGCTCACACCCCTAACGCCAGACAGAGCCCAGCTGTTTCTGCGACTGACTTCAAACAATAGCTGGGCTGTTTAAAAGTTTAAAAGCTGTTTAAAACAGGCAATGATGTTTGCCTGAAGACATACTTTATTAATGCAAATTGCTTTCAAATGCACATCCAGTTTCTTAAGCAAAACAAACCCGAGATTTCAAACTGAGTGGAAGTTAGTGCTAGAGCCATACACAACCTGCCAGCCGTAATTCAGTCACCCATTGGAGCGAGCTTGCAAAAGGAGCCTGCCTGTAAGGTTTGTATCAAAAGAAAATGTTTTTCATTTCACTCTTCCTACTTTAGAAAGTCCTTGAGACTACAGAGTCTGTGTCACCTTTCTGGACCTTCCAATTCCCACCAGACTGCTCGTCCAGGATGCTGCACACCACTCGTGCCCATGGCTGCTGGTCATGCTGCCACAGTGCCTTCCTTCAGCTAAAGCACTGACCTTTAAGAAGTTATGTTATTTCAGCTTTAATATTCTGATTTTAATGTCTCTGCAAGTGATTAACAGCACTAGCTTTATGTCTTTAGGTCCTTGCTTATTTGCTCACCACCTTCTGCTAATGTAACTTAATCATCCCATGCTGCAGCACCCCAGGTTTCTATTTCTGGTTCAGTGAGATTGAAGTAGTAATGAGCAGAGCACACTGTGGGTTTCATTGCTCCTGAAAGCAAGAGGATTAAACCAGAGATTCATTTTGTTCTGTGTGTCATCTTTCTCATCTGTACAATGGAGACAACACCGCTATGGCTGAGAGACAGAGAGGCTTCCTCACAACAATTACACTCCCATCTGTTAATTTTTTTTGTCAGTTATCTTTGCAGTGTAGTTGTGAGATTGTTAAATAACCAAATTCATGCAACTAACAAAAAAGGAATCATGGCAAAGATCTCCAGGAATGTGCCGACAGACAGCAGACAAGTTTCCCTGATCCAGACTCGGCAGTCAGCAAAAAGATTTGAAAGACAGGAAAGAGACTAGTTTGGATACAAAGGAGAGGATGGCAGGAGCGTTAAGATGACAATTCAATAAAATTTCTTGGAACAGTCACAAAAATGGAAATCAGCTGGAAATCCATCATTTCCTTGTATAGTGTACAAGAATAATGCTTAGACAGTGAGTAAAGACCATCTCATGGTAAAATGTTACATCACAGCATGAGAAGTCCCAGTCCTCGTGGTGATGCTGACTGTGCACCATTTCCACATTATTGTGTCAACACTTACCCTGGAGAACGTATAAAAGAAATCTACTGGACTTGACAATCTCCTTTTTATCCAAGGGCCAGGTCACTCCTCATGGCCTGTGCCCACTTCACCTCACCTTAAAGGACTTTTTAAAATTCACCTAACAAATGTGCTGCTTGTTAAAAGCCCTAACATCTCTT
Source organism: Motacilla alba alba (assembly GCF_015832195.1). NCBI lineage: Eukaryota > Metazoa > Chordata > Aves > Passeriformes > Motacillidae > Motacilla > Motacilla alba. The sequence continues at coordinate 12,693,693 of NC_052035.1, read as the reverse complement.
TAAGTAAAGATTTCTTTGATAAGCTGCTTCAATTATCAACCAACAGTAACTTTCTTGGTATGTTAAAAAGATTTATCAGCAACAGAAAATATATTAACATGTCCAAGTGCAGGCTCCCTGCACCTGCCTTGCGCTGCTGCCACTGACCTGACCTTCCACAGAGCCAACTCAGATAAAGGGAAGCACAAACACAGCCAAGGCACGAGCAGGGCTCAAGAGCTGTCCCAGTCCATGAATGTGCAGGGACCAGCTCAGCCACTGCCAGTCCCACCGGGAGAAAATTCCCGTTCCAGGCACAACAAGGCAGCCCCAGCCCATCGCAGCTGGGCTTCAGCAGAAGACAAGGCAGCAGCACGCTCCCCTTCCCCTCTCCGGGATGGGTGACAACACTTGGTAGCGACATTAGGACTTAGGAACCTGCTAAGGGAAAGAAAGAGCTCTGTTGGTATCGCCTGGACATGGCAAAGCGATGGAGGGACGGGCCGAGGGAAACTGAGGCAGCAATTCCAGCACCTGGGAGCGGCTTCCCCGGAGCTCCCACGGCCGCGGCCCCGTGCTGCCACCTGCGGGCAGCGCCGGGAATGACCACGGCCGGGAGTGACCGATCCCGGACCCGGGAATGACCGATACCGGCACCAGGAATGACCGATCCCGGACCCGGGAATGACCGATACCGGCACCAGGAATGACCGATCCCGGACCCGGGAATGACCGATACCGGCACCAGGAATGACCGATCCCGGACCCGGGAGTGACCGATACCGGCACCAGGAATGACCGATCCCGGACCCGGGAATGACCACGGACGGGAGTGACCGATCCCGGACCCGGGAATGACCGATACCGGCACCAGGAATGACCGATCCCGGACCCGGGAGTGACCACGGCCAGGAATGACCGATACCGGCACCAGGAATGACCACGGCCGGGAATGACCAATACCGGCACCAGGAATGACCACTCCCGGACCCGGGAATGACCGATACCGGCACCAGGAATGACCACGGCCGGGAATGACCGATACCGGCACCAGGAATGACCACTCCCGGACCCGGGAGTGACCGATACCGGCACCAGGAATGACCACGGCTGGGAATGACCGCTCCAGGACCAGCACTGGGAATGACCATGGCCAGGAATGACAGATCCTGGACATGGGAGTGACCACGGCCAAGAATGACCACTGTCAGACCCCCACTGGGAATGACCATGGCCAGGAATGACCACTCTGGCACTAGGAATGACCGCTCCGGCACCAGGAATGACAGATCCTGGACGCGGGAATGACTATGGCCAAGAACGGCCGATCCCAGACCAGCACTGCCCCTGAACTCCAGCAGGAGCTCCTGCAGAGCCAGTTTCCAGTCTTGGCTCCTTCTTCTTTTGTCCAGGATTCTTCTGAGGTCAGTTCTTCCAAATTTCAGGACACAGTTCATTCTAATTGACACGTCACTTCCACAAGGTCATGTCGCGTTTTAGCGTCATTGAAGCTACTCCTGTGTCAAGTCTGTTTTATTACAGAGCCTAAATAGTAAAAAAAAAAGTATCCAAAGGCCTGGTTTTACTCTTTCTCTGCATTTTATCAGCTGGGTCTGTGAAAAACTGTATTTCCTCACACATTAACTATTTAAAGCATAGACAATTTCAGCTTGCAAAGGAAACTCAGAATGCAAGTTTCCTCTTCTTTCCCAAATAAGTGAATTATCTCAGAACACTGTTACATAATGCTACAGAACACTCCAGTATTATCTGTTTCAGACATGAATAATTCCTGTGTATTTAACAACTCCTCCACAATTAGTAAATTAAAATATTTTAAATTTGGCCTCTGTTCAGAATATGCATTGCTTTAAAAGATGTTAATACAGATCTACTGGTCCAAAATATGTGAGTAATATAATGAAATTAAATTATCTTTGTAAAATATAAATCAGAATAGTGATGCAAATATTTGCATTTGCATCATTATGCAAACTCTTAATCATGAAGAACAATCACTGCTGTTAAAAAGCATAAGGCCACTAGGAATGGCTCCTGAGGAGGTCAAAGCACTCTTTCTTGATTTCCAAAATGACACATTCATGGCTTCTAACTACTGAAATAATAATTTGAAAGTTCAGAGATAAAAATATCTTTTATTACTACATTCACATTCCACTCTATGTAGTCTGATTTTTAGATGTCAGCACAGAATGAGTCAGCTTTGTTATTAACAATTCAAATGAACAATATATATTCAGCAAATTGATCAAGGAATTTAAACAACTTCTAAAATTAATTTTAACCAAGCAATCTGCTGCTTAGAATTTATAACACAAATGGAAACAGCTCAACAAGAATGAAGTTAACAATATTATTTAAGCAATTATAATGAACAAAAGTATTCTTAAATCCTGTCACTTGTAAGAACAAATGAACTTCCTGAAATTTTACCAGCATGAAAACAGACACAGAGCAATCAATATGAAACTTTATAAACACTGAAGTAACAGACCTGTAATGGAGGGACAGAATCAATAAGGAATCTAAATGAATTCAAGCCCTCTGACTTTTCAGGGCTTGCTACAAAACTGAAGGAGGTTTCTGTCACCAAAGTGGTAATTCCTGTTCATGTGTTTGACTGAGATGATTGATGAAGGTCTTGGTGTGGCCTTTGGTGTGGTCTCTATAAATGGGATTATTTATTTAAGACTGCATTATCTCCTGCTAATCCCAACATCCTCTCTTATCTGATCACTGAGATACCGGGGACACTGCGTGGCACAAAGCTCCTGGCACTGCTTTGGGTCTCAGCTGCTGGATTAAAGAAGTTAGCCTAGAACGGGCATGTAGACATGTCACCAAGTACAGGATGAAGATGCTATGTTAAGAAACTAACTGGCAAAAAATTAGAAGTTTCATTGTTTCATTGTTTCAAGGTAAAAAAGTTAAAAGCTGCAGTTGCTGTGAGCCTGCAGCTCACCTGGGGTGCACAGCACAGGAATCCTCTGACCACAGCAGCAGAACCTGCAGCCACAGCCTGCCCAACCTGCAAACCCAAACCTTTTCATACTGGTCCAATTCCACACCATAATGAAGTCCAACACAGATGTTAATCTTGAAATTGGGATGAGGGTTTGGCGTTCCAATTAAATTCAGTTGTTACATGACCTAACGTTATTAATATTTGTTAGTTATGCTGGTACTTATTTATTATGAAATGTAACATAAGAATAGCAGCATTAAAGATGAATATTTAAAAAGTATTTAAGATTTTATGAGGCTTCCAAGCATTAATTATAAATGACAAAAAAAAAAAGTGTGAACAGTGCATAAATAGCAATTGTGATCATTGTAATGAATCAGAAAAATTAATAGTACATACTGTAATGACTCTAGTAATTATTAAGTGTTAAACCCAGTAGTTCTTACAACCTAAGGAAAGTCAGAGAATTGTATTTGACAGTTAAATTATTTTCTGATTTTTAAGTATACTATAAACATGAACTTTCCTAAATAACACAGTTGTGCTTTACTGAAGATCTAATTAAAGTCAAAGTCGTGGATGTGGTGTGGATCTGGTGCTAAATGGAGGATCACAAGCGTACATGGGAACACTTGCAAGGCTGCTTAAAGAAAACAGATCCCACCTGCATTCAAAAAAGAGTCAGATTAAGGTCACAGAAGGTTTTACATTCCCACAATGTGGGGGTCCTCCACACTTCTCTGCCACGCTGTTCCTGCTTCATTTTTGTCATGCAGTTCTGTTTCTCCAGGTAAGTGAGCTGAGAAAAACTCAGACAAAAGGTTAGTTTCTAATTAGCAGTAGTATGAGGCAAAAAAATGGTGCTTTTCCACAAAATTGTGTCATGCGTCCTATTGCATCATGAATTCGATTGGAAACGAAAGTGTTTGCAGAAAGGAGATTTAGTAAATGTACCTTGTACTAAAAAATCATTGCCTTTCATCTGCTCACCTCAGCAAATTACAAACACTGAAATTCAGGCAGCTCTCAGTGATACTGAGGGATAAACTTGCCTCAGATCAGTCTGCAACCCTGTGAGTAAAGCTGGAAAAAAACAACTGTAAGGGGAAACAACCAATCTAGTCTTTAATAAATAACTCTGAAATTAGCTGATTTTTGCCATTCTGTCATTACCTGAATGTAATAAACCAGGTGAAAGTTGCCTCTAACTTTCACAATTTGCAGTGGTATTTGGGTTACACAGTAGAAACTGCAGCAAGAAGAGAAATGAGCACAGAAGGGCTTCAACAGCTTCCAACAGCATCTTTTCCACCCTTCTAACTGGAGGTAGTGCCACACTTTGAGCTGCCCAGTTACAACTACTGAGAACAAGGAAGACCAGCCTGTTTGTGCGTTAGTTGTCCATCATGTTGAGGATCCATTTAATGAGTTGCTTCTGTTCTGTGCTCTTTCGGAGTTGCTGTTTCTGTCTCATCTGAAACAGGAATGATCTCACCGGCACAATGTTCATTTCTCACAGTAGAGTCATCTGGGAGTAATTTCAGGGCAACTTTAAAAAAAATTAAATATTGGGATGATTAACCAGAAAGACAAGTAAATATTTCAATAAATGTAACAAGTATGCAATTTAATTTAGTGGAGAAAATGCTGCCAATATGTAACTACAGCACATCTTTTATCTTGAACTTTACTTGGGGAATGAATATATCTTCTGTTGAATATTACATTACAAGCCACGTTACTGAGTTTGGTATTCTCATCAGAGGAAAACTAAGCATTTTTTAACTGGAAATTTAATTATCATATGCACCTTTTTCTTTTTTAATTATGAGCAACAGCAAATCACTGACAGCCCCAGTCTCACAAGTCATCACCTGCAAAGCCACCCTGAGGATCCCACAGGCCCCTTCAAGTTGTGCAAGAAGTGGACAGTGATCTATAAATACTTGCAAATGTCAGTTTTGGGGAAAAACTTTCTGGAACAGCACAGAAATTTCTAGGTTTTGTGTCAGTCAATTAATGAACTGAATATTTGCATGAACAACATCTGAAGATACATTATCACAGCTCTAGAAAATCAGGTTTTCAGATGAAGGTATTTACAAGATATCAAAAAGAAATTGTTTGCATGTAGGAAAACATTAATAAGCAACAAAATCTAATTACTGCAAAAACATAAACACTGCAGCTGTAACACTTCTCTCTAACCATACCATTACAGCCTCACCAGTGAAAACAGAAGTGTCAACGCAAATGTAAACTCAGCTGCTGATATATATTCATTAGATTCAGAAAAGCTCCAACATTTCTTCCTCTCACCACGTCAAATTTTCTCTCAGCGCAGATACAATCTGATACAAAGGGTGAGGTTTAGGGACACCTAGGCCTGAGGTGTATCTCCATCCTTGTCTCTTACTTCACAAAAATCATCCGAGAGCATTGCTAAAAAAGGGGCTTCAGGAACTCGAGCAGGATGGTACCTGTGCAGGGACCCAACTCACATGACAAGAATTTCTGACACACAATAAAGCCTATTCTCAAGTATTCTTCCATTATTAGCTTCACTGTGAAACAGCAATTAAGCAGCAGGGAAGATTCAATGCCTTAGCCTTTTAGTCTTGATTCTAATTTACATGATTAAATCCTAACTTAGTCACTGATTACCTTCTGGCTTAGCACGCTTCGGGTTCTCATGGATTTTATTTTTGCTTTTGCTTCCTTTTCTGGGTGTAGCAGTTTTTGCCCTCACCAATCCACAATTTTCAGCATGCTTACACATATTACTCTGTTAGCATAATGAAGAACAAATATATCAATCAAATATTAATCTATGTAAGCAATTTAACAGACACAAAGCAAATATGGCTCTGACAGACAACTTCTGGAACACTAAGAGGAAGACTGACTTAGTTAACAGCTTCCATAAAACTCCTGAAGATTTTCCAGAATATATATTAAAATTCTGCTTTAAAAGAACATTGCCATTTGGTGGGTATAAAATAAAATTTATCTTTTTTCTGGTTCCTGGATAAGCAATAAAGTTTCACATGTAAAATCTGTATGTGGAAAAAGGGTCACATTTACTTGAAATTGTGCACAGTTAAGCCAAAATGAGAATATGTTCTCATTGCATATGGTTTTGAAGTGAATAATAATTTCTTACTTTCCTTGCTGAATGGGTCCTAGCTATCCTAAAAGCACTCTTTAAAATAAATTTTTCAGTTCAGACTGAATTTATTCTGCATCACCACTGAAAATCACATTTCAGGCTCAAATGCTACATTTTGTTCTTCATCACAATAACCCTGCAAGTGACTGCTCTTACTTTATACTTCTAAGCAGTCCACATACAAAAGATTTATCAAGGTGAAAGACTCATCCTTCCAGCATATCAATTTCAATTTGTGAAAGATTTACCCTGGAAACAAGCACCCCTCCCCTATTTTAGTTGGACTGCAGTCACAAAAGTTTTTATTTTCTTAAGGTAACTATAACCCCAAAGCCAACTGTGTCTCAGAACACCACCACAGGCAGAGTGAGCAGCATTTTCCCAGGAGCTGGAATACCTGGTTACATGTGCAGCTGCACCGAGCACACGTGAAGCTTTTCTCACTCCTGTGAGTCTTCCTGTGCTGAAGGAAGGCGTAGCGCTCATGGAAAGCTGCCTCACAGTCCCTGCACTTCACTGCCTCTTCCATGTAGGAATGCAGATTCCTCAGGTGGACACCTGGACAGTTATTGAAAACAACTCATTTTAACGGCAAGGTTTTTATTTTCAGAGTTTTGAACAAGAGCTGGGCTGTGTATAACCCTGAGAAATGCAAATCGTGTAGAGGAAAGCAAAAAAGAACCTTCCATGCCCTCTGCAGTGGGGTAAAATAGACAAATCAGTTTAAGATCAAACAAAAGCTGCAGCAAGATGTTGTAACTTCCCAAAGAAATCAAGCAGTTATAAGCCTGAATCTTACTGATTTAATGGAAATCGTTTAACAAATCAAAGACTTTTAAAAAATCCAGTTTTAACACAGAATTTTCATGTATTTCTGGAAACTTAATATTCTACCTAGGTTTTTTTTGTTACTGGTCAGCTCTATTGCCACCAACACTACTTCTGAAAAAACAGAGGGTCACAATGCCACAGGCATCAAGCAAATAACAAAACAGAAAAAGCTAAATATTTGCTACTTTGCATTTTAAACAAATTAAAACATCAACCACAAGATGTCACCACATCTCCTTGCAGGAGGAATTTACCTGTAGAACTACAAACCCATTTTACTTAAAATATTCTGTGATTATATGAAGTCAGCTATAACCTATTTGGTGAAATTTTGTGAAAATCAGAGATTTCACCTCTACTTATCTCTGCATTTTGTTGTCAGTGTTTTCCTTTACACTCACCCAAATCACTTTTTCGGGAAAGGGAAGTACTACAATGTGGACACTGGTGTTTTGGCACATTTTCTCCATGTTTCTGTAACACATGGATTTTCATGGTACCACTCTGAGTGAATCTGGCTTGGCAAACGTAACATTCGTAGCGTTTTTCACCTATTAAAAAAAAATTAAAATAACACATGCTTACAAACTCTACTTCTTTAATATGAGTTCAAATTCTCACAGAATTCAACATCCACGTTCTAACAGCAACTCTCTCCAGACCAACCAAAAGTTAATGTTAGTTGACAGTGCACAAAAGGCCAAACAAGTCTCCAGAAGTTTACATAACTGATTGCAACACAAAATCTTGGCTTTCTGAGTCCACAAGTCAAACTGCTGGAGCATAAAGCCTTTCATATAATTCTAAACTAGGAATCAGGGATTATTTTAAATTATCATCTAATCTTCCTTGAATACTTCATGTACAAAAATGCAGAGTTATCTTCGAATATGCAAGGACAGAAAGTCAACAGCAGTAAAACATGATGGTAAGAGTGACACACCATCAGCCATTGATAATGGTGGGAAGGGAAATTAGGGAATTTTCATGCCTTTCCTCCCCAAAAAGCCACATCAGGTGTGACTACCATTCAAAATTACATCAACACTGGCAACGGGCACAGCTTTGAACCAACTCCAGACTGGTTCTGTGGAATAAGTCCCTGTCAGCAGTGGGTAACAGTCTTGAACTCTTCCAGTTGGACTCTTGTGGTTGACTCTCATAAAAAAATAATTCAGTTTAATTGCACCAAACTGTCTGAAGATGTGAACCAGTGCGTGACAAGTGGGGATATCTGGAAAATTTGATTCCAACCACGCTGTCACACTCTGATTCAAGCTAAAACATTAATCAGAGCACAAATTACATATCATAATTGAGCCAAGTTAAACCCTGAAGTACAGGATTGATACTCACTGCCCCTGAGATGACTTGCATGTTACAGAGCTATGACAAGAACACACTGCTTCAAATATTAAAGCAATTTAATTCTTTGTTGACCAAATTATTTGCTGGCGATCTGGGGTCACAACAATATCCATGTTCTGAACAGATAGTTAAAAATCTCTCACATATACCTCTCCATGTAAAATCAACTAATTGAGAAATAAAAGTGACAACTTGACCCACAGAAAATGAAATATTTCTCTAATATAAAAGAAGTTTAGGAGGAATAGCAAGACTAACTACTGGGCTTCCAACTGCAAATCCAGAACAATGACAGAGAACATGTTTTTACTCCAAATCACAAATTAAAAAAGGGCTAATTCTGAGGCTGAAATAAGATTGCTCTATGAATATTAAAGAGCTGAGGCCCTGGACTTGATCACTAGCCCAGAATCCTACCAGTGTGAGTTAACATGTGCCTTTTCAGTTTGCAGGCATCTTTGCTGGCATAGCTGCACAGGTGACAGGGGTAGGGCCGCTCTCCCGTGTGCGAGCGAACGTGGCGTCTCATCTTGCTGGCCTCAGACAAAAACGAGAGATTTTCTAAAGCAACATCTGCATGAGAGATACATTTCATTCAAATATAAGCAATTTTACCTGCTGCACCTACTGCAGTTGAAAACATTGCATTAATCCCAGAACTAGCACTCTCACATCTGTGGTTTTCCCTGTGGCTTTAGGACACTTCTGCACTCTTTCCCCCTATTATCTTACCTTCATATCTAGTGTCCACATTAGCAAAATGGGAAATTTTATAACAAAAACAAAAAAGATAAAATTTTAAAAAGAGGATACCTACTACTGTCAGGCTACTTGGATGTACCAAACATAAAATTATTTGAAAACACTCAGGAAAATAAATGAAAGACCAAACTCATTATCCAGAGTCTACTCACCTTCAAGTACCAATGAAGCACCTTAGTTACAAAGTTTAATTCAATTCTACTTTTTTATGCTGTTTTTCTGATATATTCTACATCAATATTGTACGTATGTGATTAGGAGTTACCAACTGTTCAGTTCCTCCATTTATGAACACAACTGATGAATTCACTGCTAGATTCCTTCAAATCTACACTACTATTCAATTCAATGAAATTAAACATGACTGCCAACCTTTGATACACAAAAGTCAAATAATTTGCATGGCACTGCTGGAGAGCTCTTTCAGCTTTCTTCATTCAGGTAAAGCTTACAGGAATGTGGGTTCTGTAAGAGCAGTGAATGCTGAATGCTCCTTATTGAAACAAGGGAAAGAACAGGGTAATTTAGTATCAGCTGTCAGGCTTTTTAAAGGTGCAAGCTATAAAAAATCTAATTATTAAGATAAGGTGCATGGAATAAAGGTCAGGATTGCTTACAGCTTCAGATCTGGACACAGCACAAATTCAGATATTGAACATCCACTAAACTGTGACAGTGATTCCAACACAGGTGCATTTATAAAAGCCTCTGCACCCAATTCAATTGCAATTTCCAAGTGCACCCTTAAGCAGACTCTAAGGTATTTTATTCCTGATGAAGAAAATTCTAGTCCTGGAAAAAACCCATATATCATCAAGTATATAAACACAATACATGAACTTCTTTTCAGACTTTAGCTAGCATTGTCCTACAGTACATGGAATGCAGCGTAAATGAGGACCAAAAATGCTTTTGTAGGACCAAAATCACACAAACACACTGTCTAGCAGCAATTTTAGCATAACAAAAGAGAAAAAGCTCTTATAATGCAACTGGTTAAAAAACCCCTAAATAATTGTATGAATATTGATTTGCAGCAACACATTTGCAAATACTACAGGGACAAAGTAAGGGTTCCAGGAATTCAGGTTACTTGTTCCTTTTTTGCAGGATGATAGGGATAAAAAGATGTGCACACAAATGAAATGTAATGCAATGTAATGAAATGAAATGTAATGAAATGTAATTAAATAAATGCATGGCACCACAAAGTTGTAGCCATCAGCCACCTTGCAGAAACACTGCAGCACCATAACAGATAAACACAATCCATCAGTGTGTCCAAGGCCATCAGCAGAGCCTGGACTTCTCACGGTTAAAGATCTGGGCAAAAATTGAATGTACATCAAAATCTTGGCATGTGAAAACCTTCACACCCTCCCAAAAGATTCAATAAGGCTGTACTTACTTCTACACTGGAGTATTCACATATTGTGCACTTGAAAGGCTTCTCCAAAGTGTGCTTGTACCTCCTGTGTCGTGAGAGCTCCCCTCGGGTCACAAAGGCAGTGTCACACTCACTGCATTTATGGGGTTTGTTCCCTGCAACGATACATGTGAGACTTTCATTCAGCACCACAGCAATGTGATTTGTCTGCCTGACATCCAACATGCAGAATTTTTTAATAGAACCTTTTCTGATATTCTGATTTTTTTACATGCAATAAATCATAGAATGATTTGGGTTGGAAGGGACCTTAAAGCTCATTTTGCTCTACCCCCTGCCATGGGCAGAGACACCTTCCACTGTCCCAGGCTGCTCCAAGCCCTGGTCAACCTGGCCTTGGACATTTCCAGGGATGGGGCAGCCACAGCTTCTCTGGGCAACCTGTGCCAGTGCCTCACCACCCTCCCAGCAGAGAATTTCTTCCATATATATGTACACAGTACGTTTCTTATAAACACAATTTATCACTTTGCTTCCTATGTTTATATAGCTAAATTAAAACATCACAGAAAAATCTATTCTGCATGTAGGAATGAAGCACAGCTGAAGTCACTGCTCAGCTGACAAGAACTGTTAGAATGGTACTTAACCAAATAAACAAACACTCACACACAGAGTTCCTAGCTACAGACCATGTCTTTTCAGTGCAGAGCGAGACAGAAAATCAGAGGAATTTCTGAGCATAAAATGATCACAGAACACAGCTCTAAGGCAAAGCCACTTGCTTGCTGATTCAGTTTTGAAGACGGCATGTAACACAGCATTTTCAAGCCCTCGGTACCTGTATGAGTGTTCACATGGTTGTGCAGCAGAGCTGCTGTACGGAAGGCCTTCGGGCAGAGGTGACACACGTGACGCTTCTCATCCGAATGGGTTTTCAAATGACGCCTAAGACTGGATAACTTGACTGAGGTGAATGGGCAGAATAAACAGTTGAAACTTTTTTTTCCTCCTGTTGGAACAAAGACACATTTACACTGTGCAGGCCACAAAATAATGACTTTACTTTTCCAAAAAATGGTACCAATCTCTAAAGAGTCCCTCTAGTCTGGGTAAAACTACTTCGAACTTCTACATTAAAGGATTCATTAAGACTTAAGTGATTTACCCCCAAAATTGTGTTAATTGTTGGTGATACAGTTTAGAATCCGATCCCAGGAAACCCAACTCCTACCCTTGCCCTCACCACTAAGACAGGATGAGATTTCCTCTCTAAGTACCATCTTTAAGACTTACAACCTGTGCAACAAACTTCTTGATAGCAACTGTGTAATTAGCACTAAGGAAATTTATGCAGAGATTTGGAAATGGCAGGTTAAGCTACTCCCAGCTTTCTGGTGCTCCTGAATCTGTAAAGTGCATATAAAAAAATCATGACGTGAAAGCCTCTTTAAAATTACTGGTTGAATTTGAGGGGAAAAAGTCAGTTCTTTGGAGAAGTCATAGAATAAAGTTCGGGGCACAAGAGTAATGAATTTCTTTTGAGAGTAACAAGTTAAGATTAAATGTGCAACACTTTTAGTTATGAAGAAGATTTGAAACTGTGAAATGGCAAATACGTCGTATTTGAAGAGTCTTTCCAGAACAGTTGTCTCAGCTCCCAAGTGTGCTCTCTGTAATGATTTTCATGCTGAGACCAAAATGCATTTTATACAATGCTTTATACCACACAGAGATGTGCAGATAACACTTCACTTCAGTAAAAGCAAACAAAACCACTTTATTGTCATTTATTCATTGTGGATTCATGCCCACACAAAGGAACATTGTTAGCTTTGTTAAAACTGCTCAAATGTGCTTCCTATAAAGGCTGTAACTGAAACAGGGGACATTAACAATTTGTACAGTATCCACAGAGAACCCCAGCCAAGATACCTTAACTTCCAGATACAACACACACATTTACAGACTCAACATCATTGATGTCATCCAAGTTTTACAGTACACACACAGTTTCTAGGGAAACAGATGCTTATCTGTTCTCTTCTGAGTCAGTCCTCAACTTCTGTAACATACTTTTAGGTTTCTAACATCTTAAATCAGCCATTTTCTGTTACTCTTATTTAGGCTCTGGGAAAGGCTTTGCTGACAGGTATTGACTGATAAATGCCCACCACCCTCTGCTGGCCATGTGGAACCACTCTAAGCTCAACCATAAACCCTCAAACAAGCAGATTTTGAAGCTGAATGAGTGGATCATGACACTAAATAAATTACTAGGTTTATTCAAAGGCACTTATACAATATTAACTTTGAAATCTCCCTGGAGGTTTCAAATACCACACACTGTTCAAAAGACCATTAATTTCTAAATGCCATCCAAAATGTCTCTCCTGAACACACGGCAGATGACATCAGCCTGAACAAGATCTTCGAGCACTTAGGGCTGAAGGTATTATTTCTTCTTCCAAATTTCCACAGACTGTTACTTAACCTAATCGAAACAATTACCACTGTGAGTATTTAATGCAAAACTTCAACCTCAGTTCAAAATCTTACTTAACATGCCTTATCTAAAAATTAACTACAAAGATTATTAACTTTTTACCTTTCTCCTGTTGTGGAGCACAAGCCTCAAATTTTAGATTCTTGAGATTTCTTACAACTGTTTGTTCTGGTGCAGTTGGATATTCCTGCTCTTTACTTTCATTGAATAAGTCTGACAAATCATCACCTCCTTTGCAGCTCTGACTTTTTGTTTCCCCAACAGTGGAAAAAAATTCCTTTGCTTCCCCCTCTTCAGATGGGCTCAGTTGCTGGATGTTATTTTCAAATGCAATGGCATCATTATCTCTGTCAATCTATTTTAAAAAAAGAATATGTATCTATTTTAAAAAAGAATATGTTTTACAACTTTCTCAATTAAAGGCAAATCAACTGAGCAGTCAACAAGATGCAAGCCACCAATTTGTTCTGATTTTCAGTCTTACACGTGATGGACTAAATTTGCATTTGGCATACAGCAGCCTAAATGGTAAGTTACAATTAAGAAGGAATAATTTCTAAAATTATGCCCTCCCTCTTCAAAATTTTATATAAAATTTCAGAGCATCATTTTAAGATTGCAGCACTGAGAACACAGAAACACGTATCTTTGTTTTTTAAAGAAGATATTTAAAATTTCATTTCAGTACTTTTAAAAGGAAATGAGAAGTGTGCTCGATTTTTTAACAAATTTAGGACTTCTGCAGGCTAATTGTAATGCCTTCTTTGTCATATACCAATTAACCAGGTTGTGATACTTCTTGCATTAGCTAGACTCAAACCAGCAGTGTTTGCATGTCCTTTTTAATAAAATTAATTTCAAATGGGACTATGTTACATAACCAGCTTTAACAATGACTGCAGGATTGAACTAATTGAATTAAGGAGAAAAAGGGAAATTCTGTAATGCCACTTAAGAGATGGAGGCTATCAAACCAAATAGCAAACTGATGAACTAAATTAAAAACTTGTCTGCATTTCAACAGTTAAATATCATCTCGATATCTTCTTGATAATCTGGGTCTCTTCCAACTCAGAATATTCTCTGAATCCAGAAAGTCTAAACTTCTAGTTTGTCCTTTTAAAAATGAGACCAAATTATAAAAATATGTTCAGCGGCCTGAATACTTAAGCCAAATAAATAATATTAATGCTTAATTCAGAACCAAATCGATGTGATAGCAGAAGCTAACAGGGAGCAACATATCTGTAATTCCACCTTATCCAGAACTTATACCTCCATCAGGAACGTGTCTGGTGTTTTCTCTGTCGCCTTGCTTCCTGCACTCTTTCCTTGCCCTTCTTCTTGCAATGTATGGATCTGTGCCAGCTCCAAGCCACGGAACACGCCGATGCCACCCCACAGGGCCAGGGCCGTGCCCGGGCACCACGGCCTGGATCAGCCCGGGCAGTGCCCCGGCCCGGGCAGGGCTCTGCGGGTCCCTGCACACACACGGGCTGCAGGCTCGTGTTCCTCACCTGGGACACAGCTCAGGGCTCTGCGGGTTCCTGCACACACACGGGCTGCAGGCTCGTGTTCCTCACCTGGGACACAGCTCAGGGCTCTGCGGGTCCCTGCACACACACCGGCTGCAGGCTCGTGTTCCTCACCTGGGACACAGCTCAGGGCTCTGCGGGTCCCTGCACACACACGGGCTGCAGGCTCGTGTTCTTCACCTGGGACACAGCTCAGGGCTCTGCGGGTCCCTGCACACACACGGGCTGCAGGCTCGTGTTCCTCACCCTGCCGGGACACAGCTCAGGGCTCTGCGGGTTCCTGCACACACACGGGCTGCAGGCTTGTGTTCCTCACCCTCCTGGGACACAGCTCAGGGCTCTGCGGGTTCCTGCACACACACGGGCTGCAGGCTCGTGTTCTTCACCTGGGACACAGCTCAGGGCTCTGCGGGTCCCTGCACACACACGGGCTGCAGGCTCGTGTTCTTCACCTGGGACACAGCTCAGGGCTCTGCGGGTCCCTGCACACACACGGGCTGCAGGCTCGTGTTCTTCACCTGGGACACAGCTCAGGGCTCTGCGGGCTCCTGCACACACACCGGCTGCAGGCTCGTGTTCCTCACCTCCTGGGACACAGCTCAGGGCTCACACAGCTCAGGGCTCTGCGGGCTCCCTGCACACACACAGGCTGCAGGCTCGTGTTCCTCACCCACCTGGGACACAGCTCAGGGCTCTGCGGGTCCCTGCACACACACGGGCTGCAGGCTCGTGTTCTTCACCTGGGACACAGCTCAGGGCTCTGCGGGCTCCTGCACACACACCGGCTGCAGGCTCGTGTTCCTCACCCTGCCGGGACACAGCTCAGGGCTCTGCGGGTCCCTGCACACACACAGGCTGCAGGCTCGTGTTCCTCACCCTCCTGGGACACAGCTCAGGGCTCTGCGGGTCCCTGCACACACACACGGGCTGCAGGCTCGTGTTCCTCACCTCCTGGGACACAGATCAGGCCTCTGCGGGCTCCCTGCACACACACGGGCTGCAGGCTCGTGTTCCTCACCCTGCTGGGACACAGCTCAGGGCTCACACAGCTCAGGGCTCTGCGGGCTCCCTGCACACACACGGGCTGCAGGCTCGTGTTCCTCACCCTGCTGGGACACAGGGCCGCTCGGGCGGACGCGTGTCCCGTCCGCACCGCGCTGCCCGCTCTGCTCCTCTCCTCCGCTCGGCTCGGCCTGGCCTCGCCAGCCTTTCCCCTGCAGCCCTAAGGCCCCGCACGCTGCGGAGCGGCCCTGTTCGAGGTTAAACACGAGGGCAAACCACGGGCGTTCAGGAGCAGCCCCAGCCCTGCTCCTCGCCCGGTGTTCCCCGCAGGGAGCTGGGTTCCCCGGGCTGTTGGGCCGGGGCCCGGGCTGCCCCTCGAGGGGAGGCGGCAGGGAAGGGGCTCAGCACCTGCCATGGCCGCCTCTGCCTCCCTGTGCCGCTCCCTAGCAGCAGCTGGTGTGGGAGCCCACTCGTGGGCAGCAGCTTTGGGGGAACAGCTGCTTCTCACCTCTTCATTCCCTACAAAACACAAAGCCCCGAACCTGTGGAGGTTTCCCTCCCCGTGCTCCAGGTGCCCGGCGCTCCTTGGTCCCCACGCATGGCAAGTCCTGTCAGAGCTGCCACCGTTTTCTCTTGAGATAGCAAAGATGAAGATCTGTGGGCCTTAATTGTAGGCCCTTAACCTTCTGCTCCCACTTGGCTGGAGACCATGGGGCTGAGCTCAATTGGTTTCTCCACTTGGGAAATATCTGAAGCACTTAGCATGTTTCTGCGACGGAAAGCCTCCAGCCAGGAGCCCGGTGCTGGAGTGCTGCTGAAGGGCCGCCTGATGCTGCCGCCACAGAAGTGTTGTACAAAATTGGCTCAAGTGGCTTTGCAGAGGCAGTGGAGCGATGTATAAGCATCGTTACACTGTACCTTAGGCCAGGATTGGTTATTCATAGAGAACAAGTTGAACTACTTCTTTCTCCAAAGGCATTGCAAAAATGTCTTTGAGGTAAACTTGCACAGTTTGAGTGACTTAACATTTAATCTTGTGTACCCTTCTAGACTAGTAATTTCCAGCCATCAAACATTTTATAAAACCCACTTACTTTGAATACTCTATTATATGCCAGTGCAGACGATAGATTGGGAGCTTTACCTCTAAATATTAGCTCTGTGCAGTGCAGGGTTCAGTACATTGCACAGGGACTGCAGCCCAGCGTGGTCCAGATCCTCTTAAGCTGAATTACCAAACACTAATCAAAGCCCCAAAGCAAGTGGTGGCTTTCCTTGTCGGTGGAAGTAACCCAGAACAACTGGCATTTGTGAAATATCTGTAGCACAAACAGCAGCCCACACCACTGGCCTTTGAGCAGTACCCTCAGATGAGGTGGGGTTATTAGACCTCATCCTCAGAGACATCAACTGAAAATCCCATAAACACCCTTGACAACAACCACTCCTATCCACAGTTCTGTAAAATCTTGAATGCAAAAATAATACAACATGTTTACATTTAACAACTGCAAGTTAGTCATAACTATTCTACTGCTTGGAATCAACACAAATCCAAAGCAATTATTTAAGGCTGAATATCTATTCCAGCAATTTAGTGCTGATATTTTGGTTAGACACCACATTATTCATCATCCAGAAATCCACAGGCTCAAAACTGAAGAACAGGATGCAGAGTACACAATATATTCACATAATTAGGCTGCCAGTAACTGTGGCCAGAGATTTTACTTCTTATGCATTTCCAAATCTTTTCAAGTTGCTCCGTATACTGTGCAATTATGATAGTTGAAGGGCACTGTAGGAAAAAAGTTGTTATAATAATACACCATCCTTTAGGTTGTTTTAATGAGGTTTTCTGCACTTCAGCAGTCATCAACTTCTAAGAGCTGTCCTGCCTTGCACTTCTGCATTATTAATACCAGCACCATCCATGCAGCTACAGTAAAGGTCTGTCATTATTTCCATTATTAACCGATATTTCCAAGGATTTATAGCTCAAATGCAGAATAGCCCTTCAGTTCATTTTTTGCTGAATTTAAAGGAACCACTTGGATCAGCAATCTATGAATTCAGCCAGTTTCTGAGTAGGTTTTGACACACTAGAGGTTAACAGCTCCATAATGGCCATTATGGTGTGTTGTGTGAGCAGTCTCCAGTTACTGCTGCTGCTGCATTGTCTATCTCTAGCTGCAATCAAGCTTCTACCCACTCCTCTGGGAGTCTGGTTCCTTCTAACACATCAACAGCCTGCATGAAAAGTCTATCACGAAAGAATAGAGATGTATTTTATATTTTAAGTCATAATTATAGGTTGGGAGGTAAACATTCAAAATGAATTATTGTTTGTTAGGAGTATTTCATAAGGAGCAAAAGGAATTTAATGTAGGCACATTTTCTTGTGCTAAAGTAACATTACATAAAGAAACAAAATTCAGCCACAAAATTGCAGCTAAATTACTGATAAGAATCTACTAGTGCATGAAAGTGAATACATGGACAAGTAACATCCTCAATCAGCAGAGTAAATTTCCTTGGCTGCACTAAGGAAACACAGCAAACTTTGTTCTGATCTGCGGTTTTCTACCCAAGTATAAACAGTGCAGCTGATTTTTTAAAGTAAAATGCTGGGTTATCAGTTCAGATTGTCAGTCTTAAATCTGAATAATGTCTTTTATAATATTTAAGATGTTTAATGTGTGTTAGGAGGAGCTGATTTTTTTAAAAGCTCCATTACCATGTACATAAAGCATATTTGACCTTGAATGTAATTCAAGGTTTTCTTCCCTTACTGTGTTTCAGAAACTCACTTTGGATGACTGCAGAGGCTGTTTATCCATCCTCTCTGGTGATGCTTTGCACCTCCATCACAGGTTCTAAACTGCATTCCTCCGATGCCCATGGAAGGATTGCCATCAATTTAACAGGGCTTGGAATTAGGCCCAGAACAGATAACTACGTGAAGCAATGACAGTGGGATTTATTTACACATTTTTGACCTGTCCACAAACTGTAGAGTAAATCAGGAATGCTGCAGTGTACTTAAAAGAGAAAAAGGAAAAAATAAAGAGACCAAAGCATAAAACCCCAAAACAAATAGGTTCAAATTTAACCTCCAATGCTCATAATTGTTTCATTTATGACACTCTGCCTTGTAGCTGAAACCTCCATTCTTCTCCAGAACATGACTCCTGTTAGTCTAGGAGAAAACCCAGTCTTTGTTGTGACTTATTTTGACAGCTTTAATATCATTTTCCACCTGGCATCTGGAAAGTTTTCCATTTTAACTTTCCACCGATGTCTCACTTTTGTTTCCAAGCATGTGTCGCGTTCACACCGCACCTGTCAGCGGTGTGTGCGCCTTAGCACCGCGCTGCAAACACGCACGCCTTCCCTTCCCTCCTACCCCAGGGACACTCACTACCTTCAGCACCTCTTTTGCAGTGAGATATTGCCCCTCTTAATAATGACAGTGCCAGATAACCTCCTTCACACCATCACCTGCTTCGGAGAAAGCGGAGATACTTTGGCAATCTTCTAATTCATCTGGCTCCTTTAAATGTTGCTCAGGTCTTGAAGCTGTCACTACATGGTTGAAGTCTTTTTGCTGTATATTTTGGTGCTTCTTGTTCCTTTGGTGTCCCACTTTCACAAATATGAAGCATTTCTTCAGAGACCACCAGAAACCTTAATTAAAAAAAACAGAAAGAGAAAGCACATCAGCTAATGAGTGAGATAAAAAGTTATGTTCTTTTTGATGATGTTCTAAGCAACTGAATCTTGCAGATTCAGAATTAAGTCAGTGCTTCAGTGCTGGCCTGGAATATTCTCAGGAGAAAATACACAGTTTGATCACTTGGAAAGAAGAATATTATTAATTTTTTATTTTTTCCCCCAGACCTCTGGTTTGGAGATGGAAGCTACAGTTCATTTTAGCAGACATCACTTAGGATTTAGATCTGACTTGGATTTCTTGCCTGCCCCAGAGAACACAATTCTCTGCTCCTTATTGCTACAGTCATATAAAAAGCTAGTCAGACCTCAGACCCAGGAATATCAGAACATACAGACCTACTTGTTTCCTTGCTGAATCCCCAAAGCAGAGAGAAGATGGGAGCACAGCAAAGCAAAGCCAGATGGAAATCATGCTGGAGGGTATTGATTGACTAGTGTCTAGGCAGGCTATAAATTACCACTTCTCATGCAAAGAGGAGGGTGAGCAGAGCTGCAGAGCTGTCTCGGGGCACAGTGCTTGGACTGTGCCTTTCATGCAGGATCAGCTAAATTCAGGTTGTGCCTAAGGCATGGGGAAAGCCAGGCTTTGCTCTCTCTCCAGTGCTCATCTTGACTTGGAGGAGACAAATTTCTGTAAATATGAGTGATTCTTGCAGCAGAACAAAAGCAACTCCTATTAAGTTAAAAGACTTAATGCTTTCAAGTATTGTCTATGCTCTTAAAATTCTGCTCCTTACTCTAAATTATTATAATTATACAGCATGACAGAAAACCAAGACCTACTAGAGTACAAATGTGGGTTATATAAAAGGGGAAGTATTTAACATAAACTTATTGGAGCTGAAAGTACCAGGGATGATTGATTGCTTAGACACAAGGCAGGGAAGTGGTCTAAAAATTATTAACCATAATTGAAATTTGTCTATTAACTGTTTCATCTAACATTATGATATATTTAGAAACAATCCTGCCATCCACTAATACACAGTTTGCTCCTTGTGGCAAACAGCGGAGCTGCGTGCCTGGATCTGTTTGGAAGAAGGATGTTTATTGGGAAGCATATCACTTATTCCATTTCAAAAGACATTAGTGTGGTTATACAGTTAACTACACCTCAGTGACTTCCACTGTTTTTACAGAATACTCTTTAATCCAACAGATAGCAAAGAAAGTTTTTAATACAACTCGCCTTAGTTAGTTATTACAGGTTTCTGTTGCTGTTTGTGCAAGGGTGGAAGAGTTAAAAGTTTAAAAGGCAGAAAGTTTTCCTCTTGTTTTGACTAAGCTGGGGGAAACGTGCTGGAGTTGTGCAGAATTTGATTGCCAAACACAGATAGAAGATACACAGTGAGAAAAGATAGTAAAGGTTTAACCCAGCTGATGTAAGAAACAAACTCCAAGGATGCCCATGTTTCCTTCTTTTATCACACTGTTAATCTTTAATCAGGAAAACAGTTCTGAGAACAGCTCTTTGTGCACAGCTGAACAGACACCAAAACTGGGAAGTTAATAGGATCACTGAAGAATGAGACTATTAAATGATTGTCCTAATAAATCTGTGAGTGAGAGGTGCAAACCCAGAGGAGTTCAAATTCTGCTTCCACGTGGATGTGCAGCAAGTCCAGGTTAAACCTTGCAAAATCAGCAGTAAGGAGGTGGTTGGTGGGTTCAGAAGAGCAGTGGGTTCCTGTGCACTTTTTTTCCAGCTCAGATAACAAATCCTCTTGGGCATGAAATTTTCTGAAGAGTTCAAATCAACTTCTTAATTCAAAAATCTAAAGAAATCAAGAAAATTTAAGGGAGTATTTAGCAACTTGTATATTAATGTCACTTCACTGAACAGCAGGTGGTGTAGTCCATGATATTTATCAGCAGAAATACCTTAATTCCTAGTTTTCTGCACTGCTACAATGTTGAACCATCACTTTAAGTCCACAACCACATAGCCCCAGGCCTCTCCATCAGGAACTGGTAATGGAAATATGGTATAACAGGCTTAGTTGTACATCTTTTCTGCTCCTGTAAGAAACAAAATCAATCTTATAGTCCTTGTAACTTAAACATCAAGATGAGGCAGTGTCTAGAAAGCAGATGAGAATACCTGGGTGACACATTTTGTGAATCACAATTACTCCATTCAGTGCTGCCTCTACATACTGAAAGTCTCTTGATCTGTCATTCGTATCCATCTTTTGTTTCAGGTTTTCTGGGCAGAGAACATCTACGCTTCACCTAAAATAAAAAGGTGCTTAGTGCTATTTTGAGCAAATACCTGAACTCTACAAGGTTAGCAAGTGCATGGGGTTTTAAATTGTATTTGTAGAATGCAAGTTGGTTGCCATTCATTTGTGCATAGTGGTTTAAGCACACACATAAGAAACTTCTCTGTACACAAACAGTATTCATATGCACATATATCATCCTGAATCAGTAAATTTGGAGACAGTTTCAGATGGTCAATCAAAGATGCACATCTAGCAGTCAGAATTATGTCTTCCTAAAAGCTTAAGAAAAAAAAAAAAAAAACAACATGATTTCCAGGGCCCAGTGGAACTCCTGATCTCTTTACTGAGTGTTGTTTGTAGAAATAATCATAATTGTGGCATTTGTCAGGTAGGAACCATTTCCACTGACCAAACAAAAGTGCCTTTACGTTGAAAAAATCCCATTGTTGTACACTGATGTTTTCCTTATGCCTCTCATCATGGTGCTAAGCAGAAGTGTACAGTATGTAGGATTTCACCTGACTCGTTAACACTTACATAAGAGTTTTCCAGTAAACAGAGGATTATTGGTTTTTGTGCAATGTTGATTTTCCTCCAGCTGCCAGGTTCAAGAACCAAAAGGTATGTAGTGCTTGACATAGGCACTTTTGCCTTCTGACCTTTAGATGTAGCTTGGCTTTCATTTCTGCATAATCAGCTTTTCTATCCTGTTGTTTAGCTTTTAGTGTTATAAAATGCTTGAAATATTAATCAAAGCTGTTTTCCTGGGGAAAAATTATAGAACAAATCTCACTTGAAACAGAAGACACTGTTCAGCCCAAGTTGCTTCTTTTGTGTTGCTATTGAAGGAGAAAACAGTTTCTAGTAAATGCTTTTCATTTCAAGTAAGAACTTACTATTTGCATTACAGTAACCTAGAGAGAACCCAGCAGAGACTGTCTGTGGCACAGACGAAAACGAGAAGAGATAATGATCCTGTTTAATTAGGTTTTAAGCTTCTCTAGCTGGGAACTATCAACCAAACTAGGAGAATTCATAAGAACAGGGAGAAATGGGCATTGTCACCTCCCAGCCACCTTCCCAGGAGATGATAAAGGCTTGGGGATGTAGTTACATGTCCAAAGTCAAAATGGGAAACCCATAGCAGAGGAAGAAACAGAACCTAAACCTTCAGAATCTGACTGGTTAAAGCCATCCTTCTTCAAAGGAGTCGACTCAAGAAGGACGTGCAGAACTGTGAGCAGTGGCTCAGACTGCATGTGAAAAGGGACTGAAACGTTGAGGGAGAACAAATGTGTGTGGGAAGATTTAAAGAAAAGAGAAAAAGCCCGTGGCACAGATGGAGCTGGGTAACCCTGAAAGGACAACTGCCAGCACAGTGCTGCTAGCAGGCAGAGCATCGCAGAGAAATAAGGAACAGCGTGCAAGAGGAAGGAGCCAGGGGAGCCAGGGCTGTCCCATCCTAGAAAAAACAAACAAATTTAGAATATAAAAAGGTGCTTCCATGTCATTTCTTTATGCCTGAGGAGGAGGGGTCTCTGTAAAAGGGCACAGCTAGCGGAACATCACAGGAAGCAGAAATTCTTGAACAAGAGGTGCTTGAACTCATGTGCAAGGATTTGTCTGTTACCTACTCAAGTAGGAAGCAGGAAGTCCTTGACAGCTGCAAACACACACCTCTGTGGTAAAGAGATTTCACTCCAGCAAGGGTAACCATTTCTATTTGCAAACTGGATTTGGAGCCATCTGGGTTTAGTATGACTGAACAGAGCAGATGCTGAAAGGTAAAGGGAAACACAAACCTTTTGCTGACTGTTTTTCACTCTGGTTAGTGTGGTCTGTCCCCTTCTCTCCTGGTTGTGGTTCTGCTGTTCATCCAGCAAAAAACCCCTGCAGTAACCATGCAAAAATCATAATTCTGTTGTGGCTAGGGAAAAGTTGGTCCAAGTCTTGGTGGGCTCAAACTCTCCATTATGACTGAGACCTTCTGCAGTAGATGAGAAGAGCTCCCAAGCTAACAGAATTGCACCTGACCACTGGTCGGGTGCCAGTGGCTACAGCGCCCATTACTCACATACTTTCACTGAAACTTGACAGGTTTTTCTTTTAAAAATGACAGTATTCCTTTTGGGAAGAATCCCCAGATTAGAGTCACACCTCAAGAAATTGCTCCAGAGGGGTGACTGCTTATCAAAGTTAAAATTACATGTCTCAATCCCATCTGCAGAGCTGAGCATGTAAAAGTGAGCTTAAATATAAACTAATAATAACAATAATGACTATTTTATCTGCCAAAGCAGAACAATAAGCAAGAAACCAGTGTGCCCATGGGGTAATGTCAGCCTTGGCATGTACTGTGGCACAACCAGGACTTTCCCTGGAATATAGCTCAGGATTGAGCACTTGAGCTGATACTGAATAAAGCATCAAAAGTTAGTGACTTTGTTTAGAGACTTTAAACATGCACCAGTGCATCTTCCTGGCTGCTGAAATTTGCTTCCATTTGTTTTGAGAAATGTCTGTTGTCGAGCTGAAAATGCTGGCCAGGTTAATGGAAGTACAGTCTTATCGTGATAAATCTGGGTATTTTTTCCCACTCCTCCACCATCACAACAAGCCACTTCATTTTGAACATGGGCCAAAAAAATTATATTGCCTTTTGTAGGAGTCCACAAACAGCATATTTTACAATCTGCCCGATCCTGTATGGATTAGGGTTGGAAAGGAGATGAAGAGGAGGTAAAGCACCGTGCCCGCAGTGTGCTGCTACCTGCTGTGGCCAGTGGCAGAGGCTCGGTCTCTCGGTTCACGCAGCACACGTGGAGGGGAGCGTGCAGCACACGTGGCAGGGCCCCCAGCCCTCCTGCAGATGGGTCAGTGCTGAAGAGCTGCCTGCAGGAGAGGGGCCGTGAGGCGGAAATATCGCCCGGCGCCGCGCAGGGTCTGGAACAAGCGCTTGGCTCGCTCACAGGCTCTTTTGCAACTGCAGGCAATTTGCACGGTTCACGTTTTCTTTTGGAAATTGAGAGAACGATCCCTGCCCTGCTCCCTCTGAGCTTGCAAGGGCTGCCCTTGCGTCTGGACTCTGTGGCATCCAGTCCAGCGGCTGTCAGAGTGTGCTCAGTGTCAGCTGAGCAAAACACCACAGAAATAGCAATCCAGAGGCAGTGCTCTTCCCTTAGTAGAACAGCTTAGAGAATCTTTAAAAATCGACAATTTTATAGCAAAATACCCAAGTGACAAACTCCTTGGAGGTGACAATATGTAGGAGAGTTAGCAATGGGAGGGAAGTAGAATTTCTGAGTATTATTATATGCCATTAACAACTTTCAGATCTCACTGTGAGTGCTTTGTTGCACCTTGGTTTGTAGTGATGAGTTAAGCTTCCTAGTGACACTTTTTTCTGAGCATCTAAAAACCTTTACATTTATTGAGTTCTAGTAAGTCTGTAAAATCTCAAAAACTTCTGTTTTGAGCAACCTGAATAGTGTCCATCAAAGCAAACATCCTAAACCCCCTCCTTTCAAGGCACTTGTTGAGCACTGTCATCTTGAAATGTCAGATTCACACACATTTAAATTATTTGACAGCTTCCAAGAAGGCACCTGATAAGCATCACATTCAAGTGTCAAGAAGCACAGAGAAAAATTGCCAAAAAAAGTTCAATCAGAAGAAATCGTATCAGCTATTAGATGAGCATTATAATGCAGTTACTACTAAAAAAGGCTTCTCATTTAAATGGAAAATAAACTTTACACTGAAGACAACTCTTTTTAAAAAGGCCTTACATTTCCCTATACCACCTCCTGTGTTTGCCTGAAATCTTCCAGAAACTGAATCCAGACAGCAGCACCCACTGGTACTGGGTGACACCTCAAGACCACTGTAACTGAGCCATGGGAAGTGCTGCATCTGGGTTTTTGTGTGGGAAACAGCGGGTGTTATGAGAATCCACTATCTTCACATAAAACCTTTAATGCCTTCTGTTGGCTTTCTAAAAGCTGAATCTCTAAATGAGAAGATTCTTGAAAAAAAAATCCTGGCCTTGATTTGCATATGCTCCAGTTATTTCACTGCACCAAATACTATGTGTGTTTTATATAGGGGCTTGAGGCTTACTGCGTGTTTGTGATATGCTCTGAGATCCTCTGATGGGAGGTGTTACCTAAATACAAGTAATTTGATGCTGAAGTGTCTAGAATTCCCAGTGGACATCTGTACTCGAGCCCTGCTGCCATCACAAATGAAAAACATTTGGAATCCTTAATGTGATTTTTAATGGACATATGTTCATAACACAGTGCCACCAATTTGGCATATTTAGTGTCTTCTCAAGAGAAGCCCACAGTTTGTATAGCAAGATTGTGGGAGGTTAGGATTGCAGTGTTAGAAAATTTGCACAACACCTGCCTGACTGCAATTTAATTGGCAGAAATTAATGCTCTGGGTTTGGGAGTTTTTTTATTCCTCTCAAAACCTAGAGACAGGAGGACTGATTCTGCTGTATTACACTGTTGTATGTAAGATTTTATTCTGATTTTACTTGTGCTGCAATATGATAATTTCCTGCTCTACTGTCTTCCTGACAACTGAGCATTGCTGGCTTACTGTCAGTTATTTCTATGTACACTGACTTACCTGGCCAGCAAAAAGCACTCAGTATTTTTGTACTTCTCTGAAAAGGGCTCTGCTTAGTATTACTAAAGATTATGCTCCATTTTATTTTTAATGAAGGTACCTTATGACATGTTTTAAAAGGAAAATATTTCTCATCAGCTCCACCAGCAGCACAGTATGTGGACTCTTAAGACAAACACCAGCTTTGCCATTATTAAATTGGTTTTGGATTTTATCTTTGCTTACATCACAGCCCTATCTGGAGCAGTCTTTAGCACCTCTTATCCCACCAGATTTTTGTTTTCCTTTTCAGGAATGTTTGGCCTTGCCATGCATCAAGGACAGCCCCTCTTACCTCACTGTTTTCTTCCCTTGTTTACAAAACACAATAAAAGGCTTTGCTGGGGAGATAGAGGGTGTTCCTGCAGTGGGAGAGCCAGCTCTGCAGTATTTTCGACTTGCAGCTGGGAAGGTGAGCTACAATCCTGATTCCTGCTGCTCTGCCAGCCTGGCTTTTTGGAGGTTGCAAGTCCCTACTGGCTGCCCCACCAAGAACCTTGTTGGAAACATCCAGCTGCCTCACAAACCTGAGCAACAGCTGGGTTGTGAACACCCTTTATACGAGATAAATCAATTTTGTTGCTTTTCAGAACTCCCTGAAACTTAGCTGGGAATCCCAGATTTCCTGTTCTGCAAACTACCAATGACAACCATGGTAAGAGCCCCATCAATACAAAAAAGTCACTAGTTGGCACAAAAGCATCACCTTATCCAGGGTCCAGATGCTTTGCTAAGACTGGGTAGAAATAGACAGAGAGGAAATGCCAGCAGAGTTATTTCTACAGTTCTGTTTGTCTGAAATACTGCAGTCTTCACTCACCCAGACTGCATGCACAAACAGACATGAAGACTACCTTTCTTTATGGTCACAAGAGTCTAAAATGGAATAGAGGAAGCTAAAGACAGGCCTGCAGAAAGAGAGACAAGTGCTCAAAGTGTCTGAGATGACACTCAAGTGTCTGATATCACACTGAGATAACCCTCAGAATTATAAGAGTTATAGTGGCTGTTGATATCAGATAGGGCCATAACTGAAAAAGATACAGGCTCAGGTCTGTGTGTGTGCACATGCACACAGTGCACTTCACCCACAGAACAACAGCGTGCAGCCCCAGTCCAGAGCAGTTCTGTGCTTTTGCTCCGAGTACAAATTTAGGGATGGGTTAATATTTTATGACACCTCGCCCCCTTAGAACTCCCAGTAAAATAAAACATAATATTTGAAAGAGGAGGTTAATTATTGAGACAGTTGCTGCTCTGCCTCTTCTGAGGTTATAGCAATAGGAAATAACTGTTTCATTTGCGAAAGCCTAAAACAAGCCATACACAAACACTTCCTTGCCTGCACTGAAGGAACCCCAACACTTAGATTTATATTGCAAGGGATTTTTTTAGAGCTGCATAGACAAAAATAAGAGCTGTGGGCCTTACGTAGTGGTTATTCAGGCCTGTCAGTGCTCACTGTTGAACTTTATACCCGGATCAGGCAATGTTCCCAAGGTGAGTAAACATTCCTTGGACGAGCCTCCACTTCACAGCCAGCTAGTGACCATCTGCCTACAAAATGTGCCAGCTGCACTTTGCCTCCGTGCATGACCTCTGTGTTCCTGGTTCCAGAAACTCTTTGTACTCAACCTTTCCCACACGCCGAGAAGTTATGACGTTTTTGATTTCAAAGCCAAAATGGATCAAAGTTTGGTTAAACTGCTAAATTTTGTAACTGCTTCAAAACAGCAAACCCAGGGGCTAAGAACCTCCGCTTTCAGCATTCATTAATCAAGCCTGTTAAATGATTACCCCGCTAGGGCTGCTTTGTTGACAACTCTGCATGATGACAATGTCAGTGGCACTGTCCCAAGACACATCCAGTGGTGATGTAAAGGACAAGCCTCCTTCACCTCAACTGGTGGGATGGACACTACCATGAAGAATATTTAAAGAAGGAGGTGCATCCTTGGAAAGCAGCAATTGCAAGAGAGCTCCAAAGCAAGTGAAACGGGCTCAACTGAAAGGTACAGCAAAATCCTCTCTGGCATCCAGCTTCCATAGACAGTAAGTAGAATGGCCTCTATTTTTTCCACCTTAAATTAGTAGAATGGCCTCTATTTTTTCCGCCTTGAAATTAGCAGTGATCCAAATTCCCTGCCTTGATTTTAAAGCAGTACATAATCAAGTCCATTGCAAATTCTTTGTGTTACATGTTGTTAGGCTTTGTGACACTGG
Organism: Motacilla alba alba; assembly: GCF_015832195.1. Taxonomy (NCBI): domain Eukaryota; kingdom Metazoa; phylum Chordata; class Aves; order Passeriformes; family Motacillidae; genus Motacilla; species Motacilla alba. The sequence goes on along the minus strand of NC_052035.1, from coordinate 12,665,308 downwards.
CTAGAACGTAACTAAGCTAACACACCCAATCTATTTGATTTTAGATTGTGATCAGTATTTTACAGCCATCGGCGAGATCCACAACAGCTTCGATAATGCCCCCACAGCTGAAAGCCGACATGAACGTCATGCCCAAGGTTGTCCAGGGGGATTGGGAGAGTCTGTCCCCAGAAGCGAGGGATTTCATCGAGACCAATGCCAAGCTGTGCCAGCCTGAGTGCATCCACATCTGCGATGGCTCGGAGGAAGAGAACAAGAAAATTCTGGACATCATGGTGGAACAAGGCATGATCAAGAAGCTGAACAAATATGAGAACTGGTGAGTAGCCTAAATGAAGTCAAGTATCATCTCAGAATTGGAAAATTCATTTTCTATCCTGTTTGCTTTAAAAACTTCTTATAACTCTCCAATATTTGCTTTCCATGAACATTTTGGAACTTTAGCTTACATGGGTGAAATACTCAGGAAAAGCAAACTTTTTCCTCTAAAAATTAGCATAAAACATATTATTCAGTTGGACTATCAACTGTACATTTTCTCTGTTGATTAGTTACATCAGGGAACTGAAATAATGTCATGAGACTTAACGCAATTTATCATTAGCAATGGCTAAATATTATTGAGCAAATCTTCTTTTGAAGAATTCTACTATTTTAGCCAATTAGTTTGTTCATCACATACTTTTTTTGTGGCATTCAAATAGGTCTGTGGGTGTTCAAATATTATTCAGTACAGGCATTATTCATATCGTGCCGATGAGCTTTGACTCTAATGTATTCTGCAAATACTTTTTTCAAATATTTCATAATTTCTCCCAACTAACTGAACGTGAAAGGAGAATATTAACAACAAGTGCATACTCGAGAATTACGTGCCAACCACGAGATCTTCATGGGAAAAAATCTGCAAAGACTTTTGAAAAACTAAGTGCAGGAATTTGGCAATCTGTTTGCAGACTATTTGGGAGAGAAAAGGGCAAGATTCACCAGATAAATTATTCATTGTTAATTGTATGCTTAGCTGGAGTGATGATGGTTATGACAGCCCAACTAGAACATTTTTATACTCGTGGAAAATTTCGATGCACAGAGGTGAAAATGTAAAACAATCCCCTCTATCGTAAATAGATGGCAAAAAATTCCTTAGAGGGGAAAAAGAATCCCCTTTAATGAACTCCTTCCCTTTTAATGATCGTGCTTATACTCAGTATTTCCTTTGTGATGCCTCTAATTTAAGGGACTATGCCAATCCACTAAGCTGGGTGCTGATCCCTCTGGCTCTTATACCAACACTTAAACTACTTTTCTTGGCATCCACTTATCTTGAGGCATCATTTTGTGGTCCCCATACAAAACAACTTCACACTGATGAGAATGAGAATTAAACAAGATTAACTTTCCCTGAAAGCTAACAACAGAGAATAAGGCTGAGATAAGAGGCAAAGGAGTATTAACATGTAACAAGAATTTCCTAGGCCACATAATTTTTTATTATTACTGGGAAGTCTTAAAGCAATTTTTGTGAGAGAATATATCTGACTGATTTTTGATATTATCTGTTATACTGCTTTGTCACTAGTTTTTGCCTTACAAAACATTGTTTTAGTAGCCTTTTGTGCTAAAGTGGACCCACAGAAGAGTAAAAAAGCTACATTGATAATTAAAGTCTAATTTGCTGATTTTTGCTGAAATGCAGCTGGTTGGCTCTCACTGATCCAAGAGATGTGGCAAGAATTGAGAGCAAAACTGTCATCATCACTCAAGAGCAGAGAGATACCACTCCAATACCTAAAACTGGAACAAGCCAGCTGGGGCGCTGGATGTCTGAGGAAGATTTTGAGAAAGCCTTCAACACCAGGTTCCCAGGCTGCATGCAAGGTAGGCAAGAAAAAGATAATTGACACTGAAGTTTCAGCAATGCTGAGACACTTACTTCTGTTGCAAGTTACCGTAATTTTTAAAGAACAGTTTGAGCTGAAGATTTAGCTTTATACCCCTGATAGTCACTTCGCTGGTATCGTGCAGATCTTTACCACAGACCCAAATACCTGGGCAAGGACAGTCCTCAGTCTCTTTCCAGCACTCTTGTTTTCCTGAAGAGTGGCAAAGTACAAAAATTCGTGTGACTTGGTTCAGGAAGTCACACAGCAACTGAGGAGCAGATAGGAAGCGAGACGAGAATGAAGGACCCCCTCCCATCCACAGCAATAATTTCAGATTCAGGGATTTACACTAACAGAGAACTTGGCCTTCACCTCCCCTTACTCCTGACTAGACAAGCTGTCTGAACTGCTGCTTTCAGCATTTAAGATAAAATTTCTTGCTACACAATTAGACAAACAGAAAGCTGCAGCTCTTTAAACATCATCAGAAGCTGTCACAAGACAAACAGCTTTTAAAGGACTGAGAAACAACCTCCATGATTATAAAGGTTACTTTAAATGTTCCTTGTTTTGCTCTTGGCCACATCTTGCTACTCCCTGTTTTCCAGGACGTACGATGTATGTCATCCCCTTCAGCATGGGGCCTATTGGGTCACCTTTGTCCAAGATTGGGATTGAGCTGACGGATTCACCCTATGTAGTGGCCAGCATGAGGATCATGACACGGATAGGAACAGATGTTTTGAAAGCCCTGGGCAATGGAGAGTTTGTAAAATGCCTTCACTCAGTTGGATGCCCTCTGCCGCTAAAAGGTAAGAGCCATTAAAAACCCCAGGAGCCATTAAAACCCCCAGGAGCCATTAAAACCCCCTGGGAATGCCCAGGGCTGTGTTTTGGAGCTGAGTGTGTGTCCTCAGCATATGGGACACTCTCACCATAGAAGCCCAGGGTGGTTCTGTAACAGCACTAGGTTCAAAACTCAGTTAAAGGAATCAAAGCTCAGCGAGAGTTTGATGGAAAGGAGATCATTATCCCTAGTACTTACCAGGGATTTCCTTGAAGCATATGCTCTGGGTTGCTGTCAGAGGCTCGATGCTGATGAAACAACAGCGTGATCAAGCATGGAAATTGCTGCATTCATGACTACAACATTCTGTTCTGCAGAGCCATTAATCAACAACTGGCCGTGCAACCCGGAGCTGACGCTGATTGCTCATCTCCCGGATCGCAGGGAGATCATTTCCTTTGGCAGCGGCTACGGAGGAAACTCCTTGCTGGGGAAGAAATGCTTTGCTCTCCGGATTGCCAGCAGACTGGCCAAAGAGGAGGGCTGGCTCGCAGAGCACATGCTGGTAAAAATCTCTGCTGTTAAATCTTGTGTGTTTGAACAGCCGTTAAACCCCAAATTAGAGCCACATAAATCCATCACCCGCCTGGCCATCAATGGAATTAGTCTCATATGGATAGTCCTGTAACTTTAGATAGGAATCTGTCACGTGCCAGGCTCTGAGGAGTAGAAAACTGCTTGCAAAGCCAAAGTACTAAACATTTAAAATAGGACCTGTCATGGCATAAAACAAGCAAGGTTTGGAACTTCTGAGAGTGACTTCTTTCAGGCAGGCTCATGGACATGAGCAGAGCCTGAACATCATCACTGGGCCAAGTTATAAAGAGGTCTGTGCACTCAAAAATCTGCAAATATCAGATTTTCTAAGGGAGTTCTGGCGTGTAACCTTCCAGGCTTCAATTTATGCTGTCCTTTAAACCTCACTGAAAAAAAAATAATTTCAAAGTGCATAAGAGAGCAGCCTTTAGAAAAAATATCTGTGGTCTTTGAGAAGAGCAGAAGTATCCATGCACAAAGTGCTTTCCTTTCACTCCACTTGTGCAGCCAACAGAATATTGCCTGGTTTTCTTCTGTCCTGACAGAGAAACACATAAAAATAAATCAGCAAAATAAAAATAAATGTTTAATATATACAGACTTAGCATTTTTTTAAAATATAAGAATTTCTTACAGATATTCTAATGGGAAGAAGAATTGACTCTGATTTTAAAAATACATCTTGAGTTATTTGTCAACAATATGATGTTGTGCTTCTTCTGTAGGAACAAATGTGCATAATTAAATATTTTATCATTTCCACTTGCTGGGAGACAATCTCCAAAACGAAAAGTGCAAGAAAAAAAGCTGTGTTTAACAGTTGCATTAATTTTTCAATAGATCCTGGGAATTACCAATCCAGAAGGTAAAAAGAAGTACTTTGCTGCAGCATTCCCTAGTGCATGTGGAAAAACTAACTTGGCCATGATGAACCCAAGCCTGCCAGGATGGAAAATTGAGTGTGTGGGTGATGATATTGCCTGGATGAAATTTGATGAACAAGGTATGGAAATAAAATTGGAATGTTTTACAGGTTGCTGTAGGTGCAGTAAGACATGCTACAAACTTCTGGATGGAATTAAATCAGTATGGTTCACTTATATTTTATCATTTAACTTCCAGGCAACTTAAGGGCAATCAATCCTGAAAATGGCTTTTTTGGTGTCGCCCCTGGAACCTCAGTCAAAACAAACCCCAACGCTATTAAAACCATATTCAAGAACACCATCTTTACCAACGTGGCAGAAACCAGTGATGGAGGTGTTTACTGGGAAGGCATTGATGAGCCCCTGCCAGCAGGAGTGACAGTGACCTCGTGGAAGAACAAGGACTGGACCCCAGACAACGGTACCTGGCCCACACCGTGGCCCTCTCTTTGGCTTTCTTTGGAATTAATGAATAAATTCAAGTTAATTCTGCCATCACGACCTTTTTGTTGTGTTCTGTGCAGGAGAACCTTGTGCTCACCCCAACTCCAGGTTCTGCTCCCCAGCCAGGCAGTGCCCCATCATGGATCCTGCGTGGGAGTCGCCCGAAGGCGTTCCCATCGAAGGGATCATTTTTGGAGGCCGCAGACCAGCTGGTAAGAGATGCAGCAGCCACATTTCCAGGCCGAAGTGCTGGCTACAGAAGGGTTGACACACAGCTGGGCATAGCCACAGGTTTTGCTTTCACAGCTGCAAAAGCAAGGAAATAACCACGTTAGTCCAATTCCTCTCTGTTAGCCTTTGGCACACACGCTTCCAGCCACTGGTGTTTCAGTGTCTGAGTTGTTTGATGTTAACACAAAGCAGGAATAATAATAAAGGGCTGGAGGGAGATCAGGACCCACTAACATGGGTATCAGACATATAGAAAATTGCTACATTGGTCTCAATTTGCCTGTAGTTTAAGTAGTTCAGTTAGCAAATGGTTAGAGAAATGAATCAGTTTTAGATAGTTTAAAGAAAAGGAAGTGAAATAAATTGTTCTGCTAAGAGTCACCTAAAGTTGGAAAAGAAATGGAAGTAATGCTAGGTCTGAGTCTAATATGACCACAGGATCAGATTCTATTTCCACTAAAATCTGCTGGAGATTCTGATGTCCCAGATATCTCCACTGGATGTGTTCAGTAATCAGTAGCCAGTTTTGAAAACATTCATTTAAACTTCTTTGCTGTAAGAGAGCAGGAAATGAACTGATTAAAAAAACCCAGGAAAAATGAGAATACATTACCCAGTAACATGCATTCAGCACTATGTCAGATAACAAAACCTGTCATAAAAATGTTTCTGGACCTCAATTATTGAAGTGATTTTGTTCTTTGTAGGTGTCCCTCTTGTATATGAAGCCTTTAACTGGAAGCATGGAGTGTTTGTAGGAGCAGCCATGAGATCTGAAGCAACAGCAGCTGCTGAGCACAAAGGTAAATCAAAATTTAATCTGCCTACCTGTATTAAAAGCAGGCCCCTCTGGACTGCCTGCCCTCTCCTTCCCCCTGCTCTTTCACGTTTCAGTCTTGGCAGCTAATTTTGCAACCTGTGCATTTTCACAATAGAAAAATATTTGTACTGGAATTAACAGCCAAATTCTCTGTAAAAGTCAAATTAAGCAAAATACTCCCTTAGGTGGCAAGCATACAGAACAGGATGCAGGCACAGGGTTGCCAGAAGCCTTGACAGGGAGTTCTTGTTACAGTCTGGGATAAACAAATTTAAATTTTCTCTTCTGCTAGAGCTCAACATAAATGCATGAATGATAGCCATCTCTTGAGAATCTTCATTTAAGCTGCTTGACCTGAGATTTAAGAAATTTAATAACAAAAATTAATTTCAGTTGTACCTTTTGTGCACCAAGGATAATGGCTGTGTTGTTTCTTAAAGCTCACAAGGGCGGTGAAGGGATCATGGGTAAACCCTGGGAGGATATGAATCTTTGTGCTTCAGAATAAATGTGCTATTTATTCCCTTACCTTCTCCATCTGTGTTTCAAACAGGCAAAGTCATTATGCACGATCCATTTGCCATGAGGCCTTTCTTTGGCTACAACTTTGGCAAATACTTGGCCCACTGGCTGAGCATGGCCCATCGTCCAGCTGCAAAACTCCCCAAGATCTTTCACGTTAATTGGTTCAGGAAAGACAGCCAAGGGAAATTCCTGTGGCCTGGCTTCGGAGAGAATTCCCGCGTGCTGGAGTGGATGTTCAACAGAATTGAAGGGAAAGCCTCTGCCAAACCAACTGCCATAGGTTACATCCCCACTGACGCTGCTTTGAACTTGAAGGGTTTAGAAGATGTCAACCTGACCGAACTGTTTGATATCTCTAAAGAGTTCTGGGAAAAGGAGGTAGAAGAAATCAAGCAGTACTTTGAAGTGCAAGTTAACGCTGACCTTCCCTATGAAATAGAAAGGGAATTGCTTGCCTTAGAGATGAGGATAAAACAGCTCTAAGCTGATCAAACCCACAATTATTTATCAATTCGCACACACTAAGACAAGGCAAACACATTTTACCAAATCACCACTGGAAGCATAGCAGCACACTGATGGGCAGGGGGTTATAATGAAAGTAGGTCATAGCTTAGTTAGGATATAGATACAGAGACATTCTAGAAATAACTCCAGACCTAATGATTTATAACTACATCGGTTGTTGTGAATAGGTGAGCAGCTGTGGGAGTGCACGTGCGCGGGGTCTGAAACCCCTGTTCTGTCACTTACATGCACACAGAGCCATGATGGGTGTAAATTATTTGCCTAGTTCTGCATATACAATCCAAACCAATCCAGCCTTCAAGTTGTAGCACATTGTTTCCATCACAGAAACCTCTGGAGACTTAGACTCCCCTCGAAAGAGGAGAGAAAATTAGATGCTGTATATATGTATTACCTAAACATATTTCATGTCTTAAATACTTTTTAGAAAAATGAAGTTGTAACTATCAGAGTGAAAGATGACTTTATATTACTAATGCATATTTAAGATATTGCTATTATATATTACTCGTGTTCCTGTGATTTCCAGATGTTTTGAATGGCTTGTTCTTAAACTATAAAATAAATGTTTATACAAAATATTACCTCATTTCCAGTATTCTTGCTGTTTATAAACTGCATGCACATAAATTGAGGCTCCTGTCAATACCACAGCACAGGCAGAGATGCACATGTGGAAGTTAGATGTTGACTGGAGTTGATCTGCTACTCCTGAGCCAACTACTTTAAGCCACATACTGTCTTTGCAACTTCGATCCAAGCCAAAGAAATGATCCAAAAATTATGATACCAGCTGTGAGCAGTCGTCCAGATGGTGACACACTCTCCATAACTGGGCATTGTTAGTTACTGCAGGCATTTATAAAATAAACTACCCTCTAGGAAAGCCCCATATTAGGACCTTGCTCATTTGTTAAAGTCATGGGATATGTCCCTCTTCCACAGCACCTTGGCTTTTGCAAGAGTAATGAGTGAAGCTGTTGAAGTAAAGACAATTTGGGAAAAAGTTTTCCAGATTTGTTGGGATGCCTAAAGCCTTAGAGCTCAATGAAAATCAGGGCAGGAACCTGTCTTGGCTTCCTTGTAGAGCCAAGACACTAAAACCAGCCCATGTTCTCCCAATTAGAGGTGTCATTTATGTGCTTCCCGCATCCCTGGCAGGTATCCTGCTTTTTCACTTTGAATGCTTGATCTCCCAAAACATATTGCAAATATTTGCTCAGCAAAAAGAAAATCACTTACATTGTGTAATAAGCCTTTTTACAGACTTGCTTCCTTGCAGAGCAAACAGTGCCAGGGCTGGTCAACAACTGCCCTTCAAAGTTTGCTAGGAGAGGTCACACAATCTGAAAAGGCTCTAAACTGCCCCCTGACCCCACATTTAAGACTTAACACAAACATTATCAGTTCTGAAGTGAGTAACAGAGCCCAAGTCAATGCATAGGTCACACAAAGAACAGGCAATGGAAAGCTGTGATGGAAGTGGAGAATAGTGGTGCAGCCTCTGTGGAGGCGATCAAAATCACGTCTGTATCTCTTATAGGGTCACCCCTATGTGTCCTCTTGAGTGGGCTCCAAATTAACTGAAAAATCAAGGTGGAAGTCAGTAAATAAGTCAGAGGCAGTGAGCCGAGGAAGACTGGAACATGTACTGCTCAGATTCAAGCATTACTACCAAGTGTATAAAATAGAGTTGTTAATAAAGTAATTCTATTAATAGCTGAGGAACAGCCTGGGCCATCCACTGCTGGTGTGACAGTACTGGGCTGGTGTTTGGATACGTCTGAGGAAGAGCAGGGAGGGCTGAGAAAATCTGTCTGAGAAAATCATGGTGATCTCAGAGTTATGGCCAGTTACAGCCTCAGGGTTTCTTATGGGCCTCGGGAGAGGATCCCAGCCCTGAGCAGTGCAAACGTGTTCCAGGCACAGCTTGAAATGCTGCCCAGGAGATGTACAGAAGCTTGGGGCTTTCCAGAGCTCCTGCTCTGCCTTCCCAAACACAACCAGGCTCAAATGAGTGTTCCAGAGAAATGGCTCCTTCTTCCTGCCAGAGGAATCTGTGCCAGGGCCCAAGCCCAGCAGGCATATGGGCATGGGAAAGCCAAGTGACAGTTCTCCCATAAAATGCTGCTCCATGAGGAGATACAGATACCATCACTGAGGTCCTACAGCACACGCCCAGCTCTAGCAGCACTGGTGCTATAAAGTGCTAGCTGCCTTGAGAACATCTTACCCAGCCCAAAACACTGGCTTTCACATTTTGACTAAACCCCTGCCTGCTCCTCCTCACCCCAAGAAATCAGGGAATTTTCCTTCCTTTGACCACCACTGCCCTCAGGTTCTGCTCTGGGTGTTTTTTTCCAGGTAACGCAACACAACCCACGGACAGTGCCTGTCACGAGCTCATCTGGAAAAAAAATATTTAAACCATTTGTGGTTCTCCCACTGCACACATTTGAACCACATGCACCTTTTCAAACGCTGCTCAGAGACACAGATCATTCCGGAAACCAGAAAATGGGGGGGAAAAAACCTGCTGTACTGTTAAGAATGAGAACAAGAAAATGAGTTTTTGTGTGAGTCATTCAACAGCTCCTTTGTATGTAAATATATCCTCAACCCATCAGCATCTATGGGGAGTACAATTTACATTTTGAATGATCAAAATGTTTAGTATTGGCAGAGAAAATGTTTAAAAAGGGAGAAGGTGGTGGTTTAAAATTTAGAAACTTAGTCAACTGTGCCAGATTATGATCTCAACTCTTCTCCCTCCAACAAATACTATGCTCCATAAAAACAAAATGCTTTTAAATTGAAATTTGGAAGTTCCCCTGATTTTCAAAAGAAAGAGGGGAAGGCAAAAAAATGTAATAAATTTCAACAAATTAGTAGAGAAAGAGAAAACTTGGCCTATTAAATGCAATTCAGAGAAGGGAAGCACAGGCAAGACTAACACTTGAAGTGTACAGAGCCATAACATTTGCAACAGCTGTGTTATGAAATGCACTTGGTATTCTGGGAAGTGAGAAACAAAATACTTTGTTAAAACACTTGTGGATGTACCGGTGGCTTAGAAGAAGGGAGACAAAATTAAAATCACAGTTTAACCATTAATGGTTTTGAGGATATGATCTCTGGTGCCTTGTTTGTGCCGTGATTCACTGGACAAGAACATTGTGATGGATGCACCACATCCAGGGAAGGCTGTGCTCAACCACCTTAAATTTAGCACAGTCCCTTGGGTAAAAGTCTGGCCTCAGTGCCAAGTGCTCCTGTTAGCACAGATAAATCCAGAGCTCAGACCTAGACCTTGGCTCAATCCTTGCATAAGTTGAGAAGCCCCCAAGCCCTATGCCATCTTTTGGACTCATTTCTCATGTTTCAAGGTCAAGTTTTGACTGTGTTTTGTCTTGTTCCTTCAAATCCCCTTCTCAGATGTCAGTCTCAGCAGTAATTAGCTTGAGTATATAAGATATCCATGCACCTGGATTCTGTCAACATCATGAAGGTTAAACCAAATAAATAAATAAACCTGAAAAGCAGCATCCAGCTTGCTGCAGAACTCGTGCTGGAGCACAGTGAAACCCAACTTCATACCTCTCACAATTCTGGGATCATATTTTCAGGAAAAGAAGCAAAATTCAGAGAAACGGCATTTGTGCTCTGGGAAATGCTGTTTTCCAAAAACCTTGGCTACCATAGTAACATGATTTATTCCATACTTGCGGCAGTATAGTCAGTCAGCTCCCCAGCTGAAAGACAATTATTGTAACTAGAGATGTACCTGGCTGGAAGACTGTGGGAATGCTGCTATGGATGGCAGAGCAGAGCACTCTAAACTCCAAATTAGTAATTGTTAGTGTTGATCGTGGAGGACATTTCTGGCAGAGGTTTAACCTCAGCAGTACAAAAGGGCACATTGGTCCAATGAGCGCTGGCAAATCCCCCTCACCGAGATTCCAAACCACGTCCTGCCCCATCTGTGTGTCCTTATGCAAAACAGCTAGGTGGGGAGAATGAGAAAGAAAAAACCCTAATTGCTGCTGTATTCCTTTCCTGCATTCTGCAGCCACCCTGGGTATGTTGGCTGCAAAACTTTACCAGAGAAGGATTTTGTGAGCAAGTTGCAGAAATCCTCATATATTAATGTGCAAAATTCAGGCTGTGTAACCATCACATGGTTATGGTGCCTTTGCTGCCAGAGCCATACAAAAGACCTCTGAGTTGTCTCTACCCAGTGTGGAGGGCTTTGTTCTGGCTTTGATGCCATCACTGACAATCACCTTGAAATTTGTTTTGCTCCTCCTCACCCTGGTGCTTCTTGCCTTTTCTCCAATGTAAATGTGACCAGGCAGAATTCTGAGACGATTCTGCCTTCAGCTTTCCTTCAAGCTGATAAGCTGCAAGCAGAATTTTTTCTAATACACATCCCAGAAATGTTCTTTGTGTCTTCTTTGGAAATGTCAGATGCTGGCCATTGGAAAAGGGAAAACATCTGGTTTAATCCTCCCGAAGGAACATATCAAAGTTTTTGTGCTGTTTTTCTATGCAGCCTCAATGCCTTTTATTCATCTAAAAAATCCCTTTGTAAACTGCTGCATTTCATTTTTGTTGGTTTTGTTCTTTTTTTGAACCAAGAATGTAGTTTTTGTTCCTTTTCTTGTAAAGCATCACAAGGCCATTTCCCAGGTTGAGATGGCCAAGGAACAGTCCCTCCCAGAAACTTGATCCTGATAAACAGCTGTTCTCCAGCACAAACTAAGCTCATCCTCCACAGAAAATAGCTCCTAGGCTCACAATAAATAGACCTTACCCCTGCTGTGTATAGATTTGTGGGCTTTAAACTAAACTGATAGTCTGAACTTGTCATCCTTCCCATCTCATCAGAAATCCTAGGAAGGGCCTGTCACCATGGTGGAGGCTGGCACAGCAACAGCACAAATGCCAGCTCTGAACGTGAATAGAACAACAAAACCTCATTTTACCCACTGGAAACCATCACTATATTTATCTGTGTCTTCCTGAACAGATGAGAAACTTCCCATGGTGTTCTGGAGCTCCAGATCCTCAGAGCAGCTATGAATAGCGGCTTTAAATTTATCCAAGGTTGGAAAGAGACTGAAACCCAAAGCTACAAGATGATGGCAGTTCAGCTGGCTGGGAAACCAGCAGAGCCTTGCAAGGGGCATGGAGATAAATTCCCACCCACAGGGTGACCAACACCACCGTCCATGTCCAGTAATGCTGTGGAAGTGAGGTGACTTTGGATGATGTGGGATCATGAGAGGTACAGCTCTCCCAGGAGTTATTCCTGCTGGCAGGAGCCAGGAAGGTGGTGAGACCCATGGGGAGCTTCTGCCTTGACCCTCACTGAGCACCCTGACTCCTCTGTTCCTTTTCCTGTAGCTCACTCAGGTCTGCCCAGGCTAAGGTAAGTGTGCCAGGACTTTTGTTCTTTTGTTCCACCTCAGTCCCTGGATTGCCTTAAATAACAATTTAATGGAGAGCCACATGGCCAGGATAGTGAAACTGGACAGCAGAGCTTTGGTGGTGTCCAAAAGAACCTGCACAAAAACAAACCCCAGCAAAAACCCCACATTCAGCCTGGTTTTGCCTATCAAAGTGATACTACCAACAGTTATGTCAAGCTCCAGAGGTAACCAATAGGGGAAAAAAAAAGCTATAAATCAGCCATAAATTTAAACTAGGACAAGAGTTGGGAAAGGGAGGGGGAGGCTGTTTGAGAGCTGTGGGTTGAGTAGTGGTCTTAGAGTACAAAAACAATAGCCTTCTGACACTAATAAGTAGAAGTAAGCCTTGGATTCTGTGGCGTTTTCTTGGTCTTTATTCTCTAAAGACAGAAATCTGGCTCTATTTCATCCTAGTTATCTACACTCAGGCACCCCTCCACCCTTGAAGGAGATTAGTAGTGATAATGCATCTGGTACCTGCCCCAGCAATAACAGATCTATGTGGAGAAGATTACAAGAAATTGTTTGGACTTCTGCCCAGTCCTAGAAGTCCCACCAAGCATTTCCAAAAGTCCCATCAGTTTTTACGGCTTGTCTCTCAAGAAGGCTGCAGAAACCTACATGAGGGAGAGACTTTAAAAAGATTTCTGCAGACATTTATTTCTGGCCAAATTATGATTGCTTGGAGGAAAAAGAAGCCACCATACAAATCTTGTTAGAGACTTCAGCAGGAACTCACAAACCCATGCAGAACCAAGATAAGCTAAAAAAAGCAATTGCATCAAGGAAGGAAAGACAGACCAGCCAGCCAAATGCAACTCTTAATTCCAACCCGTGACAGACCCCTGGGGCAGCTCCAAAGCCACTTAGCACAAGTGTGGAGCTGGGCCAGGAGGAGTCGCTGGCACCAGAAGAGCAGCTCTGGCAAGTCCCCGCTGCAGTTTGGTGATTTGCTGAGGGGGACAGACTCAGACAGGCTCGGCACCCTCAGGACCACTCCCCACCCCCAAAACCCCCCAAGCTGACAGCTCCAGGGACACTGTGATCCCTGAGCTCCCTGCACATGTAGGACAGCAGGGTAACAGCACATCTGTCAGCAGCACAAACACGCCGGCAGCGCTCGCTGCGGCTTGGCAGGAGCCTGGAGCAGCCGGCTGCAGTCCAAGGTCTAAAGGGCAACCTGCCTTCCAAGGCTCCTGCAGCTCCCAGGACCTGTGTCCTGGAGCAAGTGTCTGTGACTGGGCAGCCCAAAGGCCCCGTGCCCGCTTTGTGCTACACGGGGGGTGAATTTCCCAAGGAACCCAGGGGATAAAACAACACAGAGGGGCTAAAGGTTAATCCCTGTGCCCCTCAGACCCTCCAGTGGACCTCACCAGCTGGGCTGCTCTGCCAGCAGAGGTGGAGCACATGGCACACCAGCACAGCATTGCCAGGCACTGGGAATATTCTCTACAGCAAGGACTGGAAAGTGCTTTCTCTTCAGGGACACAGTGCAGAGAGCTGCCAGGAAGGTGACTGGGCTGATTAGTCTGTGCAGGGCTGTGGGACTGCTGGCAACTGCCTGGCCTGGGGGGTCCCCAGGCTGCACTGCTCAGTAGGAGAAAGGTAAAGGAGTGGGACCAGATGGTTTCTAGCAATGACAGCTACAAACCTCCCTGCGGGCTGTGTCACATCCCTGCTCCATCTCCAAACAAGCAGCTCTCACATACGGCTACACCCTGAGACAGTGGAAGCTGGGAGCTTCTTCTGTTCCAGTTGCTGGAGAGCATCTCCCAGTCTCCTGGTCCAGGTGAGGGTGTTTGCTGGATGCTGTCCCTGCTGCAGGCACAGCAGGAGGGCCCTGCTCCCAAGACATTTATGATGGTGCCAGGTTTTTTAAACTAGGGATTTGAACAGAAATCGTGTTGCACCCTAAATGTCACTGCCAGGCAGAAGGGAAGTAATGAATCTCCAGCAATATTCCCAACATCATGATTTTAAAGCATAAAATGAATATACACTGCAAGAGCCCCTACAGCTGTGGCTGCCTTGGTGAAGCCATTAACAAATGCAGTTTAACACATCCAAGTGCAGCCAGCCCTCACTGGGGGCTGCTGGGTCTTTCTCCCATCCTTCTCCCCCCATTGCTCTGCTTATTGTTTGCTTCATTGTTAATCCCACCTAATTTAAAAATAGGAAATTGATTTCTTATGTATCCATTACAAACCAAATCATTTCTTTATTACAGCGAGGATCATATTTCATAAGCAAGTCATGGAAAATTAAAACCATGCCTGTTGCTTTGATGAAATAATGGAGAAAAGTGCTGGAGGGGAAGGCACAGACAGCTGGGGGCTGTCATGCAACCGGTGGTGCAAGTTAACTCTTCGCTCTCACCCAGGGCTCCCAGCACTGCCTGTTCTCCACCACCAAGCTTCTGGTTGTAGTTCCAAGTATCCCCTTCCCCCTGAACCTCCAAAGCACCTCAGAGAAGGAGTGCAACCCCTCTGAACAAAGTGGGTCAGTGATTGTGGAGGTTTTGTTGTTAACAGAAGGTTTGCAGCCTGCCTGTGTGCAGAACCAGATTCCTCCCAGCATTGACACTCCTGAAATTCAGGAAATTGTTGCTGTTGCACAGTGTGCAAAACAAAAAGGGACAAACACCAGCCACAGTCAGCCCTGGAGTGCTTGTAGCATAAATATTTCCAGTCCTGGGGCATGTTAGATTGTTGGGCTGTGCTGCTGGGAAGGGGCTCAGGCTGAAGGGGAGCCACAATTGCCTGGAGAGATCCCAGTGCCCATTGCACACAGGTTATGTCAGTGCAGCAGGCACCACAGCAACAACAAGTTAGCAGTGTACTGCTTGGGGTGGATTATAAATTAAAACAAAATCCATTGTGTGCATTGCAGAGGATTTATGGACTGTTCTGTGAACCTCCCTGTGGAGCAGACAGGACAGGGGTCCTCTGAAGAGTAATCCAGATAAGTGCTACAGCCCGAGGACATTGCAACATCCGACCCAAAGTTCATTGGCTGCTTCATTAACGTGCTGATCTCCAGGAGTTACAGCCAAAAACACCCTCTGCAATTTCCCCATCAGAAGCAGAAAGAACACTGAGCTATCACTGCAGAATTCTTTTCATAATGTATCATCTGTAGACGTATCCTTATAAAAATGCCATTTTTGAGGACAAAGAACAAGCAAAACTGTCACAACAGACCACGGTCAGGCTCCATGAGAGTGAAAGGCAGCAGAAGAGATTGCTTTAGAGCAGTAATTCATGCCTGTTCAACTCTGAGCATACCTTTTTGACCAAGAAACTATTTTGTTTCGTTTCTTTGGCGTAAGAGTCTCCCATTTGGAGAAAAAGATCCCATTTCACAGTATCTTGTAAGTCTGGGTTGCTCTCAAAGCCTGCCATGGAATCATTCAGGCTGGAAAAGGTCTTTAAGATCACTGAGTCCCCATGGACTTGTTCTTCCTGGAAGTCAGGACCAGAGATTACCATCCCAAAGCATTTCTTACGCCAGGTGAGAGGCCTGGAAACCCTCACCTGATCCTGCTCCAGCTCTGGGAGGAGCCCAGCCAGCCACCAGCAGGTATTTGCCAGTTCGCCAGAAAGAGCTTCCTTCCAAGTGAGCCAAGGGAAGTCCTTTAAAACTCTTTATGGTCCCTTTGTGCTGATGATTCTCAGAATAGAAAAACAAGTTTTGTAACTCAGTGGAAGTGAAGGAAACAAGCTCTTTCCAGGAACATCCTGCAGTGGCCCTGCAGCCCCCAGCTCCTTCCAAAGGGCTTCTTGTCACTGGGACATACCATGCTCCTTTCTACCAGTTTCTGTACTGGCTGCTACCATATTCAACCAACTTATTTATGCAATAAACAGCTCAAGAAATATCTGTAGAAAATACTGTAAGTTATGTCCAAGCAGCTCCAAGATCAATTAAAAGGGCCAAAACTCTCATGCTCTGTAAAGTTCTCCTGTGTGAGAGGCATTGCAGTTTCCTCTTAGGGGGTATTGAGTTTTAATAATTATCAAATACATGATGGAATTCTTTTCAAGAAGTTTCTTCTTTGGTCTTACCACACATCACCCAAACAAAATACTCCTTAGAACTCTTGGAGGAAAATTTTAAAGCGATGCGATAAGTCACCAAAAAAAATCAGAAATTCAGAAACATCCATTTGCACTTGCACAGCAGAGCCAGCTCACCAGGCTGATATTTTAATGGAACCACTGGATGTTTTCATTAGCTGCATTTGCCACAATGACAGCAACAATAACTCCCAGACAGAAGTCGAGACAAGACGCAGTAATTAGGTCAAACCTTCGGGACAGAGCTGTCATCACACACATAAATGTAAGTTACTCTCTCACTGCCCAAGCTCTGCAAGTTGTCTAAACATGATAAAGAAGGGGAAGAAATGAGGGTCATTCTGCCTTTTGCTGTTCTTCACAATTACCCCGTGTTTAATTGATCTTGATTAATTATTTAAGGTAAACGGAGCTTTCCTGACCTAACGGCAACATGTAAACTGATTAACTTTACAAAGCCAGCAAAATGATCTGCACGGTGAGATCAGCTCCTGTAATCCATTATTTAGGCCAGGTTATCCTGTGTCAGGGCCAAGGATGTGCTGCCAGGCACAAGGCAAGGTGGTGGAGGTGTGATGGGGTCCCCTTGGGAGGGCGGTCAGACCCCCCCAGCCCCTTGGCACCAGGGGGAAGGGAGGAGGAAGAGGAATGAGAGGAAGAGGAGGAACTGTCCTGAGCTCTGCCAGCTCATGGTGCCTCTGGGGGCTGCACCCATATGGGCTTGGGGGAAGGAGAAGAGGAAGACTACCCCTTTCCATGTGGGCTGAGGGCTCGAGGGAGGTGGCAGGGCAGTGTCAGGGGCTGAGGCACGTGGAAGGCAGGTTTGGGCAGCCCAGCAGGACCCAGCTGCTCACAGACCCAGCTCTGCAGCCTGCACAGCCCGGCCCCAGAGGGAAATGCAAACTGGCCCTCTGCCTGGCCTCATTTTGGCCGCCCTGTCTGTCGCATCACCATGGGTTACAGGGCAAAACCCATTTATTTGGTGCAGATAATGCCTATCTTAGCTGAAAATCAATCCCAGATAAAAGCTTTCCAAGAGATCCTGCTTAGATTTGCGTGGGGAGCAGCAGTGCCCTATCCAGGCTGATAAGCAATCTGGTGGCATTGATTCCTTGTATGACCTAGTAAATTATGTGTATTGGAGGAAAGTGATTTGTTTGGAGATCTACAGTATCCTCCATCCCTTCTGGCCAATCACTAAGGCAGGTACACAGATAAATGAGAAGAAAACACTCGTCACCACTTTGGCTTCAGGGCAGAAGCAGATAAGGCTGATAAGGCAGCAAGTGAAATTCTCCTCCAGGCTCCCAAACAAATAAATACCTACTTGGGCAGAGGCTGCTCAGCTGCAGCAAAAATTCTGCTCTGGCTGTTTGAAATAGCAGCACCCCCAGACACAAATAGAGCCAGAACCTCCCTCCTCCATCAGAAGCTCCTTGTCCAGAGAACTTATGCTCAAAACAGGTGAGGCGGGGCAGCTGGGAAGAAAAAGAGGCACCCAAAGTCCTGCTTGGAGGCACGGGGACAGGTGAGAGACCCATCCAGCACCTGCACCCCAGGGAAGCAGCCTCCCCCCAGGCTGGCTCTGTGTAAGAGTGAGGATGCTGCTAGGTCACAAAACACTGAGACAAGGGAGATGTGGGCACCACAAGCCAGTCCCACCACTGAGGTCCCCCTCACTGCAAGGTGAAGGTGACAACTCCCATCAAAACTGTCCCTCCTGCTGCCACCAGGCGGGAGGAAAAGCACAGGAGTCAGGAACACCCCCAGCCTGCAGGGTGGACTATCCCCATCAGCTGTGCACAGAAACCCCCCAGTCCTTCAGTCAGTGAGAACTTCCTCCATGACCTGGCTGTGCCACCAAAGGCTTTGACACCATCTCCCTCCTTTTTAAACAGAGATTCATGAACTCGCATAAGTCATATTTAAAAAAAGGGGGGGGGAAAAAGAAGCTTTCTGCCAAATTGCTGTTACTTCACTTTTTGGGTTTTTTTTTCCTCCCGCCCCAGTTTCTTTAACATCTCATCAGTTCCTTGCCTGTATTCATTTCTATTTGGTTTTCTACCTCTGGGAGCAGAGCAAGCCATCAAACCTGGATTAAACATGCCACAAAAGAATTCAAGCCTTGACATGGCCAAAATATTGGTTTCCAATGAAACAAAACAAAAGACCAGGGTGAAGTAACTATTTCAGCAGCTTGTGCAGCCATGTAAATAGATGTTGCCAAGGGAGACTGAAAAGAGATAAAGATCCACCACCCCTCCAGAGCTCACAGAGGAATTGTTCAGATCCAAACTCCATTTCCCAGTTGCATTCACCAGTCCAGCTTCAGCCAAAGTGGTGGATAAACCACATTTTAAAAAATAAATGTTTCAAAAAAGGACAGCAAAGTTCAGGCTTCCCAGCTGGGCACCAGGAAGGCATTTCCTCTCGGGGCTGGTTTCATTTCCCAGCCGTGGGACATCTGCAGCCTCCTACCTGTGAGGAAGGGGCTGAGCAGACCTCAGGGCTGACCCAAGACAGCAGTGTTTGTTTTTTTTATGGAAATATGTATTTCTTTGGAAAAATATGTGTCTCACTGGCACCCCCCAGACCCACCAGGCTGCCTCACTGCAGCTGCTGCTGAGGTGGGAGCAGGCAGAGGGGACTGGCAGGGCTGGGAGAGCAGACCCCCACGCCCCGTGGTGCCAGGGATGTGCCAGGGATGTGCCAGGGTGAACATCAGGAAAGCTTCCCCTGGAGGGTTGGTGCAATGCACTGAGGCTGCCTGAGAGGCTGAGGAGGCTCTGTCCTTGGACATCCTGATCACAGAATTTACTGATCACAGAATAATGAGTCTGGAAGAGACCTCTAAGGTCATGGAGTGCAGCCTATGCCCTTACACCTCAACTAGAATGCAGCACCAAGTGCCATGTCCAGTCTTTTTTTAAACACAGCCAGAGATTGTGATTCTACCACCTCCCTGGAAAGAGCATTCCAGTACTTTATTATTCTTTAGTGAATTTTTTTTTCCTAATTTCCAAGCTATACTTTCCCTGATGTAGCTTGAGACTGTGTCCTCTAACATGTCCAAGACAAGACACAGCTGACCCAAAACAGCCCTGGCAGCAGCTCAGAGACCAGACCAGAGCCCTCCCAAGATCCTTCTCACCCAACATTTCCATCAACAGGATGAGAAATCGGTGCCAAAAGAGGGGAGTACAAGACTGACCACAAAAATTCAACCAGCAGCTCCAGAAAAGAGGCAGCTCTAAAACAAGTGGCTTCATCCCTGCAGGTTAATTAACGCTGAATCTGATAAAGCCTACCTACACTTTTGTTTTAATGAAGACAAGGGGCCCTTTGGCAGCTCTCCCTCCATCCCAGGGACCCCCAGACCAAGTACAAACACTGAGGAATGCAGCTCCAGCTCACCCCTGGTGTAACATGTTTGTTGTCCCAGTGCTGGACTCCTGCTGCTGCACTTTGCTCCAGGAACATTTCACCTGTGCTCACTGCAGGCAGGGTAAACACTGCCCTCGGAGGGCAGCACACGCCATCTGATCAGCAAACCCACGGACACATCGACTTTGTTTGTGCTCAGCCTTTCCTCCAAATTGCCAGGGCGGGCTGTGCCAGTTCTGCAGGAATCAGAGGGGCTGTGCAGGCCTGGGGGGCTTTGCTGGGTGAGGAGGGGCTGCACAGCAACCCTGGAGAGGGTGGAGGGGGCAAAGCATCCAGCAGCACCCCAGGATCATGAGCTGCCACTGCCCCAAGAGCAAAACCAGCTGATTTTAGTGGAGGTCTGGGTTTGGAGGGGGCCAGGGAGGAGGGAAGGGGCAGGGCTGGCTCAGGCTGTGGAGAGCAGGGACAGGCAGCCCGGCTGAAAGCTTCTTGGGAAGAAAGAAATGCAAGCAGAGCCTGCAAGCACTTGTCCATGCTCTGAAGACACATTGGGAAATGCTTTCTGACACGTCAGAGCCCTCCTGGGATCTCTGCCTGTGTGCTGAGGGGTGGTACAGGGCTCGGGGAGTGCAGCCCCAAAGGAGACTGACCCAGGCACTGCACACACTGCCCCGGGTGTGTTGGGCGGTGCACAGGGCAGTGCAGGATCTCAAAAGGCTGCCAGGAGACCTGTGCCTCCAGCAGAGAGCAAAACAGCCTCCAGTCCAGGCCAGCAGCGGGGCACAGAGCAGCACAAAGCCCCTTCAGAGGAGCTGGGTGCCCACCCAGGCAGGACAGACACTGCAGCAGCTGGCTTGGGTCACTGGGTCTCAACTCTGCACAAAAGCAGGCAGGGTCTGGGGCTCTGTCACTGGCTGCTTTGATTGTTTTACAGGCAAATTTTCAGAGAGTGTTTCAGGTAACCACTGAAGACAAGTTCAACGTGGTGCCAGAAGTTCCCCTGTGAACACACGAGCGTGCAGCTGTTCAGGAGGGACCACACTGCTGGGATTTCAGTGTCCCAGGCCACACTGCTGGGATTTCAGTGTCCCAGGCCACACTGCTGGGATTTCAGTGTCCCAGGCCACAAACCTGCTCTTGGCACGGTCTGCATGAGCCTAAACCTCCTTCACAGGAGGCTGAGCTCCCCCAGCACAGCAGCAGGGCTGTTTCTGTGGCTCAGCTGCCACAAGCACTGCAATGCCTTGCCCATGCATTGGAGCCCTTCTGAATTGATGTTTAACCCCAGGAACCTCACAGGACACGGCAGAGAGGTGCCTCACCTCTGGATTCCTGCCCGAGAGTTTGATGCAAGCCTGAAAAGACTTCATCTCCAAGGTGCAATTGGCATCATCTGCCCTCCCTCCAGCCAGGGATCTCCTCCCACCCAGGCACCCTCCCAAGGTAAAGCTGTCCCAGATAGCACCAACAGATCCAATTCAGCACAAATTCTCTGATTGTTTACATTATATGGAGCTTATCTCTTACTGTACAAACAGAGAAAGCAGGGCAAAATAACACGTCTCTCGACTCCCCTCCTATCTTAAAAGGACAAACCAACCAGAAATTCTGGACACAAAAAAAAAAACAACTAAACCAACCAAAAACCCCAAAACCAAAACCAACAAAAAACCAAACAAAAAACCAAGATGCTCTGGACTGACAGTTCTGCAGGTCAGGGTGCCCTGGGAGGGGCACTGGCTGTGTGTGCTGGGGCACTAATCCCCTCTACAAAGTGGCTCTTATAGCCACTCATTTGTCTCCATAGAGCAGCAGAGTAACTGCAGTGCTGCTGCAGGGTGAGGGACTCTGCTGCCCACCCAGCTGCCCCAGGCCTGGCTCTGGAGCTCCCAGAGCAGCCAGACCCTGCTGAATGGCAGCTGTGCCAGTGCCACCCATCCCCAGCACTGGGGAGCTGCTCCCAGAGCTCACGTACAATTGCTGTGTGCACACATTTAACAAGAAGCCCTTTTAGATCCTGCAGACATCTCTCCCTGTGGAGCTCTGAGCTGGCTTCCACAGGAAACTGTCCCAGCAGAAATATCCGGGGGGAAGCAGCTTTGCTGACCCTTTTGCAAACTGGGGCAGATGGGAACCTCTCTCAGGGATGGCCCAAACCCTCCAATCCAGGCAGGAACAGAAACCCCACAGCCCAAAGGCCGGGACCTGTGTGCATGCACAGGAGCAGAGCAGGGCAGGGCAGGAAGGAGTCACAGAAAATAATCAGATAGCAAGACTTCAGCCCTGCTGGTCTCCATCATCCTGCTCATCATCCTCACCTCCCTGCAACAGGGCTCACTCAGAGCCTCCCCATCCCCAGGCAGAGACAGCCCCAACACTCACCTCCACGCAGCAACACTCTCCATGGGGGCCAGGAAAATCCCTCCCTCCTGCTCCCCATGCAGCTCCCTGCCAGAGCTCCTGCCCCTGCTCCTCATCCCAGGGCCTGCCCACCCTCCTCGTTCACCCCTCCTGCCTGGCTCTGCCCACTGCCCCCAGCTGCAGTGGGTTATCCTGACAGCAGAGGGGATGGAGAGGGGAGCAGGCAGCCCCCCTTCCCCCGGGGATTCAGAAGATGGGGACAGGCAGGGCTGTGAACGGCCGCGGGATGCATTGCCACGCTCTCCCGATTCCTGATTGGAAAACTTCAAGCATCCTTGTTCTCGCCCAGGCTGGCCGTCGATGTGCCCATCATCCTCCCCACCCTCCTCTCAGCCCTGGCTACGGGAAACCAGGCTGAGCTCCAGGCTGAGCCGTCCCGTGCCTCCGAGAGCCGAGCCCCTTTCCTGGGACAGCCCTGCCAAGAGGCTCCTTCGCTCGCCATCTCGTGGTGGCAGCAGGCAGCCTGCCACGGCCCGCGGCCCGCATCCCACATCCCATATCCTACATCCCGCATCCCATATTCTACATCCCTCATCCCACATCCTACATTCTGCATCCCGCATCCCATATCCCACCTGCCCACATCCCGCATCCTACATCCCATATCCTGCATCCCATATCCCACCTGCCAGCATCCCACAGTCCCTGTGGGACCCCAGAGTGCGTTGCGGGTGGGTAGGAGCTGGGCCACCACCGTGCCACCACCATGTCACCACCGTGCCACCATCAGTGCTGCTCTGTCCCCCAGACTCGGCCCATTCCCGTGGTGTCAGCGAGTTACACCCGTGTGACCCAGGATTTGGCCCTGCAGGGTCACTCACAGGGCTCAGTCCTACCCCAGGAATTCCCCCCAGCTCCCATGGGAGGTGCCCCAGGTGCACACATGGGGCAATGATGTGTTGGACACGCAGGTATTTCATGTTCCCAGACTTGTGACAGACTGTAAAGGTTCGGCTCCTCACACCCCCAGGACTGGGCTGCCCACCCTCAGGCACCCCAAAATTGCTGTGGGTGTCACAGCCCAGGCACTCCTGTGAGCACCAGGGAGTGGGAGGGAAGTGCCAGGAGAGCTCTCTGTGACAGGGACACCAGGGCAGCTTGGCACTGGCACAGCTTTGCAGGGTCCAGCAGCGTGGCTGAGCAGCTCCAAAGGCAAAGCTCCCTTCTCCAACCCTTTTAAACACTTTTTGCCATGGAGCCGCTGCAGGACCCAGAATTGTCCCTCCACCCTGTGCAGCCCCAGGCTGCAGGCTGAGCTCTGCCATGGTGTCGCCCTGCACACACTCACATTTTACCCTCAGCCAAATGCTTTTCTTTGAACTGACACAGGGAAATTTGCCCCAGGAAGAGCAGATGCCTGGAAGCCCTTCCAGACCTGGATACCAAAGCAATGGCTTCTGCAAGGTGCCCTCATGCAGGACCTGCAATGCCACCCCAGCCCCCCCTCCAGCACTCCCAGTCCCCCACCAGGCTTC
Organism: Motacilla alba alba; assembly: GCF_015832195.1. NCBI lineage: Eukaryota > Metazoa > Chordata > Aves > Passeriformes > Motacillidae > Motacilla > Motacilla alba. The sequence goes on along the minus strand of NC_052035.1, from coordinate 12,641,740 downwards.
CCTTTTCCTGGCTTTCCCCTCTAATTTGGGCAGAACAGCACAAAAGGAGCAATTTTGCTCCCCACCCCCTTTCCATCCTCCCTCCTCCCCTGTCTGGCAGGTCTGTGTTATTATTAAGACACTTGAGATTATGGTTGTCTGGAAGTCGAAGAATGACAGGAAAGAACCAGATGCCATCCACTGACAAATTACCAGGGCATTATGTAGAGGCAGCTGTACCATATAAAAGCTGGGTTTTTATACCAGGCCATGATTTTCCATGTGGCATCGTATGGTTCCAGCATCTGGGCGTCACCGTCGATGCCTCCCGTATATTTTGCTGAGCACTGTCATTATGGTAATGAAGAAATTGCAGCAGACGTTAATTGTGGCTCCTGCTGGCTATTGAGAGAACTTGAAGGTATCAGAGCGGGCTGGCAGGGCCTCTCTCACTCACAGGGGGGTTTCTCCACTGTGTTGGCAGTGGACAAGAGGAATTTGGATGGCTGTGAGCAGCATCCAAGTCCTCCAGTGGCTGGACCTGATCAGGGCTGGCTGGTGCTGGTCTCCATGGTGAGATGAAGTTTCAGGTCCTTGTACAGTTCCCCCTGCAGAGATTTGTAAATCCACTTCCCCCCCTTGGTTTCCTCATTATTAGCACAGAGCAGCCGTGGGCTGTGCTGAAGGATGGATGGCACAGGGACAGGAGGATTTGAGCCTCTGGTTTGTTGCCCCATTGCTCAGTTCTCAGCTGGCAGAGCTGTTCTACAGGTGGTCCAGCCCTGGGCGTGGGGGCAGGGACACTCAGACAACCCCTCACACCCTGGGGTGATTCACAGTGATACCTCACAACGCTCTCTCTGGGGATGGTTTTGGTGCCTCAGGAATCCACCACAGGTATGTCCTGGAGGTGGGATGAGGATGGGCAGAATTGCTGCCTTGTGAGTCACTCTGGGAAACCTCTGTCAGACAGAAACCTTCCTGCTCCAACCTTCCTGCTCCAGCCTTCTGCTCCAAACTTCCTGCTCCAACCTTCTGCTCCAGCCTTCCTGCTCCAGCCTTCTGCTCCAGCCTTCCTGCTCCAGCCTTCTGCTCCAGCCTTGCTGCAATCTTGCTCATCTGCAAAGCCCCATACCCACCAAAGAGTTGCAGCAACGCAGGGGAAGGAAGCAGCCCCTGCATCTCAGAGCCAGGGGTTGGATCAGAACAGCCTTCCCCCAGAACTTCACCAAAGCTTTTATGAGTTCCCAAAGCCCACAAAAGCAGGTTTCCCCCCTTTCCCCTTCTTCAGCCCTGCCAGACACGCGTTTCTTTCAAACAGCTATGTAAAGGCACAGGTGGGACTGATGCTCTGCCAGGGCATTGATGGTCAGACCAGCAGCAGCAAAGCTCAGGAAATCCTCACGTTTCCTTTCCAGTTCTCTGCTGAGGAGCAGGAGCTGGCAGCAGCGTGTGCCTGTCCCTGTGCCTCCTGCTTGGGCCCCAGAGTGTCCCAGGGCTCCTCTGGCAGCCCTGGGATGTCACTGCCAGCTGGGAGAGCTGGCCTGTCCTAGGCAGCTGCAGAGCTGACTTGGGAAATGAGCTCATTCCACCCTCAGGACTCACCCTGCCCCGTGGCTTCACAAATCACCCCTCAAGCAGCCCTGCAGCAGGGGAGGCTCCTCACTGAACCCTTGTGCCAGGGAGGAACTTTGCTTGAAGGCAAGGGCCAGACCCACCGACACAGCACTGAGCCTCTCCTCTCCAGGGCAGCCCGGGCAGCACTAACGTGGCTTTTTTCCCAATGGCCAATGGAAAACAAGAGGAGTAAATGTAGATAGCTGCAGCTTCAATGGAAAACTCCTTTGGGATCCTGTGCCTGGTCTCCACGCTGTCCCACGAGATGCAGTGTGCCAGACTTCAACAGAAACACAAAATTAAATGTGATCCGAGAGGTGCAGCGAGATTCCCAGGGAAGGGACAGAGGGCTGTCCTGTGCTGGTGCTGATACTGCCAGACAGCGAGGAGGGGGAGCTCCAGCAAGAGGCTGCTTTGTTCACTCGCCTCAAAAGCATTTGATGGCACACTGAAACAAGAAAGGATTTGTTGGGATCAAACAGCGTTCATGCCAGCTCTTGTCCAGCCTCCAGCCCCCAGGAGAGAAAAGAGCTAAGATGCCCACTGGGCATTAAACCCATGGAGAGCTGGAGCAGGACCCGCGGGGTCCCTGCCGCAGGGCTGGCACTGTGGCAGCGCTGCCGGGGCATTGTGTCACTGCTCAGGTATGGCTCAGCCCGGGAGCTTCCCGCTGGCCACAGCCTCAGCTAGCCATGTGCCCCAGCAGCTGCACCGGGAGTGTCCCTGGCTGGGATGGGGATGGTGACAGCAGGGTCTGAGCCTCCAGTCCTGCCCTGCCCCACACGTGGGACTCTGGAGGTGCCACAGGGTGGTCTCTAGTGACAGCTCCTGCCTCTGGGTTGGATACAGCCCCGTCCCAGGGAGGGTTCTCATGGAATTTTCTCTGAAGTTTCCTCTTTGCTTTAGGTGTCAGTGAGCTCCTGCCAGAAAGCCACCAGTCAGCAGCACTGAAATGGGCAATTCTATGGGTGTCCAGCTTTAAAATCTCCCCTACCCATAGAAAATAAAAAAGGCAGCTCCTCACTTGGGCGTCCCTGTCCCCAGAGAGGAACCCTGGCAGGGAGAGGGGCAATGTGCCACCCTTGGAGTGCCAGAGCAGCAGCTGTGGGCTCACCCATGACGTGCAGAGCTGCCTGTGTGCCCTGCATGGTTTGAGATGCAGAGCAGCCCCACAGGCTCCCACAGTGGCCACGGGCACAGAGCAGTGCCAAGGGCACAGAGCAGTGCCACGGGCAGCCCCTCGTGGGCTGGCACTGCTGGGTGTGGGAGCTCAAGCCGTGCCAGGCCAGCATCCCTGCACAGAGGCTCCATTCTGGCAGTGCCAGGAGCTGCCCCCATTGCCCATCGTGTGGGGCAGGCACCTCCAGCAGCCCCCCATGGAGATCCCACCTTGGAAGCACGTTGGCACGGGCTCCTTCTCCTTCCTGGCAGATGTCCTCAGCGGGAAGAAAAAGCCTGGGGAGCTGGGAGAATTTCCTACAGAGGGGGGAAAAAAATAAATAAAAAAGATAAAGAAAAAAAAGAAAAATAAGAAAGAGGGGGGCTGCCCGTGGCAGCTCACTCTGCCTGGCACCTGTGCCCCAGGGCAGGCGTCCAAGCGCCGGGGCAGGCGCGGTGCCACGGCAGCAGATGGGCACCAAGGCAGAGCCCCGGGCCTCAATCCTGCCACACCAGGGAGGGGACGGCTGTTTAGGGCAAATTTCCCGGCTGAGAATGTCAAAACAGCTGCCAGTCTGGAGTTTATACACCTATAATTAAGGGGGTATGTGATCTCTAATCCAGCTCAAACGGAGCTGGATTAATTGGCGGGCCTAAAAATAGCAGCGGTGACCATGTAAGGCAAGCTTTTGTGTGAGGTTTAAATTAGGAAAGTGGGCTCTGGCTGTTTGCAGTGAACTGGGAGAGACGGAGGCATCCAGACAGCCTGCGAGGGCCTGATCCTGCTGAAGGACAAGGGGAGGCTGCAGCACACTGAGATCCCCAAAGGAACAGCCCGGAGCTGGGGAAGGAGCCAGGGCAGCACCCGAATCCCAGGGGTGTATGTCCTGGAGAGGGGGACACTGCTGTGCTCAGAGTGACCCCTTGACAGCCTCAGGACAGCTCCTCTCTTCTGCTCCCCACACACCCAAGACCCAACTGGTCCCCACTGTACCCTGCCACATCATTCATAAGAGTCCACAGCAAGTTTGCTCACTCTGTCTGTGATGCCCAGAGGCTTTCCTGGTGGAAAGGGACTTTCTGAATTACTGGAGCCTCCAGGAGACACCTCCACCTTCCCACACTGCTCCTGGCCAGCCTTGCACCACCACAATGGCAGAAGAACCCCTTTGACTTGTGCTCTGTGATCTGCTCCCCTTCTCCTCTACCCACAGCCAGACTGCAGGGTGCAATTGCTGTTAATTTTTGTTTAATTATCTGCAGTGGCACAAATAACTAACAGCATTGATTTGAGCTTGGCACACAAAGGAAGGTTCCAAATGGCAAAGCATATTATGAGATCGAATTATTAAATGTAGCTAATGAGAAAAATAATGATGTGATGCCAAGCTATAAAAGGTTAGGCTTTAAAGTTGTCACAGTTCATGAGCAAGAAAGATTTAATCACATTCTTAATCAAATATTTATATGATAATGTGTTTTAATCAGAATAATAGCAATTAATTTGGAAAGGAATATATTGTACACTTCCTGTTCGTGCTTTACAGAGGTTTTTTTGTGGTGAGGTTACAGAGCACATATTTCCTTACTCAACAGTAATTCCATCCCAGTTGGAAGGTATTCCAGCAGTCTGTGATGGGGACAGGCTTGTGGAACAGAGAGCAGGAGCTGTGGGTGCCCTGCTGGGGGCTGGCCCTGCTCCTCCCTCCCTGGGACTGGGCAGAGCTGGACCACGCTGAGCCCAGGCCCCTCGCTCTGCCTCTGGAGCATTTACTCTTCACAAATGATTGAGCTGCTGCCTCTTTCCCTCTGAATGCTGCCAAACCTCCCAGCTCCCCTTGGCAGCTGATGCTATTGCCATGATTTCCAGCTGTGCAAGAAGCATCCTGGAATGGCTGCTGTGCTGGAGCAAGGATCCTCTCCTTCCTCTCCTTCCTTTCTGGGCAGGACAGCAAAGGGACATTGTCAGAACTCTGCCACTCCTGTCCCTGCTCCAGGGCCCTGCTGCCCCTCCTGCCCTGCCTGGCAGAGCTCAGGGCTGCAGCTGGGTGCTGAGCAGTCAGTTCTGCTCTGGGCTTTGGTCTGGTGTGTTAAAGTTATAAAAATGGGCAGCTTTAAAGCAGCAACGGGGTTTGGTTCTGAGTGCTGCAAAGAGGGGAGATGGCTGTCCTGCTCAGCCCTGCTGAGATTCCACACGTGAACACCACAGGAAGGGGCCACAGGGGCTGAAGAGGTTGGACAGGATGTTTAAATCTGCCAGCTTGATGGAAAAGAAATATCTAAAACCTTTCCCAAAAGCTCAGAATGAAGTTGGTTTGAAATGGAAGGCAGCCTGGAGGACGATTTCCAGCAGGCACCTGGTAGCCAGAACACCATGAGAACACATCACCTCTGAGGGAGCTCACTAAAGTCCTTCCTGCCAGGTGAGGAAGCACCCACAGAATCCTGGGATTTATTTTACTGGAGCCTCCAAACCACCAGCATTCACTAAATGTGGGAAAAGCACTGCAAAACACCCTGCAGAGTGAAAACTGAAAGGGAGCATCCCTCACCCCAAATCCCCAGTCAGGATATTTCACCACTCTGTGCACGGCTCCCACGGAGCTTTGGAGAGGGAGGGATGAGACAAGGGACAGCAGTGACCCTCAGCCACTCACACAGACCCCGTGGCACAAACCTCACCTGTCCTGGGTGTCCTGTGGACCACCCCAGCCTCACCTGTCCTGGGTGCCCGCAGGTAGGGACACACGGTGCTGCAGGAGCACCTCAGCATCCACAGCAGCCCCAGAGCCACCTGGGGTTTCCATCCAAATCCATCCAAAACACCTGGGAATTCCTTCCAGAGCATCATGGCACTGTCCCAGCACCTGACCTGCCTCCAGGCCCTTGGCACACACCTCCTCCACCGCCAGGGCTCCTCCTCCTCCTCCTCGCAGCCCTGGGCTGGGTGGATGTCTCTGCACTTCTCTCTCTCACTTTTTAACACTTCATCAGAAGCTGGAATTTTTTATATATATATATATATATATATATATATATATTTAAGTGCTAAATTTGCTGTTTCTGTTGGAGTCGAGATGAAAAGCTTTCACTGAACCACCTCTGATTGGAATCACTTCTGTTGCCTTCAGTTTGGCCAGATGTTTCCTAATTACTTATCTGTCAAAACTTTTTTTTTTTAAGTGCACAGACATTTCCTCTAAGTGAGAAAAAGTGTAAGGCTCTTGTTTAGTGTCTTTGCCCGAGTGAAATAAGCCAGGCTAAGCTTCATCATCAAGGCTGGATTTTATGCTTGAACATGCAATTTAACATCAAAAGCTTGATCTTTTTTATTATTCAGTGCTGCCTTTTTAGACCAACTTCAGCAGGAGCCAAATGGCACATCCTAACTTGGGATTTAAAACTTTTATTTTTTAAAGCTAGGTCTGAGTCATGCAGCTTTCTCCTGAGCCTGAGATGGTTTCATGTAATAACTCAGGGCCAGAATCTGCCTCGATTACTCACGTCAGTGAAGGCTCCTTACATGAGCAATCTGATTGAACAGGTGCTCCTTGGGGTGAGGAATCATTACGGAATCAGGACTCATCCTTCTCCCTTCACACAAATATTTTTGCTGCTTTGAGTCAGTTGCTGAGTGCTGCGAGGATGTCCTGTCATTGTGCAGAAATCCGGGGGTAGAAAGAGAAGGGAGGAAACCTTGAAGGGCTGAATTCCCCACACTGACCTTGGCTGGTCCAGCAGGGATCCTGACCCAATCTAGGGAGGCAGAGTCTTTTTATGTCAGTCATTGAAGACATTCAGCATTGCTTTGCTCTTGGGCTGCTGTCAGAAATCTTTCATTTTGGGTAGAGGTGCAGAGGATCCCGAGTTAGTGCAGGAAAGAAGGGGAAAACCAGCAGGACTGAGCCTGAATGGCTCCATGGGTGCTTGAAAGGCTTTGTTGTGTCCCTCTCCATGAAGAGAAAACAAACAGCCAACGCCTCTCACAGTGAATAATACACCAATATACCAGAAGGGGACCGAATAACCCAAAAATAAATCCATAAAACAATTTTTCAAAAGCTTTAAATGTCTTCAAAGCCAAGTAGCATTCTTTAATGAAAGCAGGATCAAGCCAGAAAAGCTTTAGGAGTTTAAAGTTATTTGATAGCTAGTTATTTTCCTTCAAAAGAGACTAAGTAAACCTCTGCCTGTAGCCTTCATCACTCCACCAGAAATGCTTTGTCAGGGTATTTGTGACAAATTAATTATAGCGATAGAAAATCTCAGCAGAAATGAATATTCAAAAAGAATTTTTTTTATTCTGTTGACTTCAGGGAATGCTCTCCTGTTTCTAAAGCTGTGTGTTTTCCTCATTAGCTCTCCCCCTCCCCCAGTTCTTTTCAGAAACTTTCAGAAGTGATTAGAAATGGTTTTATTTTCAGCTCGCCTGGGGAATGGCATTTGCAGTGGAACAAACCACTGATACTGGAGTCTTGCTGGCAACAAGAAATGGCCCATCAGCAAACTTTGCAGAGAAAACATCCTGAAATTACCAGCCCAGTCCTGACCAGCTGGCACTGGCACACAGCAAGATGCTGCGTGGGGCTGTCCCACGAAGGCTCGGTGCTGGAGGAGTTTGTCCTCACAGCAGCTCCATCCTCAGTGGGTCCTGGCCTGATCCTGCAAACCAAAGAGCAGGGCTGGGGCAGACCCCAGGGAACTCCAGTGTGGTTCTCACTCCCTGCAAAGGCTCTGGCAAAGCAGAGAGCTCCTCATCTCTTGCTCTCGTCTGTAAATTGCAGAGCTTTCTTGTCTTAGGCTAAAGGCATTTCAAAATTCCCATTTGTGCATCTCATTAAGACTGAGGGAAGCAGGAGGCCACTGCCATCCATCGTCCCCCCCAGCTCCAGGCCACCTCCAAGCCTGGGTACACTGGCCCTGTCCCCATGCTTACCCCACTTGGTTCTGCAATACTGGGCTGCAAGTCCTGGAGTCTCTTCTGGAGAGGTTGTTTTGGGCTGACAATAAAAAGAAATAAATGCAAATAAAGCTCTCCCAAGCTGTGACTGCCTGACCCCACTCAGGAAGCTCCCACGACCAATGTCCCCACATGGAGCCACATTTCTGGCTCTGCTACAGGAACTGGGAAGAAAAAAATCCTCACCTCCCTCTGACAACTCAATTAACAAGCTGCCTCATTAGTATCCTACCCTTAATTAACAAGTTGAATTAATAAGTAGCCCGGGTTGCTTAATTAATAATTAATTAATCCTTGGTTAATAAGGACAACAGAAACTAGTTCATGAGGGAATGATTCAATAGCTGACAGTGAAACGAGGCTCCAAGGAGAAGGTGGTGAATGGCTGCGTGGAGCTGGTGCTGGACCCCACCCTGACCCCCAGCATCCCTCCCTGGGTGCAGCTGTGGGCTGTCACCTTCAAAGCTCCTGCCTGCCTCCTCCTGCCTGCCTCCTCCTGCCCCAATCCAAGCTGGAAGGGTCCAGAATTCTCGTTTGGTTCTTGCTTGCAGCAGTGATGCTCTGCAGAGGTGCTGCTCCGTGGTTGCCCTGTCCAGCTGGAGCTGGGGTCAGTGTCTCACCTGGCAGTGCAAAGGGGGGGTATTACCTGAAACCAGCGATAAAAAAGGGAATGTGTACAAAACACAACCTAAAGCACCCCTGCCCTGGTACAGTATTTTCCAGGGAAGCACTCTGAATGGATTTCAATATTCAAATTTAAGCCTGCTCCAACCAAAATTTGCTGGGGCTGGGTGAGACCTGGCTGAGCCCCTGCCCAGGGCCCTGCTCCCAGGAGGAAATGCTGTTCCTTGGGCTCAGGCAGTGCTCAGCTCGTACCCAACTCAATATGCTGCCCACATTTGACAACATATATTTGGCAATTTTCACTAGGAAAGCATGAAGAATTATGTTGATGTTCCCTTCTCATCTTGATACAGCAGGTGTCTTGTTTCCATAAGAATGATCTCAAGGTGTACCTACATATATATCCATATATTAAAAACACTCATATTATCATATAACATTTCAAATTCAGCTAAATAGAAGCAGTTGATTTTTCCTGATGGTATTGATTTGAAATTCTCCATCCACAGACCATTTTGGAATCCCAATCGGTAGAAAAAGGAGAGTTATTTCCCACACAACAGATGCAGTGCACTGATCTCTAGGAAAATGACTTTTTAGTTTATTGTTGCTTTTGGTGACTTCTGTTCATGACTGGTTTCAAAGAAGATATTGAGCGTAGCAAGAAAACAGGTTTGCAGACAGATAATTACCATTATTTTCAATTACAATGCTGTCATCTCCAATCCAAGTGTTTCAAGACTGGGAAATACAAACATTACTGCTATTGCCACACTGATAAATTATGTTGTTGGTTTATTCCAAGAATGACAATTAATGGTGCTCAGTTTTGTTCCCAAATTTGTTGGACAACCTGAAACAAAACACAACAAAAATTTGTTACTAACAATCACAGTCAGGAGGGGGCTGAGGAGGGAAGGTATTTATTGACGAAACACTCCAGACACAGAATCTATGAGCAAAATTGAACTGGAAATTCAGTTTCCCTGTAGAAAGATGTGAGATGGAATTGCACTGCTTTGTACAGTGGAAATCAGTGCTTCTCACGCCTCTTATTTAGATTTTTTTGTATCTGGTGTCTCAGTTATTTTCCCCAGTGTGCTTCATGCTACCAGGACGTGGTGCCTGAATGTCCCTCATCACTTCTAAGACAAGTGAGAGTCAGGTGAAGCTTCTTGCTGAAGGTTTCCAGTGGCAAAGCAGATGTGCAGCACGTCCACCAGGACATTGCTCATGGGGGATCCCTCTCTGTGTCTGCACAGCCCACAGGGCTCCTCCACCTCTCCTGCAGACCCCAGCAGGGGCTGGATGGGATTTGGGCCTTCCAAGCTTCGGCTCTTTCATACACCAAGCAAGAAAAGATGGGAAGAAAAAAGAGAAGGAAAGCACAGTTGACTTCACTGCCCCTGGGCTCCAAACAACAAACTGAACTAATTGAGGTCGAGCACTCGTCGAGTCGGCGGCATGGTCACAGTCTGGGAACAAAACCTGCTCCCAAATGCTTCCCACAGCCAGTGCTGCAGGAGCAACTACTTGGAAAGGTTTTCAAAGTATGCACCAGTTGCTGAGTCTGCTTCCTGGCACGGGAGTTCCCACTCTGTTGTCTGCACAATCCACTTGCATTCCTCCACTTGCTTTTCCTGCTTTTTGTTATGTTCCAGCTGTGGGCTGCTGGCTTTGCCACCTGGATGGCATTTGGGGAGGTTTTGGCTTATCTCAGATGGTCCAAAATCCAGCAGTGATTACCCTCAAGGCAACTTAATATTTTCTGTATTGCAGCAGAGATTCCCATTTCCCACCACCCTCGCCCTGAATTTTGCCTTATGTAGTTATGCAGCAGTGATTACAGATTTGGGAAAGAGCTGCAGTCAGAGAAGACACGAACTAGAGAGACACACCACTCCCATCCCCCTGAGCAGCTGGGAGCTGCAGACATAAATAAATTATATATTTATAATTTATATAACTATAAATTCCTGACCAGCGAAAACTGTGTTGGCTCATCCCAAACAAACCCATGTGCATCACCATGCTGAGGGCCCTGGGTCCTGGTTTGGAGCACAATGGACCTCACTGGTTCACACACCTCTGAGATGCCTCTCCAGGAGCCTGGGCTTGCTGATTCCAGCCTTACAGACACAAACTCAGCTCCAAAGAACAAGCAGGAAACTTTGCAGAGAGCCCTGAGCCTCCTGACTGGTGGTGTCCCATGAGAATGATCACAGCATCCTCCCCTCTGAGGCTGCAGTTGCTGATTCCAAGACTCCTGATTTTGGATCAGACATGGTGTGTTTTACCCAAACTTAACCTCCCACAGGTGCAGCAGGGCATGTGAGAAAGCCTGTGACTGATTTTTAACCTTCTTGTTCTGTCTTGACACATTTTCCTCTTCCTCCCACCCCTATTTTTCAGTAAATCCAGGCCAGCAAGGAGGAAGGGAGAGTTCAGTGCATCTGTTCATCACTAACATTGACAAACAACACGTAAAAGCTTTGCTAACCTGAAAAGTATTGGCATATCTAACCAAAACCCACTTGATTTCCCCTGGAAAGCAAAAACTGTGAGAGGCCATTACTAGCAGGTTGCCCTTGCATGGGAAGTAATTGAATCTGGAAATGGGAAATATGAGGCAGGAGAGGTTGGCTGTCATTTTACAAAAACAATTAAATGCATGAAATGTGTCTTAATGATATAATTAAGGCAAAATTCCAATCCTCCATTAGTGGTGGCATTAATTATTGCAAGCACATTACATTCACTATCACTGGAATGATGAAATCCTTTGTTATACAGCTTTATTAACAAACAAATAAATAAATAAAACCTGATTATCTGCTCCTCAACAGACGCTGTGATGCAAAATCACTTTTGAACAGACCTTGATTAGTTTTGCCTGTTAAGGCTGATGGTAACAGAGGTCAAAGCACCCCAGTGGAACTCCTGTAAAGCACTGCTGGGACCCATTGTGGGTGTTACTGGAGCAGGCAAAATTGATTAATACCATCCCACTGACTCCACAGCTCGCCAAAAACACCCCTATTTACACAGCAGCTGCATGCAGGACTTGCTCCTCACCCTCCTGAAGTGCCTGAAATCTGCTGTCACCCTCAGGACCTGGCTTGCAGCAGGCAAGATCTCACCTGCCTCTTCCACGAAGCAGTGAATCACAGCCTTTGGGTTTCACAACTGATTTTACACTTACTTCTCTCTCTGCTCCCACTCCCTCGGGCTGTCAGCTCTCTGGGAGGGTCCTGGGGCTTTGGGGCACTTGGTTTGGCACAGCAGAGCCAAGGGCTTCAGAGCCAGGTCCCTTCTGCCTTCACTGCACGGGAGCTGTCCATCAGCTGCCAAAAGGCTCCTGGAAGGGGCTCAAAACTGTTTTATGTATTGGGACACATGGGATTACTGATCTCAGAGGTGTGAGGGTATAAAATACACCTTTCCAAAGGAGGAAGGCATCAGTAACATTCCCTCATCATACATGTTTTGGATTATAAGCAAATTTATTAGACATGGAAGCCCGTTTATAGTGATTTTCAATGTTTAAATCAACACAAGGAACAAAAATAGGAGAAATCAGCCCCCTCCAGCCAGCCATGTGAGTCCTAGGTGATATCAGCCAGAGGACAAGCAAACACATCAGTTGAGTGATTATGTGGATACCTGCTGAAAGAGGGGGATTTTCAATTATGCATGGTTGAATTTCTGCGTGTACAATTCCCGTTATGGGGGGAAAATCAATTAGTGAGAGTCATTTGTTTCTGAACACACTGGTCGGAGAGGAACATTAGTTCAGAAACATTAATTTCTGGACAAATGTTTACAATTAAAATGCAATTTTGATTCCACTCGAGTTCTAGCCTGTCACTCTGTATCTCAGCCAGATCTGGAGAAGAAATTACAATATCCAGGAAAGGCAGGTCGGGGATCACAGTGGTGGAAGTGCCAGCCCTGGGTCTGCCATGAAAACCTTGGGATGCACAGGGCTGGGGCGCTGGGCTCTTTGTGCAGCTGAACCTTGGCCCTCAAGCCATGGGCAAGTCCTGGGCTAAGAGGGAGCCAGGAGCAGAGGGACAGCACAGAGAGAGCAGGTGGGGATGGGGAACAGCAGGATGCAGTGCCTCAGGTTCAGGCAGGAAATTTTCTGTGTGAGGCTGATAATGCAGCAATTTTTAAAAGCAACATGTACCTGTGCTGGATGACACTTGTGCCATTTGCCCAAGGCCTAAAGCCCGTGCAGAAGCTGAGGAGCAGGGCAGAAAGCAGCACGGAGCAGTGTCCTGGGGTGCCAAACTCCCACACCCAGAAGCAGCGACTCTGGCTGTGCTTTTACCCGCACAGGGAACTGAAAGCCAGAGCACGAAAGGAAAACCACTGCCTTTTCCCATAAACCAGAACTTTTAGAGAAGAGATAAAGCCCATTTTCCAAGCTGACATTTGGTTCCAGCAATTACTCACGAGCAGTTACATTTGCTCATGACTCAGTCCCAGATCTCGGTTCGGAGCTGAAACCTCACTGAGGACTCGGGCATGTTCTGATGAATGGGGAGAGCTGAGCAAACTTGAACACATTTTTTTGAGTTAGTCTGCTTCCTTAAAGCCTTACCTCATACCAGCCTTTCCTACAGCGTGAGGAATCGCAGTCACATTCCTTGGTCCTGTCCCTTTGTTCTCCGACACAGCTACTCAAACACCACGCACCCCAAAATGGGTTTCTTTTGAAGCATTGCCAGGCTGTGGGCACCACATCCTTCTGCAGAGGGATGGAACAAGCGTGCTGGAGGTGCCACACCTTCCTTGAGATCCCCTGCACAAACAGCACCTGCCTGCATCACCTTCCAGAGGGGCTTTCAGCAATCAAAGCTGCTCTTCTGCCACTGGCTACTCATCAGGTCTAAATACTCAGCAGCAGGGTGGAAGTGCAAATACACAGAAATTGTTTATATGAATAGCTTATTTGGGCATTTACAGTAAAACCTGGCCTGGAGAAAGTAAATAGAGTTCCACTTTCATGCCACTGGTACAGCATTACTGTAAATAGTTGGTATTTTTTCCTTCAAGTGCAGGAATTATGCACCCAGCTGACCTTGCACTGGCACAGGAGGGAAGGAAGCGTTCCAGACCTCCTGTTTGTAAAGCAATAAAACATAGCAGGGCTCAGAGATCAGAGGGAAAATAAACAGATCCTCTTGTTCAACCTCCTCCAACTCCCCCTGTTTTCCCCTCCACAGCTTATATTTAGCACAGGCTCCTCCATGCCCACAGAAGGGCTGCCCTGGCAGCAGGGAGGGAGAGCACCAGGGCCAGGCTCTTGGAGAACCTCAGGCTTTCCTCCTCAGAAAGGAAAATCAACAGACCTGCTCAGCAGAGCAGAGAGAAACAGCAGCTCTCAAGAGAAAAATAGAGATGAGATAGGCAGTGGGGTCCACCAGGGTCATTCAGCATTTGTTTGTTAACCTGGTTCTGCTCGTCTGAACCTTGCAGAGCCTGGGTTTGAGATTCAAGGAAAAAAAAAAATCAATGGGTGCACATCAATACATTGTCTGGAACAAAGCTCTGCTTAAAGCCCATCATCTTCCCTGGGAAAGCCCCTGGTGTGCACCGATCCCAAGTAAAACCTAACCCAGATCCCTCCTCACACTCACACCAGCTCTGCTGCTCACCCCAGACCTGCAGAGACCCTCCCCAAAACACCACCAAGCACCCAGAAGGGCTTGATCTTGCAGGACTGGGTGCTTGCATGACTGTTTTAGAGCTGGAGTGTTTTGGATGCTTAATTCCCACCTGAATGGGCCCAAATAATAGAAATCTGTGAAGCCCTCGTGCAGAAAGGCAGCTGGCTGCCCTGCTCCTGGAGATGTGGATTCAGTGGTGCTGGCTTGGAGCAGGAGCTGTGGCCAAGCCCATCCCTTGCTGGGAACACAGAGTGGCAAACTGGGAATTCCCACCTGTGACCCTGCAGGGACAGCCTGGGACACACAGCCGCTGCCCCGTGCCCTGCCCGCAGACTCTGGCTCAGCTGTGCCCATCCTAAAGGTCTTTGAAGCAGCTCCTGTGGTGTGAGGAAGCAATCCAGGACATCTCTGGCTCACTTCCAGTGCAGCCAAGGCCAGCTCCTGTCTCCTCCCTGTGCCTGAACTGCGAGGCCACAGCAGGAGGGACAGGGGGACCCTGCTGCTGCTGGACAGTGGTGCACAGAGGTGTTTTATGCTTCCATCATCTCCAGCCTCTCTGTTTGTAAAGCCAGGCTGCTCATTAGCAATGCACAGCAACACCGAGCAATAACTTTGTACTGCAGTTACTCTCTTAATCAAATGCAGCTTCACAGAGCCACGCTGATCTAATTGTTCAGTGTCCAGGTTCCCTGCCTCTGCAGAGATAAATACTCTGAGGAGCTGCATTTTGACTGGCATCCAAAACTCACCCCTGGCTGCTGTGATTGTGATTTATTGCTGCTGATAACAATCAATCCCAAGGCAACCACGTGCATTAGAAGTGATTCAGGACTGAGCAAGGGGGGAATGAACACCCACAGGGAGCTCACAACTGATGAATCCTGCACTGAATGCTCTCCCCCACTTCTGCATTGCAAACCCCACTCCAAGCCCACTGCATGGAGGGCTTCGTGTCACCTCTCCCCTGCCAAGTGCAGAGCCATCAGTCTGCTCAGCCAAAACTCTGAATTTCATTTCTGCACTTTTCAATCTTACCTGACAACAGGCTCTCTGTGGGCAGAAGACAAAACTCCAAAGTGGTGCAGGCACCAGCCTGACCTGCTGGGTAGCATGGGGATAATCTCCAGCAGACAGCAAGCTCTGCTCACCATGGACAGGTTCCCCAGGGGAGGAGGCAGAAAGGAGGGGAGCCCTGGAGCTGCCATGATCAATGGATTTTCAGCCACAGAGGAAGAAAAAGTACACTTGCAGCTCTAGCAGTGTTTGCTTCCAGGACAGCCTGAAACCCACTTTTGTGTACCCTTAAAAATGCTTAAACCCCAATCTCAACTCAAAAAAAGGTAGCTGCTGTTTCAGAGGCTTTATCTTTTCTTCACCTCATCCAGGCAGCTTCAGAAACCTGGTCAGGAAAGACTCTCTGCAAAACCTCCTGTAGCTCTGACTCAGCAGAAGAGCAGAGAAACCCCCAGAGCAAACCTCCACCTTCCCTGGAGCTTAAATTTGCCTCCTGGGCCACGGCAAAACTGTGCCCACCTGGGACACATCCCCCACCGGGGCCAGCTGCCCTCCTGCCTGTCCCTGAGCAAAGCCCCTGCAGTGTTCCAAGGAGAGGGGAGAGCTGTCTGCAGGGCTGTCTGAGAGCCCTGAGCTGTCTGCAGAGCTCCTGAGAGGGGAAAGAGGGAGGGGGAATCAGTTTTGACCCCATCAGACCTTAAATGAAGGGACCCTTGGGCAGTAATTATTTCCTCTTCTCTCCTATCTGCTCTTTTGCTCGTGCTACCAATACTGTTACACAGCCCTGTTTGATGCCAAAGCTGTGGGAATTTCTACAATTTTTTTTTTTAAGGGATAGCAGCAAGTGTTTGGAGTAAATTCCCATTGCAGCTGGGAGAGTCAACAGCAGGATCCCTGTGAGAGCACATTGCTTCCTCCACAAATCTCAGTGAAACCCATCACTGCAGGGATAGTCTGTTTCCAGCCACTTTACTCAGGGTTTTTATCCCTGGTCGAGGCTTCCCCTCCCTCAGTGGTGAGGAGCACAGCATGGAGGAAAAAACCTCCAATAAATCAGCCCAGGGAAACGCAGCTTGAGCAGGCTAAAAAGCAAGAGGCTGATGCCAGGTTTCACACCTTCCCCACCCCAAAGCACCCCAAGCATCCCTGTCCTTCCTGGTGGGAGCATCCCTGAGCACCAGGACTAGAGCTGGGCAAGACCCAGAGGGGTTTTGCTTCGTGCTCTCAAGGCACAAACCAGGTTGAACACAGGCATGAGCCTGAGCAGTGAACCATCCACCAGGAGAGCAGGATGGCAGAGAGGCAGCAGCAGAGAGGAAGAGCTGGATCAGGACAAACAGGAAAAAAATGTAGAGACAAAAGAGAAAAGTAAAACCCATTGCTTCTTTGAGGTTTAAATTCTCTGCAGTTGGAATTTGCACCTTCCAGCCAGTGCACCGTGGAGGCCTCCAAGAGCTGCAAGGGCTTCCATGCTGGAAACACAGGGAAAATCTGAACCCCATCTCTTAACTCCCATTCCACTTGCAGCACAGAAACCTGTTTAAAATCAAAGGCTTTGCCACCTGTGGTTTCCAAAAGTCACAAAATTGTTTCTTCCATTGAGCTGAAAAAAAAACCCCAAAAACCTGACCAAAACCCAAAAATTTAAAAATAATCTTTTGCCAATCAGTGGTGCTGCAGTGTCCCCAGATCTCCTCAACAGACATGGAAAGGTAGCTAAGTAACAGCTACCTCTGCCCATTCCCACGCACTGCACTGCTTGAACTTGATTTTTTTTTTCATTTAAAAAAATTCCCTTTTGGAAAATGTGGTTTCAGCTGAGCTCTCTGTTTCTGTGGGAAGATGTTGGTTTCAGCTGTGATTCCAAAAATGTGATTTCAAAACAGTGATTCAAACCAAACCCTGCCCTTTCCCTGCCTCACCACGCCTGGGGCCAGGTGGATGTATTCCACGTGGGTATTTGTGATCCTGGGGCAGGGGCATTGCCTGCTCTCAGAAATTTTGTGTTTTGGTGTTTCTTTGGGCATGAGACAGGAAGGAGGGTTTGGAGCTGCTCAAGCCAGCGCTGGGGTCACAGCACTGGCACAGCCTTAAAATCATCTGACTTCCTACCACAGGGAAAAGTGTTCCAGCCAAGGCCAGCTGCTCTCCAGCACTGTATCAGCCTGGGCAGTGTTTCCAGCAGAATGCACAGAGGACACCAGGAATCCCACAAACAAGCCTCAGCCAGGAGGTGAGCGGCTCGGTTCCAGAACTGGAGCCGGAGGGGTGGGTTTGGGGTTCTCCTCCCTGGGCTGCAATTAAGCTGCTTTCATTCCTTCCCAGAGATACTCTCCCAGCTGACCATCAGCCTGGGGCCGTGTTGCAGATAACTGGACAGGCAGAGCATCCCAGCATCCTGCTGAAACCCACAGGAGCTCCTCGTGCCCAAATCAAAGCCAAGTGTCCACCACTTGCCCATCCAAAGCAGCTGGAGGAGCTGCTTGTCAAAACCAGGGGCCACTTTCAACTTTTTTAACACTTTTAACAGTGCTGCCACCTGGAACAGAGGTTTGTGACCAGCCAGAGAGGAGGGCTAGGGACACCAAGGGCCAAACCCTAGGGATTAATAACTACACATCCCTCAGCCCCAGGGGGAAACCCGAGGTCTGGGTGAATCTAGGGGACATCCATCCTTCAGACACACAAAAGAAAACCCCCTGCAAACAGTCAAGTTTTCAATCGCTTTAATGTGATCACTGCAATTTGACCACAGTTTCAGAAAGGAAAAAGGAAAAAAAAAAAAAAAGTCACACAAATTCTCTGTGCTTAGGATTTGAGTCAATCTGAGCAGTTCTTGTTGGTTGACGTTATTCAAGTTAAGACCTTCTGACCATCAGTGACGTTCTCGGCTGAAAGGCAGGACCGCGAGGGCTGGGCAGAGTGGTGCAAACCAGGAATGCTTCTTCTGGGCTTGGAGCTGTGCCACCTGATCTGCTCCAAAGGCAAGAGCTGTACGTGCACCTGATCTGCTCCAAAGGCAAGAGCTGTACGTGCACACACACACACAGAGCATGCAAATGCACCGGGAACCAGCTCCAGCTCCACAGGGACAGCACGGGTGGCAATACAGAGCTGGGGCCGTGCCTCAGAACGAGCAAGGGGGGACCCACACAAATATCCAAAACTGAGCAGATTCATTTTCCAACATTCCAGAAGAAAATAGGATAACTGAAATTACATTGTGTTGACTAACCGTGATTTTTTTCTCTCTTTTTTTTTTTTTTTTTTTTTTTTTTTGGGTAACAAAGCAAAAGGTGAAGGCAAATTTTCCAAAGTATTGTAAAATTTATTGTATAAGTATTGCAGCTTTTAGAATGACATATAATTGCCACTATTGGTTACTGGTACACAAGAAGCGTTTACAACAGATTTTTGTAAATTGGCATCAGAGTACATATTCATACTAAAACAGCAAAATATAGATAAGTACTGCATTGCATGTGCTGTCAATAGTTTACATAAGTTTAAATTGAACAGAACTCAGGATACAGGACTGCCTATAACAAACTCCAAAGCCAACACAATGCAACTGGAAGTTTAAGAAAATATTAATACAATGAAATGTGTCTATAAGGCAGGCAAATTAGGACTTTAATGTTGTCCTTCATGAGCTTCTATAGTACAGCAAAAATTTGAAGCGCAGTTTCTGGAAAACTTCCTTTGTTGGTTTGTTTGGTTTTTTTTTTGTAGCTTTGTGTTGTACACAGAAAATCTCTGATCAGAGACAGAAGAGATTAAAATTCATTCTGTTCTGGCCTAGCACTGTTAATGCTACACATCTGATTCAGTCTTTTCCCAATCCTTAGGAAAAACATTGGGCTCTGATTTCTTTATTTTTCTTAATATAGCAGTTAGTGCAATTTTATAATTCAATACACATACAAAAGGGTGATTCTCCAGAAAACAATTGGATTTCTTTAGACCCCACTTAAGACAGAATGAATTTTGTAACACTCATGGAAACAACACGCTGGATCAGTAAAGCTGAGTCTTCAAACCGCTGTAACCAAGGGTTGTGAAGGGAACACGTGTTTGACCAGTGTCAGCCCCAAACGAAACCCATCCTTCCACCCCACCAGAATCAACAAAGCCACGTTCCCTTTCCAGGCCAGTGAGGTTTGGGGGCACTTTAGGGATGCTGTTTGCCGTACTGTAAGCTAAGAAACTCTGTAAGATCAACAACCCCTTTTAAAGCTAACGCGACTTAAAACTCCGAGCAGAAAGGCAGGCTAGGACATGAGGTTGCTAAGCATTAGCAATGCTTTGATTCTTCTGTATTTCTTTAAAAATAAATCACTTTTAAGGGGCCTGAATCTCTGTGCTGGCAGCTGCAGGACACTCTAGCACCGCTCTCCACTGAGCTGCACCAAGGCCAGAGGAATGGGGCATCAGCAAGGGTGTGCAAAGCAAATTCCCTGCCTTGGTGGCAATTCGGGACGTGGGAATGGGGAAGAAATGGACCCCGAGGCAAAAAGTAACATTAAATAGTAGTAATAATAATAATAACAACAATAACAACAACAACAATAATAATAATAATAAAAAAAAGAACAGACCATTATTTCTAAACACCCATTCAGAACTTGGAGTTGATCTGGGCCCCAGATCTGGTATCTGCACTTGAAATACACAGTTCTCAGGACTGCAAAGAGAGGGATGGACAGAAGAAAGACAAAAGATAACAGCTGAGCTCTGCTGAGGAGCTGCACCCACTGCCTGGGACCTGGGGCTCTCCCCACTGGAGCTGCAGCAGACCAGGGAAAGGTGGCAGCTTGGGGTTTGTGCATGGATGGGCTGAAAGGCATCATTTGCGACAGAAATTTGGTGTTGATGAGCCACCCCATTTCACACACATTCAGCTCCCCAAACTAGAGAAAGAGGTAAATGAAACTGGACCCAGGAACTCAACAAACTGATCACTCAACCGCAGAGCTTGGGGCGATGCTGGACAAATAAAAGCTCACACTGTGAGAGGATGGGGGAGGGAGGGAAAAAATAGGGGGAAAAGAGAATTGGTTGAAATTTTGAGGACTTTCAAGCATGAGAGCTGGGTTCAATTGCACTGCATCTTCAGACCCTCTCCCACTACCCCTCTGTGCCTATCCAGCCCCTGCCCACTTCCCTGACTTTTCCACGGGGTTTGGTGGCCAGGTGACTGCTTGGTGACCCTGTGACAAGACAATCTCATTTCTTAACAACCTCTGGTCCCCACACCACCTCTTTACTCACTGCTCAGTTTTAAACATGTGATGCATATTCCACCCAAAATCTGCTGAGGTAACCGTATTTTTTTAATAGCAAACAAAACTAGTTCAGATCACTGAACAACACCCCCCCCTCCCTCCCCAAAAAAACAACAAAACAAAAAAACAAACACACCCAACCCCAACAACACTATTCACGCATTTTGGCTCAAGAGGGCAGTAGATATTATATTTCGCTTTCTCTTTTGGTTGGTATCTCATTTACAATATCCACCACAGATTCCTACCTCCCCGGGTAGGATAATGTGCATAAAACGTGTTCAAGTTCCCTAAGAACAGTCGGAGCAGAGCAGCGGCCAAGGGAGCAGCAGGTGTGGCCAGGCACAGGGAGCTGCTCCGGGGAAAAGGGACTGGAAAAGTGAATGCAAGGTCCAAAGGAGCAAGAGACCAGACGCTGGTTACTTGTAATGTTAACGATGATTTTGTGTCCCCCTCTCTAATAAGGGAGGGTCACTGTTTGTTTAATAAGGCACTAAATAGACATGTTACATAAAGGAAAGATACATTTTAAAAACTCGTACAAATTCACCAGTTTTGTACCTTTCATGACACGCTAGATTTATTCCTTTGCATTACTTTATTTTTTTGTGGCTTTTCTTTTTTTTTTCCTTTTTTTTTTTTTTTTAGGTCATCAAAATTTAGGTTACGTGACTGTAAAACTATGAAGATTTCAGGAGCTGTGGAAAAGCAGTTTGAAGTATTGAGAAGGTACAGGACTATTTCTAGGCAGAAATAAAAAAAAAGGCAAAAAGCAAAAAAATAATGATCAAACTTCAAGTTCAGCTATTCATCATCTTCTTTAAAATATATATAAATATTGTTCAAATGGTCAGAACTTCAAAACCGTTCTCATGGTTATGTTTTTTTCTTTTTCAAGTAATAAAAAAGTTGCTTAAAAACAATAGTTATTGCATTTATATCTTTCATTTATGTCACTCTACTAGATAGCATCCTGCAGGAAATCAAATCACACCCCCTTGTAAAATCCTCGCTCTCTGCGGCTCCCCACCGACCCTTCCTCGCGCTCGGAGAGACGGGACCCGCCACGGGATTTTTCCCTTTTGCCTTCTCCCCCTGGCTCTCTCAGGTTTCCCACCCACTCACTCAGTCACCTACGAATTCACCACGAGGGTGAGGCCCCTACCAGACACCGAGGTGACAGAAAATGTAAACAAGAGCAGAGCAAGACAAAGCGCTTGGGAAACCAAGAGAAATTAACCACGCGCAACGCCGGCGGGAGGGCAGCGGGACCTGGGGGAGGACGTCCCAGAAGAGGTAAGGGGGGGTTGCTTCTAAAGCCTTAAGCATTATTTTTGTAGCCTTTAATTAACACAACACAGGAGCAGATTCATTTCCATCTACTGTACCTGGTGCCTCTTTAGCTGGATAACAAACGTCAAAAATAGCGACGAGCAGGGACAGCGGCGCCGCGGGACACGGCTGCGCCCGTTTATCCCAAATTGAGGTTTGGGAGGTTGAAACAAAATGAAAATGATGTTCACCACCACCACACTTTCCACCTCGTCCTTTCAACGAGACATTTAAACCCAGCTGAAGGGCAGCCAGTGGGTGCATTACCAGTTCCTCACATCGACTTCCACAACCACCGCTTTGGCTCCAACAGGGCCCTTCAGTTGAACATGGAAAGAAATAAACCAAAAAACACTTTTGTTCCTTCAGACACAGAAGTTTATTCTCAACCCCCACCACCCTCCCCTCCAAAAAGTTAGAGGTTGTCCAAAAAAAAAAAAAAAAAAAAAAAAAAAAGGAAAAAAAAAAAGAAAAAAAAAAAATCAAGTAATTTTTGCCTGCTTCAGTCATTCCTGACTGCGGGAAGCAGGGAGTTTTCATTTTACCTTGTTACTCCAATAATCCTACCGGATGACAGACAGACACACACCAACTCCTCTTGCTTTGTAGGGAATGTATAAAAGCCGTGGCTGTCGGCGGCCACGCGCAGGGACTCTGGAAATTAAGGATTTGCATAAGCTGCAGTCTCGCTCACCGCTCCTCCCAGGGCTGGCATCTCCACTCCAGCGATCCTCCTCCCCTTCCAGCTACTTTGTTCTTCACTTCCACATAGATCCCTTAACAGGTTCATGGTAGACATGATAGAGGCTTTGACGAACACAAGCACTGACATATTTATATTAAAAAATAGTGCAAAATTTCAACATTTATATAAATAACTCTAAACCCCTGCTTTTGATTTTTTTTTTGTTTTTTGTTTTTTTACAATGTAATACATGCTTTTTGAGTTGGCACTCAAAAAATTGCCATTTTTCTTCTAGTTCAGAAAACAACTTTTTTTTTTTTTGAATAGGCCTCTTCTAATACAAAAATACTCCTGCTCCTTACACATACACTTTCTCTTATTTTTAATATATATTTATATATTTATATTGCAGATCTTTAAACAAAATGGTTTTTGTGCAAATATTTTGTTTTTAAAGATAAGTGAAATAATCAAACAAAAAAAAAGCATTCACACACAGCCCAACTAGAAACAAACAAAAAAAAAGACTACAGTTGAATTTTTTTTTCCTTTTTAAACGTCTAGACACAGCTCAATAAAGAAATGTTTTTGCAAGCTTGGTAGGCTTGTGCATTCAGACCAGACATAACAAGTAAATATTTATACACGGAGAGATGGGGAAGGGCTTCTTTTTTTTTCTCTTTGCTCATCTTCCTCAACTCTCTCTCTCCTTTTTCTTTTAATGAGAAGTGCAGAGTGTTTCATTTACTTTCTTGCCTTTTTTTTTAATATTTTTCCTTTTTTTCTTTTTTTTTTTTTTAAAAGGGGTGCCCTTTTTGTTTCTCTTTCTCTTTGTTCCACGCCGTCGTCGTCGTCGTCGTCGTCGTCGTGTGCTCTCAAGGCCATTGATCTGTGAGGGATGGAGTCTGCTGCCCTCCAAGATGGGGGGCATCCCGTTGTTGTTCTGCTGGTGCTGGTAGAAGGTGGAGCCGGGGTAGTGGCCGATCACCTCGCTGTAGGTCGGCGGCGGCCCCTCCATCCTGCCACTGCTGCCGTAGCAGGTGGCGCTGATGCCAGAGTTACTGCTGGGGGGGCACGGCCCCCCGAACACGGAGTTATCTATCAAGTCACTGTCGAAGATGGTTCTGTTTGGGGGGGCCCGCACGGACTCCCTGTTGAGCTCCATCTGCTGCTCGGGGTCGCGCAGCTGCAGCGTGCAGGGTCCCTGGTAGGGCGGGGGCTCCTCGCCGTCCGACAGCGAGATGGTGGGCGGCAGGTCGATCTCGTGCTGCAGGTACGGGTACGTGGGCTGGAAGCGGTTGAAGCGGTCCCTCTGCAGGAAGGAGGGCACTGCCAGGCGCTCGCTGGGCCGCGGGGTGTAGATCTGCTGCTGGAAGGGAGAGGAGAGGAGAGGAAACGGGGTGAGAGATGGGAGGTGCTGGGGCACAGCGGGACAGAGGGACAGCGGTGGCACCCGCGGCGCCCTCACCTCGGTTATGCCGGTCCCCGACACGGTGCTTTCCGAAGGCCACAGGCTTCCCTCCTGCATGGGAAAGGAGAAGAGAGGCCAGGGTGAGTGATGCCAGGGGCGTGAGCTCCTTCTGCAAACAGCTTGTGGCAGGTGTCACCTGGAAAAGACGCTGCCACCAACGTGTTCCTGCCCCGCCTGCACCAACTCCAACCAGCACCTCCAACTGCCATCCCGTGTGCATGTGGGGACTGCTCGGGTGTGCCCACATGGCCACTGAAAACACCCCTTCCAACCAAAACTTCCCTGCCCTTGCACCTCCATGTCCATTTAAGGGATCGTTTGCAGAATGAGTGATGAGAACTGCACTACCAAGCAGCCCTCTCCCATTTGCAGACTTCCCCTCTCCCACCCCCACACCCCCAGCACGGTTCTTTCCCTGGTTCAAACGTGCCAGAGGAGTATTTTTCAATTTGTGATCCATGAGCCGTGGGTGATTCACAAGACATCAAAAAATGCTCCGTGAAATAATGACAAGATTTAAAAAAAAAAAAAAAAAAAAAAAAAAAAAAAAGAAAGAAAAAAACCAACAAAAACCAAACCACAAAAAAAACCCCTCGCCCACATTCTGATGCTCACAACCACGGCCATCATGGGAAAGTAAAGAAAATAAATGAATAACCAAATGTTAAGACTAATTTTGATTTTTGATTTGATAAAAAAAAGAAGAAAAAAAACTCTGCAGCAACAGGATGGTTTCAGAGTATTTTTCCCCAAAGAGTAAGTGGTCCTTGGCTTAAACAGACTGAAGGAATGAAGCGTAGAGGCTTTCTTACACAGGAAGCATCACCCTGATCCTGAGATCCAAACCTCAGTGCCAACAACCCCAGGCAGGGTGAAGCCACAATTTCCCCCAAACCCTGAGACTGGTTTACAATTCATGATCAAAACAAACAAGCAAAGGTTCCTCCCATCTGCCGGTGATACTCTGAGCACGCACAGTTCACCCCAGACTTTTTTGCCTTAGGAACTGCAATATTTAAATATTGCTAATATTCACATATAGCAACATCCCTCTGGCAGGCAGAGCTGGAGGAAAACAGCCAGAAGGCTTGTAATTATAACTTGGAACTTCCCAGTTCCTTGCAGGTGAATCTCCAGTTCTGGCACTAGTAAGCCAGGCAAAGGCAGAAGTATTTAGCACCAGTGGAAAAAAAATATGCCAAGGGAAAAAGAAACCCCTTTTTTCCCTTTAAGTGTTGCACTGAGAGGCTGGTCTGAGGAAACCACACACCGTCCTCCTTTGAGAACTCCTATTTCTCTACCTGCCCCAAACACAGCACCAGCACCGCATTAAAATCTCCAGAGAAATCATCCCCCACCCTCCTGTTTTCTCATTTTTCCCCAATGCTGGAATGATTTTCTCCTTTGGCATAGTGGTATCAGGTACAGAGAGATCCATCAGGTTCTGGGCTTTGAAGCTGAGCTCTGCACACAAACCTCAAGGCAGGGCTGGTGCCAGTGCAAGGAAAACAGCGATTTAAATAGAAATGAGACCTCCCAAAGCCTCCATGGGGTTTTCAGGAGCACCTCCTCGGAGCAGAGGTGAAGTGCCACAGTGCCCAGTGAAGTGCCACAATGCCAGCAGCTCCCTGGCCACAGCTGAGGAATGTGCTGGCTGAGCTGCAGCCCCACGGCCCTTCCCGAGCAAGACAGCCCTGTTTCATTCCAGACCTCGAGTCTCCAACATGCAATTGTTTACACAGGCATCCACTGTTTAGTCTGGTCCATTTGACATGGATTTCTTGCTTGCAGCGAGAGTCTGCAGTGGAACTCCCCCAGCAACCAAAAGATCCAAGAGGAACTGCATGTGCCACAGGACAAATCCTCACCTCCAACTCTGTGCTCAGGCACTGGCACCAAAGGGCCCAGGGAGGATTTCCAGTGCCACCGTAGGTGCTGCCAGCCTGTCACCTCATCCCAAAGGACACCAAAGCAGTGGGCAGGAGCGGGAAGCACTCCCAAAATTGTGTTTACTTTGCCGTACCCCCGTGGCAGACTTCCTGAGCAGTGAGTACCCCGCTGCCTTCTGCTAGATGTGTTATATTTAACTTGGCAGTGGGCAGTGCCATGGCAATATCCCATCTGCTCCCCCCTTTCCCGGGAGTGATGTCAGCCAGCTCCCACGAGGGTGGCTGGTGAGATTCCTGGTGCTTCCCAGCCCTGCCAGGCTCAGCTGGGACATCCTGCTATGGGGCAGGGCTGGGCAGGGCTGCCCCACCCCAAACATGCCCTAGCCCTAAGTGCCCAGGCAGCCGGAGCCTCACCAAGATGCTGCCCATGTGTTTGGAATCAAAGCTCTGGCTCACACACCCTTCATCTGTTTGTACAGATGAGGTCCAGGAATGATGCCCTGGGCAACACGTGGATGCAAGAGGAGCAGAAACAGCATTAAAATGGGATGTGCAGAGAGAGAGGAGGAGCTGACAGGAGACCCATTTTCTGTGGGAGCTGGATCTCTGCAGCCACTATTAACCACCTCTCCCAGGACTCCTGTGCCCATGGGTGATCAACCCCAGCACCAACCCCTGCCTCACACACTACCAGGAAACCCATCTGGGGAGCAGCTCAGCTCCCCCAAAAACTCCATAGCAAGATTAAAAGTGCTGCAAATCAGTAGTCAGAAGAGGGCAAAGCCTCAGGGACAGGATACATCCCTGCTTTTAGCCTTTACTTTGGCCCTGGGATGGCTCCACGGCCCCACTGAGCCCAGCAAAACTGCAGGAGCAACATCACTGCAGATCCTCAGCCTCTCCTCATCCACCTCTGATTTTCTGAATATTTAGGACTTGAATCCATCTCAACAATGAACAGCCTAGAAAGCCACAGGTTTCTGAAATGAAAGGTGAGATTCTGCTGTCTGTGAGCAACACAGCTGTAAAAGCCTCCGCAAGTATTGCAGGACTTGCTGCAGAACCTAAAATTACTTTAAAATGTCTTTTTAGACATCAATCTTCAACTTTTTTTAGAACTACTTGTTTTAGTGATGTCAGAGAATTTTCTCTGTAAGGCTGCATGGTGCAGATTAAGTCTCTGAGCCTTCAGGAAGACTCATTTTCTATTTCAGGGGACACAAAGGTACTGTTTCTTGGGGGAGTGGGATACCACTGTTACAAAGGTGCAGAGAAAGTGCCATTCTAAAAGGAAAAAAAGTTATCAATAGCATTTCTTAAATATTCTTAGTTCTGGAAAATAAAAGGCACTTGTCATGAGGAGACAAGAGTTTAAGTACAGCAAGAACGGTGATGGAGAAACGCATGAAGAAATACAAAAACTGCTCACCAGTGAGAGCCGCATTAAAAAACCCTTTAGGGAAATTAATTTCTCCTTCAGCTGTAATTTTTGAGCTGCAGCAACAAAAAAGGACAACTCCAGCAGACCCAGCAGCATCCTGACCATGGGATGAACTGCTTTAATATTTCAGCAGATGAAAAGCGCGAATGCAGCTCCAGTGCCCGTCTGCGGTCACGACACCAAAACGAAGTTTGGGATTTAAAAAGTTCAGTGCAAGTTTAATGGATTGCATAAACCAGCATCCAGCCCAGTGTGGCCTCTGCCTGCCAGGCTCCTGCCCTCCTTCAGACTGTTTTCCACTGACAGACACGAAAGGTGCTGCCTTTAAGGTGTTTATTGTGCTGGATCCCCCTGTAACGAGCTTCCCGCTCATTAGAGCACGAGGGGCTCCTCTGTCCCACCAGGAGGGTGCTGGGACCACAGGGAATCTCTGCTGCCACTCCATCAGTGCTGCATGCACAGCACGGACAGGGCAGGAGATGGGGAACAACCATAAAGATGAGAAAAAAAAATTTAAAACCCCCGAAGTTATCATTCCTATTTCTCTCCTTAGCTCCAAAAAAGGATTGGAAGAGTCCACATCCTCACTGAGGGCAAGCAGAGGCACAGAGGTCAAACACTGCTGAAAAGCCATTTAATCACTGATGTGCCTGAAGGCTGAATAAGTAACAGAGCTGAGCCAAAAAATGGCTGGAAATTTTGGCTTGGTAAAATTTAAAATAGAAAAAAAAAACAATAAAGGGAAAAAAGGAATGAAAGAGTTTTTTAAAGAGTCAATTTTTCATTCAACCTGAAATTTTTGGTCAATCTCCATGTGATTTTCTCTTTTCTTTCCATGTTAGCCTTCTGAACTCTTTTTAAAGAAAATAAAAAGCAGGCCACTTAAGAAAATAGAAGTTACTGTATTAAAATAAAGAGGGCTTGAGCTGAACTTTGCTTTGAAAATGTAAAACGACACATTTGACATGGTGCAGGTAAAACATTCTGGACATGATAAAACAGTGAAAGAATCTGAAAATGGGAAAACAACGTCTCTGCTATTTTTAATAACTCATGTGCTTGGATGCCCACACCCTGCTGCTGCTGGAAGTGGGCGCACGGGACCGTAAGAGGAACATAAGATTTCCGGGTGGAGCTGGGATATGTGTGGGGAGCTGGGCTCTGAGCCCCAAAGCAGGGAGGTGCCTGAGCCATCTCCACCCTCACAGCAGCTGGTTTAACGTGGGATCAGGCATCCCGTGGGATCAGGCATTCCCAGCACTCTGATCCCATTGCAGCAAGGACAGAGCCCGAGCTAGGATCACAGCCCAGGGAACTGGGGGGGTTTGGGCTGGGGTTGGCACAGCTCTCCTTCCCAAGGGGCATCCCCCTCAAAAAGCAGCCAAGAATGGACCAAGAAGGGACCTCTGTCTGCTGCAGGTGGTGTGTGACAAAAGCAGCAGCTACGAGGGACAGCCCTGGGCAGCCTGCAGCTGCACTGAAGGCTGGCTTAGCAAAAGATCTTAGATATCCCTCTCAAAAAAAAAATAAAAAAATTAGAGGAAAGAAAATGGAAAAATAGAAGAAGAAACCCCCAAGCAATCTCTGTATTTGATCTTTTTCCTGCAGCAAGTACGGATTTGATTCAGGGGAGCACAGCCCCACACAGAGCAGCACCCAGCACAGGCGGTGTGTCCAGCCTGTCCTGGCAGCCTGCAGAGGAGGGGGCATGCAGCAGTGACCCTGAGGGAGCCCTATTAAACCCTTCAGGGTGAATGTTAAAAAAGAGAAGTATCTGTACAAGACATCCCTGCACTGAAGACAAAGCCACGGAGGCAGGAGTGAACAGTACATGCTCCCCTCCAAGAAAATGTGATGTGTTTTCTCTATACATCCTTCTAAGTCTCTCTGAGGCACTACATTTGAGGAAACTGCATGAACCAACATCTGCCTTGAGGCTGGTGAGGCTTGCCCTCAAATCCCTGTCAGAGGTACAATTCACACGTTTCTCCTCAGGCTTTCATGGAGCCGGGAGCCTGGGTTACAGAGAGCCTCTCACACATCCCCTTGGAGAGGTCTCTGCTTGTCTGGCTGACAAGTGATTTCTGCCCCCTCCACCACAGGAATGGCAGCAGCACTGGTGAAAACTGGAGCAAGTTACTCAGGATTTCCTGCTCCCTGCAGGGCAGCCAGGAAGTTTTTATACAGTCACTTGAGACTAACTGGAGCCAAAGGACTGGATAGTTTGGGACTGCTCAACCAAGGCATATGAACCCCAACCAGCTGGGGTGGTGTTTTCAGGAACAGGACGTGCCAAGAACAGCCTTGTGCAGTCACTTCACCAATGTAAAACCCACATTGCAAAGCTCAGGGCAAAGGCAGAGGCTACGGCTGTCCATACACACAGCACCCTAAAGAGCCAGAGACACCCCTAAAATGACCCCTCACCCCCAAAATACAGACAGATGATGCCAAGGCCAAACATAACCTGGCACGTGTGGCTGGAAGAGCAGGGTGTGACTTACTGAGGAGAGGTTCTCGTCTCGCCGCCTGCCCTGGCTGTGCCGGCTGATGAAGGATCGCGCCGAGAGTTTGTAGTGGTTCAGCAGACACGTGATCACCACCACCATCACCATCATCACCACCACGATTATGATTATCTGTACAAACTCCAACTCCGCTGCAAGAGAGACAGAGAGATTTTGAGCCATCAGGAACAGCAGCAGGGAACTGAGCACAAGAACAACTGAAGTGGCTGAGACAACACTGACAACGCTGCACCCTTCCTGTCACAGCTCTGACACGTGGGCTCTGTGTGCCCTGAGCCCACAAAAACCTCATTCATTCACTTTTTCAGTGTCACAGAAGAGTCTCCAGGAGGGATCTTTGCAGACAATCCATCCTGCAGAGTGTTTCCCAGCTACAGCACAGACTGGCCTTCCCAAAGACCTCCTGGGTGTGCCCAGCACTGGGCACAAAACCAGGAGCATCCCAGTGCCTCACGTGCCTCTCTTGGAGCTGCAGAGCCATGAACCAACAGAATTCATCCTAATGAAACAGTTCAGCTAAATGCAAGCTAAATTTCTACAGCTCTCTTCCCAACATCACTCTCCTTCCTCCGGGGAGGACAGGACTGAGCCCTCCTCGGCACAGGACTGAGCCTTCCTCGGCACATCCCCTGTCCCAGGGGTCAGACAGTGGTGGCCCAGGGGACAGCACAGCACAGCAGGCAGTGGCAGCCCCCGTTTCCAAGGCTGCCCACCCACCACAGGAAGCAGGCGGGGAGAGCTCCTGCTTTGGGGTGAGACGCCAGATGGGTGCCATGCGTCTGCCACGGGGCCACATCCCACGGCTCCAGACAGCCCCCGGCTCAGGGCTCGGCCAGCTGACAGCGGCAGCTTGAGTGGCTTGAACTGGCAGAAAGGAAAACTGCCAAAACCCCTCCAAACAAACAAGAACGAGCAAACAACAGACTATCCGGCTAACTCTGCAGACACTTGGCAGGAGGCAGCGAGAAGTCGCTCCTAAAATTTCCTAAGGAAATAATTCCTCACACCTCTCTGAGGCTGAGGAAAATTGAGTACTGGAGGCAAACATTGTACTGGGTCATTATTTCCATGAATTTGGTGCCTGGGGAGTACATGCCATTCCCAAACTGCTCAGTCACTCCCCCCAGCCCCCTTCCAGCAGTGCCCAGCACTGGGCAGCAGCAACTCCAGTGCCCGGCATAAAGGAGGGGCCTGACAGCAAAATTCAATCATTCCAGGGATTTACAGCTTGTTTGCTTCTCAGCAGCAACAGCTATAAAATCCAGTTTGGGAAAGCCATGCCCTAAGCTATCATGGATGCTGCCATCTATATTTAATCCATACAGACACACACAAATACATCTGCAGACACACAGCAAGGCCCATCAGAGCTCAAAAGGCACCACTCAAACCAGCTGGGGTGGCTTCTGCTGAGTCAGGCAAATTTATTAGGTTTTTTCGGGTTTTTTTTGGTTGGGTTTTTTTTTTTATGGAAAGTTTTCTCCTGACAGGTGGCATTTGAGTGCCAGTAAAAGCAAATAAATGTCAAGAAAACAGTCCAGGTGGTGAGCGCTGCCAGTTACCTTGGAGCTCTTTCTGCTAAACAGCAGCTATTTCTGCCACTGCCCAAAATGCTCCACCAGCTCTGCCCACTGCCTGCAGAAAGCAGAATAATGCCTTGAAAGCAGGAGCCTTATCTGGCACTTCGAGCTGGATGGATGAGGGACTTTGAGCCCAGATCCTTCCAGCACCCCCAAAACACAGCTGCCCCTTGTCTGGAAGGCTGCACACAGGGTGGGAGGAGAGGGATTAAAAGCCAAGCATTGTACAGGAGTTTTGCCCTAAAAATGCTTTTTAGCTAGAATAAAAGACAAGCTCTGGGTCTTTCACAGCAACCCCAACAAGTCACCCAGTGCCACTGTGAGAGGAACAGCATGGAAGAAAACCACATTGCCATAAATTTGATCCAGCCCCAAAGCAGCACAGCTCATCTGTGGGACCCAAAAGCTGCCCCTGGTGCCCTGTGCTGGAGGAACTGGCTGGAACAGGAGCTCGTTGCTTCTGAGCAGAACCCACACTGACCACAGGCACAAAAACACCAAAACCTAAAGGGCTGGGAAAGGGGACGATGCAAAACCATTGGAAAAAAAGGCACAATGACTCTTCCCATGCCACCCCCACCATGCAGGGGTGTCCCTACACATCCCAAAGACAAGTCCTGGTGCCAGCTGTAACTGAGACAGCATCCCCCCAGCCTCCAGCAGGGTGAAGCCCCAGCACCCCAGCCAGGCACAGGGCACCCCACAGCTCCCCTGGGTGCTCCCCTGGTCACCCATGAAGAGCCAGAGCCCCTGTGCCTGCCCTCCCCGTGGGCAGCAGGGCAGCCACCCAGCCTGCAGAGCCCATCTCTTGCACAAATCATTATGGAATAGAAAAGACTAAGCAAAAAAACCCCAAATGTTTTCAAGAGGATGAGTCACTCCCCCTCAAAATGCAGCATGTGCTTTGGCCATGGTAAGAAAACACAAGAAGAAGTATAAATGAAGCTGGTGATGGAAAACTTCCTTTTTTGTTAAAAGGGATATATTTCTAAAGAAAAACAAGGCCAAAGTAGTAATAAAGGAAAGTTCCTTTCCTAGGACAAGATATGTCTTAAATGAACCAAACCTGGCTAAATTGGTCCTGTTGCTTCAGTGACACAGGTGAAGTTTTGGCCCAGGAAACTCCTTCCCAGGAAGGAACACACAAGATGTGTCACTTACAAGTGACCTAAACCAGGCTTCCTGCACACACAGACACAGAACCAGCAGGGCCTGAAGCAGAAGAAAGAGTGGGAATTCCATCAGCATCTGGGACAACACAGCAGCGTCTCATCCATCCTCAGAGCTCTGGAACTGCTGGAATTGGGGATTACACAGTGAGGTGCCACAGGAAGGCACAGGATGATTACCAGAACAAAGGGGATGCTGCTTTCCAGCTGGAATGCTCCTCCTGCCCCATCTCCACCCCAAGACCAGGCTCTGAGGAGCAGCCCAGCCTTACCATGCCCAGGAGCAAACCCATCCTGCTTTAATCCCAAGAACACTCAGGTTGCCCAATCTAGCTTTTGGAAAAAAATAAAATAAAATAAAATAAATAAAATAAAATAAAGTCAAACCAACCAAACCAAACAAAACAAAACAAAAAAACCCCAACAAACCCCCCCCCAAAAAACCCCAAAAACAAACAAACAAACAAAACCCAAAAAACCCAACCCCCCCCCACACACACTCTATTTGTGCTTTTCATGTTTCAAGAGACTCGTATCCACTTGAGGCACCAAAGTTTCTGCCAGCTCTCCCTCTGTTTTAACTTGTCTTCATGGGCTTCTTTTCTGCAGAAGGGAAAACAAACCCAACACACTGGAAAGCTGGATATGCTCAGTAAGATTTTTATCCAAGCAGCTCAGTCAAACTAATGAAGAAAGATCATTAAAAACCCAAAGTTTGAGTTAATATGCTATTATACAAGTGCAATTCAGCTGCTATGCTAATAAAAAGCCTTTGGGGAATGAAAAACAAGCCAAACTGCAAAGCACATAATTTATAATTCTACTGGTATTCTTAAAAACACACACACAACAAAACAGGAAAAAAAAATACTCAACACATTTTGTATTTGGCTTCCTAATCATTGTCACTTTTCAATTAGAAGAGACCTCATTCCATTTCTCTCCGTAATTTTCCCCAAGGGAAGTGTTATAAATGCACTAGGCTTTACAAGATGGGCATATTCCGCCTCCAAATGCAAAGCAAGGTCACACTAATTTAATTTTGCATAATTTTTATTCCAGAATACGTTTCAAACTAACAGGTTCAGACATCACATTTAAGTGACACAACCTGCTTTTCCGTGTTTTCTGTCTAGACGCGGCAGCTCCGCCAGCCGGGCACCGTGCGTGCAACTGTTCTGCAACTCAGCATTTTCCCCCCCGGATCCTCAGCGCCCTACAACGGGGTATTCGTGACCAAGGAGAAGCCCTTGTCACGTCCCATTCTTCAGGTTCATGCTCGCCTGCCACTTCAAACCACGCCTGGCCTTGGACAAGGGCTTTGCAGGGGGTGATGGAGATGCACGAATGAGTGATGGGCACTCTGCTGCTTCCAAATCCTGTGCACTCCACCCTCCTGCATTTGTAAGAGCTCATGCTCTTGCTGCCCACCCTGCTGCCCAGCCACCAAGACCATAAAGCTCTGAAGTGTCTCAGATTTATGGATTTACGTGTGGGTCCCATACGGAGGTGCTGGCCACACTGCAGAGCACGCTCACGGCTCCACAGGAGAGGCTGCAGGAAGGTGCATCTGGGAGCTTCCTTAAATCCTTATAAACAGAACACTGGCACCCACAGAATACTGGCACCCAGAGGTTCAAATTAATTAATATATTTACAAGGAGGGAGAGTGATTTGAGTCAATGGTGATGCTGGGAGCACCCTCACAGCCGTAGGGGAGGTGAGGCTGGGTTACACTTTAAATGCATTGCCTTGCCTTTTACAGCTACATTTCAGTTCATAAAATGCTTCCTATAAACTTTATTAATGCTCTTCCTTCTACACAGAGTATCTCTGCAGAAAACAAACTCTCCAAACCACAAGTATAAAGAAGAAGAAGAAAAAAAGCCAAACCAAAACCTGTATTTTGCTGCAATCATTCCAGACACTCCAGCTATCATTTACAGGTGGACAGAACAGCTTAGAGGCAGGGTTTCAGCCAAGATGACCTGTGCTTTCAGCCAGGTATAACACACGTCTGCAGGTCAAACCAGTCATCCCTGAGCCTCAATTACAATTTCTGTATATACTGGAATTGTGTATCATGTGAGAAGTGACAAGAAGAAGTGAAACTACTCAGGAGATAATGGCTAAGATGAATAAATGTAGCTGCACTAGCCATAACTCCAAAGGAAAAACGTTTAAAAAAACCTCACACTCTTAACACACTCACACACAGTAACACACTCTTAACACACTCACACACTTTCTTCCACACACACTTTTACACATTTTTACACACACACACACTCTCGTTAAAGAGTGTCCTCCCTTTCAGAGGCTGTAGACAGCAAAGAAGAGATGAGAGAACAAAGAAATTCAGATGGCAGATTACTCACCCTCGCTCATCTCTAGGTCATCTCAGAAACAATCAGAGCAGGCAAAGTCATTACTGCACTATTTTTGTATTAGCATCTGCTACATTTGTCTTCTAGTACCCCCATAAAACCAGATATGAAGGGCCCATCAGATTGTCAACAATTGTGTTTGTTTACAAGAGAGCAGGGGAAGATCCAGAACATGACTCAATATTGATAGTGCTGCTGCTGGCACTGACTGGCAGCACCTGGAAGCTGCAGCAACACCAAAGGAACCAGGATCAGGCCTGTGACAACAGGCAGGACAGCTGGGAAGAGATCATTTTGGGGCTGCTTCGTGCATCATTAGTACAGTTAACAGCTAAAGTTCATTCCTGGTTTCAGCACAGGCAATTCTGATGCAGCGAGCAGAAATGACGTGGTGCAAGCCAGTGATGACAGGCTGAGATGGGGCAGGAGGGCAGGGAACAAGTGACACTCAAAAAAGGAGCCAGTTGAAAAAAAAATATAACTGGAAAACAGGGGATTGGGCCTCAAGAAGTCCCGTTCACAGTGCCAAGCCTTGGGCCGTAACTGTGTTTAATATAGTTCTTTCTGTCAGATGTCATCCAGGTAATCAAGCATCACATCCTCTGAGTCACTGGCAAATGATGGCCTCATCCCCCCACCCCCATTTTTGTTTGTTTTAAAGGAAACAGCCTTATTTCATGCTTAATAGTCACAGAAATATCAGACTGCTTGGGCCTCAGAACATTTTTTAGTGCTTAAAAACCACAGCAACTGTCCTGGCAGCACCGCTGGTCCTCTTTTCAGAAGGTGACCTTCCCGAGCTCACCCGGCTCGGTGGCAGCTGCAGGGAGTGGGACACACATCCAAGGGCCACAGAGGCAGGATCAGCATGGCAGAACTCAGCTTTTACAGGGAAATGGCAAATGTGAGAGCTGGGGTCAGCAGCTCTGTCAGCCAGGACGCTTTGGGCTCCGAGCAGAGACCTGTCAGCTGGACACTTGTTTAGAGAAACTCCTGAAGACATGAAACAGCTCCCTCAGAGCAATGAGAACTAACCAGGTTCTTTGGGACACACCAGCTCTCTGAAATCCTGCATATGCCAACCCCTTCTCTCTGTTCTGTGCCTGCTTCCCTCCCCTTTTCCAGGATTTTTAGAGGAGGTATTTCACACACAGTCAGGCTGATCCCAGCCTACTGAGAGGACTGGAAGGAGAACACGGCTTTTGAAGTTACTCCCAAGGGTGAGAACAGATGAACTGGATTAAAAGAATAAAGTCATTTTGATTTTGCACTTAAAAGACAGGTAAATTTGCTTGCTCACTAGAAAATGTTGAGCAGGGCTCATGGCCCCTACCAAGCTGAGAACATCCAAAGCACCTCCTGCTTCCCAAGAGGAAGCACAATAGCATCAGGCCTGGATGATGTTTGGGCAGGGGTGAGGGCAGAACATCACCCACCCCTTTGAACAAGAGCACCAAGAGAGAGGGACACCAGAACAAGACTTTACCATCTGCAGTCATAAATAGCCTGAACCAGAAAAAAAAAAATCTACCAAATAATGAGCGAAAAAACACAGCACACAATATCCGGATCAAACCCCACCAGCTGACCCTGAAAGACCAAACAGGTTTTGTTTGTCAGGGGTATTTCTAACAGCCAGTAAAAATAAACACATTAATAAATAAGTATTTTCCTATACCCTGGAAACACTCCTGATCAATATGTGGCTTGCTACTGTAGAGGTTTTTTTCCTTCCACCCAGCAGAAACTCATGACAAAGGAAAGCACATCTCATTTATGAACTTAGCTATAAATACTTTTGCTAACTGCCATTTAGGAATTTCATTTCCTGCTTGAGCAAGTCCTGTTGAAAGAGGCAATTACCAAATTTGTTTCTAGTTATAGAAATAGATGTTTGTCGCTGCCCACATCTGTTTCGACAGACAAATTGCCAGACGCGGACGCTCCAAGGAGAGCAAGTGCTCCATGCAGGGAGGGCTTTGCCCCCTCTCCAGAAAGCAAATGGCAATGACAGGGATTGGGTTTCTGATTCCAGCTTCTTCCCAGCCCTGTCTCCCACTGCAACGGAGCTGCCTCACACTGACAGGGCACCTGCAGCCTCCCTCAGCCGCATCCACCTGCGTAGCATCACCCAGCGGTGCCGGAGCCCGCTCCCTCCTCCAGGGAACGTGGGATGCATTTGTCACCCAGCCCAGCACAACAAGGCGCCTTGAATGCTGGAGGTCACGAGGACCCAGCAGGCTGCACTTGCTGTGAGCACAGAAAGGCAGCAGCAGGGCAGGGAGATGGCACAGGCTGTCCCGCTCCATGTGGGACACCGAGCGCACAGCGGGGACGGCACAGGGATGTGAGGAGTTTGTGGATGTCATCAGAATCAACCACAGCCTCTCCCAGCTGAACAAATGCCGGACACCCCGTGTTTCACCAGGTATCTCTCCACCCTGGCAGTCCCCTGGAAAGTTTCCTTTTTCCCTTATTCCTGGGGAAACCATCCACTGGTCAATTCCCAGTGCG
This sequence comes from Motacilla alba alba, assembly GCF_015832195.1. Classification (NCBI taxonomy): domain Eukaryota; kingdom Metazoa; phylum Chordata; class Aves; order Passeriformes; family Motacillidae; genus Motacilla; species Motacilla alba. The sequence goes on along the minus strand of NC_052035.1, from coordinate 12,604,432 downwards.
CTCAGCCATCACCCTGTCAGAGCCCAGAGCAGCTCCAGGTGCCCCAGTCCCACCCAACTCCTGTCACGGTGTCCAGCAACTCCTGTGGGAGCAGGGCTCATGCAGGGGCACCTCGAGTGAGACAGGGAGAGCAGCAGTGCCTGTGCCTCCCTGCCAAAAGCATGACACCCAGCAACTCACACCCAGCACCCAGCTCAGGGACATGACTGAGGTGCAGAAAAGCCACAAAACACCCCAAATTGTGGCTGGGTAACCCGAGCTGCTCCAGCATTTCTACTCCCCACCAGCATGGCTCCCTTACACCACCTCACTTATCAAGCAGCACATCCCCGAGGAGCCCCTTAACATTTGGGAACGGTGCCGGGGCCCTGCCATGCCCCTGTCCTGAGGCTGCAGCTCCCCCAGGGGCTCCAGGACACGCAGCCCCGGGCAGCAGTGCCACAGGGGCTGCCCTGGCTCGCAGACGGGTGTTGAAACCCAGATTGAGCAAGCTGGCCAAAGCCACACAGGTCATGACAGGGCTGGAACTGCGACCGGATTTCCTCAGCATGGTCCAGGGCCAAAAAACGGGAAGCACTCCCTGCTCTGCCTCTTCCCAAGCGCCCAGTTATCATCTGAGCAGCTCCTGCTCACCCGAGGAGTGACCTTTCACAAGGCAAGTTACTCCCAGGGAACAAGGACAATCTTAAGTTACAGGCAAAATTATGCATTGCAGGGAAAAAATATGCAAAATGCATGCAAATGCCCAGACGAGGCACTCTGCGTCTGGTCACTGCAGGATTCGAGTTCAGTTCTTGAACTGGTCTGAACTGGTCGCTACCACCAGATGGGAGCGAATGCATGTGCACACTCTCACAGAGATGTGAAAAAAAATTGTATTTATATATATACACACCAGAGTGAATGGGGGAGGTGAGTACAACCGCCCCAAATCTGACAAAATTAAAGGTAATAAATTTACTTCCACCTCAGCTGCAGCAACAGCCTGAAAAAGGTTTTAACTCCCACAGCAGATCTGCTGGGAAGTCTGTTTCATTGGGGGGGTTCTGCACGTTCAGGTTTTAGGGCACATACAAAGAGAAGAACAGGCACAGATGGGGTTTGGGGCCAAGGGCTGGGGTCACCTACCCTTCCTAAACATCCTCATCCAGGAGTTCCCTGCATTCCCTAAGCAACCCAATCCCCATCCCCATCCTGGGGTGCTCTGCATCCCCGACCATCCCCATCCTGGGGATCCCTGCCCTCCCAGAGCATCCCCATCCCCATCCCGGGGTGCTCTACCCCTTCCCCCGAGCATCCTCATCCCCGTCCCGGGGATCCCTGCCCTCCCCGAGCATCCCCATCCCCATCCCGGGGATCCCTGTCCTCCCCAAGCATCCCCATCGCCATCCCGGCCCATCTGCGTCCCTCCTGCTGCCGCATTGTCCCGCTCCCCTGTCCCATCCCCAGATAGACGGGCCAGGGGGGCTGCGGGGAGCCGACCCCCGGGTCAGCCCCCACAATGGGCTCGGGGGGAGGCGGTGGAGCCCCGGCTGGCCCATCCCGGCCGCCGTGGGGCCGGCCCTGCCCCGCCACCTGCCCGCCGGGATGCGGGATGCGGGCGGCAGCTGCCCCGCACCGGGCGCAGGGCGCTCGGCGGGGCGGGAGAGGGCACAGCACCGACGGGAGGATTATCCACGGACACGGCCTGTCCCCTTTTCACTGCGTTTAACAATAAAGCGGTAGCTATAGCAACGGGGTTAATTAATGCGTCGATTTGCATAACTAAAACTCCGCGCCCATTGAGAGCCCGCCGGTGCGCTCGTACGGGGACAGGGCTGCGGGGACACCCGAGAGCATCCCCTCCTCACACCTCCATCCCCGCGAAGCGTTTCCACACCAGCACGGGGAAAAGAGCAGGAAAAAGGGGGCCGAAGTGTCCTTCCAAAAATAAAACCGAGGGGAAAAGTGATTTTCAGGGATGGAGGGAGTACGGCGCATTCCGAGGCAGAGGGGGTAAGGAGATAGGGAATGTAAAGGTTTCAGACTATCGTATAACCAGAGGGGGAAATGTCTTCTCACCACAAACATGCATCTGCATGATGTCTAGACAGTCATAAAAAGGGCAATTAAAGTACTGCAGGCTGCAGTAAGCCAATGTCTCCTCTCCCAGTCTAAACAGTTGAAACATACTGCACGAACTTGGAAAAAAAAAATATAGGATAGAGAGAGGGAAAAAAAAAAACCACAAGTTTGTAAGGAAAAATGTTTTGAAATTCAGCTTTAAATAAGCCAGTAAATTAATTCAACCTTGTCACATCTCTGCCTTATAACATATCAAATATTCCGCCTGCGTCCTGTCTAGACTGCGATAACAAAGGGCATTTAAAGCCCTGCAAGATGCGCTGACAGAGTAGCCATTTAAAGACGCAGTATTGCTTTCTCCATCTAAAACGATTTGTCAGATGGAGTTAAAATGAAAATGATAAGTAATCACTCCGGTTCACAACCATTTCAAAAGGGAAAAAAAAAAAAAACACAAAACCCCCACAGCTCATAGATATAAATCCCACTAAAATCATTCCAATGTATCATTCCAGTGGGATTTGTCTGGCCTCCTTTTTTATGGCATTTGCTTTTTTTTTTTTAATTTGTTTTATTAATCTGAGATGTCAGTGGCTTTCTGCAGCACATGCATTTCTAAAGAGGAGTGTTTTAAGTTCAAAAAAGCCAGCACCAAGTTTTAACTGATTTACTGCCATAAAATGATGACTCCTGGAGAAACACTACTACTACAACCCCAAGGGTTAACAACACTGAAAAGGAATTTTTTTCTTTTTATTTACTTAGAAACAAAAGAATAAACTGTATCACATGAGAAAAACTGGCCAGTCCGCATCACTGCCACAGCTGAGCCTGCTCGGTCCCAGTCCTCAGGAATGCAAAAAAGAAAAGAAAGTCAAAGCAAACTATGCGGGTGTGCAGAGTGTTGGGTTTTTTACAGAGAAAGGATGGTTGTCTGGAAAAAAAAACAAAATAAACTATAATCCTGTCTAACACAAGAAGCACTCTCCTTCCTCTCTGAGCCTTATCAATTGTTGAAGAACCAAAGAACCTCAAAATAAAATACACAGGCAAAACCAATGATCTCCTGAACAGGAGGGCAAACGCTGCCCGCTGTGGCCAGGCCACAGCCAGCCCAGCCAACACTTCCACCCCAGTGCAAGACTGGCCTGAGAGACTGCTTTGCTGTGACATGGCACGACCAAGTGCCCCTGGCATGACCCTGTGCCCAGCCCCGGGTCCAACCTCACTGCCCAGTCCCTTCTACAGGGCAGGGTCACGGGGGGAGTCAGCCCTGGCACTCCAGAACCAGCCTGAATTCAGTCCTTCTCTGCTCCTCACCCTATGACATCCCACCACCACCTCATCTGCACCTCCCTCTGTCTCCCAACCCTTGTTTCTTAATTATTATTTTAATAAGACTGTTTCCAACTTCATTGTTCATTCCGCAATAGCCCAAGGGCTACAACTGTTCATTAGACAGAATTTCTGCTTTAATTGCACTGACACAGATGTGTAGGTTATCTGGAAGAAATTACTAAAATGAGCAGTAAAGAATGGGGCTGGATGCTTTTCTTCCCTTACGGAGAGTTTAATTTAACATTATTTCCCCCCACGCCCCGTACAAGCAGCATCATTCACTGCACTGCAGCTTTGCAGAGGAATTAACCCCAAACTGCTCCCACTGCACACAGGTGCTTGAGGATTCCCACAGGGGCAGGTTTGGGGGCTCTGTGGTCTCCACCAGTGCCAGGGGGATGGTCTGTGTCCCCCTCATGTCCCCCAGGCAGCACAAATCAGTGACATTCCCCTGAGAGTGGAAGCATCTGGACCACAGATAAGGGGAAGAAGTTGGACCACCACTGCTCAACGTGCCTGTCCCTGCTGTGCCAAGACTGGGCTGGGAAACAGGCTCCCTTGGTCCATCCTCACCCTCTGAAGAGAAAAAACACCAAAAAAAATATCATCACTTCTGCTCAGCAGTGCCTGGGCTTTGAACCCACCATGGCTGTGCAGCTGTCAAATCAGCCAGGGAGTTCACATGAACTTCCTCTGCAATTCATGTTGGCAAGAGCCAGACACATAATAGCCCTGGATTCAGGGAGAAAGAGCTGCCAGAATTATTTCTATTTAAAACCTCTATCTGAGCTTCATAGACTCATTCTTCACACATGATACAAACACACACACACACACACACAAAATGCAGAAGTGAGCCAGATCCAGAAGCATTTCACTTCACCAACAGCAGTGCCTAACAGCAATTTCAGGTTTTGGCTCTCCGCGACTATTTAATAGATTTTAATTCAATATTAAAAAGCATGAACCTGCCAATTTTTTGTTATGTCTTCTTGCCAGGAAGAAGAAAAAAGTTGTTCCTAACTTCTTTATCAAGCCATTTCCTCCTCTGCAGCTCCCTTCTCCAGACAAGGGGCTGCAGCCCAGAGGCACCTCCTGGCCAGGGCAAGGCTGACAAGGGTGGGCTGGGGCAGGGGCAACATCACAGCTTCCAGTTCCATCTCTAAATATGTCTAAAAGCCACTAAAAATGTCACCTTCAGCCAAACTTGTCTTTAAGGGGGAAGGAAAATTTCACTAATGCTTCATGTTAAAAAAAGCCCGCACTGAGAGAAACCTTCCCTTTGTCGCTAGGGGACTGACTTTGTATCTGAAAACCTTTAAAATGACACCATTGTATTTAGGAAAAAAAAAACACCAACCCTGCGACTGAAGCACCTCATGTGCTAAAGATCAAGAGACAGAACACATCAGTTCCATCCTTCCTTTGCAAGTACTTTGCTCAGGCCTGACTTCGTTTTGTGTCTTGGTCCTCGACGCTTTTTGGCAGTTTGCTCCAGACTTACTGGCAAGAGCTAAAAGGTTTCTATTTAGCTGGTGTCAGCTGAGCATCTGTGCCGGCAAGAACTGGAGTGGGGGTGATCCCGACTGCCTTTTCAAAAGCACATTTCTCTCTGGGAGCTGCCACAATAATTTTAAGTCTGAGCGTGTTTGGGTAGCGGGGTGACTCCCTCCGGAGGGGTGCCCCGGCGCAGCGCTCCGTGCGGGCAGCCATCCCTGAGCAGCGGAGGGAAAAGGAGCTGGGAACGCTCCCTAACCTGTGACCCTGACAACAAAAGGCAGGGAGAGCGTCTAGACCTCCAGTCTGACGGGGAGTGAAGGGAGCATTGTGCTCCGGCACACTGGGGCTGCTCAGACAAGGCGGGCACAGAGGCGCTGCGGGGCAGGAGCAGCGAGGCAGCCCCAGCTGCAGCCGGGGGAGGGGGCACAGCCCAGCCTTCCTCCCCAGCACACGTTCTGCAGGGCTTGCAGGGCAGCTTCCACCTCCCAGCGCTGCTGGCACCCGGGGAGGTGAAGGAGCCCATGGATTTCCAGCCCCGGGTTTCCCTTTGCCTCCGTGTATTTCGCATCCTCGCGCTCCAAACACGGAGATCCTGCGATTCCAGCCCCGCATGGATTACCAGCAGGAAAGAGAAAAAGAAATATATGCTTCCTTCCACAGAGCCTTTATTTTCTGCTTTGCCTGTCTGGCTCAGTTAAAAGGGGATAAAGCAAGATGTTCCCTCTCTGCCAAGCCTAGAGGTCAGCTCAACATTCAGAAAAAGCTGAAGTCCCAGCTTTAACACGTATTTCTCGGGTGACCCTGATCAAACCCCTTGGCTTCCCAGTGTTGAGGTCACCACACATAAAAATATAAATACCCTAAATAAATGCTGGAGCTAATGGCAGGTTACTGCCAGGGAACTGCACGAAGACAAAATAAAAGACCTATTAAAAGCCCCAGTTTGTCTCTGCCAGAAAGAAAACACTATTACCCAGTACTTAAGAAGATGCATTAAAGGAGAAAGAGCATTGGGGGGGGGGTGTTAAGGACACCCCTGGCAGAGCAGTGAGGAGAAGCACTCCTGGCCAACCACCCCCATGTGCCCTCAGGATAAGGTTTTGGGGCGATCCCACACTCTGGCCATGCCAGCACAGGCAGCAGGAGCAGCAGCTGCCCCCAGCACAGCCAGCACAGAGTGGGGCCGCAGGCAAACCTGGGAACCCACAGATCAGAACTCTGGGCAAAACAAAACCCTTTTATTTCACTATTCCTGGAGGAAAGGTAAATTCCTGGAAGATGTGCTCCAGCCCAGCTGTACAGATGTAAAAGCAGTGTGACCCGTGGTGGCACCCTGGGCATCAGTGACACTCACTGGCCCAGTGGCACCGCTCCACGTGGAACCTGCAGCCCTGGGCACAGCCAGCAGCCACCTCAGGCAGCTGCAGGGATCCCCCCTCCTTCTGCCAGCTCCAGGCTGGAGTCTGGAGTTACAGCCTGAGACCAAGCAAAACCAGACCCAGCAACCGAGATCGTTTAAACAGCTATTAAATCCCCACCTCCTTCTGATGAGAGGTGATTTACAAACAGCTGATGGTGAATACAGTGAATTCAGAGCACGAGAGAAGTTTCAGTATCCTGGTAGCCAGATGCCAATCCTTCACCAGCACACCTCACCACATGCATACCTTACACAACAAAAAGGTGAGGCACTAGGACTTTCTTCTCCCCCTGCCTCTGTTGCTTGCTACCCCATCTCCAAAACATCACCAGTCCTGTGGCAACTCCTGCCCCAGGTGCTCCAGGTCCCTGGGACCACTGAGGCACCAAGAGAGCCAGGAGCTGTGGCAGGACAGTGGATGGACAACACGGCAAGATGCCACAGACCTGCAGCCTCATCAGGGTCCAGCCAGACCTTCCTCACAGACTGGCACCTGCCATGGCAGCAGATAATCTCCTGACAACTGCCTGGGATTTATTTTTGGTGCACATGCACAGGGAGACAGAGATCCCACACTGGGATTTTGATCAGCAGTGCGCAGCTATGGAAACAAAAAGCATTTAAGACTAATATAACAAAATGCCCAAACCCACAACAATAAAATAAAGAATGGTGCACACTGGCATTTTCACATTGCAGTGAATGCAGAGCATGACCCAGCTTCTCCCAGAATTCACCCAAACTTTTAAGAAATCACACATTTTCATGTACTTACATGTTCAGCTATGTGAATTTTGCTTGGTGTAAACCCTCCACCCTGCCCTTTGATTTTACAGAGTTCAAGGAATGCATCTCCTCCTAACTAAGATGAATAGCCATTTGTTGAGGGCATTCTCTCCTTCCCCCTCTGTACCCATTTCCAAGCCAAGCTCTGTGAGAAGCAGGAGAGCTAACACAAAATCTACCAGAAACTGCAGCACCTCTTCTTTTACTACCCATGGAGGGGACACAGTGGTGCCTGACCATGCCCCAGTGCACAGATCTGGGCAGAGGCTGCAGTCAGCCAAACTTCCCTCTTAGCAGGCACAAGAGGAACCCACAAGTCATTTACAGGAATCCAAGAGCCTGACATCCACACCACAGACACCCAGGAGTTACCAAGGAGATGGTGGAACACCTTAAAAACCAAGGAAAAAAAGCTCAGTGAAAACCAAATCTTGCTTGAGGGAGGTAGCACTGCTCCCTGCCCAGGTTTGGTGTTCCGACCCACCACGGGCAGGGCTTTATCCCAGGTGGCACAGGCATGGGCAGGGGCATCTCTCTGGGATGGGCAGGGGCATCTCCCCTGGGGTTCTGGCTCTGCAGGCAGCACCAGGACGCTCCGGGAGGACGCGGGTGGTGGAGGTGGCGATGTCTGGGAATGCCGGCCCAGGCTGGAGCTGCAGACAAGGACCCAGACAACAAAGGCGAGGCAAAAGCCGTCTGATAGAGGCAGCCCCGTCTGGCAGGCCGGGCTTTCAGAAGCCTGGGCATGCACTGATGTCTGCAAGCACAGCTCTTCGCTGGGCGCACAATTAACCCCGCAGCAAGATCACTAAAGTGTCCTGCAGCACGCTCCAAACAGCATCCATCTGGTAAGATGAAAAAAGCCCAAAGAGTACAGGAGTGCAGCAAAGGAGCAAACAACTGGAGACTGCAGGGAATGACTCTACAACAAACAAAAATTATACTTAATTTTCTGTTATTTATATTCCAAGAAAACCGCATGTTTTCACTTGCATCTCTGCCTCCCTCCCCGAGGCACAAACACACACACACAAAATGGGAAGACCAGGGAAAGCAGGAAGAGCAGCACAGCTCGAGCACATCCCCGCTCACACGCTTTCCCAAATGACAGCACAAGAAAACGGGTGTGAGTTTTACAACCGTGGAGCAACAGCCAAACACCTTCTGCTGGAGCGAAAACGCCCCGAGCAGCCGCTCAGAGCACTGGGACACCGCGGCCACCCCTGCCCGCCTGATCTGCTGAGATCTTCAGGCATTAATATAAAATAAATGTAAATCAACCATTGACTGCTGCAGGACAGCTTCCCTGCGGGCTGGTGTGAGTGTCCCAGCTCCGGGGCTGATCCCAGCCTCAGGCTCCAGCAGTTCCCCTGCCTGTTAGATGTCTGCACCACTATCGCTGCTGGGGGACCGGTGGTGTCTCACAGCTTTTTTGCATAAGCAAGGGCTATCCTGCTGTGCAACCAAATTGTGCCACCAGGCTCGAAATAAAGGAACTGAAATATTTTTTTTCCCTCTTATTTTAGATTATGACTTTTACTAATTGATGCTTGATAGAAGCCTAATGAATGATTTGTAGGCATTACAGGCATGTTAAGGATCCGAGTGTGGTTATAAGCCAAGGTCATAAGCTCTATTGACTTTCCAGGCTCTATAGCAATTGATTTGCCATTTATTAAAATCATTCATTCACCACTTGTTAACAATTTATTTAGCTGGTTCTTCCCCAGAAGGCTTGGGACACCACACTGAGCAAAGACACCTTAGTTTTGAGGTACTGTCATAAACTCGATTCAAAACTGAGAGACAGACCCTTAAACATTATAGCAGTATCTTCTTAAAGGCTCTTTTGCAAACAGGTTCAGCTCAAATCCAGGAGCCTGGTTTAACAGTGCTAATGCCCAGTTTTGTCTGTGCTGAACATGAGCATCCCATGCCACACTCAGCAGAAGTCCCACTCCTCATGACTTAAAAAGGTGCAGGATGTCAACCACTTTCATAAAATAGAGTGAAAGTCTCTTTCCTCAGTGTAACACTGCTCATCAGTTTGCCAGAGTAGCAGCAAATGAAAGAGTACTGGTGCTTAAAATGACACTCAGCTTTTGAACACGTTTCTACATTAAACAGCAGGAAAAAAAAATCCCATCCAGGATTACCAAAGTGCAGCCAGATATGGACAGACAAAGAACAGCAGGTTTGCACAGTCAGCCTCTGAAGACACCACTGCATCCCCCTCTGCACCAGAGGAGCAGGTACCTGCTGCTCTCGGGGCCAGGCAATGTCCCACCCGTTGCGTGGAGCAGTAACCGGGGTGTTTACGGTACAGCAGCTGCAATCATGCAATCAGCCTTCGTAATTAGATCTTGGCAACTCTTGAAATACTTCACTTACCCAGTTTACCTGGAAAGGTGCGACCTAAACATTCAGTGCCTGGAGACATTTGAAAGAAAAACAGAAAGGATCCGTCAGTGATGGGAGCCACCTCCGAGCGGCTGCACACACACCCCAGCTCCCCTCCTGGGGACTCATCCTGGCACAGCTCCCCTGGCCAGCAGAACTCCCACCATCTCCACAGGGCCAGCACTAGCAGAGGTGCCACCACTCCTGGACAATGACCCCACGTGCTTCCCCCACACCAGACACTGCCACACAAGGTCCCGTTCCTCTCTCCCCTGCTTCCCCCAGGAGCGCTCTCCTGATCTCGCCTGCTGGCAATGCCAAAGCTTCACAGGGGTTTGTGAAGTTTCTGGGATCACTCAGCTCACCCCAGAGACCTCCCTGCCACATCCAACAGTGCCAGACTGCCTGTCCATGGCCCAGGGCAGCGCTCTGCATTTCAAGGCATTGCTGGACTGTTTATCACATTCTGTCTCTTCTGCAAACACACAGAGCTGAGCCCCTCATGCTGCTGAGCCTGGTGAAAGCTCAGGCACTGCTGACACCCCCTGCCCACAGCGGGGGCAGTGGCTGTGCAGCGCTGAAGAGGAAGAGCCACAGCAAAATCTTGCCCAACACCCCAGGAGCAATGCCCAGCAGATGTATTTTCAAGAGAGGAGAACAAAGCAGCAAAAAGTTTGCAACAAAAAACAACTCATGACTTTTCTGTCAGCCATCCCTGTGTGACTGCCTGGAACACAGAAGGGATTACAGGACAGGGATCCTCCCCAGCGCCTGGCAAGCTGAGACATTCTGGGCTGGGTGGGAGCTCTGCATCCCGCAGGAGGTTCGCCAGAGAAACACATACAGGATTCTTTTATGAAGCCTGTAAGAACTGTCTGTCACTGATAATGGTTAATTGGTACTAATTAGTACAGTCTGACCGTAAGGAGTCCTACTGGCCTATAAAAGTGGCCTTTAACCCCAGAGCAAGGGAGGCAGTCGCTGTCAGACGGCCGCAGACACACGGCCTGCTCTCACACTGCGCCTGCCTCTGCAGCCACACAGCAGGCTGGCAGGCTCAAGGGATATATCAGCACATCACTGCTCCCAAATAAAGCTTTAAAAAGTTACTTTCCATGCACCTGGGTGGACAGAGAAAACCAGCTTTTTAATCCCAGCAAAAGATTAAGGACCAGAGAGTTGCTGTAAATTACTGCAGCGGCTAAATAACGACAGGTCGCAGGCTGGGCTCACTGATGGGAAGCCAGGCTGATTTAGATGCTTCACATGCAGGTGTTCCAAAGCGGGCCTGCACACATGAGGTGTCACCTGAATGCACATGGGCAGCCTTGAGCCTCCAGGTCCATGTGCAGCACCACCACCAGCCCGCTGGAACGGGCACCGACAGCGAGCGCGACAGGAAAGGAGAGAAAGGAATTCTGCCGAGCCAAACAGCAACGTGTGGCAACAAGCTTGGACCTCCTCCTGCTCCTGCTCAGCCAGCTCACTGCACAAAGCCTGGAAAGGGGTGGGAGGCTGGAAAGGAGTGAAAGGCCAAAAGAAGACTGGAGGCCAAAAAGGGTGGGAGTCCCAAAAGTAAAATGTAGAGTCTGAGAAAAAGTGGATGCCAAAATGGCTTGGGAGACCCAAAAGGGTGGGAGTCCAAAGGAAATTTAAAGGTTGAGAAAAAGAGACCCTGTGCATGCAGCTGGCTGGATCAGGATCAGCTTTTCTCTGGCTACATTTCCAAAAGGGTAGAAAGCAATGCCTCTCCCCTCCGTTCCACAGCCCAGGTGATGCAGCGTGACACTCTGTGCACGTGTGGGCATGTGCTCCCCATCGTGTCTCATCTAAGACGTTTGGCCATGGTCTGGGATGTGTGGGAGAAGCCAGCCTGAACCCTCTGAAGTCAGGCAAGATTTTGGGATGTTGCTTCTCCCCCCTCTCTCTCTTAGCACGCCTGTCTCTCCCATCCTCACATCTGCCCTTTAGATTCAGCCACGCATTTGCCAACTTTTTAAATGCAAATGAGAACTGGCACATAAAGTCGGTGCTTTAAACCTGACCAGAGCCACCCTCAGCTCTCCTCCCTCCCTCCTTATATGCATAAACTTTTTTTATGCAATCGGCAGCAGGGAAGAGATCCAGGGAGTGGCTGAGCCGTGCCTGGAGCCCTTCTGCAGCCGCAGCGCTGCCAGACAGCTCCATGGGAAGGGTGGCTCAGGCTCTCTGCCTACCAGCAGCAGCATGGAACCAGTAATTACCCTGGCTGGACCAACACCTGCTCGTGGTTTTGTCTTACACTGTTTGTGCAACCCAACAGGCTGCCAACAAAGCAGGGATGCGCTTTGCCTAAACAGGTGAAAACATGAAACAGGGAACGGAGCTGCCGTGTTGGTCCCACAATGCCTCTGTGCAACACAGGCTGGAAAATCACTGCTGCTTCAGCCTGCAAGGCTGCAGAGCACGAGCACGGCATGCACTGAAAAGGCAGGAAAGGAGGGAAAAGAGCTGCCATCTGCAGAGCCCAGCTTCTGGATCCAGCCCCACACTGGTGCAGGGCGCAGGGATGTTCTTTGCTGGGCTGTAACACCAGCAGCAAAAAGCCTGGCTTGCCAGGAGAGTCCTGCTAAACCAACCATCCCACGTGGGACAGCACAGAGGACGTGACAGCCCTCACCCAGCCAGGGCTGCCTGCAGAGCAGAGCTGCTCCCAGAAATGCCCTGTGCCAGTTCAGAGCAGAAGTGCCCATTCCCATGCTCGGGACCAGACCCCTGAGCTCATGGAGCAGGAGCTCAGCAGTGGCGTGGGAAGGGCAGCATGAAGACCACGAGTGACCAAGGGCAAAGACCCCAAAGGGGCACCTGGGCCAGCATCAGTCTCTGGCAGAATCAGCTCTGACTCCACCAGGTCACACCCAAGAGACACTCTCCCCCCATCAGCAGATGGGATTTGTTGTAGATGATTTGTCCTGGAATAAAAATGCCAGCCCCACCTCTTGCAGCATATTTACTGAAAGCCACTAGACATTAAACAGAGGCAAAAAGTGTATCCCAGCAACATCTGGAATTTATCCCTTCTCCCTTCTGCAAAAAAAAAAAATCACGCTCTATTCTTTTAGAGAAAGAAAAGTGATTATATAGAATTATAATGCTGGAAGAACATAGAGAAGAGCAGAGATTTTTTTCTTTGAAATGCTGTTTAGACAATTAAAAAGGGATAGTTTCAAAGAAGCAAATACTATCTCAGCTTTTTCCGCCCTGTCTCGCAGTACCAGGCTTTTCTCCATGCCTTGGCTAAGAGACTCCAAGGAAAACAACAGATTTTTTTCATCCTTGCAAGACCTCAGTAAGCCAGAAAGGAAACGAGCTCTCAGGCCTAACCGGCTGAAGATAGACCAAATAAAAAAAATTAAATTTTCCAATTCCTGACAACAGGATTTGAAGGCACCTTGATTTCTAGGAAGAAAACCTGCTTTGGAAGGAGCTTCCCAAAAGAGGATGTGTCAGTCTTTACCCAGGAGAGCCAATACTCTGTCTCCCCAGACAGAAGAATGCAAAGGCTTTAAATATTAAAACAGGAAAAACCATCGGGATTCATATGAGGATGCAAGGTCAAAATGTGATATCCTCCACTTCCTCAGGCTCCTGATCCCAGAATGGCTGGACCACGACCCCACAGCATCACCTGTGCCCGGATGCAGCTGGGGGAGCCTGGGTTCAGAGGGAAACCCTTCCCAGCCTTCCTGAGGGGGGAAGCGAAGCAGTCGCTCCCACGCCAAGCCCACAGAAGTGCCTCCAGCTACTAAATTACCCAACGACTTCAACGAACTGCATTGATCTGGCTGGAAAACAAAGCTGCAGCTCTTGGCACGTACCCAGTTAGGAGGGTACAGCTGCATTTTTCACCTGCAAGCAGTTACAACCACGGTGGAGATGCCCCTTGCCCTGCCACGGGGCAGCTGAGGGGAGAGGCCGAAGGACAAACACAGGTGAGAGGAACCACCTCACTCCAGACACCTCTCAGACACAGCAGAGCCTCGGCAAACGACAGGTATGTCCAGTTTTGCAATCGAGGGCAAGGCTGTTCCTAGAACAAGCCCCATTACTCAGGCTGCTCAACCCCCACCTCCTGGGCTGCACGTGGACTGGATGCAGGATTTCATCAGGACATTAAACTCAGAAGCTGTAAAATCACTGTGCAAAAACCCAATTATACCTATTTTCGTAACAGCCAATTTAAGCTTGTATTTAGGTCCCCTCGCATACCCCTACGTTACATAAAGCATTTCTTCCACTTGAAACGTAGCTTTCTAAAGGCCATTTTGCTTAATTTAATGGATGCTTTATGTGGGTCTGCAAATCTCTAGAAACACAAGCAAGGAAGACACATGGCAGCAAGATACGGCGTGATCCCTTCCCGGGCATGCAGCAAGAACAGGAGAGATGAAAGGCATCTCCAAACCCACGAACCTGCTGCGACTGGAGTGCACTTGTGCTCTGAAGAGCAGCAAAACCCCACGGTCAAGTCAAAAGAGGAATTCCTGAACATCTGCACACACTGTTAACCCATTCCAGACCGGCCAGCGCTCTGCAGGCACTCAGCAGGATGGATCCTCCCCTCATCTCACAGCCACCAGCTGAACTGAGCCCACTCGGGCACTCTTCCCTTGGATTTCAAAGAGCTGCTTTCTGCACTTCAAGTAAATAAATGCAGTCCTCTCTTTTTCCTTATTTTTTTTTTTAAAAAAAGCTGCACTAATAAAAAGCTTGTAGCGAAATCTATTAAATTGAGTCTGTCCATTATGTTTATTGTTCCTTACAATTCAGGCCTGGATGGCAACTCAGTGAAGGTTGAAAAGTGTATTTATCAAGAAAACCCATGAGAACGATGAGGATTAAAAGCTATCAGCAGCACAGAACATGTCTGTAACCCTGCAGTTTGTTCTGCACCTCACACAGGACCCCCATCAGAGACCTCTGCCCCCTCTCCTCGTTTTTGAGCCCACCTCTGGCTCATCAGCTGACAGGACAGCCAGCACCTGCATTCCCAGAAAAACCTGAGGAAGGTGCAGCGTGTATACACTGCTATGAATAAGTCACACTAGAGAAACATAAACCCTGATTGCATTACACACCAGTGATCAGTATCATTAAGTGTTACACACCTTGAGTGCGTCTCAGCAGTTGGAAACACTGAATTCAAAATCACATCTTCCCATTCAAGCAAAGTCCCATTACAGTAATGTAAGTGTAACAACAAAAATGAGATTCCTGCTTATTACGTGGGAAATAATTGCAATTTAAGATAAATTTTCCCTGAATTGTATGAAGCAAGTGCCCATCAATCATGTTGTTTCTTCAGTGTCCTAAAGAGAGCACCTAGCAGGACGAGGTACTTTAGAGCTCAGTGATAACAGCCTAATCTGTATATGCCACTCTGAGGTACTGAAGCCAAGACACCACCCTTGGTAAAGTGGAATAATGGTGGAAATAACGAAAACAACACAGAAGGAGCAGGACTTTCCCCTCCAGGAAAGACATCTGCCCTCAGTGAGCCCTTGCAGCCGAGCTGGCACAGGGGACACCAACAACCCCTGACTCTCGAGGTCTCATTGCACAAATACCTGTGAAGAGCACAAGGCAGTCCAGCCTGGTTTCATGGCTGGAACAGGCACCAGGGACAAGCCCAGCCATGGGTCACTTCATCTGCTGAGCTTGGGTTTCACCTCGTGAGGAGAGCCCAGAGCTCTGAGGGTGAGCCCCACGTCCCCTCAGCACCGTGGGAAACGGCCCGCGAGGGTGTGGGAGGCTCTCTGCTTTGGGGGGGATCTTTTGTTTTTGTAAGAAATAACGACATTAATCATAACATTAAACAGAAACCACTAAGGGGGAGAATTTCCAAGCTTGCTCAGCACAGGGCTCAGCCCGCAGGGGAGCTGCCAGCCAGCGGCCACAGCCGGCAAATTCCCTGGGACTCGACCTCGGCAGCCAAAGCCAGGGATGGAGGAGTGGAAGAGGCGACGAGCAGACTCAGGACTGTTGTAGGACTCAGCTCGGAACTGTGAGTCTGAACGCTCAGTGGTTAGATGTCTCTTGGGAACTCATCCAAATGGCACTGCTTCTCTCCCACTTGCCCTGCAGGTAAATCTCGCATGTGGCTTACACAATCTGTTGACTTAAGTAAAGCAAGGGCAGGAGAAGAAAGCTGCTCAGACATCAGGAGAGGCTCATCAGTCCTTTGGGCAAAAGTCTGGGTCACTTCCCCCTCCACAGAGAACTCAGGGTGTCAGCCAGGCCTTGTCTCCCTTCATGGGAGCACGTGCAGCGAGGGTGCAGCAGAACACAGTGCTCAAAACATCAGTGCAAGGACAACAACAATGCATTGCCAAACTCTCCCATATTTTTGGCCAGTGCTGATGCTTAAATTCAGTTTGCAGAAACTGGAGTCCATGAGCTCTGTGTCCTAGTCAAGTCCTCTGAAATCAAACTGAGCAGTGACTGTCCAGGTCTCCCAGAGCTCAGGGAGATGAGGCCACAGCCAGTTCCAAACCTCATCATCAGTAACACTCATCCGTCCTGCAGACACGGGATGGTTCTAACATACTGTGAGACCACTCCATGCTCTGCAAGGGCCTTGTTGGATGCAGCTATCTCAGGTGCAAAAGCAGCTGCAGTGTGCAAGGCTGATGAGCAGGCAGGCTCTGGCAACCAGGGGTCCAGAGGGAGCCCACCAGAGACCCTTAGCCATAGGCATCTGGAGTGCTTCTTGCTCTCCTGTTTCCTATTGCTGACCTCAAACTCTCTTCCTCACAACCAGTTCCAGCCCTGGGCCCAGCTCCTCCACCCCTGAGCAGGGCAGGAGCCTAAAAGCAAAAGCCTAAAACCTGACCAGAGCAATCCTGACACAGCTGCAGCCAGGGATATTCTGTTATCGGAGTTACAAAGGGAGAATTAATTCTCACAATTAGTGAAAAGGGACAGAAGTAGAGAAAGGCCACTTGTAAGATGCTGGTCATCTTCCCTCAAGATTTTAAACCACTGAAGATGCATTTGGAATGAAAACTGACCACCTGAGCAGCACTGTGAGATCTCCTGCCAATGACAAACCCCACCCTGACCAACAACACAAGGTTAGTATACGGCCAAATTCTGTGTGTGAAGCTTACAATGACCAAAGTCTGCAAGAGCAGAGACAGACTTTGCCACTACAAACATCCCCAGTGCAAGTTCCTGATCCCTGTCTGAATCTCAATGAAGGCAGAAGAGCTGTGAGGATGGCGAGCTCCTCAGGAGGCAGGCTAGACACTCAATCCATCTCTCCTATCAGACCTGTGCTAACATTCAAACAGGACCTGCTCTTGCGATCTTCAGCAAGGAGCAGATGTGGTTTTGAGTAATGGTGAGCGTTACTTAACCAGTTACAGTCACTAATGTAATTGACACCTATTCCATCATCCTTAATACACCCACTTCTTTCTCCGATACCATAAATAGATTAGAAAAGTTTCTGCAGATGGCCATGACCCCATTTGTTTGTGCACTTAGCCATGTATGAATCACTCTTGGCTTGTAGCAGCACTCTGGAATTACTGAAAGATAACTAGTCGGCACAGACACCAATAAATGAATCATGCTTTCCACAAGACCAAACCTTTGGGCTTTTACAGACTCCAATTACAAAGTAAGAAGAAAAGAACAAAGAAATTACTCAGTCTATTTGCACAAAGTCATGCAGAGTTGATTCACAGTTTTACAGAATTATTACTGACAATCATTTGTAGGGGGTTAGAGTAACAAACCAGCTACTTTACATATTGGACAGAATGAAGAGATGGAAAAAAAAATCCCCAAGCCATGTCTTGCACATATTCTTTGAAAAGTAGCCTTGATTTTTGTGCCAGTAACTTTTTTCATCCTTGGTACGCTCCAAGCCTGGGGGTTAATCAGTTTTCATTCGCCAAGGCTAAATTCTGCTTTGCTGGGTTGCTTGGGCCAAGTTTGCAAATGTGGGAAATCCTGTTGCACCTGCTGGAGAGCACAAACCATCACAGGCACAATCCCTCAGCTCTGCAGGCTTCAGCAGGGTCTCAGGAATGGTCCAGAGAACTGCCACGTGCAAAAGCACTTTCCTTGCTAACTGCACGCTTCTGAATGCATACTGCAAGTGAAAAATTACCCAGTCTGAGGCATTTTATTAAAGAGATGTGCGAGACTGAATACACCAAGCACAAATGTGTGAACCACTTGAAAGCACTGTGGACATCCACCAACACTGACAACTTGTGAGGCGAGTTTCCAAAGATGTGCAAGGTGTCTTTACGTAACACCACAGTCTGGGACACGCTAACACGCACCACACACAGGGAAAAACACACCCTCCTCTAAATGGAGCATTAGCCTAGTCCTGCACCAGGGAGAAATGGCAAGTCTGACTACCTGGAGGAAAAGGGGACACTGATGGATTATGGCCTCTAGCACAGCTACCTCGCTGTACACAGTGTAAAAGCAGCATTTAGTTAAAAAAAAAAAATCTAAAAGCGAGTGTGGAGCGGATGCCAACCTGAGCCTGAACACAGACAGTGCCCTGGTTGTACATCTCTGAGTGGGATGGTGACTGACATGTCTCAGGGCAACATGCTCCAAATCAGCACCCTGTACCAGAGAGATCCAAAAACAGGGATAACGCCCCACTGAGCACAGTCACTGACAGCTTGGGAGGGATGCCAGTCAAATGTACACACAGCTCTATTTATCTAAGGCCTACCAGTACCCTTTGCATGTACTTGAAGACCCAACTTCCTGGGCGAATTTACCTTGCAAATGAAATCTGTGCCCTGTTTTACACACCTGCTCTATACGCAGAGAGCTGCCAGCCTGGTACAGCTCATCAGAGCCAGGAGAGGCCAAAACCAGCACCAGAAGAGATGCCACACAGCTCTAAGCCAATTTGGGAAAACCTGCTTATTTGTTCTCATGCTTGAGGCTGCTGATTCCCAGTGAGAGGTATAAACCTCTCCCCAGACTGGATTCAAAATGCTACGGAAAATTTAAATTAAAACCTTAATAAACGTTCCCAATTCCTACCCTTCTCCATAATACATAAATGAATGCAGCAAGCTCTCTTGTATAAGAACGTGTAGGCATCAACAACCTTCTCCCTCCAACAAGAGTTTATCTGAGGAGGTGCTGTAGATAGAAGGGAAGGAAAAAGGTTCCCAGTAGGGTTGTCTTCAGAAAGCTTGAGTCATTAGAGCCAAGATTTCAGCTGCAATGCAAGACTAAAAGGATGCATGTGCTAAACAGTAGCATGTCCTTCAGGAGGAAAAAAAAAAAGCTAAATCAGGAACCTGCAGTGTTAGGTGGCTGCTTGGATAAACACTGTTCAACACACCGCAGCAGAAATGCTAATGCAAGTTTAGTTTTCACACCGGAGAGATTTCAAAAGATTTGCAAAGCTTTGATAATATTTAACATCTTTACTAATTTCCTTTTTGGTGCAATCATAAATTTACCAGGGTAGCCAAAAGATCTGGGATGAACTACAAGTTCTAGCTGGCTCCAAAGCCAACAAGAATAATGTGTGCTGTTACTATTTTCTCTCAAAACATACCTCTGCAAAACTGACTCAAAATGAGAAAAGAAATTGTGAAACTGTCATTACAAAGAAGCATTTAAAATGCAGATCAAAGTGCTGCCTTAGAAGCTGTATTCCTTGCCAAATCATCAAAGCTCTCTTTACTCACAATAGCTCCCCAAATCTCCTGATTTGAACGATAAATTCTTACAGCTGAAATGTATCTGCTTTAAAAAAACAACAACAAAAAATAAAATTGAAAAAAATATAAAAAGCCCAAACCCCACAACTCCTTTCTCTGGTTACCAACTTCTTCATTAACCAGTTCATTGGAGCCACTTTCCTGTATTACTAAATTAAGTTTCATGGACGTGTTTATGCCTGCGTGCACACACACAGAGCACCCCGAGACCTCCTCAATGCTGAGAACTTGTCAGCCCTTGGTGGAGTCTGCATGCAGGGTCTCTCCAGCTCAGACGGCTGTGTGAGCAGGGTCTCTCCAGCTCAGAGGGCTGTGTGAGCAGGGTCTCTCCAGCTCAGAGGAAGGGCTGTGTGTGCAGGGTCTCTCCAGCTCAGAGGGAGGGCTGGGTGTGCAGGGTCTCTCCAGCTCCCAGAGGGCTGGCTGTGTGTGCAGGGTCTCTCCAGCTCCCAGAGGGCTGGCTGTGTGTGCAGGGTCTCTCCAGCTCAGAGGGGTGTGTGTGCAGGGTCTCTCCAGCTCCCAGAGGGCTGGCTGTGTGTGCAGGGTCTCTCCAGCTCCCAGACGGCTGGCTGTGTGAGCAGGGTCTCTCCAGCTCCCAGAGGGCTGGCTGTGTGTGCAGGGTCTCTCCAGCTCCCAGAGGGCTGGCTGTGTGAGCAGGGTCTCTCCAGCTCCCAGAGGGCTGGCTGTGTGTGCAGGGTCTCTCCAGCTCCCAGACGGCTGGCTGTGTGAGCAGGGTCTCTCCAGCTCCCAGAGGGCTGGCTGTGTGAGCAGGGTCTCTCCAGCTCCCAGAGGGCTGGCTGTGTGAGCAGGGTCTCTCCAGCTCCCAGAGGGCTGTGTGTGCAGGGTCTCTCCAGCTCCCAGAGGGCTGTGTGAGCAGGGTCTCTCCAGCTCCCAGAGGGCTGGCTGTGTGTGCAGGGTCTCTCCAGCTCCCAGAGGGCTGTGTGAGCAGGGTCTCTCCAGCTCCCAGAGGGCTGTGTGAGCAGGGTCTCTCCAGCTCTCAGCACTGTGTCCAGGTTCCAGGTGCTGGCACTCAGGGAGCTGCTCCCATGCTCAGTGCCAGGATCACCCTTGCCCCACTCCCCTGCACTCCACACTCACCCATCGCTCCTGGAGGAGCTCCCAGACCACCACTGCATTCCCTGCAGCAAGGAAG
Source organism: Motacilla alba alba (assembly GCF_015832195.1). Classification (NCBI taxonomy): domain Eukaryota; kingdom Metazoa; phylum Chordata; class Aves; order Passeriformes; family Motacillidae; genus Motacilla; species Motacilla alba. The sequence continues at coordinate 12,584,016 of NC_052035.1, read as the reverse complement.
CAGCAATGCAGCAGCCACTGATCAGCTCTGGAAGACGGAAGTGAGGGTTCAGATCCTGCTGCCACAGAATTCCTCCCTGTTCCGGACTCGGCCGCGCCGCTCGCGGACAGAGCGGGTCTGGGATGCACTTCCTCACCTGGGACCTGCCCGAGTGACCCACCTCCTGCCACCCTAAACAGTCATAAAATAATCACCCAGCAATCCAGCCACACAGACAGGAAGAACACTGCATGGAAACATGCCTGTCGACACCAGTGATTCCTGTGCTTTATGGATGTCTGCGAGTGTGCTCGCGGCGTGAACCGAGCCTCCACTCAACTGCAGCGAAGTGGCCCTTGTACCTCGCTCCTCACCAGCTCTCCAGCCTGGCTCTGCCACTTTGATGAAACCCGCCAGGAGCAGACACACCGTGTGTCAGAGAACAGGAGGGATCTGATAAGGCAAACCACACACCAGTACAGCATCTCCCTCCAGGAAGCAAACTGGTTGGAAGTCTTCACATGAGACACCACTGCAAATAAATTACCTTTTTTTTTTCACTAATTAGGCTCAGCAAATTCTGACAGCTGCTGCTACCTGAATGAAACAACAACGACAGACACGACTGTACACTGAGTTACTCAGGAAAGGAGCTGGATTGTAATTACCCTTTATTAGTGACACCATGTAGTTTGGTACTTCCCTTGGAAAGGTCTCCTCATGTCTCTCCACTTATAATTTATGTTTACAAATTCATTCTAAAACTGGATTTATCAAACCACCAACTTTCAACTGGGAAATATAAAATTATTAGGTTTTTTGATGAGCAACAGCAAATAAAAGTAAGAACATGTGTTTGTGGGTGCTCTTCTCTCCATTCAAAAAGGAAGCAGTGGCAGCAGCTAATTCAGTATCCCAAATATTTAGAGGTAATCCCAGACCCTACCTTGGGAATTCCTGGCTTTAAGGAAAAGAATTGGTTGCTGTTCCCCACACACCCTTCAGTTCTGGTGTTCTCACAACCAGGATCTGAAAACACACTACAGAGGCAAACATTCAGGGGGTGGAGGATGCCTCCACAGCAGAAGCCAACAGGACTTACTGCAGCAAACACCCTGACGCTGACTGAAAAGGAAGAATGAACATGTCTTGCCTCCACTTGGCTCTATAAATGATCACCTCCAATTATACAGGATCATCTCTGGTGCTGTGTGCCAGTCCTGCTGTGCAGCACAGCACAACCCAGGTGTTCACCCACAGGAAAAAAACAAAGTTTGACTATTTCCCCTGCATTTCCCCCTCTGTGTCTTTTCATTCTCCCATTTGACATCAATTATAATACACTAAGACCAAAATCACTACGTGAGGGCACAAATAAACTGTAATTTTAATAAAGACCCCTGTGCTCTCCAAGCTCAGGGAATCAGGCCTTTGCTTGGGTATGAAAGGTGGGACCCACAGAGCTGGGGCTGCAGAGTGTCTGGGTCCCCTGGGACGGCCAAGGGCACACGCAGACAGCTCTTGGGCCACCATAAGTAAAGCCAGCTGTGCTCTGCTCCTCCAGGATCACACCTCGGGATGCTGAGCTCAGCAAAAAGCAGAGCTCGTCACAGACACATAACCAGAGCCAGACATCGGGAACTCCTCGGTTTGGCTGAGGTCAAACCGAGATGCCACAAACTGAACATCCTCTGTGCAAGCACTTTGGGGCTTGCTGAAACGCTGGGAGCAGCTCTGGCTTCCCTCCACGAGGAAAACTTTGGAGGGGAATAAAGAAGCACGTGGTTCATATCCACTCTCCCCTGGAATAAGCCATAGCTGCCGATGACAGGGTGTCGGGAAAGAAACGCATTTGTCAGAAAAGCAGTGTGAAAGTGGAAAGAAGACATGATCCCTGGTTGAGCCGTATGCATTTGGTTTGTTATTCGACCAAAGAACGTGAAAACCTAGAAGTCTCGGCTTGGACAGGAAGCCGCTCGCACGGTTCGCCCAGCCCAGCCGGACACTGCAGCTGGGGGGATCGGCCTCGATCCTGGGAGACGCAACAACACCTCCCAAAAATCCCCAACGCCTCGGATAACGCTCCTGGCACGATCAAAGTGCCTGCAAAGCCTCTGCCGAGAGCCGCGCACAGCTCCCGCAGGGATGGATGCCCGGGTGCCCGCGGGATGGCCGGGCGGGCAGGTGCGGGGCCGGGGGCAGGCACGGCGCTCGCCCCGCTCCCCGCGCCAAACCATGAGTTATTCACAGCCTCTTCCGCCACGCCGCTCACCCCTGACCTCCTTCACCCAGCCGAGGCGATTAGAGCCCACTGCTGCAGACGTCTGGCTGCTTAGCACCGCCCGGCATATTGGCACTGCGGCCCGGCGGCGGGCGAGACTCCCGCCCCCAAAAAGCCCTTTTCTAATCCTAATCTGGGAGCGCCACACACAGAAACCAGCTGCTTCCTCCGCCGCAGCGCCGCAGCCGCCATACGGAATAAAGCCTGCCAGGAAAAGGGGTTTGGGCACGGGTTGGACAGTTAACCTATTTAAAGGGTTGTAAATCAGAGGAGTTTGCGTGTTCCTCCCCCGTGCCGCTTTGCTGAAGCGCTCCTGCCTCGTAACTGAAAATTTTGGCTGAAAAAATTGAGGAGCATCTGGTGGTAGCTGCTCTGAGGTTCCCTCAAAGTCGTATCAGAAAGATACACAAAAATCAAGCGACTGGAGGAGGAAAAACGCTGTAGAATGAGTTTATCTCAGGGAGGCTCAGCTCTGCCCTTTCCACTGGAGCCAGGTGCAGGAGGCGAGCAGGTAACAGCCCCTGTAGTGCCACCAGAGCGCTCCTGTGGCACAGAGGTGAGCCAAGGCTGCCCGCCATCAGCAGGAAATAAATAATAACACTGCTGATAAGAAACCTACCCCAACACGAAACAGGGAAGGGCAGCAATGAGGGAGCTCGCTGCAAGGCTCCCAGGAGCTCAGCACAGGAGCGTCAGGACCCCAGAGCTGACAGAGGGCAGGGGACAAGTCAGGGAAGGACCTCGGGAGCATCAGGCACGAGGCTCCCACAACACCCATCCCGACCCAGGCAAGCTCTCCTCCGGCGTGCATTCCCATCCCGATCCAGGCAAGCTCTCCTCCGGCGTGCATTCCCATCCCGATCCAGGCAAGCTCTCCTCCGGCGTGCATTCCCTGCTCCCTGTCTCTCACACCTCCCATCCATAAGCAGCACCTGCCTCTTACCAAGCCTTTCCCATGCTGACAAAAATGGAGTGGGAAAATTATAAACTACGCTATTTCTAAAAAGTCAAGAAGTGAAATTAAAAGCCAGAGTTGTTCCAACAAAATCTCATGCCAAGAGTTAGACTGGAATAAAAGCTTTTTCTTCAAAAGACATTACACATTTTAATTCACAACTTCTATCACAACCATGAGCCTTGCTCAGACACAAAGTCTCATCCTTGGGATTCTGTGGGACACAGTTTAGGTTCAGAAACTGGCTGACACAAAAAAGAACTGTATCTTCATTATTTATACACTGCTATTGGTATGCACATCTAGCCCGGCCTGTTAAAGTCAGGGAAGAATAATGGTCTATTCAGTACCGGTAGTGTTAATAAAATCAGGCAAATCCAGCTTAGTTTTGTCTGAACACGAATGAGATTAAATCAAGATTAAAAGTGCATACAGTACAAAGGCTTTGGTTTATGCTAAAATTCAGAATGAACACATTTTAGTACCCGGTACACAAATGCCTGCAGACCTTCTCCGGGACTCAGACACCTGAATTAAACAAGGATGAAGCTGGAGAAGGAGAAGGCAGACGACGCTGGACAAAAGCCATCCAAGATACCAAGGGACAGATGCTCTGCAGCCCCGCTGGAGGTAACGGGGCAGATCCTGTGCTAGCAGAAACAGGCACAGCTCAGCTGGCTCTCCCTGCACGCACCGAGCGCCAGCCTGCCCCGTCGCAGTGCCAGGCATATATGCAAAATCCAGACTCCTTCCCAAGTTTTCCTTTTGGGCCATTTTGCATTAGTCTGTGCAGGGTTTGGATTTCAAGGCACTGAACAAGGTGCTAAGCAGGGTACAATCCTGACAACGTTCCCACTCTGGGATGCCTTGAAAACCTTCCCTTTACAGAAAATACCATTTCCTTAAAACTGCCAAAGAGCCCAACTCACGCCTCTCCTCTCAGCAGTAATATTCCTGCTCTCTCACCTCCGTGCACTTCATTTCCAAGAGGGAAAGAGCACACAGAGAAGTGGTGAATATTTAGGTCAGGCACTGCCCTCACTGCTACTCTGCGAGGGTTGAAAAATATTAATGAAAAACCCAAATCGCCCTTCGGAACAAAAAGCCCCGAGGGGCTGGAGAGACGGGGGGAACAGGTTCCCAAATACAACCCCTGCTCGGGTGTCCGGAGCGCGGTGCCCCCCGGTAGCGAGGCGAGGGTGATTTACACGGGGGTAGCGCAGAGCCGCGGGGGAGGCTCGGGAGCGCCCAAGCATCACCCCCGCAGGAGGGGAAGGCGCGGGCAGGGGCACCGCGGGGAAAGGGCGAGACGCGGGCGGCGATGGAGCCGCGATGGGGAACGGCGGGGATCTCAGCCCCGGTGCCGGCGGGGAGCGGCCGGGGGCGGCTGATCCCGGGCAGCTCCGGCAGTTGTGTCACACCCGCACCGACATCCCAGCGGCAACAGATGAGAGAGGGGGCAGGAAAAGCACTCCGGGAAAGCGCATCGCAGCCAAGGGTCCCGGGCGCCGCCGGGAGCCCCCGCGGGAACTTCCCCGCCCGCGGCGGGGCCGCCGGGCACTCCCGCGCCCCGGGCACCTCCCGCACCCTCCCCGGGAGCAGCAGGACTGGTACTTACTGATCTCCATGCTCTGGAACAAAGACCTTTTGCAGTTGCATGTGCAGGACACATTGGGCTGAATAGCTACGGCCGTGCTGTTCAGCCCCATGAAGTTATACATTTAAACACACACACACAAAAAAAAAAAAAGAAAAAAAAAAACTAAAAAAAAAAAAAAAAAAAAAAAAAAAAGGAAGGCGACGGCGACACAAAGAACTTCCCGGCCGCCGAGCGCTCCCCGGGCAGCACCACATAAAGCCGGGGCTCCTCCTCGGCGCGGGGGGGCGGAGGGAGGGAAATGCAGCTGCGATCAGAAATTGGAAATAAAAAACCCGGCGCGGCGCAGCGCCCCCGGCAGCGGCTCCGCTCGGCCCCGCGGCTGCTCCGCGCCCCTCCGGCCCGGGAAGCGGCAGCGCTGGGCCCGGCCGCGGCAGCCCCGCACTTTTGTGGGGCGCGGCGCGGTGGGAGCGCGGTGGGAGCGCGGCCCGCCCGCTCCCGCTCCGCTCCCGCCCCCCGCGCTCATTCACGGCCACGGGGACGCGGCCGCGCCGCCGCCGCCGCGGGCGGGACCGTGACGTCAGCGCCAGACGGGGACTGCCCTTCCCTTCCCTTCCCTTCCCTTCCCTTCCCCGCGCTGCCGCCGGGAGCGGGGCTGGGGCAGCTGCCGGGGGGCGCGGGACCCCCCGAACCGCAGAGCGGGTCAGGCTGGAAGGGATCACCCGGTGTCCCACCTCCCGGCTCAGGCAGGGACATCCCGGAGTACAGGGCACAGGATTGTGTCCAGACGGTTTCTGGGATATCTCCAGCGAGGGAGGCTCCACACCCTCTCCGGGCATCTGTTCAGTGTTCGTTCACCTGCACAGAAAAAAAAAGTTCTTTCTCGTGTTCTGGTGGAAATTATTTGGCATCAGTTTTGTAGCCTCTTGTCCTACTGCTCAGCACCATGGAGCAGAGCCTGGTCCTTCTTCTTGGCCTCCTTCCTCTAAATATTTGCACAAATTGATGCGATCCCCTCTAAGTCATCCCCTGAGTCCCAGCAGGCCCTTCTCTCTCAGCCTTTCCTTGTCAGAGATGCTCTAGTCATTACTGCACCCACCCTCCCACAGAGGATCTTTAAATACTCACCAGCACTGAGCCCACCCAGGTGGGTCCAGTGGCACCCCACTCCCAGCCTCCAGCAGGACCTGGCAGAGCTTTTGCTCAGCTCCAAAAGCACCTGGATTTGGGTATCCTGCTGGAAAAGCACCCAAAAGTCAGGCTCACCCTGCAACACCCGCCCAGCTGTGGGTACCCCCTTCAGCCCCGGCCCCACAGCACTGAGCCACAGGGCTCCGGGCTCACTTCACACAGCCAGTCCCCAGTGAAGCATTTCGGACAGAAAAACAGGAGAGACTGGAAAAAGGGATGCAGGGGATAACCCAGTGTGGCCATGGCTGAGCTCAGTGAAAATTCTCATTAGCTCCCATGGTGGTGCCAGCGGTGCTGCTCTGAGCTCAGGAACTATTCCTGATACATTCCCACTTTTGTTTCAAACCACAGGCTGTAAAACAGAGTGACCCCATTCACTGCAAGACAGGTAAAAGGAAAAAAAAATTATCTCTTCCCTATGGGCTCTTTGTGCCAAGCTTTAGTGGAGACATATTTTAATTTTTTTCTGGGAAATAAACCTGTGAAAACAAAGGTTTCTAATGAAAATGCTGAAACAAGCTTAACTAGAGTGGTGCGAAGTAGCTGCTATAAATCTTGGTGAATCCTGTTACTGGGAGATAAAGGCAGCTTCAGTTATCTTCTAAGAAAGCACATTTCCCCAGAACTGTTGATAGCTGTGATTTAGGATTTGGGAGTATCTGAGGCATCCCCAGCTGGGCCTGCATTCCCCAGAGATGCTGTTGGGAAGATGCACCGAGGTGGGGACAGGCAGAAATCCTATTCCTACAAAGCTGAAGCAATCACAGAAGATGGATGGTCTCAAAACTTGGGTCAGATTCAGTGGCACTCATTGGTAAGGTTTAACCTTTATTTCCCTGCCCAGAAAAGGAATTTATTTCTACAAACTAATGTTAAATACCCACCCGTACTTTACTCCTGCAGCCCATCCAGTCCAGTGAAAATGCCTGGAGAGCAGGAACAAGGAATTGCCAGGTTGTTTAATCTTTTACTCTTTGCCTCGACAGATGGTAACTCCCAACAATTACTAACCCAAAGGAAACACGGAAGGGGATCGTGTGGCTCGGATAGAAACGAGCTTTGAGGAGTTTGTGCTCCCCAGCACTGAGAACATGTGAATTATCCAACAAGTGCCATTCCCAAAGGCAGGGAAGGTGCTGGGGTGGCACCAGAGGTGGGAATTGGTGTGCTGAGAGATGAGAGACAATTATGTAAAAAAAAATAAATCCTTGCTAGAGCTGGAGATAAAGCATTTCCAATCCTATTTTATATTTTGTTTCCTGCCTCAGTTTCCTCATCAGTAACATAGGAGGGGTAATCCTGAATCCTTCAGGTAACTTCTGGGAACTCAATTTATTTTGTGGCAGTCAGATTTTTAGAAATGCTTCGTGAAAATGTGAAGGAAGAAACATTACCCCTGTTACAGGCACACTGGGCCCACCAGCCCCAGAAAGGACATCAAGAAAATTAAAGCCAGGCACACAAATAGTCAAAATTCTGAAGACAAATTCCAGTTCAGATATGCTTTATCAATCAACCTACTTTTATAATTTATCTGGAAATATATCTTTACATTATGATTAAAACACTTGGTGGTTGAACATTAGCAACACTTTTCCAAAGGACCTTTCTTGACGGGCCAGAAAAGGTGGCTGGAAGCTTATCTGAGCCTACCAGCTTGCAACTAACATCCTTTGCACCTAAAACACACAGCACTGCCATAAATAAGTCAAGGTGAGGACTGCACGTGTCCCTGTGTCATGTGAGGTCCCAGCTGGCAGCACCAGCCCGGGCACTGCTGCCAAGCCCTCTGAGCTCTCCAGCCATGTGCATGTGGCCACAGTTCACGTTTGATTCAGAGTTCTTGGATTTTAACCCAGATGGGAGACCCTTAAACAGCCTCAAGAGAGCGAGTGCAGCTCCAAGCAATGGTTATTCTTCCGAGGCAGGTCAGTTCCTGGAGTGGAGGGTCCTGCTCTGCAATCTCTGCTGCAACAGGCACGGCCTTGCCTTCCAAAAGGCTTTGCCTTCCAAAAGGCATCACCCCCGGGCACAGGGACAGGGATGGGGTGCCCTGAGCAATGGCACTGCCCGCACCCCGTGCCCAGGCTGCCCTGGAGCTGTGGCAGAGGCAGCTCCAGCCCTCACCCCATGAATCAGCTTGTTCTAGGGGGAGTTTTTACAAGTTCACAAAGCCCTGGTGGATAAAGGCTCCCGTTTCAGGTGCAGGCTGCTGCAAGTTCACACATCTTCCCAACCTTCTTTAAAAATAAAGAAAAAATAACTGTTTGCAAGTCGATGCTGGTTTAAAAATGCTGCTTACCACCATCTCCATTTCATCTGAGCGACTCATGTGGCTTTAAGAATAATCAGCATTTTTCCACCATGATTTAAGAACAAATAATTAAAGTCATCCCAGATGGGCTTGTAAAAATTAAAAGTACATCATCTAACTTAAATGCTTCACCCTGTTCTTTGTAATGACACCATCCAGCCTCCAGCCCAGTGCATTTGTCAGAGCTTCTGTCCCAGCAGCGGGTGCTGCTCATTTGTGGGACATTTCCAGAACACACTGTTGTTGATTTTGGCTCCTGTGTTCTGTCACTGATCAGCTTTTTTCCATTTCTTTTTATGTTTTCCCTGGAGACACCTCAGACAGCTCCAGGATGAGTCTGGAACTGTGAGATCTCCCTTTGCTTCCTGGGTTTGCCATGAAATTTCAGAGAAAGCCAAGGCTGCTCCCTGGGCCTCGGGCTCTGCAGCCATGGAAAGGGACACCCAAGAGCTCTGAGATCATCTGGGATCCTTGGACAAGCTGAAGGACATGGCCACATCAGTCTGCCATGGCTAGCTGGAGATTGTAATGTAATTTTGCTCGATGCCAGACGAGAAGTCAGGCATTTGCCTGTGCAGTCACATTTGAATCTTTCCTTTTATTCCTTGCTGCAACACTCCAGCATCACTTAGATCATTACAGTGCAGCGCTATGGGTAAATTCATCATGTAATGGAAAAGCAAGATCCACCTGAGAAATAAGTAACCTGAAGAGTCAAATGGTGTTCAAGACAACCCAAAGGAAAAAACAAAACAAAAAAACTCCACAACTCCCCAAAGCTTTGTTAACTAAACCGTTGTCCAATAAAGAGTCCAAATATTTCCCAGCATTAGTCTTTGGATTAATGTTCAATCGATACGCTCTAACGCAACAGGGCAATAGTTACCATGGTGAATAATTCTATATTTATTTTCAAGCAAGCCTTATTTCTAACAATTCCAGACATGGTTTCCACTTTCTGGTGACTAACCTCTCCATTTAAGTTTATTTTTCTAACTGCTGGGTACCAGAAACTCAGGTTTTCTCCCCAACAATTAGAAAGGAGCTCTGCTGCCACAGAGAACAATGCCATGGGGACGTGGATGCTGAGCAGCTTTAGTGAAGGGTCCCACTTAGGAGGTTTTGTTCCCAACCAAGAGGGATAAAAAGTGAGTATTTGTAATGAAAATGTAATTCCAACCCATTCTGTCTTGTTTGGGGCCTGATATAATCCGGCTGACATCGCTGGGAAGACTCCACCCTACCTTTACATTTTACTGGTAGGAAATACATCACCCTCTGAATTCACAGCTCCCTGCCTGAGCACACTTCACTTCCTCGTGCCAGAGAAACCAGGATGGCACACGTAAAATAAAACAGCACCAGGGGAAGAGGTCTAACTGCACAGACATAAAATCGTCCCTGACTTTTCTTAAGGGAACAAGAGGCATTTTGGAGAGGGGAATGGCGCTCTGGAAAGCAAACAGAGGTGACCCTGAGCTCTGCCACAGCCAAGTGAAGACTCCAGGCTCATCCGAGGAAGCACCTGAGCGGGGCTGGAAGGCAGCTGGGAACCACCTCAGTGATGCTGGAAGGCAGCTGGGAACCACCTCAGTGATGCTGGAAGGCAGCTCCGTACCAGCTCAGTGATGCTGGAAGGCAGCTCGGAACCAGCTCAGTGATGCTGGAAGGCAGCTCGGCACCAGCTCAGTGGTGCTGGAAGGCAGCTGGGAACCATCTCAGTGATGCTGGAAGGCAGCTCGGCACCAGCTCAGTGGTGCTAGAAGGCAGCTCGGAACCAGCTCAGTGATGCTGGAAGGCAGCTCGGAACCAGCTCAGTGATGCTGGAACGCAGCTCAGAACCAGCTCAGTGATGCTGGAAGGCAGCTCGGAACCAGCTCAGCCGAGCTATGGCAGCCGAGCAGCTGCGAGCAGCTCCCGGGTGGAACTTTCCCTGTTTGATGCCCATCCACACCCAGCCCGTGCTCTCACTGCAGAGACACTGCACACGCACAGCTCGTGTTTGTCACAGCACGTTTGCTGCGCTTTGCTGCTTTTTCTCGCGTGGAAGCTCAGACAGAGCCGGGCTCTGCTCCGCCTGGGCACGGCTGGGCTGGAGCTGCGGCCAGGGCAGGCCCCGCTCGGGAGCCATCCCGGGAGCCCCTCCGCGCCTACCACGGGGCAGTCTGCGGGAGGAGGAGGAGGAGGCTCTGAAGATGCCCCTGCCTTAAGTCGCCATTCAGCGGCAGCACAGGGCGAGCCCGAGCCCTCCTCCCGCCATCACCATCACTAGCGGGGGGCCATAAGGGTATGGCCAGGAATGCGCTCTCGGTCTCGCGTGGAAAACCCAGCGGGACAGCGCCCGCAGAACCGATCTCGCCTCGCCCGGCGGGGCGCGGCCCCTTTAAATCGCGCGGAGGCCGCGGGGCAGCCCCGGATGGCCCCGGTGTCACGGGCAGGCGCTGCCCCGCCCCCGCCGCCAAAGGCCGCGCGGGCTCAGCCAATCAGAAGTGACGGCGGCGGCCGCGGGGCGCGAGGCGCCCAATCAGCGCAGGGGGCGTGGAGCGCGGCCGTGCGGGCGGCGGCGCCACGTGGGGCGGGGCCGTGACCGCGCCGTGACCCGGGGCCGTGACAAAGGCGCAGCGCGCGCCTTCCCGCGCCGCCGCCTTAAAGGGACAGCGCGGCCCCGAGAGAGCGGGGCCGGGCGGGGCCGGCCCGACCCCCGGCGCTGCCGGCTGTGCGCGCCTGGGGTGTGTCGCGGCACCCGCGGCGCGGCCAGCGCTTCCTGCCCCGGTCACGAACCGGCTCGGCCGCCCGTACGCGCGGCAGGCTGGGACATACGGCATCACCTCTGCGGGGTGCCCAGCCGCGGCCGTGCCCTGCCCTGAGCGGGGCACAGCCGGACGGACGGACGGACAGCCGGGGCTCTGCCTGCACCGGGCTGGACGGACAGCCAGGGCTCAGGCGTGGCAGGACAGACGGACAGGCAGGGTTTGTCTGCATGCACCGGGCAGGACAGACGGACAGGCAGACAGGGCTGGACCATGAGACCACGAAGTCCCCCGTTCCTTGCGCGGGCCGAGCCTGCCTGGTCCGTGCCCTTACACTCCGCTTTCCCCTGGGATTCGCTCGTTTCGCACCTGCCGGTGCCTCCGTGGCACCCCGGGGGCACAGCCGCGGCTGCCCGGGCCGGGAGCGCTGCCGGCGGTGACCCGGGGCGCTGCTGCCCTCCCGTGCGGCTGGCGCGGAGCCGAGCTGCCATCGGGCCCTGTCCCCGGGCAGGGCGGGCAGCCCGGAGCCCCTCTGCCCGCACGGGGCACGGCTGGCACCGGCGCACCGTACAGCTGCGAGAGGGGAGGCTTCCACACCACCGAGACAGGAAAGCAAACAAACGGCAGGGCTAGGAAAGAGGGAGGATCCTGACACACAAATGCTCCCATAAATGTCTTTTCCATAAGTCTATTTACTCAGCTGCTGAAATGATTTCAACTGAGTGATTAGTCTTACATGCTAAAAGCAACCCATCCATTCTCTTCTCCGATGGTCCAAAATCCTACATCTGGTACTTTATCTGCAGTCTGTTTTCCCCCCTTTTGTTCCAGAGAGAGCGTTTCTGCAGGATTTGATCCCCAGATGCCTGTATCATCACAGTTTGGGCTCAGAGGTGAATCGCAGATATTAAAAGTGGTTGTTTCAGTCCCACTCGGCTGCAGAGAGCTGAAGCGTCCCTCACAAAGAGACAAAACTGATCATTTGAGAGCCTCCTTTTCAAAGAGACGGAGGGAAAGGGGTTTAATTTCAGATGAGAAGACCCTTAAAATGTACATTTAACCTTCTGTACTGCCTTGGAGTGTTGTAGCCCCAAACCCAACATGCTGTTTCTGGGGATCCTCTGGTTCCTAAAACCAGGAAAAAGAGAGGCCTTGAAGACTGTGTGAGGGCAGATCACCATCAGCCTCAGGGATTCCCTGAGCTTGAAACTGTCTGTGCATCCAGGTGATGTAAATAAAACAGCTGAGCACAGGATGTATATAAAGCATCACCCCCTGTCCATTGCCAGTAATCTCTAGTTTTACTGGAACATTTTAAAAAGCCAATTTTTTTGCACTTCTTTCTCAAATCACGTGGAGTCTTGCCTCAGCCTGGTACTGTTTGGCACAAAGAGAAGTTCCAGGCACATCTAATTAAATCGTATGAATCAGGGATATTGAATTGTTGAAGGTTTTTTTTTTTTTTCTCCTTGTTGTTATTGCAGTTTTGGATTTCTAATGATTCCGATAATCTACGAAATTACAAATTCTAAGGTTTAAGAGAAAACACAAAAAATCACACCATTTTGGGGCTCCAGGGAGCATGTGTGAATCTGATTTTCCAAATGAAAAGAGTTATAACATCAGTTAAAACCTAAAGGCTTCACTTTCTCAAATCTTTTATGCTAGATTTTATACAGCTAATACATCGCCAATGTTTCCAAGGAAACCAATATGCCCTGTTCTCTCTGAAACAAATCTCACTATTAAAACAATTAAAAACTTAATCTGCGTTCTCCTCCCTCCCTCTCCCTCTCTGCTTTTGGTATTATCACATGCATTTTAATTAAAAACATGAGTGCAATAAATTTTTTACACATACGCAGGCTACAGCGTAAATTACCTAAAGGAACCTTGGCTCCAGAGCGTAATAATCAGGAACGAAATATCTCACAACAATTGAGCAAAGCCCAATTAACAGGAGCCCTGACGAATCAATTACAGCCCCTGCTCATCTCTGAAGGCTGCCAACTGCAGCTGATGGAGAGGAGCTTAAAACGCAGGTTCAGGTGTTGGATGTGGGGTACACAAAGTCTGAATCTCAGCTGCTGGGATGGTCCTGGCTGCAGCAAGCTCTGCTCCCGGGCTCCGAGGGTCTCCTGTAAAAGATGTGGAAATGTGGCGCTTAGGGACAGGGTTTAGGGGTGGCCTTGGCAGCACTGCGGGAATGGTTGGACTTGATGACCTTAGAGGGCTTTTCCAACGTAATCATTCCGTGATTCTACAAAATGAATCCAGGGAGAGCCCCAGCACCTCCACCTGCACCCTTCACTGCAATGCGAGAGTGCCTGGAGGAAGAGGGGCCTTGAAAATCCATCACGGACAGCGAGCTTTGAAAATCTGATGGGGCTTCAGAGCAGCTGTCAGAGCTCCTCCCTCCCAAGCTGGGTAGCTCGGCATGGATGGGTCAATTGGCCCCCTTCTTTCGAGGAAGTTCTGTGTTCTGCCAGGTTTCTTCGTGTGAGATTTGGGGCGTGCAGGCCTGAGCTGACAGCCCAGGTCGGTGCTGGAGGCACCTTCCATGGGCAGGAGCACAGCCCAGTCCCAGGGATGCAGCCCTTGGATAAGCTCTGCTGAAGCCTCTCCTGCTTTGTTTGCATTGACTTTGAGAGCACCACTGCCGTCCCCAGGAGTTGGAAAACAAACAGGAGCCCCCGGTGCCAGCACCAAGGAGCTTGAAGCCTGCCTGCAAACACAGCTCGGGCTCTGTGCTCCCAGCGGTTTGCGGGGTTGATCTGAAGAGGCATTAGGATCCAGCCGCGGGGCTTTAGGGTCTGCCTGCCGAGGAGAGGGAGCCGCAGGTCAAGAGGCTCCAGAAGAGAGGAAACCCAGGCAGTGGAAGCGAATGGCCGCGGGAAGGCAGCGAGCGCGGCCCCGCTCTTTGCCCCGCGCTGTGCTCCCGGCGCTGCGGCCGCGCTCGGGCCCGGCCCCTCCGCTCCCCTCATGGGCGCCGCTTCCCCTCCGCGACAGCAGCCCGAGCGCGGAGGAGGGGAGCAGTCGGCACAGGGATGTTTCATGTGGATCCAAGAGCTAAATCTGGCCCTGCCTTGTGCGCTGCCCCGGCTCCCCAGGGAGCAGAAGGGAAATGCAGCCGGAGCGGCTTCCTGCACCATTGTCTGAGCGCTGGGCCATCGTTCTGCCCGCCGGCCCAGGGCAGGCGGTGGGGATGGGGTGTCTGAGAAGCTTCCAGTTCGCCTCACGCCTCTGCACAGGGCTGGACTGGGAAACTGGAGTGGGGCCCGGGCTCTGTCCTCCCTCCCCGGGATTCCCTCAGGCATTGGGTTGCCCAGAAGACTTAGGGAAATGAATCCCGCTCACTCCTTCGCACACATCTTTTAGGGTACTGCGTGTTGCTGTGTGCTCTTTGCAAATGCAGTTTCCTGTGAAAAAAAATCCCAGCCTTGCTAACATCCCACATGTAATGTGATACATTCCCATTCATACACACTTCCCACCGCTCCGACATGCTGCACTGTACAACCAGAGAGACAGAGAGTGTACGGCACGTCTGCACTCAGAAATACCAAATTCTTCTGGCGTGCAGGGGGTGACTTGGGGTTATTTGGGTGTGTTCTCCCCCTCCCCCTCCACCCCATCCTTTTCCAGAAGAGTTTGGAAAATTACTTTCCACCATCTGCCCTGCCAGAGCTAGGAAATATTTGGAATACGTTCCATTCTCCTAATGAACACGCAGCAGCAGGGGTGCTGCAAATGAGAGAGACAAAATCTTTCTAATGAACAACAAATGAACTAGAAATCACATCTACATAGCTTCAGCTTTTGTTGCCTATAGCTTTAGGGTGATTCATGGAGACAAAAATCAATGCATGGGCTGTAGACCCAGGTCTAGCACGGCGTGCAGAAGTCTTGTCGTGACCCAAGCCATATTTGTTTTGGATACAAATACAGACTCTCACTAGCTTCCTTTTCCTTTAATTGACAAAAAAAGTAGGGAAAGAATTTAAGTATGGTTCCTACAACTCTTGTTAACGCTTCTCTGAACGTGTTGAATTTATAGGATGCCATCAAACGCATATTAGTATTCATGACACAAATCACATTGCTTCCAACTGGTGTATAGAGCTGTATCATGCTCTTTTGTTAAAAAAATAATGTGCTCCAACTGAAGAAATTAGTGGTTCTTTCTCAGAGGAAAAGGGCCAAAAAGCTCTGCTTGATCCACATTCTTCAGAGACTGGGGGTGGATGTTGCTGAGCATGGACAGGGGTGAATTTCCAGATCCACCACAGCAGAAATTAAGGGCTTTTCTCAAGTATGTGCCATTATGAATATGCAATTAGCTGTTCTTCCTTTAAGAGTTTTGCCTGCTGCCAACCAGCCAGACATAAGCAAGTTTCCACGCAAGGCTTTTGGTGTCAGAAACTTGGACATATCAAGTGGAAACCTCAGTTCAAGGCTCAGATGCTGCGCAAGGGACAGTGTGACCCATCCCAGCTGTCCTTAGCACAGGAGAAGTGTGAGGAATAAGGCATTTCTGGAGCTGCGACTGGTCCCATCCTTAATAGCAAAATTTCTGATCAGATACTGGGACTTTTCTTCAAGCCTCCTCAGAGGTGGATTTATTTTCTTACACCAGACCACAAGCTCTGGCCCAGAATACTCCAGGAGTGACAAGTGCCAGCAGAGACCTCAGCTCCAAAGCTGAGGCATCTCTCAGCTCCTCCCTTAAAGGAAAAGCCATGGGAGCCCAGGGAATGCTTCCAGCCTGCACTGAAAGTCATCCCACTGGTCCTGGCAGGGCAAAAGCAGCATTGCCGAGCCAGCAGATGTGAGTGCTGGAACAGCTTTCTGAAAGTCTGGCAGAGCTGCACAGAGAACCCATCCCAGGGGATAAATTGGTGGCCAGGTAGGTGCTGCTGTACAGGGACAGCAATAGCTGCTCCCCTCTGCAATCTCTGCATCCTTCCTGGGCTGCAGGAAGATCGGGATAGAAGGCATTGCACTGGCTTTCCTCTCTGCACCTGATCTTCTCACCTGCTCGTGTGCTGAGGTGCTGATTTTTCGGTGTGCGCCCTCATTTTCTAGGAGCCTGACTCTGCAATTCCTTCAAGCTTTTAACCTGCAAGAAAGTCAGCAGTTTCCCCAACAAGACCTTACATGACCAGGCCTCCTTATTTAACACCATCTTCCACACACCCCTTCACCTTCCTTGACTCCCAGTCCTTGCAGTTTCACCCTCTGGAAGAGCACTTGGATCCACCACCTCAGACTCCTTAAACAGCCCCTTGCTTTCCCCTTGCTCCTGGTCTCTCACATTAAAGCATGTATTAAAAGGGGAAAAAAGTAGGAAAAAAGAGAGAAACAGAACGTTCCTACAAAAAAGCAATTTCTTGGCTGGCCATTTTTTTTTTAACTCCCCTCAATATGGCAGGAGATATTTATGTCTGAACAAATCCTTCTCCCTCCCAATCAATCCAGCTTCCCTTGCTTCTGCAGTGCAGTCACACTGTTTCTATCAGTCTGTTACTGTGAAAATTAATGTGACAACACAGAACGCAGCATAATGACTAAAGGTGTGTGAAATAGTCCTGGAGAAACACAAAGTGACTTCAAATGCAAGGTATTTCCTCCTTCCCCTTTCTCCCATCCTACAAGCTGCTGCAGTTCTGAAAATGGGACAGTTTTCAAAGAGACTATATTTGCAGAGCAAAGATGGATGCTATTTTTATTGCAAATTAGCAGATTTTTTAGCAGATCCAACCTCATTTGCAAGTGAAAGTGACTCTACTTACCATGCAGATATAGGTCTTATGTTGGAAACTCATGGAAATTCATGTTTTGAACATACTTAGAGAAGAAAAAAATAGCCCCTGCCTTTATTTCTGGATGTGACTTGCTCCAGTGAAGCAACACCAGTGGGGCAGCACGTCTTGGCTGAGCTACTACATTCTGTGAGCAAGTGGGAATGAACCTGAAACAGTTTTTAGCTGTGCTCTGTGAACTTCTGGGGGCTGGGGACTTCGAGGAGTCCACAGAGAAATGAGAAAAGGTATTCAGCTGTTAGAGAGAGAAATTTTCTATCCAGGGATCCACAATTCCCTTGCTAAGTTTTGAATACTCTGCTTATATATATATATATATATATATATATATATATATATATATATATGTGCCCAGCTAGGGTTGCCCATGGTCTGCACTGATGTGAAAAACTAAAATTACAATGTAGTAAACAGTAACAGGAAAAAAAAACCAATCAGTTAACAGTTATTCCTGCAAAAAATGCCCTTTCAGAATGCCAAAACTTTTCATTAAATTGAAAAAAAAAAAATCTGGTGAGTAATTTAAGCCAAGAAAAACAGTTGAAAAAAATAGAGAAATAAAGCACTGCATTTAAGTGCACTGAATCCAAAGATTTTCAGTGGGTTTTGATTTAAATGGGATTTTTCAATTACAAGTCAACCTACAACTTGAGAAAGGTGAGGAAAAGGTTAAACAACTCTCAAACAAACCAGGAGAAAAAGTCATTACATCCCAAATGATGCCAGTTGTGTCAGGTCCAAATCCACATCACAAAAATTACCAAGAAAAAGAAATTGGGGGAGTGAGAGAAAAAAATGTGCACACCTTTAAAACCCTCATCCACCATTGGGGCTGGATTCCCAGAAGTGCCAGTTTGGATTTGGTTACAGCCCCACCATGAAAACGAATTAAGAAGATTCAATAAAAAGTTATAAAAATCTTCATTTTAATACGGGCATTGCAAGAAGAAAGTGAAAAATAGAACAGCAGGCAGGAAAAGCAGAGAGCTCCTATTTCAAGAAGTGATTTGAAGAGAGCCATTCCTACCTGCCAAATTTGCACATGCATTCCTTCAACCCCGAGCTATGCAGCAGGTGTGAACCTGTTTGTACCTCTCCTGACAGCAGCACGGGGGGAGCCAGCGGTGCAGGTATTCAGGGATGGAACAAATCCTTCTGGCAGATGCCAGCTTTGCAGTGCTCTGCTGTACATGGAAAAGCAGAAGGTGAGTGTCAGCCCTGCTGCTGAGTCGCAGCCTGATGGGCTCAGCTCTTTCTCCTCACGTCCCTGGGTGGTTTTGGGGGATACAGCTCCCTTTTTCCATCATGGCCTTTAAAACAGGCACACCACATTCCTGTTACTGTGGGCTTCAGC
This sequence comes from Motacilla alba alba, assembly GCF_015832195.1. Lineage (NCBI taxonomy): Eukaryota > Metazoa > Chordata > Aves > Passeriformes > Motacillidae > Motacilla > Motacilla alba. Next base: position 12,565,773 of record NC_052035.1, on the reverse strand, counting down.
GAGGTTATTTTCGCCATAAGTGAGTTCAAAGTCAGAGGTAAAACATGTTAAAACCACCTAAATTCATCCTACAAAAAGACTCCAATATTTAAAGCTGAAGTTGTGAAAAAGGAAACAAAGGAAAAGGTCTCAGGGACAGCATCCCAAAGCTTCTCTGTGAATACACATTTCACATAGGTGTTTTAATGGTCCGTATACCTGCCCCAGACACTCATTCCCCTTGGATTGAGGACACCCTTGGACTGGAATCGTGCTGGTTGCACTTTTACCAACACAGGCTGTGCTGCTAAAACAGAAATTACATTCTGAAAACTGAAAAACACAATTCACAGTTCTTTACAGTCCTTATTTTCCTTAAGATAGGTACAGGGGATATATTTCCTTATTCCTGACAAAAAGATCAGAGTATTTTTGTGTGAGCACGAGGCAGCTGATCATTTGTAGCAGGCATGAATTATTGCAGTGTCTCCATCCAAACAAGTGAACATCTGTATCCCATTTTCACTGGCACCACGAGATACCTGGCGCAGCCCCAAAAGGGAATGTTTAGCTACAAGGGTTTCAAATATGCATTAATTTGCTGTTGTGTTATCTTCTGGTATTCTCAGCTTTTGAAAAAAAAACCCAAAAAAACTTTATCAGTGAAGTCCTCCCACTGTCTATTTGCCTTGCACTGGCCCAGAATGAAATGAATTAAGTAAAACAGTTTTGAAAGCCTCATTTGTTTTCCCTCCTGAGGAGCAATGCTTATGGAAGCCGGTTGGAGCAGGACTCTGGGGAGGATGGGACATTTCACGTCCCTCCCTCTGCTGCTGCTTGTCTGCAGAGGGGGACTGTTAGTTTATTCAACCCTCCCAAGGACAGTATCACTGGGAGAATGATTTTCAACAATCCAAGGGTGGGGGGTCTATGGAAAGGAAGTCTGGAAGCTCTTTTAGTCCCGTGTTGCATCCTTGGCTTTTGAAGATATGTTTTTGTTGAAAGCAAGGTGTGTTTTGCAAGCAGATCATTATCTACAGCCATCAACCAACTAAAACTCCAGGGCAGGAAAGCTCCTTTCTGTGCCTTTCAGCTCAGCCATGACCTTATATCCAGAATCTGCTTGGGATGAAAAAAACCTCCTGCTAATGAAATTATGTTCTTCTTAGTTGCTTAAATTTACCCGCTCCCTCCTCTCTGCAGTCCCAGCTGGGTGTCCCCCACCTCAGACAAAAGCTCTTTGGGGTGATCCCTATTTCACCATGACTGCCACTGGAGGCAAGGGGAGTGGGGATCACCCCAGCAGTGTCCTCAGCTGTTGGTTCCAGTCTCAGAAACCATCCTTCACCTTCCACCCTACCCCAAACTTCAAACAGATCACGGATACCTCCTTTAAATCCTTTCTTAGCACTCCCCATTTCTAATGATTTCTGTTTAAAAGGGAAAAACACAGCCTCAGCACCAGTGTGTGCTGTGACTGCTGCCTGTGCAATATTCCTCACATTTTAACTCATATTCCTTGGCTGCTTACACCCATTTGTAGCTCCCCATCAGGGCTATGGGGAAGGGGATGCCCATTTTCTCTGCATTTGTACAAGCACTGAATTTGGGGGTTTACTCCAAGCTGCTGGAGCTCTTGGATGGTTACAGCCAGTTGTACTGCTTCTGCTTTGGGCAGACACGGTGGCTGCACTACTGGGACACCTCAGCTGTTAGCTTTTCTGTGTTTCAGATTCTGTGCTGCTGTAGTTTGTGGGTCTGGGCTTCACATGAGGGGATGGTGAGCTCTGCACAGAGCAGGGACGCAAAACAATTCCTGCTCCAGCTGAGGACCAAGGACAAATGATCCAAATCTCAGGCCCAAGAGCACAAACAGCGTGGGCTGGAGAGAGAAAAACAAGGAGGGGTTTGATAACCTAAAGCTGTAATTGGACAATTCACTCCAAGGTGCAAATGGAGCAGAACTGATCCAAGAGAGAGATCCCGTGAACGCTCGTGCATTTTGGGACCATTTTGGTTCATCTTGGGTGCAGCCCTGGCTGGGCTCTTGTGCTGCCCAAGGTGGATCCACTGAGGAGATCCTTTAATAAATCCCTGCTTTATTCTGTAACCCTGCCCAGCCTCTGCTCTAGGTCAGCCTTCACAAGGCATCACTGACTGTCTTTCTACAGCCACCAAGTGCTCAGTCACCACCCCATTTGCTAGAGGGACTCCTGAAATGGAAGCCACTGTCACCTCAGTACTCAGGGACAGTTTCATTAACACCTTCTCGTATGTGACTCCTCTCCAGTTTAACTCCCTGGGACAGGTGAGTTAGGCAGACAGGGACATTTCCCCTGGGAGATTAAAAATATTCTGGGTCACTTCTCTAATATTTTGCTGCACATGGAAGTCACTCAATCCTTCAGCTACATTGAGAGTGACAAAATGTGCTTGGCACGGGCTGCAGAGCAGGGTCCCTGCTGAGGCAGCTGTTCCTGCACATTCCTGCTGGGTACCCCCTGTGCTGGCCACACAGGAGGAGCCTGCAGCAAACTCCTCCACATGGCAAGATGAGAAAAGTCCTTGAGTAACAACTTGGCCTTTCTCCATAGCTGGGAAACTGAGGCACCCAAGGCAGATGACTGCATCTAAGCCACAGATGGCCAGAGGGTTTCAGGCAAAGCTGGGCACGGAGTTTTGATCCAAGCTATTTAGACCACACATCACGTCTGATGACTAAAATGATGGTATTGGTACTCTGCTTCAAACCCTGCTTGGCTCTGGAATAAGAGACAATTAAAAATGTAGGAAAATTCCTGTTATTAAATGTCCATGGTGAAGCTGACCGGACAGATAAGGAACAAATCCACAAACATCAGCAAACAGCATGTTGAGCTGTGGAAATAAAGAGGAAAGAAGTAAACAAGGCCATGTCTCCACAGAAAGACAGAGTTATACCAGTACAGCTATAACTGCCCTGGAAACCTCTCATCTCAGGGCAAGAGGCCTTTTGGGCCATGCCTTCAGAAATTAGTCTGCAAATGGTCTTGCTTTTAACTGTCTTCACTCAGGAGGATATTAAAAAAAAAAAAAATCGGTATAATTTAGAGTCACCCCTCACCTGACACTGAGTATTTTCATAGACAAAGTGGAAGCCTTGTCACAGCCCCTGTACAAATAAACTCTCTGCACTTTTTGGAGGATTCTCCGTGCAGGATCCTCTCCAGTGCTGCTCCCCGAGTGTTTACTGGTTGTTAACTGTGCTCCCTGACAGCCTCCAATCTCGGAGAGCATCAAAGGGGAAGGAATGCCACTTCCCTAAACGTGATAGACTATTGCTGCAGGCAGGAGTAACTTGTGCTGTCAGTGTTCAATTAGCACCAAGTTAAACTAAATGTCTTGTGAATATTTCATAACGATCTGCCAGCATCGTATCTGAACTCTCTGGCTTTTACCAAGCCATTTCCCTTCCAAAGTGACATGATGTGGAATTAAAGAGGAATGATGAGCCAATCTCGCTTGTTTGAGTATCTGCTCAAGAATTACGCTGTATAACTAAAAAGTAGTAATAATTTTTAAAAAAAGCACAAAATACCCCAGCAACAACTGTCACCTAAAATTATCCTTTGATAATAAACTGTCTTTGAACAAAGTGGGAGTTTACACACAGTTCTTTTTCTGACTGTAAATTTATTGCAGCTTTCCCGTTCACTTTGCGAGTTGCAGGAGCTGATGTAAGCTTTTATATTTCCCATTTGTTTTTCACACAAAGCCGAGGAGTTAAATGGGTTGGAACAGACCTTAAAAGCCAGGACTAACTTTAACTGGAAGTGCTGAATCTGTGGCAAGCGCCAGGTGAGCTGCAGGAGCGAGCCAGCCTGGGCTGCGCTGCGTGCGAGAGGCAGCAGCTCCTCTGTGGGATCTGGGGCAGAAAAAAACCCCACACAAATGCAAATAACTCGGTGCTGCAAACCAGCCACTCTGCAGACACGCAAATCCCGGGCTGCAAAGTAGCTGTGGGATCTGCCTCACCTGCCTGGGGGTCCTGGGCACTGTCCCCAGGGAGCTGACTCAGGCTCGCAGCAGGAGCTGGAGTATCCACTGAGCCCTGGCACGCTGGGAAAGCTCCAGGAAGCAGAGGCAGCAAAATCTCAGAGGTCGCTGTGCTGATTGCTCACAGTCCCCTCTGAAGGACAGAGGCCTTCTCCAAAGAGGAAAGGTGCCACAGGGCACCAAGAGCTTTTCCAGCTGGGGCTGCCAGCAAGGAGATCAGTTGGTTCCAACGCTAATGGAGCAAAGCCACCAATTCACATCACCTCATCCATCACAGCCCCAGATGATAAATGACCCTGGGTCTGCACCAGCCCGGGCTGATGATGCTCTGCAAAACACGGCCAAATTGTCCAGCTCTGCTTGCTGAGGAGATGGTCCCCTCGAGCGAGGAAGGGCAGGCTGAACTAGAAACTTCTGCTGGCCTGGCTGCACAGGCTGGGGTGAATGTTCCAGGGCAGTTCCTAGGCACGAGCAGAACAAGTGCTGAGACAGGTTTTTAAGTGAACTCAGCAAGTAAAGAGCAATGGTGAGTCTGAAATAACCACAGGGACTGAACCATTTCCCTTGGCCAGTGCCAAGTGACCCGTGGCTACTCTCACCCAGCAATGCTGCCTTTGGGTCTGCAGGCTCATCACCCCCAGGTTTTAAAGGAAAACAGTTACCACTTATTAGCTATCTGCCCACAAAGAAAAAAAATATAAAAGTCACAGCTCTTTTGGTAGTGAAGGCTTGGTAAGAAAAGCCACAAGGGAGCTATTCTACAGCACTGAATGCAATAGTTACCTGTTGCTGCAGCTGTATTGATGTAACAGATAAACCCTGCTCCTACAGGCAGGATCTGGGCTTTGCCATTTTCAGAATAGCATCATATGTAAATGTATAGCAACTCTTGCCCTTGGTGCCCAGTCCTTGCCCAGTTTGACCACCCTCTGTGCTGGCACAGCCCCTGCAGGAGCGTGGGACCCACACTGCCCGTGGCACGGGGAGCTGCTGCTGGCCCTGCAGAGCCACTGCTGTCCCAGACAGCCCAACTGGCAGCAGCAGCTGGGGCAGAGACCTCAGCACACAGCCACCACAGCCTCCCTTCTCCCCAGGGCCTGCAGGGGTGCACCCCACAGCCCAGCTCCCAGGGACATGGCCTGGCTCCAGCCCTATGGCACAGCCTCTAGTGAAGGGTGCTACAGCAGACAAACACACAAAAATACCCTGGAAAGAGTGGGGGAGATGGAGGGAGGATGGCCAGGGAACTTCAGAGATACCACAGACACCTGGAGAGATAGACCCAGACCTGGGGGAGAAAACCAGACACAGCCCAGTCCTCAGGGCCAGGGCACTGCTGTTAAGCCCTACACCAAGATATGCCAATTAATGCCCCTCCTTCCCAGACAACGAGGGAGTTGGCTCTGCTGGAGGGGGGATTGGCAGGAAGCCCCATTCCCCCCTCTCCACTCGCACCTGAGTCTGTGCATGCTGGCTGGGGGGGAGGAAGCCCAGTGCAAAGATGTTTAAAGGCTCCCATAATTTGTTTAACAGACCCGAGGACCTACCAGCATTTAACTGCTGCAGACATGGCTGTATTACAAACAGCAAACCAAACCCAAGCGTGGCTGGGCTGGAATATTAATCCATCCCTTCAAGGGCAATGGAAACAGGAAGATCCCACAGATCACTGGGAAGGGGGGATTGGGCTGGGGACAGGCAGCCTCGTTAACACCCAACACCCCGGCCCTTCCCAGCTACAAACACTGACATTTACCCTCCCCAAAAGGCTGAACTAATATCCTGATAGTGCTGCTGGCACCTTTCCAGCAGATGGTTTTGTACATAGACCTGTTGGGGTTTTTGACACAGGCACTTGTCTGAGTGCCAACCTCTGAAAAATAACTCAGGAGGCCTTTTATGGATCTAAATTTGAGGCTTTGGGGACTTTTTCCATTTTCTTCCTTGTCAGACCATCAGAAAGAATGCAAATACTACTAAAGTCATGGAATAGATTTTCCTGATTGTGTGTTCAGCTGTACAGCAGTTGCCAGGGTAAATTCAAGGATGTGCTTTAAAATGCCAAAATATATTAGTAACACTTGTCTATGAAAATAATGATTATAGGAAAGGGATTTATTTGTAAACCTTACAGAGAAAACACAATTCATCCCATATTTTGCTGTGGAAAAGTCCCACATGAATTGAACCTTCAGCTGGTGAGCTGAAAATTGCAGGACCTGGAAAACCTCCAGTGGCTGGAACACTCCCAATGTCACCAGAGCATTTCCGACCCACCCAGTCCCACTGGCTTTTTAGCAGGTTGTTAGAAATAATCAGAAGGCTGTAAAAATAATATTTCTGCCTTGATTAACGTGATGTTCCAATCTGCTGTTGGGTTTTGTCCTTGATAATCAGAGGGCAGAGGCAGATGCTGAGTGTGCAATCACCAACCACCAGTCTGTGTGTCAGCCCCCAGCACAGAGGGGAAAAAATAAAGGAAAGGGATCCAAGGGGAGAGTCACAGCAGAAATAATTGTACCACTTTAAGAGGGAACAGCACATGTGTAACTCCTGGGAAGAAGGAGCCCTGGCAGGACAGGGAGTGAAGAAGGGCTTTGCTGTTCCCTCACCTGTCAGAGGTGCTCATCCATCACCAGGCACAGGGAGGAGTGTGACACTCACTGAATTAAGGGCCCTCAAAGCCTGAGCCTGTGCCATGGCATGGACACAGCAGAGGTGCCACAGCACCCACGGGGGCACAAAAGAACTCCCAGGACTCCCATTGCCCAGGCAAGACCCCTGACCTTCAGGTGCACCTGGACTCCAGAGAGGACTGGCCAAGGATCAGCTCCTGCTTGTCGGAACTCAGAATGTCCCACAGACATTCTCAGACGTTCCAGACCCAGGTCAAAAGCATCTGAGACCCTGGCATGCAGCCAGAGACCCCTGTGGCTTTGAATCTGACCCATGGAACAGTTTACCAACTTTGCAGGAAGAACAAGAAGTCACAAAAGTTTAGATATTGTAGTAGAAGTAGTCACGAAGTAAAGGGTAGGATTTCTGAGTGCTGTACAGGGGGGTTTTAAGCCTTGTACGCAGGGGTCCAAGTTTTGTACATGGGGGTCAGGAGATCTAAGATGGAGGGACTTAGGTGTGTCCTGTCCTCTTTCTTTCTCCTTCCTAGCCTCCATGTCTTTGGTGATGTTGGCACTCACAGATTGGTTTAGAGTAGAAAGTCACCATTCAATATAGATAGTAGGTATTGGAGAAAAAGTATAAACATGTAGTACGTAATATATGATATAAAAGATGGCAGCAGCCCCTGGGAGGGCAGTGTGCCTTTGTCTGAGCTGCTGAACGGGCCACAGCAGCTCAGGAGAAGAATCTTGTAGATAACCAACAATAAACAACCTTGAGAACAGACAGCAGAAGACTACTGAGTCTTTCTTCAAAGGCACGGGTTGGAGGAGGGACTTTTCCATCTTTTGGGGTCACCCCAATCCGGGGGTGAAACCCCACACCTGCTCCTCTGCACAGGGAGGTCTCAGTGTCCCTGGTGTCCCTCAGTGTCCCTGGTGTCCCTCAGCCACTGCAGAGGGTCCTACAGCAAACCCAGCTGTTCCTGCCAAACACATTCCCCCGGCTCCCTCTGGAGCAGGCACTGCCAGCAGGGTGAGGTGGGCACCCCCTGCCTCTCCTTGCAGATCTCTGTGGTTGGAACCCATGAAAAATCCCAATTTTTTTTTTTTTTATACTTCACCTGGTACCTCCAGGTTTCTGTGAGATGTTTTATTGCATTAGTGTTGTCAAATGGTGACATTTCTGAGTGTAAGTCATAGGGTTGTTGTTAATGCCAATTTAATGGTGCTAAAATGATTAAATATGGCAGGCTTTTAAATAATGAGGTACATAAAAGGTGTTAATAACCTCTTAAGTGCTTTAATAATATTCTGTGCTATCATAAAATGTTAGTAATTGGACCTCTTAACTTTCATCTGCCATAAAGTAATGAAAGAAAAAAATCTCAACAGAGGCGCTGAATGGCTGAAGATTTTGCTTAAATAAAAAAAAAAATGGAACAATGGTAAAACTGAGCCCTATTTGTTAAAAAAATAAAGAAAAAAAAAAGAAAAAAAGAGAGAAAGAATTAACTGGAAAGCTCAGTGGAACATGCATTTTAATATCATGCAAATTCTTAGCATTTCCAAAAAACGTGTTTGGTGTAAGGTACTGCAAGAACAAAGGATCCCAATGAAGGCACGATGGCTCAGTGCTAAACCCAGCATCCCAGGAGCTGCTGAGTCTGAGTGAGACAAACCCGTGTGTCACTTGTGGAGTTAGAAACAGCAGCTTTCTTGTGCAGAGGATCACAGCATCTCCTGATAACAGAGCTACGCTCAGCCTGGGCTGCTCTTGCAGCTGAGCAGAGCTTCTCACACAGGTTAAAACCAGCAGATCTGCTCCTGGGAAAGCTCTGCTGGGACAGGCAGGGCTGCAAACCCCAGCATTTCAGAGGGAGTGCAAGTGATCAGGGCTGAAGGATCCTTCAGTGCCCCCACAGGTAATGAATTCTCAGTGCTGAGCAGCACCCACTGAAGCATGAAACTGGATTGACCGCATGCGGAACAGCCAAATGTAATTAAAATTCTAAACGGGAAAGCCAAATAGGAATATCTAAATAAAATTTGGACAGGATCCTGGGTAAGCAGCAGCTTCAACAGAAAAGGCCAGAGGTCTGTAAAATCCCCTCCAGGCTACTGCTTGAATCCCATCCAGCGAGTAGCTAGAGGAGCTGCAGCAGTGTCCATAAAATGTGCTGACACTGGGCTGGTGTTGCCTTAAAAGGCTCCCCAGGATAATGTCCAGGGATGTTCCTTAGGTCCCCTCCTCCCAAACAGCAACCCAACCCAATCAAATTATTGTGAGAAACCTGCATCAGCAAAATAACTTTCATTAATGGATATTTGCAGGTTCCTGGCTCAATGGCTCTCAGGGAAGCCTTTTAAGGTCTCTTTAGCTGCTGCCTGATGTGCTTTGCTTTTCTTTATTGCCTGTTAACATGTGCACCCAGTTCTTTTAAAGAACAGGTGCTTTGAACTGACTCTAAAATAAAGGAAATCAGAATTTTGGGTTTTGCCATGTAAGAGTGGTGTAACAGAGCTCTTTAGAGCCATGAATCCCACCCCTGTGAAACACAGGGTGCAGTGATTTTCCCCAGCCTCTATTTATAACATTTCGTCACACAGCAGGGAGGGGGCACAGGCCCACGTGAGCCAGGCAACCAATGCTCAGCAGGAACAACAATAGTGAACAACAGAAGCCAAGAGTTTGCCCATAGGCATTGAAAAATTATAACGAGCAAATCGATTTTGAGTAGTCTAAATTTGCTTGGAGATAAATCAGGAGCTGAACAAATGCTCTATCTAACAGAGAAATGATTCACCAAGTACAGTGTTCCTGGAACCACAGAGAGTGCTCTTGGCTGCTCTGAATGCTGGCTTTTTTTTTTTTTATTTATTTATTTCTCAGACAAGACCATTATTATTTTCTTGTTACAGGTCTTGTGCTGATCCTACTGCAGTCAATGACAAATTCTCCATTGGTTTCAATGAAGGACTTGGTCTCCTAAAAGCAATTTTTCATCAATACCTAAAGTACTTCCTTGACTCTCATATTTAAGAGTGAGACTGGTCCCCACCCTCTCCCCAGCACAGCTACAATTTGCAAAGTCCCTCCATGTCCCACTGCAGGCCCCAGTATCCCAGAATAGGATCATATTTCCTCTTAGAGAGATGCTCTCTGCTTCATTTGATGTGCCCATTACTTGAAAACTCTCTCTCCTTTTGTCCATTAGCTAAATTCTGGATGAGCTTATTATTCTGCTTTGGTTTGTAACAATCCCGCTGGATCCATCTCTATGCTTATTAGGATTTTAGAAATGCAATCTAATTTGTGCTAAAGCATACAAATCCGGCTCCCCCATGATCTGTGCTGCTCAACACCCCACTCTGTGTGCAGCACAGCTCTGATCTCTGCACAGCAGAGGAAGGAGCAGTGCTGGGGTACAGGCCAAGCGGGGACCCCCACTGAGAGAAATTCCTGAGCTCTGGTGAGCCCCGGACCAGAAGTGAAGCCCATTGGTTTACAGGTAGCTCTGTTAAATTCCTTTTCGACTCCCCATAAAATACTCATTTCTTCAGCTTGACTGGAAATCATCAAGCTCCTTTGGGTGGCCCTGAGAGCAATCTATTTTGAACAAAGTTCCTGGAATCAAAACATGGGCAAAGCCAAAGAGATGCTCATGTGCTTTTTACACTCATTCTCTTGTGGTTTTTTTGTCTCACACCAGCTCAGACTGCAGCCAGGGCAAGTCCCAGCCCTGCTCTGAGCACATCTTCACCAGCACAGAGAAACACAACCCAACAGCTGGCAGGGGCTGGTTGATGGTGTTGATTGGGTAAGATAATTAAGAGCAGAAGTTGTTTTGTGCTAGGATAGGTTAAAAAAATACACAGAGCAAGTGTTTCATTTTGATTCGATGGCTTTGTTTTCTGGAGAAACATCTCCAGCCATTACACTGAACTTCAGCGTGGCTGCAGCACAGGACAGACATAGCATAGACACTTCAGCTTCTTCCTGATTTCCCCCGAGAAGCCCCTCATGCCATCCTGATACCTGAAAACAGTCACCGCCTCTGGTTCCCCACCTGAGCTTTGTCCCATTTGACCAGGGATCATTCTCACCCCACCAGAGAAGAGCCAGGACACAGGACATGGTGATCCCACCACAAGGAAAAGACTTTTTCTCCCTTCATTAGGTCAGAGTCCAGAGTGGGCTCTGCAGTGGGCAGGGAGGACAGAGGGGTGGCCACCAGCAGCTCCTGGGACACTCCTGGAGCCACAAGAGCCACCATGGCAGGTCAGTGGCACTGCCACAATTACAGGGTCACCCTGGCCACCAACTTGGGCGGCCTGGGCTCTTCTCGTCAAGGCTGAGTAACAAATACTTGGTTTCTCCAAACTCCCTACTAACTTCAACAAGCCTGGTCCTCCTAAAGACTCTCTGAGTACCATTTAGTGCTTAATAAATGCTCTGCCTCATGAAAAAGAAGGAGATAAAATCAATAAAGTGCCTGCAAAGTTGCTTTGTACCGTCTCACATGCATATTTAGAAACCCTCTCTTCCCTGCCACTCACCTCATGGATCTATTCTTGGAGGATAAAAACTGGGATATACTTTGCAGCCAAAAGTAAAGTCATAAAGAAGTTTGCTCACGTTCCTCGACACATGAGATATAGAGTTAATTAAAAATTGTTCTCTGTACAACAGGTTTGTTTCACTGGAAAATGTCACTGATGTAAGGCTGTTCTACTCTTGTTGCCAGCTACATTGAATTGACTCCATTATAAGCTTACTCCTCCCCCCCCCCCCCATTACTTTTCTTCCAATAATAAACCAGAGAGGTCGTAGAGCCCACTTTTTTATTGGAAAAAGTGCATTAGGATTAGCTGGGTTGGAGCAGTCATTTTATGCCCCTCCAGTCCCTGTTTATCTGTGGCTCTACAGAAGCAGCAAATACTTGCTCCAGTCCTGCTCAGTATAAATGAGATTTTTGATCCTACAGGCATGGTGCTGTTAAAAGATTTTTAATTAGATAAATACATTTTATAAAAAGATTTTGCAGAATAGTTGCCTCTAGCAACTGTAACAATCTTGAAGCTTCATCTTCTAAAAGGAAAGAAAACTCTTGCAGGAGGCTGGTTGTGTTATATAAAAATGAAAGATGGTATTACAGAATTAATAGGAAGGGGCCAATGGAAATGCAGTCCCACTCCTAGAAACGGGAGTTTGTTTCATTACTGACTTCAAACAGCACATGGATTTGTGCTCTCATTTTTCCAGCCAGATTGCCAAGTGTCAGCCCTGGGCTGGAGGAGTCACTGGCCCAAGCTGGAGGGAGATGTTTCCCCAGCTGCCGAGCCCCCGAGGGGAGCCCTGCGCTGCCCTGGCTGTGCCCCGCTGCCTCCCCAGCTCCGGCCATCCTCACCAGAGCGTGTCACCATAACCCCCTCTGCAGCACAGAGCTTGCTTGCCTTGCCTGCCAGCCATCCTGGAAGTGTCCTTCAGCTGAGGGGACGCTCTGGGGGCTGTCCCTCCCTGCCTGAGGATGGAGAACAAGGCGCATCCCGCAGGCATTGCGTTCCCAGGGCGCCCTGCTTGGCAGGCTCAGAGGAGGGGATCCCAGCCCTCCTGATCCCACCTGTCAGGCCTCAGAGGGAGCAAGGTGAAGGGCAGACATGTGCCCAGGTCATGCCAAGGTGACAAGAACTGCTCCCATGTCTTTCTCCATCCTGCTCCGGGATGCCACGGCCCCAAAGGCCTCACTGCTGCTCTGGGGCAGGGACTGCACAGGACTTTCCCTCTTCTCCTTTCACATCCCGCTAGTGAAGCCTCACAATCTGCTGTCAAGGTGGGGAGTTTTATCCCTGCAGACTGAGTGCAGGATAGCAGCTGGAATGGGAACTTTTCCATGCTCACCCCCATAGTCAGTATATTTAGCCCTGACCTAGAAAGACCATCCTTTCTAGGGCTGAGTTGTGATTCAGACAGTCTGCTTGCTGAGCAGAGACTGCCAACTGTGCCGAATCATAGCTGATTAGAGGTGGGAGAGAGCCTGAAAAACAATACACCCAGGCAAATGCAGTGGGTTTGGAGCATTTCATGGAAATTATATTTAACACCATTCTGGTGACTTAAAGAAAAGTTAAAACAAACAACCCTCGCACCTTCCAAAATAACCCTACCTGTCTCTGGTGGGAGAGGAGAGACTGGCAAAGGGTTGCTATTTTAAATCACAGTGGAACGGGGTAAAGAAAGAATATACATGTAGGTAGATCCATACATAGGTATAGATACATGCACACACATCTCCAGAGGAAGCACGGGACTCATTGTCTGAGAAAGGAAGGGTGGACAGAGAAGCAGACACTTTTTTTTGCATTTTAGGGGAAATTCTACCTTGAAGCAAAACAAATTCAATTGTGTCTAAAGGGAAGCAAGAACAAAAGAAAAAAAAACAACATGAGAAGATGTCTGGAGACATCGTGCTCATACAGAAATGTCTGCTGGCAGGTCAAAAAGTGTCCCATCAGCCCAGCTTGGGACTGGAGCTTGTATCCCACAGGCAATTATCCCCTGCCTGCAGACACTCTCAGGCCATCCCTGGGATTTGAAGGAGAAATCTTATCTGCAGGCCTGTGAGAAAGCAGAAGGAGGCACACGTTATGCTTACACACCAGTAAAACAAGCAGGGAGTTAAACTGGAAAACACTGCACAGCCCAGCCTGGAGACAGCAGAACAGGAGACTAAACACAGCAGTTTAACAAATAATTACAGGTTCTTTATACGGCCTAGAATTTGTAATCCACCTTCATCCACTTCTCTTTGCACAGTTTAGAATTACAATGCCAAAGGGATCACAGGGAATCATGAAATAATGTCCTGCATTTGAGTGCAGAGCAGACAGTCTCGGATGGTTTTAGATACTCTTTTCATGAAACATTTACCATGTGGCACCCAAGTGTTCCCTCCATTGTACCTTGGCAAACACAGCGGACATGCTGGTACAGGCACTCACACAGACAGGATGTTTGCAGACATTAAAAGTGATGCGGGAAAAAAAGAAACAAACCCTGACCTGGATAAGTTCTCCTCGATTTAAATTCAGTAAAGTGTGGGCATTGAATATTATCTCCATAATAAATTTGCCACACCATAAAACAGAGTGGGGAATCAAGAAGCAATATCTTGCATTTCAACAAACGCTCGGTCTCTGAGGACCCCCACCATCCCTTGGTATGTAGGAGTACAATTTATCATCTGTATTTTTCATCTTAACTGCATGAAGAACAGGGTATTATGGCAGTGGTGCCGGACTGGTGTTTGGGGAACTGTGAATCCATTACCTGCAACAGACTCCCTGACTCCTCAGTAAGCCCCAGCTGCTTGATTTCCCATCTGCATTTCCATTTCAGAGAAACTTTAAATGATTGTCAGAAATATCTGAGGAGTCAAAAAGGAAACAGAAAATATCTTAGGTCAAATAAGATCTATACTGTTTGACTATAAATAAAAAGGGGATTTTATATTTTAAGTGGGTTTTAAACACTGGTAAATAATTCTGGGAGAAATTGCAAACTGGCAGCTTACTTAAAAACACCTTCAAAACCACTTCACCTTTTAAAATTTTTTCCTTACACATTTATTTTGTTGAATTTACACTGGTTTGGGAAATACTGCAGGATTGCCTACTCTGCATTTTTTGCCCCCATAAATGACCAACAGCATCGACTCAGATCTAATCATGAGAGTTCTTTGAACAAAGTGTGTACAAAGGCTTTACTTTAGGCACAAGCTTAAATGGTTTGGTTTTAGCGAGTTTTAGCACAATCAAGGAACTGCCAAGTGCTCTGCTGGGGGAGTCTGGAGTCAAGCACCGAGGGAGCGCTCGGGCTGAGTGGGGTGAGCATGGTGAAAAGTGAAAATAAAGCATGAATAAACAGAAAATAAGCATGGCACTTGGAGACTGCGCGCTTTGCCGGCAGAGTATTTCTAAGGTGTGTTTTGTATGTTTGAAAATACCCTGTTATTCAGGAGCCTGGAATTGCTCTTCCATCCCCATTGCTGATGAATAGCAGAGGCACAGCATGCAGCCCTTTATTCCGAGGGAACCTTAATCACTCCCCTCCCGAAACTGCTGCTCCATTTGACTGACAGAATTAGAAGCAATCCACATATTGGAGGGGAAAAAAAAGAAAGGCAGACCCATTTGGTTGTCAGACTGTGGGTACATACACAAAGCTTTTAGCAAAAAAAAAAAAAAAAAAAAAAAAAAAAAAAAAAAAAAAAAAAAAAAAAGCAGAGAAAGTTGTTGCCCTCCTAAATGACATCTATATTAATGACATGAATGACAGGCTTAAGGGGAAAATTATAAATCTTTCTTTCCAGCTTTTCTTTGATTGCCCAACCATATATTTCATCTTTCCAGGGAGCAGGGCCATTAAACCCAGAGCTGACAGAGCTGAGAGCTGTTGGGAAGCTGCAGCCAGCTCCCTCTGGAGCAAGGAGCAGCTCTGGGTCTCTCTGGCCCAGGTGAGACCGTGGAGCACCAACAGCACCAACCCAACCCAGGCCAGCATCCCTGCATGGCAAAGGAGAGCAGCAGGACTCAGGAGGGGTTGGGCCATGGAACTCCCATCATTTGGGATTCCCGACTCCTCCCTACCCTGTTTCACAGGAAATAAACACAGGGGATGCTCTGCCCCTGTTTTTATGGCAGAACAAGTGCTGCAACCTGCCAGCAGCAGCACCCAGGGTGACCCCAGAGCCCCCCCAGGATTCTCTGTGTTGGCAGCAGTAGCTCTTCTGCTCTGTGAAGGAGCTTTGGGCTCCTGATGGAAGGAGGAATGTTGGCTCTCCTTTCCCATGCCGTACACCAGGCTGCCTCTGTCTCCAGAGTAGCCACAGATTTCTGCATTTCTGCTTTGTTCATTTTCCTATGCAGTCTCCAGGGAAAACAAGAGGAGGACAAAGAAACCCCAGTGTCTTGCAGGATCACAGACACAGATGTAATCATCTTCAGTTAAAAATAATTCCTTTAAATGTCCCTAGAGCAAGTTCCATTTTCCCTGGAGGTGATACATAACTAATAAAACTGAGAGACCCCCTCTGCAGTTGGATGTTTGTGTGTATATTCATTTGCACATACACATATTAATTTTTCTTTTTCCATAGGAGCCTCCTGTGAAAGATCATTATGGTCATGTGGAACTGCCTGTGCTCAGACACTCTGCAAAGATACTTCCTTGGGTTTTATTGTCTGTGACCACTGCACTTATATTTTACAGCAGCCTAATTACTGACAATCCCCTTTAAATGCTGACATGCAATGCAAAGCTATTCTGCAGGTGAATGAGTAGATGTAACATTTCTCTGTGTTCTCTAAAATTGTGTAGTAGTATTAACTGGATTTGTCAACAGCAGGACTGTCTGGAGAAATTATTCCATTTAAACAAGGTCCTTGATTTCCTATCACCAGGAGCACTGAATCCAGTGTTTGGGGAATGGTTATGTCATGGAGGAAGTGGTGGTTTAAAAAATTATATGGGTTTGTTTGAAACCTCCCACACCGCTTAGTTTATAACAATAAAAGACAATGATGGTCCCTTAAAAATCAATTGAGGGGATAGAATTAAGAAAGAAAAAATTAATAATCCAAGTGAGGCTAAGTCTGCCTCTCTGGCTCTACCTGTGCTACACAGCCCTAACAGATACAGTCCCAATCTTTTTCCTACTACTGCTACCATAGATAATAAAACTAATTTAATTTTCTGTCACTCTTTTCATTTTAATGGACACCCAGAGATTTCACAGCCGTAGGAGAACAGTGCACAAAACCACATCTTTTCTGGAACGAAGAGAGACGGAAAAAGAAAAATCTTGTGTGGAAATGCCAGAAGAAACATTGTCATGAAAAACAGGCTTTAAATATTGAAAACATAATAAAGGACAACATACAGCACAGGAGAAACAGGCTGAATAAAACATGCTGCTATTAAAGCCCTGGAGCTCAGTCCTGGAGGGATTTGCAATTTCCCGGCGCAGGCTGTGATTTTTCAGGGATTCTGAGTGCCACTGGAAGGGCTGCAGAGCAGTCCCCGTGCTGTGACAGGTAGCAGCTCCCTCCCAGGCTCAGTCTGGCACATTAAAACCCAACAGGATCTTTCTTTTTTCGGCTCAGTGCCTCGGAGGCTCTCACACGTTTGTTACCCCCTGCTCATCCCACCCCGGCGATGAGCGCAGTATAAATAGCTACCAGTAGATGACAGATAGAACATGGACATGACAACAGTGTCCTCCCCCTGCTCCCACAGTCGGCACAGCAATTTCTGTCGTGATCCGCTCCTTCCTGGGACTGTGGGAGCACAGCAGGAGTCGAGCTGACTCCAGGCAAACTCCTCGGGCTGGCCCCGAAACCCCATCTGAGGTGAACGTGCAGGTGAATATTTAGCTGAGCAAAGTAATAACCTCAGGGTTAATGAGGACTTGGCATAATTTAAGAGATGGTCATAACTGGGAATCCATGTCATTTGTTCAGTGCTTCAGCAAGCTCCCACTTTGGCTCTTTTTTTCCCTAAACCCCTGCAGCACTGTTATCCAGCTCAGGGATAATGGAGGGGATTAAAAATCAGCTCCTCATCTCTTGCTAATTCTGCTTGCTTCACTGTCCTATATCCAAAGCAACAAAATAGGGGCAGGATGGCCAGCTTTGGGAGCCATCATTTGGTTTGACTGGCAAGAGGCCAGAGAAGAGCAGAAAGGAGTGATAAGAGATGTGGAAAATATGACCTGTAAGGAAAGGTTGTAGGAATTTGGTTTGTTTAGTCTAGAGAAGAAAAGAACGAGGAAAGATTTGATAAGAGGAAAGATATGACAAAAGTCTTCCAACATGCAGAAGTTTGTTATAAAGAGAACAATACTCTTCTTGTTCCTTCAGAAATCACCTTATTTGCAGCAAAGACTGGGGCTGAGGCATTAGGAAAACATCTTTCCTACATGCAGGAGCAGGGAGATCCTGGACAGGCAGTTGTGCCCAGAGGGCTTTCAGAACAGGTTATTGAGGCACGTTCCTCTGACAGGCTCCTCCTGGACACTCAGTCCAGGCTGTCCCTTTGGGGATGCGACCATGTGCAGGTGCCACATTTTGGCAACTGCCTTCACGTGCACACGGACACCCAGAGCAACGGCAGCGTCCTGGTAAGGAGTGAGCCCTGGCCCGAAGTCAGAAGAGAACTGGCTTGCAGAAGTCAATCCCCAGTCCTGCAAAGCTGCAAATATTTCACAAGGTTCACACAGCCTCAGACTCCACAGGCTTGGCAGAGCCTGCCCGGCCGCTCTCCTCACGAGCTGTACAGAGTCTGGATTCAGCCCTGAGCTGGCAATGTGTTGAAGACACATGGGGCAGAAAAGAAACCAAACTTGCTCTGTTTAGACTGACATTGGCTCCCCACTGTTGACAGCAGTCCAGATTTGGGGTCTGGTCTTTCTTCCATTGAATTCCACAGGGAATTTTTCTGTTGGCATCAGTGGGGGCAGTAATAAGCCATTGTATCTGTCAGTGCAGGCTGCCAGTGGAAGACAAACTGGAACTGCTAAGTGCTGTCTGTAATGAGAGATCATTTTCCCCTCCCTCCTCCTCTCTCTCAAGTCCATTTTCGGACCATAACCACATTTTAATGAATAAAAAGTTGTTGTTTCAAATCCTTGCAGAACTGTGCTCTCTGCCAAGCCTGTTTTTCTTCTGGAAAGACAGATGCATGTGCTCACATTATGGTAGTAGTTTTTTGCATGCCATATATTTTCAGTGATGTTCATGAAACAAGAATTAGTGACACTAATAATGACAAATCAGAGGGCTAATATTGTTTAACCCTGTTAAAGAGTGTTATTACATTTACATGTTCCCACAGAGTAAATGCTGTTCAACTCAGACATATGTCTTGCTATCTGTTTATTTTTATGAATCAGAAATGAATCAGCAGTCAAAGAGTGTCCTGTAGATTTACTTGTCTCATATACCATTTTAGAAGGGAAAAAAAAACCCCTCTACTAGGGCTCACAAAATAATTTTGTATTCAATTGGAGCATAATAGTACTATCAAATTAATTCTAATCAATAAGAGAGAATATCGCAGGTCTGCACAGACTAACCCCAAAATGCTGGGCCATTGAGGGGCCAGCCTGTGCTCCTGCTGGTGTAACACTCGTTCCTATTCTGAGAGTGAAGGTAAAACTACACCTTCAGATCTGATCTCCTGTGTGCAGCTGTCTGGTTTTCACTGTTTGTGAGCAGATGCAGAACTGCCTTTCCCTCAAGCCACAGAGTCTTTCAGGATGCAAAAAGCAAAGGCACAGTGTAGTCTGCAGCACTTAGGTTCTATTTGTGGACAAGTCCTGTAGTAATTTCAGAGCTGAAAAGTAATTCTCTCTCTGCACTGCACTCAGCAGATAAATAAAATAAAATGACAGTCACTAATATGATATTTCTATCCTTATCTTTCTTCGATACTCAGGGACTTTTGAGAAAAGTGTTAGGATCGTTGGATAAGACTTTGAGAAGAATCCCCTGCTCTTTGAATTGTTAGTTCTCTAACACGTCCAGTCCTTATTTGTAAGAAACTGATAACAGGCTTGATAATCTCTGCCTTAAAAAAAAAAAAAATAAATAAAACTGATACACTGCTTCAGAAATTTGACCAAAAAAAGTTATGTAAGAGGTAAGAAAAACATCACACTTTCTTAAAGCATTAGATATTCCAAGAATTACAGAAGGTAATTTAAATTCAACTCAGCCACTACTGTTGCAATATTGAGGTTTTAAAGTCAGTTTATTTATATTTTAACTTTGCAGTTTCCCATAAGGCATGGTCAAAGTCTTTAACAGAATCACTGACATTAGGAATTCTCATCCTCCTTTTCCCTTGCTCCTTATCAAGTGTACTTTGTTTCCTGCAATGGTTTATTGGGACCATCTGCATCTCCTCCTGTTTTCTCTCAGGCATGGAGATAAGATTTCACCTTTGGATGTCTGGTTGAAGTCCAGCTGGCAGTGGGGATGTGTTTGGTGGCGGTGGCTCCGTGCCTGTTGCATGCACGCGCCAGTCTCACATGGTGGCGACAGAAAATCCCACGTGAGAGCCACCCTCTGTATTCAGCACCAGCTTCATTTCCCTTCTCAAGGCCAGGGCCAAGAGCTTGGAATCCAACTACCTGAAAATGAACTGCCCCAAGTCCTTATCCCAGTGATTAAACAAATGGCTGGGTTTTACAGACTGAGCCCTCACTGATGTGCTGGCAAGGCCTGGTGGGATGGCAGGGCACCCTTTGCCAAATCAACACCCAAACTGCTCTCCACACTTTTTAAACTGCTTTGGAGACAAATTATGTCCTTGCAGCTGTCCCTCTCTCCTGTCATTGCTTTCCTCCTCTCTGATCCCACTGCCCAGCCTGAGAGCAGCCGATGGTCTCTGCATCCCCTCAGGCTTCCAGAGCACAAACCCACAGCAGCCATCGCCAGGTAACAGCAAAAGCACCAGGGCACTTCCACCCAAAGCTGCCCAAGAAGAGGAAATTGCCACAGGAAAAGGTTCCATCTATCCCACACAGCTCAGAGAGCTTTTGGATGTCTGGCCATCCCACCCTTCTCCCCTATTATTGCCTCCTGCCCTATTCTGTACTTGAACATGAAGTGAAAAACCTTAATTTCTGCCTTTGGCAGGGGTGATTGTCTCACCAAGGCCAGCCCAGCGGGGAAATCTGGTTTCTTTGCAGCCTAGGCCTGGTAAAGCATGCCATAGCAAATAGTTGGAAAGTGAAATCAGCCTCCAGCAGAAGGGGTGGAGGACAGGATGTCCTGGAGCAGGGGGAAGGATGGGAGAGCTCTCCTTCACCATTTATCTAGAAACACTGCAGAAATGTTACAGTCTTTGAAGATAATAGAAGCAAGGACAGTTCCTTTCTTCTCCCTTGCCTCCTCCTTTCCTCCCTTCAGTTTGGAGACACATCCACACAGAGGGTCAAGTACCCAGCAAATGAAATATTTTTCAAAAGCTCATTGTAAGCGTTTGCAATGCAGACAAACAATCTCAAGCCTCATTGCACATTCTCCCAAGGAACCAAAGGAACACCTTGTGCACTGTATTTTTTGTTTCTTTCTTTTGTTATTCTATAAATATTTTTATTCTTTTTTATTCAGTATTTCACAAAGTAGAAGAAACTCCTAATCTTTGTTCAGCCTGTTTGATGTTTAGAGAAGCCAAGGAGACAAATCTGTAAACAAGCTTTCTCTATTTGTTAGATATTTTTTTTTCCTTCTTAAATACAGGCTGCAAGTCTCAAAAAAAGTCAAGGACTCGAGTTTCTCTTTGTTTTGAGTGTCTGGCTGCATCTACTGTGCTAAAGTGTCAGCTCCAGATAAATAAGGGAATGAAAACAGAGAAGGTCTATTTAAGAAAAAACGTCTGTCCTTCAAAGTCTGGAGAGATAGAAGTGGATTTATTGTCCCCTGGGCAACATCCAGGGAATGTTTTGGAACCTTGAGGCAAACTGTGGACACTGGAGCCACAGTCTTTAGTGGTTTTGTGTGTCTTTAATATTGCACTGAGATCTGAACTGCTTCAGATCCAGAAAAGTGAAATAGTGGATTAAAACCATAAAAAAAGGGGGCACGAGGAGGTCCTTGCACTGTGGCATAGCCCATCCCTTTTCTGGGATATGCTGAGGAATGGATGTACAATTTCTGGACCTTGGGCAAAAGTGGGCTTTTCCAAAGCACCTCTGCAGAAATATCACAGCTTATATAATCGTTTCAATTAGTGCAGTGCAGTCTTGCTTATTTGGACTCATGTGATTACCTGAGAACCAAGGCTGCATTAATTTAAAAGGAAAAAAAAAAAGAAGAAAAAGGTGTCTTAGGTGTCTTAGAGCTGTGGAGAAAAGTTCAAGAGAAATGTGGACTTTACTGATTTCCCACAGAAATAGTTCTGATGTGTTCTTTTCCTTACCAGCTCTTTATTTTAACACCGTATGGTGAAGCAGCTCTGCCTCAGTGGGGATGTGCAGGTCTCACTGAGCTGTGCTGGCTCCCTGGGCTGGAGACAGCTCAGAGTATTTTAAAACAACAGCATTCATAATTACACTACATGAGGAATCAAGACTAATACAGAAGAGTTACCATAACGACAACACCTCCACGTGGTGCAAGCACAAATACCTTACACATCCCAGGGAATGATTCAGTCCCATGTTGGGTGAAAAACATTCATCCTTTGAAGAACAGACCACTGAAAATGGTGGTGCCTGAGTCATAATTTTGTAGCAGGAAATCTGTCTATGAGAAAAGGCTTCAGAAAATGAATTATTAGGATTTTATTGCTATTTTACCTACCAGTGGCTTGTGAGCTAATGTAGAAACTGTCATCCACTCGCTGGCTGATGAGTCTTACAACTCAGCACACACAGAAGTGTTTCATCATACAGTGTATGGTAACAGGACTGAGCTTTGAGGGGCTCAGCACTGGAAAAGCAGGAAAAGCAGCAGGAAAATTTTTTAAAAAAACCCCATCTTCTAGAGTTAAAGCTAAAGATGACCCTAACATACAGAAGGAAAGGAAAGAAAACACAAGTCATAGTGGCAAATTACAGATTATTTTCATAAATATGTGTTTTCTTTGAGGGAAAAGTGTAGCTGTCAAAAATGATCCAACTGGAGAGAGATGTAGTGGGAACAAAGATTAGGGGGGGAATAGGGCAGGGAGGAGAGGGCAGCAGGGATTTATGGAAAATGATGAGGGTGGACAAAGGGAGGTGACTCCACCAGATGATCTAAGACAGACCTGTTCTTCCATTCTCACACCCAGCAGTGGCAGCTGCCTTCACAAACCCCTTCCTGATTTCCGTGCTCCAGTGTTGTTGCAGTGCTCAGATAAAATACCACATTTCAAAAGAACATTTGGCCTTTTGAGGTGTTTGGGGGGTAGGAGTTCTTCCTCTTTTTTTTTTTTTAATGCGAGACCTTTTGTTGATGTTCAACATTCTGCTGTCTTTAGAAAGCAGGTAGTCAAACACCACCAAGTTCCTTCCCTTTTCAAGTTTATCCTTCCACCTCCTGGGCTGTAACAAGGTGTGCTGCTCATCACACTGAGCTGCACCAAATACTGGCTTCCACTAAAGAATGACCCAACAGGGCAAACTCCCCTCTCCAACCTCTGCGTCTTCATCATTCCTCTTCACTTTGCAAAGAATCAGGCCTTAAGTTTCCTCTAAGTTTCCCTAAGTGTTGTTTTAATGCAGATCCTGCTTTTTTATTTATCCCCAGAAGAACAGTGCTTCATTTTGCTTACAGCCCTTCACTGCTATCACAAAAAAGAGCTCAAGTGATTTCTGCTGTGCTTGCTTTGATAGTGATATTCAGCAACGACATTCTTTGTGTGAAAGAAACCCAGGAAAAGCAGTTTTTCCTAGCATTATAATTTGTTATAGTTAGGTGTTAAAGTTTTCAGCTGAGCTGCTGGTGATAAACACTGCATATGCTCCGGGCTGCGTAGGTGCCCACCAGATTTGCTTTGTCCAGGTTAGAAACACAGGAGTTTTAGGTTCCCACTGCAGCTAAGGGAGAGGAAAAAGGTTTTTAGGAGCTGTTATTTATCCCACTTAAGCTCCAAATCACTGTGAGGTGCCTCTCTTCACCACCCGTGCCAAGGCAGGGCTGTGCCAGCTGACACAGGTACATTTTAGGTGGGGTGGAGCCTGCCCTAAGCTGCTCAACACCTCAGCAGAGGAGAAAATGAGTGAATAGGAAAGAAAAGCAAGAATAGGCAAGGAGGCTTGGCGAGATGAGGCACTGCCTGGAAATCACACGGGGCACTGGGATGGAAAGAGAACCCAGATCTCTTTATGGAGCCCCCTTTTTGTGCACTCTGTACCGTGGGGCTTTTCGCTCTGTCAGAGAAAAGAACGTGACCCTGGATTTCCTTTTTCTCTTTCCTTCCAGGAGTTGCATGTTAATTAAGCTCTTACATTTTTCCAGAGCAACTGTAAGAGCAGAAACCTCTTAAGTCAGATGGAAAGAACTAAACATTTCAGCCACTGTGAAGCAGCCAGAAAAACAAGCATGTGGGAGAAAAAAAAACATTGTGCAAATAAAATTGCTGAGGGGAATACAAAAATCACATGAGAAGGGCAGATAGGGGCATTGTGTGAAGGATAAGGAAGGGGAGTTGGGAACAAGGGAAGGCTTCTAATTTTGCTTTGTAGGCACAGTTGGTGAACCATTATCATTGCCACTCCTGCCCTGCTCCCCGAGGTTTGTGACACAAACACTTTGTTTTGTACTCTGTGTGAGGGTCCCACGAGCTCGGGCAGCCAGGCAGGGGACAGGAGGGAAGATGGGACTCAGGGGTGGGAGCCTCGCCAAATGGATCCATCACAGACAAAGAAATGGGCTCTCCTGCCCATGGCTGACCTACCTCAAGAGTTTCTTGCCTCTCTGTTCCTTTTGCTCAGGAGCTGGAAATTTCTGCCTAATTCATCATGCCAAAGGCCAGATTAGCTCTTTGTGTGGCTATGGAGGCAGAAACCTCTAAAAATTATGATCAAGGGCTAAACTGGTTATTTTATATGACCTGATCTGATTTTGAAAATAGCCCTTCCCTAAGCAGACAGTCAGACTAGATGACCCCCACATGTCCCTTCCAGCCTAGTAAAAGCTGCAAAGATTCAGGAAAACAACTCTTTTGTCCTGTGGACTACAAAAATAGCATTTCCAACAGTTTTTCTTTCATTATGAAAAAAAGACCTGGACAACTCTCAGGGGCCCAACAACCCTGAAACAAAGAGAGGGTCTCTACAGACACACCACCAAGCTCTTCAGAGCCAGCTCAGCCTTTCATTCTGTGCCCTTGCTGTGGGATGGCATCCCAGCTTCTCCCCTGAAGAAGAAAGCCAAAGCCAAGTGAAAGATGAGCTGTGAAGGTGCAGACCTTGCTGCTGCTGCTCTCCCAGTGCAGTCAAGGAGTGCTGATTGCAACACCAGACCAGTAGAGTTTCTTCACTTGTTTTGAAACTGTCTCAGCTGGGAACACACCCCAGCCTGCTGTGTCATTCCTTGGCTGGGTTTATAAACTGCTCTGCTGGGACCTACAGGTGCTCAACACCTCCACAAGCTGAGCTGGAACACAGCAGATCTGTGCCAGCTTGAGGTTGTTTTCCCTTCCAGCTGCTTTGTTTTAAACCCAACCAAGATGGCAATCCCCCAACCCAGTCACAGTGGGGTGACATCAAGGTCCCCCCTTAAATACTGTCTAGTGAGTTAAGTCCTTAATAAAACCTGGAAAAGGATCTCTGCAGCACAGAAGAACAAACTTTGCTCAAAGAGGTTATCAATGGGACCCCAGGAGAGCAGTCACTGTGAAGCTTTACTTCATTCCAGAAATGTTTTGGAAGCAATTACTTCATCTTGTTCTTTATTCACGGGATTCACTTAACTGATGACATTATAGCTCAGTCCATTAAGTAAATGGGTTATATATTTTCTCCAGGTTTTGAGGAAGTAATGTTGCAGTGTGTGTCACTATCATTGTCAGCAGTCAAGAGGGACAGGGACTCTCCATTTGTTTCATGAGGTTTACCTTAGCTGAGATCTTAAATATGAAATATCTGGCTCAGGGTCTTTCATAATGTTTGAGCAGGATTTTAAAAACATAAAAATAAAAACATAAGAAAGCAAGTGTTATTTTCACAAAAATTCCTGGCAGCTGTATCATTTATTATGAGAGGAAAACGGAGCAAGAAAAATTGGCATGTCATTTCTTAAATGAATTTATATCCTCATTTCCTTCAGAAAATGAATCCCTGCTCCATCTAGCCATTTTCCATCCATCTGCAGGGGCAGAGTTTGCAGAGCACAATTGAAATGCTCCGTTCTAGCACAGGCCAGGGTGCCACACATGCCTTTGGTAATCAGATCCTTCCCCACCACTGCTGCCGGTAGCACTTCCAGAGGTTCTATTTTCCATTGCAATGGGTCTTGAAAGTCAGCAGCAGCTCAGAAAATAATCAGAGACACATGACCAAAATTCTGGTCACTGAGGCCAAAATGTCCTTCTAGGAGGGCTGCAGGAGCCCATCTGCTGAGAACTGACTCGAGCTGCATTTGTGTCCCTGTGCCACGGGGGGAATGTGTCAGGTGCTCCCTTTTCCTTTTGTTGGTTTTTCACCAAAATCCAAGGAGCAGAGGCAGCAGGATGGGGAGGAGATTTGCCAAAAGATAAGAGAATTTGGGAGCCAGTAAAAAGCACTGCTTTCAGGAACTGTCACAGAATGCTGTCACTCAAAAGAAGTTTCGCACAAAATCTCCAAAACAACCTCTTCCTCCTCCACACTCATCCGCCTCCTCTGAGGGGTGGTGGTTAATATACCAAATACAACATAACCACTTGGAAAGCACTTTTCATTTTGAATCACCTCCTTGCTATTTTTGCAGCTGAAAATACAGACTGGTGGAGTTGATGTCATTAATCTGGTACGCACAGGAACAACTTGGGGAGCCAGGGTTGGAATTCTGAGGAAAAGGAGGCTCCTGGGAAGTGTCTTCTGGGGAAGTCAGGATTGCAAGCAGTGCAAATGCATCACAGCCAGGGAAAGGCAGGAAAAAGAGGGTAATAGCACTGTAACATCATTTCTGGTTGTCTCCAGTTTGTGTTTTAAACCAATATCAAATTAGGGAAAAGGAAATGGGAGGAGGAAAAAAGGGGAAACATTTCATTTGCCCCCAACATAAGAGGTTTTGTTTTGGGTACAGACATTTTATTCTGTTTGCCAAAGAATCCTGAAATCTTAAAAAACACCCAGGAAAGAAATTTAAACCCCCTGAGTTAATTCAAAATGAAAAATCAAAGGCTCCTGTTTCAGCAAAAAGCTCGCTGGGACTGGGTGGCAGACAGGGTGGGAACGCCAGACATCAGTGCCTGGAAGCCTGACAAACACAAGGGAGGGCCTGAACGCAACAAAGCTGGGCCACGAAACCCACAGAATCTCCGGATGATTTGGGTCAACATATGGCTCAACACAACATCCTTGGCCAACCTCGAGGTGTTTCAGTCTCCAGGGGGGCGCGTGCGATTTTCTCACAGCAGAGAGGAGAGCGCTGAGGGCACTGGGGAAGGAAAAGCTGCTCTCATCAGACCTGGTTCGTGTTCTGTATAAATGGGGAGCTGAAGTGCTGCTTACCCGAGCAGCACCAGCCCACAGCTCCCCTGGATCTGCTCAGAGCTCAGAGGGAGGGTCCTGATGGGTATTTCAGGTGCTGCAGGAGAAAGCAGCGCCACTGGTGGGTGTCAGGGGGTTCCAGTCAGGACAGTGTGGGTGACACATTTCCCCTGCCAGCCTGCTGGGTCTGCACGGTGGCTGAGTGCAGGCTGGTGTCAATGGCACTATTATGATTTCACCCAGCCTCACCGCTCTGGCTGCAGTTTCCCTGATTCCCTGAACAGCAGGGAAGGTCTAGACTGGAGCTGCAAAGATTTCCACATACACAACACACAGACAAACACTTTTTTTTCCCCCCTGTCCTGCCAGTTTCACCAACCATGAGAGCAATCCACTAAGCACATGAAGGCTCTTTTCCCTGACCTGCTTGGCTGGCTTTTCTTAGCTGGTCTGAATGGCTCTGCAAACCTAAACATGAACACACAGAAAACATGTTTGAGCCTCTTGTAAAAGAGTTAAACTCTGGGAGAGAAGAAATGTTGGTATCAAAGGAGCAGAGAAGAACAAATACATCCATGCTAAGGGAGAGAGTCACTGTGGGATGGAGAGGGACAGTTCAAGGCTGAGACTAGATATGCAGGAGGAGAAACTTGCCCAAACACCAGTTGTTTTTCTAAACAGGAGACAAATGTCTGCACTCATATCTGAACTCCCCTCCTGTCCCTCTCATGAGACAAGGGACAGACAAACACACCAAGGCCAAAGCCTCCAAACAGAGGGCACTGCCAGGGCACACAACCTCACACAGGTCCCAGAGCTCTGTGCTGCTGCTCCCCTGCCATCCCTGGAGCACAGGATGGGAAGGAGCTGCACTCAGGGGCGATGTGTTCAGCCAGAAGAGAATGCAGCACTGACTCTGCTTTGTGCTGGGTTGGGATCCATCCCTTTTGCACCAGAGGAGCAGACAAAAATTATTCAAGCATTACAAGCCCTGCACAGGAGTCCCTGTAGGCAGATGTTCTCCTGCTGTGTACTTTGTGTCTGCACTGATGAACCAGAAGCATTTGAGAGCTCTCAGTTGTGCTCTCAGCTCCCTCCTCACCCAGGGTCAGGACAAGCTCTGAGTCTGCAGAGCAGCTGCTTCCCCCAGGGAGGGAGCCATGGGGAAGACAAGCCACAGGGGAGAGGTGGGCCAGGTGGGAGCAGCACTGCTGCATTCGGGTCCTTGAGCAAAGCATCTCAGTCTGGTGAGCTTTAGCTGGGCTCTGCACACAGAGTGCCCCCGTGCCCAGAACGAGCACACACAGATGTGAAAACCTGAGCCCTGGCACTGCTGGGCTGGAGGGTCAGGCTGAGCCATCAGTGAGCTGCCGAGGCTGCTCCAGCTCCAGGGGCTCACAGCATCCCAGCGAGAGGCCACGGAGCTGCTGTGCCAGGAGGAACGAGGATCCCAGGGATCTGAGCCCTGCCTGGCACTGCAGCCTCTGGGTACAAGGTGTGGGACTGGGCACCCAGGCTGTGCTGCAGGAACCTGCTTCAAAACCCCAAAGGACAAACAGAACAAGCAGCAAGGTCAGAGGCAGCCAAAGAATCCTGCAATGGTTCCTGTACCCACAACCAATCTAGGAAACACAGCCATGACCAGAGGCATTTTCAACACATGATACCATGTCAGCAGACTTGGCTGCTTTTAAGATAATTTCCTTAGAAAGGATGGTTTTGGTGTAGGCAACAACACAAACAATTTGAAAATAATCTGACTTTTATCAGCCTCAAGGTTTAAAAAGGAAATAAAACAAGGGAAAGGAACAAACACTGCATGCACAGACGAGAGGACCTTCAGGAAGAATGCAAACAACAGCTGCATTTGTTTGTGTTTGATTTCCAATTTTTCTAAAGAAAAAGTAGGCATGTAAGAGTGAATCTCATTAATGAAATATTGATTCAAAATAATAATACACTGTAATAGGAATAAACCATTCGATCTCCTGTTGCCACTGCTTTTAATGAAGTACTTTTCTGTTTTCAGACTCTGAAGTACAAAAGCAGAAATCAAAGATTTCTTCTCCCTGCCCTACTTGGTGTGCCATTCCAGTCCAGTGCAGTTGTTCCAGTTATTCTTAAAATACCCTAAACAAATCAAAATCCCTTCAGGAAATGAAAGTTAAAAGAATACTTTTCTTTTAATGATCCCTCCTCTCTGATAGGTTCAACATATTTGTGTCAGGTGTTACAGTTGGCATCAGCTGCCATTGTATTGGTATTTGCTTTTCTATTTCAGTTTGCACAATCCCTATCTCACAATGGGCCATGCCAACAATTTCCATGCTGGAAAACACAGAAATAAACACAGGAACAACTGTTCTGCATTACTGCATAGCGACCAGAGAAAATTATTTTTCCCCCTCTTCTTTCCTAATGACTCACACCTTCCAAAATCACATAATCTAAATTCCATGTAACCTGCTTTTTCTCTTGAAGTCACTTCTCTCTTTTTCCCCTCTCCAACTAACCAATGTAGTAAGAAAAAAATTTGCATCTTGGTCCTTTTTATTCTCTTTGATAAAAATTATCTGATCTCCATGAGGTGCAATGGAGAAAACCTCCAAAGGTTTAAATTCATTTATTTGAAGCTTAGCTGAACCTTTAAACATCCCACCCTTCTGCCTAATCCCTCAACAAGCTCACATTTCCCCTTTGCCCTCCATGGGCTTGCCTGCAGGGAAATACCTTCCCAGAACAGCTGTACTAGAATAATTAATCCACTACAGATAGGCCAGTAAAATATCCCGCCTGGATATTACTCTGGAATAAAACTGATTTTCTGGAAGCACGTCTTTGTGCAGCCATGGCTTTTATTCCAGGATCCACGGAGTGGTTTATCCAGGGGCGGGTGGCACAGGGCAGGTATTGTGCCACAATTATGCAGGGACATTTCCCTGCACACTGGCAAGGACAATCTGCCCAGTGAGGGTTTGAGAGAATGAGCTGCAAGAACATTCTGGGATTAGAACTGGGGGTGTTCTCCTTCTCCCTGGATACTGGGATTAGAACTGGGGCCATTCTCTTCCTCCATCACCTCTGCCTTTTGGCAAGTTCTTCTCACCCTCTTGCTCTGGTTTCCATTTTTTCTATTAGAAATCTAATACTGCTTTGGGGATTAATTAATTGATGAATATAGAGAGCCTGAAAAGTGTAAAGCACTACACAGGAGTTAAGTGTTATAATTAGGAGCAATTCTGATCTTGATTACAATGAGGTAAAGCTGGAAGTCCTATACCACAGAAAGATTTAAACTGATAAAAAAAAATCAGAATCAGGGTCTTATGATTTTAAATGTAAACTTGGGCAGATTCCCTGCTGAGTTACATCTGCAACTGTAATAAGATCAAGGAACATGACAACTTGTCATTTCAGTAACAGATATAGGGAGAATGCCCTTTAAAAAAATTAAACAGGAAGGAAATTTTTAAAGTGTTTTCTTTGGCTCTGAAACATATGCCCAGGGAGAAACTGTTCTCAGCAATGCAGTGGATCTTGAAATATTTACTGGGTCTGGCATTTAACATAATCTTTCTTGTATAAACGATATAGAAAAAACACATATTATCTTAGACTGCAATCTAGTGTGAAGATGAGATGATATTTTAATAGAGCTGCATTCATCAACTGTAACAAGAGAGGAAATGTGCTCCAATCCAACGTGCCCTGTGGGCAATGTAAATAACAGCGACTTCGACCATCAGATAAGTGCAGCAAGGGGAGGCAAGCAGAGGGACAGAGACCTGCCAGGGAGGGAAGGCACCGTGGGCAGGGGATCTTCCTCTGGCCAGGGAGGGAAGGCACAGTGGGCAGGGGATCTTCCTCTGGCCAGGGAGGGAAGGCACAGTGGGCAGGGGATCTTCCTCTGGCCAGGTGTGGCACCCAGTGCCCCTCACACCCAGATCCCAGCCACTCACTCCACTCATCCCAAGGGTCTTCCTGGAAACCTGAATTTCTCACTTGGCTTGCAGTGGGATTTGCATGTCTAGCCAGTGACACCACTATTTTCAGAAGTAATTAAACTTTTAATTATGCTTCTTAATAGGCTGTAGCTACTGCTTAGCAGTTCTGTTTCTGTCCCTGTTGGATGCCCATGGAGCAGTGCCATGAACCTCCAGCTGCTCTTCCAAGGGGGTCAGGGTGGCCCAGCTGAGCTTACAGCCACTGGAATCACACTGGGCAGTTCCTTTCAGAGCCACAGGAACATCCCTTCAGGATTTTTCCAACACAAGTCTGGAGAAAGAACAGTGGAGACTGAAAGGCTCAGATCCTCAACCATTTTCAAACTTGCAGACTGGTTTATTCCTGGGAACAATATCCCAGGTCTTCAGGTACACTGGTAATTGTAGGGAAAAAAGGGAAAGTCATCATATACAGGTAAAACTGCAATATACACTCTCCAGAGAAGACTTGTGCTGGAGCACATGCTGTATTGAGAATCAGCAAATCAGAAAGACAGTGAATTATTTGTGACCTTGGGCAAGATGTTTAATGTCTTACTAGTTCAGACAGGCAGAGTCACACTCACACCAAAACCTCAACAGCCTCCCCAGTCTCCCTCTGCACAGAAGGGGACAGGGCTGTGAAAGAATGACTGAGTGTACATGTTTGGAACAGATTCTAAGGAAGAAGGGGTCTAAATAAAACATCAAGAAGTTAAAGGCAGCTCGTTGTTTGACTTGTCTTCAGACAGGACATCTGAGCAAGATGCAGCTGGATCCCTCAAGCTTTTGGCATTCAAAGGACCCCTGACCTTCCCAAAGCAGTCCCAAGACTCCCTTGCACCCATTTGCAGAGAAAACAAAAGACCCTGAACACTGACTGCTCATTGATTTGCATTTCTTTTCCTGGAGCTTGCCAGCTTGTCTTCCCCTTGAGTGGGAAGACAGGCAAGGTTTTTATTATTTTCCAGTCATTGCTTGGTGCACCTGCTGTAGGGGCCATGGGCAGATGATGGAGCACAAGCTGAACATCACTGAGCTCTGATGTCCATCAGCACAGTGTCAGGATCTGTGGTTGTTCCCAATCCCCTTAATGTCATTCTCTCAGAGACATCACAGACATCTGAGACATCCCACATCAGTGAGCCTTCACTCAGCACATTTCAGATGAACAGCAAACACTGAACACCTACAGCAGGGCTGACACTGCCCTCCTGAACCTTCAGCAACCTAAATCTCCACCAGGCATCAAAACCCTGCCATGAGAGGGGCTGCCCCTGAGGCTGTGCTGTTCTGACCCTGTTCACAAGCACTGAATGGGCTCAAAGGCATCTTCCCTTTTCCCTGCCCTGGGACAGTCGGCAGCCATAGCACTGCCAAGCATGGTTTAGCTTTAGCTTGAACATTAATCATCCAGTTGGGACTGTCCTTCCCTCCTGGCACAGCAAAGCTCTGCCCACGTGCCCTGCCACCCTGTCCCCAGGCACTGCCACCCCTCAGCTGCCGAAGTCCCACCTCTCCAGCCCCATCCCAGGACTTCTGGGACTTCTCCCTTGACCTGCACCACCAACCAGGTACCAAAATGCAGCACCGAGGGGCTGTGATTGGTCTTCCAATGACCACCAGCACTTCAGCAACTCAGGTACCCTTTTCAGGCTGCTGCTAATTGCTGCTAATGCGTGGACACTGCAGCCCAGCTGGATGCACAGCCAGGGGACAGAGGCAGTGCCTCCATTTCACGTCCTAAATTTATCTCGCTTTTTAAAGCAAGGTCTGAACCTCCAAGGTTTTGACTTCTTCAGATTCCCTTGTTATGAAGTTATGAGAAAACATTTGTGGTCGGGTGATTTCCTTTTGCCCTAGACAGCTGTCAAGAGCAGCAGAATGGCCCAAGGCAAAATGTGATGTGGGTGTAAGAAGTGTCTTAAGCCAATAAGTTAAAGCGATGGGTTAGAAAGCCTGGGGAAAAAATGAGCCAATAATTGCTGAAAATCTTCCTATTCTGCTACGTTTATTTAGTCAAATTCAGTGGCCCCTCTCCAGGCCTTCAGCCTTCTCCACGCCTTGGAAAAAGAATCTTATTAATCATTTTGCTTCTATTGTTTAATTATCCTGAGCATCAGCAGATCAGATCAACGCTTGGCTCTTGCACACAAATCCCAGCCCTCTCAGACTGCAGCATCCCAGCAGCTCCCACTCCACGGACAGCAGAGGCCAAAGTACTGAAAGCGTTTTGCCCTTATGTTGTTTGGAGTAAAGAGGGATTAAAAATTACACCCTGCCAGGCCTGCTGGAACACTCATTTGATGAGTAGTCTCCATCGAGAATGGATGAAAACTCTCCACCAAATGTTAAAGGAAAAAGAGGTGGAAAACTGGATTAGCAACTCAGAGACAATCACCACAGATCGTGTTTGTTCTTTTTGAAAAAAAAAAAAATCAGTTTTAATGAACACATGCACATCTCATCTCCAAAAAAATATTACCAACTGAAGGAAAATCTGTTTGAACAGTCACTGCTTTTAGTGGTATTGGGGGGAGGAGAGGGGTGCTGGCTGCCAAATTGAAAAGTTGGGGTGCAGCAGGACAGGAGGGAAGGGGAATTCAGAGTTAATCCAACATTTTTGCCAGCAGCAGTACCAATGAAGAGTCCCTGGCTCTGGGCAGAGCTCCATCCCTTGCTGTGTACAAACATGAACCCACACAGTGTCAAAGTGGCTGTGTTTGGATTGACAGAGGCTGTGGTTCAGGGCTGCCCTGGGGGTCTGGGCAGTGCCTGCCCACACGAGATGGGGTTCCAGTTTATTATTATTACTTACAACAAGATGAGATTTATGTTTTTTATATCTACATAAAGACTCTTAAAATCCAGCTTTTGCTTCCTCTGCTAAATGACTGCACTGACCTATCTCTCTTTGGGGGCCTCAGTCTGAGTCTTTCATGAGGCATTCACTGAATAAGGCTGCTTGGTTATCAGGCAATATTTTATACCAAGATTGAATCTTTATTTAATAGGCAGACTCTTCCATTGATTCATGCAGCCAGCAATGGTGACTAAGAGAGCTGTGAATCATTGACACCTGTTGGGTTTGAGGTTTCTTTTCACTCTTTACAACCTCTTCCTTCTGCTCCCCTTAAACATACACTTTTTTAAAATCTTTTTTGTTTTAAATACAAAGGAATAAAACAAAGAGGCTACTTTTTGGCAGTATCTTTACAATTGTAGTAAAATTGGTATCTTAATACATGCCATACGTGCAGCTATTTTGGACTCGTCTGCAAATCCCTAAAGCCATCCTATTTACCTTTGTTTTTTTTTTTAATCAGAGAGGATATATGAGGTGAAGTCAAGCATATGGGCTACAAGAAAACAGTGTATGACTCATGACAGCCACTCAAAATTTAGCTATTCCTTGGCCACCTTGTACATATACAATACCCTGCCTAGGAAAGATTCATCTTTACCTTTAGCAGGGGTCTCACCCTTTGATGACCCTTTAGGAGCTGTGTATGGCAGGCAATGAAACCCCAGACCTCCCTCCCCCTGGGGAGCCTCCCTGGCCCTTCAAACCAGCTTTGTTGCTCTCACCTTCCCTAATCACCCTCCTGCCCAAGGAGATTATGAGCATCAGGCATGAAGCCATGGCCTCGTTAAATCAAACCTGACTTTTACTGTTGGTGTCAGTGGGGCCAGGGGTTCATTACAGGCCCTGTTTCCCAGGCCTGACTAGCAGCAGACAGCTTCACCTGGGATAAAGCTGGGTGATTCCAGGATTTAATTCATTAGTGGGTCATGAATCCACACTGCTGGTTGCTTCCTGGAACTGAAGACAAATAAAACCTAAATATTTGAAATTCAAGCTCTAAGGTCACTCAGTCCAAAATCACAATTTCTTTTTTTTTTTTTTTTCCCTTTATCCTTTCCTTCACAATCCACCTTTAAAATCTTTTTCCCTTGGAGCCTGTCAAAGCTGCCTCCCCAGGGCTCTCCCCTATTGTGTCTGTCCTCATGCAGTCCCTTTGTAATAGCCAAGCTCTGCAGTTGATGCTCAGGTTGAATCAGAAAGCAGGTCTGTGTCTGATCTGCAAACATACCTCCAGCCTTATTTCTCTTAATGTATTCCAGTCTATGCCTCATAGTTAAAATCTTCAATTCTCCCACTCTCTCCTTTTTACATGCCTGTTTTATTTGCACAGTCATTTCACAGTCCAGTTGTTCTTTCTGGTCAGGTGGCCTATAAAATAGTTCTATTACCAGTTTACTCTCTGAAACATCTCCAACTGCAGCCCATAATGACACAGCAGCCCCATTCCAGTCTCTCTCAGATCCCCACTTTCAAAGGCTAATAAATCCTTTTCCTCCTCAAATAGCTCTCTCTTCTCTCATTCTTTTCTCTTGCTCCCCAAACAATCTAAACAATCTCTACTCTTTAATGTTAATACCTCTGTTATCTTCTAAGGAAACTGCAGCTCCATCCATACCTATTTCCCAATGGGCAATGCCCACGTGCACAGCCCAGCTCCTGGTATCCTGTGATTGTCCTCCTCCTCCTCCCATTCCCTGCACAAATAAAACCTTTTCCTGACCCCATCTGGGAATGACACCTTGCTGTTCTGAGCTGGGCAAGCAGGGTTCTTATTTCTGTCCATCAGTTCTTATTTCTGTCCATCACCTTGCAGGTCTCCCCTTCACCAACTGCTTCCAATTTGTCTGGAAGATGATCTGGTTGGAGGCAGGGATTTCTACTTTTTAATGCATTTCTTCCACTGTATCCAATACACACATTTAACTGACTTCCCCACTCCTATTGCACAGACTGCCCTTCCATCTGCATTGTGCAGGGAAGATGAACCCAGTGCTTGGGGATGAAACTGTCCTTGAGGTTTTCACTCTGCACCTTGACCTCCAAAGCCTGAAATTCCCCCAGCTGCATTTCCTTAGCACACATTTCTGCCTGCTCCTCCTGTGCAAACCCTGTGCAAGGACACTGCAGCGCTGACCCTGAGCTGTGCACTGCCCTCCTGTTTGGCCTGCCAGGAGCTCCACATGGGGTGTCCTCAGCAAGGTTTTCTGAGGCAGCCAAATGAGACACAGAGCTTCCCAAATGGAGCTCAGAAAGTCCCTGGAAGCTGGGATGTCCATGTTCTTTTGTCATCACTGATATGTGAAACCATGGGAAACAGTAAATCCCCTCACACTGGGGAAAAAGAGGAGCCAGGAGTGGCTTAGGGTTTGCTCTCATGTGCCAAGGTGTTTTTAAGCATCAAGCCAAAATTTGAGGAAATTTACTCTACACTAAACTTAACTATGTTAGAAAGGAAATTTGGCCTCAAAATTATTTGGTCCTAAGGTGACTGTAAAATAGGATTTAAATGTATTTAAATGATCTTGAGAAGAGCTTGGGAGAGATGCAGAGGGATAGAGCCAGCACAGTTCACAGCACCCAGCAATCCACCCTGCTCCCTGCTCCAGCTTCTCATTTGCCAAAAAGGAAAAAAAAAGCAATTTCCTTCTTTTTCTCTTCTGCAGCCCTGTGACTGGAATCTGCAAAGAGCCCTGTGGGGCCCCCTGTAATCCAGGGAATCAGCTGCCTTCAGCACCACAGGAAAGCTCTGTTAATGCAATGGTTGTTACTGATCCAGGCACCCACACCCACAACTACCACTGTCCTACCACACACATCCAACCAAGCAGCCAAATGTCCCCAGTGAGCCTGTGATGCTTCTAGAAAGCACAAAACCCAGGTGAGACTGCAGGACCTCGAGGAGCATGGCCCTGCAGGAGATCTCTGAGACAGCTTTGGCTGGAGCAGCTGTTCTCCAGAGTGTGACTGGAGGGAGGACTGGAATTACCAGCCTCTTGGCCCACTTGTGAGCAGCTGGGAACATCCAGAGCACATCTCTTCCTGTAAATCTTGGGAAAACTCCCGCTGTGGTTTCTCCATCCCTGGTGTTGACACATGTCCTTGGGACCTAGAGCAGTTGGACTTGGTCTTAACTGGGTCAGATGGATCCCACTTTTGCCCTAAGTCCATTAGCGTAACACTTTAGTCTCTCCTCTTGCAACTTCCAGTTGACATTCCTGAAGTTCTGGGAAACTGTTTTCCTTGTAAGCCCAAAAAAAGGCTTGGAAGAAATGTAGACGTTTCAGTAGAATTGCCTTAGGTAGGGACTGATTTGTGCCTCCCACGGGCACATATCTTGCATTAGGGGTCAAATACAAGGCTGGGAGTTAAGAACTCCTAAGGGTTTGATCCTGATCCTGAAACTGATTTTATATGTGACCAAAACCAATTAATTTTACCTCTTTAGCTACAATTTTTGTCTTCTGGAAAATTGACTACTAAAGATAATCCAAACCCACACATTTTCTGATATTGAATTTGCTGACAATCATGCAGTACTCTCAGGTAGAAGGGTGAGTTTATTAGCAGCTATCTTGTCACCCAATAAAGTACAATCATTAAAATCTGTTTCTCCTGTCCCAAACAGAAGTTTCTGCTGTCATTGACAAGAACAGAGGCAATACACCAGGAGAGGTCATGGAGCTCCAGTGCCCTACAGCGTCCCCACAGCTTTGTGTGACACGAGGAGGTGAACTCGGGCTGTTCCTGGACACAGCATCTCCCTTCCCAGCTCCCTGCACAGCCTGTCTCCATTCCAGAGCACTGAACCTCAGCTCAGCTGCTGGAAGGAGTCGCCCCAGGACACTGCCAGGAGGAGGTGCAGGGCTGGGCATCTCTGCCCGCTCCGTGCCCTGCTCTTTGCCCTTCTCTTGTGCAAGGGGTACAGTTTGCTGAAAAGCACAGCCTGGTCCTGCTGGGCAGGAATTCTGTGAGGGGACCCCAGCATTTGTGGAACACATGATATAGACATAGCTTTACTAGGTAAATGATCCAGTTAAACAAGGTAAATCAACAATGAGAGCGAGGATGAGAAAATGATATTGACTGTAATGTTTACAAACACTCGTCACCTTCCAACTCAGTGATGAATTGGTAATAGTTTTGCTGGAAGAAAAGATCCCTCTTGCTTTAAAGACAGCTATTTGATGAGACACGAGGGAGACAATTAAACATTTAATTCAGTTTGACCTGCTCTGTCATTACAGCTCTTTGTTTCCCATCTCTTTCTTTTCCTCTGACCTTTAGGATGTGATACTTGGTGGGTTGTTTTTTATTTTTTTTTTTTAATTTTATTTTCTTTTTGACCAGGTCAAATCAAACAGATCCTGTTTCCCAAAGATAACATGAACACGGAATATTAATGCAGCCTCCCCCTATTGTGTCCCTTCCCCCTGTGCCCCCAGCCCACACCCCACGCACCCCCTGCCTCACTCTCATTTGCACAAAAGCACACCGAGTCCCCTCTCAGCAGCCCACCTTGAACAAAACACTCCAGGACTCTCGAAACAGCAGAAGTGCTAATCAAGCAGGGCCCTGTGCTCTGTGCTTCTGCAGTGGTTGCCTGGCATAGAAATGGGCTGTCTGGCCGCAGCTATGAGGTAACGTCTGGCTTTTTTGCCAAGCTGCAGAACTAGTCAGACACTCCCTGGAACAACATTTCTTCAGGAAAAAAAAAAAAAAAAAAAAAAGTTAGGCAAGAAATGATCTTCCAGAAACTTCCTTGCATCTTTCTGTGTGCGGGGATTTTTTTTTTTTCTTTTTGGAAAAGTTATATAACCAAATTACTTAGAATGCAACGGGTTTCATCAGCTGATTTTTGGGCAGTAATCTTATGAAACTGATTTCTCACACTTACTAGGCAAACTGGAAATTTGGAAAGGGGAAAGAACACACATACTCAAAATATATACACACACAGATGTACCCCACTCTTTTTCCTGCAACACTGTCTAGATCCACCAGCTATTTTTGGATGCAACCTTAAATAGAGCAATACAAATTCAAGCCAGGCAGCGCTAACCTGCATCTGCAGCATCTTTTTTGCAGTGACACTGATTAATCTAATTAACCACTTGGAGGAATTTTTTCACACTGCAGCAGCAGCACCCCTTCTGTTTCCTGTATAAATTCCTTATTTATTCCTTATTTACTGATGTTGCATAGTATTCTTGATTTAATGTATTCTCCTTTTTATAGCAGCACTGACAATTTGATTTTTTTTTTTTCCCCTGAAGGACAGAAAATACACAGTTCATTTTTCTGCAGTGAAGGTTGAGAAGCAGTCTGAACTGAAGAGACACGGCTGTTGCTCTGGAGGTTCAAGCTAACAACACCTCTTGTATTAAACACTGTCCACTTGTATCAGTCAGAAATTTAGACTTGTCCCAAGGTGACACACTTGGAAGAGTTAATTCCTGAGAAGCAGCAGCTTTGGAAAGATGCAGGAAGGAATGTCTTGTCCTCAGGGCAGGAGCAGCCAATGGAGCCGGGTGCTGGTGATGTAATGCCTCAAACCTGGTGCATCATTGGTTCTGCAGATATTAGACTTGATATGATTTTGGAGAGTTTGGCGAGAGGAATTTTTGCAGAGGAGCCTGTAAATTTCCCTGCACCAAGGACATTTCGATTCAATCCCTCAGTGCTCCTCGGCCGGGGAGAAGTTTGCTCTAACACCTCTTCTGTCCTGTGTCTTCCTGGTGCTGTTCAGCTGTTCTGTATCCTGCTATCTGGGAGGCATTTCTCTGAAGTCAGACTGTGCTGGAATCACTTCTCCCGCCAGCCCATGAAATTGAAATGAATTTTTAATAAAAAGCAGTTGTTTTTTCTCTGACTCACCTCTGAACTCTTAATTGTTTCAGGCACCAACTTCCATTCCCCCAGCTTCTATTACCTTCCTGGGGTTTTCATCTGCCCAGTCTTATTTCTTTAGCTGATTGCTGCATGAGGAGATGGCTGACGATGTTTTAAATGAGCCTCACCAGTCTGGGCTTGCTCTGGAGGAATCTGCTCAGAGCACCTCGGTGTCAGTGAGCTCAGAGCACGTCGGGCTCCTGCTGCAGGACTCGCTGCAGCTGCAGCCCCCGGAGCTGCCAGACCACTCCAGCAATTTGTTTGAACTTCAGCCACGATTCAGCCACAGAACCCTCTGAGAGTCTCATCCTTTTTCCTCATCCTCCTCTAAATGAAAGAAAGATTCTCACAAAACCTACAGGGGCGATTAAAGCCTCTGTCCAAGCAGGGAAGAGGAAGCAGGAGCTGCAGGAGACGTTCAGAGCTGGAGATGCAGGAACTGAGGATGCTGAGGTCAAGGCAGCAGCGCAGGAAGCCCAGTCCAGCCCCCAGAGCTCTGGAATCTCTGAGCAGAGCAGCTTCCCCTCCTTCCCCTGGGCACCCCGAGGAGCCCTGCCAGTTTCCAGAGGCCAAAGATCACACAAGAGCAGTGGAGAGCAGAGTTGTTCCAAGATACAAACGACTTAGCACTTCTGAGGTTTGCTCCTTTTCCAAACAAGAACAAAAACCTTAAAATCCTGAAATTCCCTGAAAACTACAGATAATTTTTTGGTCAGGTTTTTACATTTATTTCAGTAAACCCAAAATGTATGTTTTGATGCAGACTTTTGAAAACATGTAGAAAAAAATATGTGATTTACTCTGGAGAAAATTAAAGGGCAAATAATTTATTCCAGAAATGAAACTTTTCCTATTGCCTCCCATTTGAAATAAAATGAAACTTTCAATGAAACTGAGTCAGGTTAGTGGCTTGGTTGAACACACACCTTCCCTAGGCCAAATATCTCCATTTTTTGGACAAGAAGAGCACAAGGGTGAACTGAAACAAACTTTGCACATGCTCTCCTTGTCCTGTGCGGTCTCAGTTACTTCTACACAGGGATTATCCCTGGTGTACCACTGTCTTCTGTGCCTGTGTAACAGCCTCAGAAACCTTTCAGAGAATGAGATCTGAAACTGAACTAGAGAGTCTCTTCCACCCCCTAACCTCCTAATAAGCAGAAAGCTTTTCCTAATATCCAATCTATTTTTTTTTCCAATCAAATTAAGCTGATTTCTTCCTAAGCTGATGACCCACCTCCAGTGGAGAAGGGAAATAACTAACCATCACCCTCTTTAAATCAACCTTCTCCATAGCACTAGGCTGTTATCATGCCCACCCTTAATCTTTTGTCCCACACAAAACCAATCTTTTTTTCAATATTTTCTTCTTACTTTTACTGGTATTTAATTTCAGCTAATTCCTGTTGTGCCTTCCTTGGGCTACGTATTCATGTGGCTCATCAGGATGGTGTGAAGCCTCTCAAATGTTGCTAAGATTGTTGTCATTGCATGGTAAAGAAGAGAGAGGTTTTGTAGCAACCCAGGGTGACATGAGGAATGAAGAGCACAGCTGAGCACTGTTCCAGGGCATTGCACACTGTGGCTGGCTGAAGTGCTACCAGGTAATTTCATTGTTCTGCATGCATGGGATGCAGTCTGTCCCTGCTCATCTCAATCACCCTTCCCAGCTGAAACCTCTGTTTGCATCTGGACCAAGTTGGGAGGAATTTGCTGCCACTGGAGAACAACGATTTGTGATTACTTTCTTTGCTCTATTGAACAAAAGGAGGTTTTGTTTTGCTGCCTTGATGGAAGCAGAGCTGCATCATTTCACTGCTGCCTCAGCACAGGTGTAAGTGTGAAGCTAGTGTACAATCAGACAAGTTTGAATCTAAAAATGCTCCTAAAAAGCCCCACTGAGCAATTTGGTCTAACACTGTGCTCATGGACTTTGCCAAGGGACGTTGGAACGCAATGGCAGTGACATCTCTGTTCTGTGAGCCACAGTCACCTCTCCAAGCAGCAGCAACGTCTTCTCCCTTCCAGAGCTTTCCAGCTCTCAAAGAGACATTTTGTGCTGCCTTTGGAAAATCACTGCTGCCACGAAGACTGAGCTGTGCTGGAGCTCCTGCTCTCCCTGCGCAGAGAACTCAGGGTGGCTGTGCAGGCTGTTTGCTGGGTGGGTCACAGAAATGCAACTCACTTGTGACAGCTTCCCAAACCTCTGAAATAACAATGACAGCTCTGGTTGGAGGGGTCTTGTGCTGCTTTGCTGAAGAGAGTCCTTCCTTTTACTTGAGGAAGTTTGAGAGGGAGCTTTTG
Organism: Motacilla alba alba; assembly: GCF_015832195.1. Lineage (NCBI taxonomy): Eukaryota > Metazoa > Chordata > Aves > Passeriformes > Motacillidae > Motacilla > Motacilla alba. The sequence goes on along the minus strand of NC_052035.1, from coordinate 12,523,910 downwards.
GTCGAGAAGATATCTTCTGCAGCAGCAGCCAGCAAAACACAGGGAATATACGTGAACATGGGGAATAAAAGTGATTTGGCAATTTGAAAATGCGACTATTTCCAAATCCCATTCTGATGTGGCACTGGAGGACAACTGCTGGGCAACTCAAAATGCCCTGCCAAGGACTTGTTCTTCCACAGTGTATTTGGAAAGCCACACAAAGTCACCATGCAGAGCTGCCAGCCTGTTCCCATCCCTCTCCAGCCTTGTCCCAAAGGTGCCTGAAGAGCATCTGCAGCTGGCTTAGGGTGACACACAAACCCTTACTGCAGCAGCCCCTGGAGCTGGCCAGCCCCATCCCAAAATCCATTCCTGCACTTGTAGGGGTCGGCAGATCCAATCATCAGTGCCAGCCCCTCCAGGAGGACACCCCAATTTCAGATGTTGAGTCTTTCACTGCCACCGTCTCTCTTTACAAATTGCTCACATTTGGGAATAGAAAAATTCCTCTCCACAGGACATAGAGTGTCAATTTAAGTGTTAATTATATTTGCATATCAGAACATAAGCTCCAGTTTGTAAGAACATGGGTGTCCTTAAAGTATGTTGTAATAAAAAATTGAAAACAGCCAGTGTTCTTGAATCAATTTTCACATTTATAACTTTAAAGAATAGTTCCCTCTTCTATCTCATTTTGTCAGCTCTGTATGGCTTTGTGCTTGCCTTGTCATTTCATCAAAAATATGTCAGTCTGTAATTTGCAATGTTTCTTTCAATTAAAACCAAAATGCCCCAAAATAACAACAAGGAAAAGAACTACAACATACCAGAAACAAAGTCTCAATGATGTATTAAACTATGTGGTAATAGCAATTTGAAAAAATACATATAATTTATTGTATCAACTATAAAGAAAACTGTAAAGATTCAAACTATAATTGTGAAGATAATATCCTACTGCTATTAATGGCTGCTGCTGGTGGCATATACATTACTTCTAATTTTCACAGCTCATTTGCATCATAAATGAAACACAGAGAATCCTTTGGAAGATACTGTAGATAGCACATTTATCATAATATCTGAGGGGTTTCTCTGGAATCACAGAAATTGAACCTTACATATATATGATTTACTTGATTGGACTGCAAAATTTCAAACCTTTCCAAGGTCATTACGCTAATGGGAAGCACAAGGTTAAAAGATGCTGACTACAGACTTTGCAGAACCTTTCCAATACCTTCTAAGCACTCATTTCTAATTCCTAAAATTACTGACTTCTTATTTTTAAGCTTCTCCAAACTCCCACAAATCCCAGGAGCCCGTAGCAGTCTTCCAAACCTCTAGCAGTACATTTACTTTCTTCTGAGTTAACTACTAGACCTAATTAAACAACACTGTCTCATCTGAGTGGATGATATTCTTACAGTCTGAATACAAATTAAAATTCCAGTTCTGTTAACATTCAGGTCAGTTAATCAGAATAAACCTCTTTAAAAACTGGAAGACTAAAGTGGTTTCAAAGTCAATCAGGCTCTTGAATAATTTTTAAGGATTTCTTTTGTAATATTCTCTCTTGGTTTCCTTTAAATAATAATAATAATAAAATAAAAGAGATCCCAGTTCTCAGGTCAGCTTAATTCAATGAAAGAAAAATAAGAGAATTTTACATGAAGGGCTGCTAAAGAGCTTTGGTTTCCAAAGGGCAGGCACGCAGTCCTGCATGTTCGAAATTGCACAGACAGTTGCCAAAACAGCATGTGCAAATTAGACATCGTTCACATAATGAACTTGTTAGAAGACTAATTCAAGATTTGCATGTGGAAATCCAAATGTGGAGCTGCAATAATCCTGGTGAATGCAGATGTATCTATTAGCCTGTGTATTTTAGCAGATGTTATTTTGAAAACAAGATCCCAGGTCCTCACAATATAGAAATTAATAACCAGAGACTGCAATTTTGTGGAGGGTTTTTCTTTTACACAGGACATGATACCAGAGAACCAGAAATGTTGAGTGCTCCTCTCACCCTCATGACAGATTTTCTGTGTGAGCTCAGGGAAATTATATTCCTTTTACCTACCCTTGTTTACCTATCAGTGAAATGGCTTTAATATTCTTTATCTGCAATCGCAGGCGCACTGTCAGACTCAATTAGTGTTTGTAATTCTCTTTAAGCTCTGCAAATGATCGTGTGTTTTGGAACAGAATTCAAACTTGAATTGTTTAACCCAACCATTTTCTTACGGCAAATGCAAATCACTTGGCAACATTATTCTAGTGTTAAAGAGTGGGGGGAAAAGAGTGAGAAGGAAGCAGCCAGAGATCCAGGTATCCTGGAAAGCTCAGAGGTAGGATGGGCCTCCACAGCTGGAGTTGACACTTTGGTGAGTAAGGAGGCTTTAGCTGAGGGTGTGCAGGGGAATGCAGAAAGCAGAAGCTGCCCTTTCATCCACTAAGCAAGAAAACACATTTGGTTTGGTGTGGTTGGGATCATATCCCTCCCACTAATCCTTAAAATGGAGAGTTTCAAAATGGGCATGCCATGAGTGCTGGCTTTGGCAATGCAGGGATGACAAAAGCAAGGCTCTGCTCAGCATTCCCTTTGCATATTGCTAAAACCCATATACCTCTCTGCCCAGGGTTTCGGCCCTGTAATCACTCCTTTGAAAGTGCAGTGCTATTTTCAGCTTTATCTTCATTTTCTTCTCATCAAAAATAATTGCTGTGATTTAGAGACTGTCTAATGCCCTGTCGTTATCTCCAAATCTCTAGTAGTATGCTGGCATCCAAGAGTGAACCTAAAAGCTGCAGATTTTCAAGTTGCAGCATGTTAATCTCTCTGAGTATGTAGAATGATCTCTCTAATTGAAAAGATTACTGCAGCCAGTTTTATGTGTATGTTTGCATCTGAGATCCAGCAAATGCTGGGAAAGGGAAAAAACCCCACCACAACACCAAAATAACCCTGATGCAAGTATTGGTTTTGAACTCAACAACCACATTGGATTTGGCATGCCCCAGTGTGCTCTCTCCATAAAAACTGAAGGTGAACATTATTCAAATCACCTTGTAGGGAAAGATATTTGCATTCAGGGAGACTGGAGAGAAAGGCCAGTGAAATCTTGATTTTGTCTAAGATATTAGCAAGCATTTTGTTAACTTAATTAAGAATAAGACATCACTGCTGTGTGGTTTGTGCCTTAACTTGCTACACTGACACAGGAGATGTAAAGCAAGATTCTAAGCCTGACTCAACTCTTATTGAAAATTAACACAGACCCTAATTTCTGATGGGTCAGGCAGCAAGAAAAGCAAGAGGAAAATGCATTTCACAATGAAAACCATAGGATGTCTTTGTGCCCATCAATAATTTATTTATTTGTTGCACCTGTTTATTCAGTCCATCCTATGCTTTTTGTATTCTCTACTTCCCGGGAGATGTCCCCTGAAGGATGGGCAGAAAGTGCAGCCTAACCCTTGGCAGCCCAGTGCCCTGCAAGGTAGCCTGGCACAATGCAGCCATTGGCAATAACTTCAGAGCACCCTGAGCCTGCTTGGTGGAACACCTGGAGATGTCTCTGTGCATCCCACCGACTTCTGCTTCTCACATCCAGCCAGAGAGGAACACATCCTCCCATCTCACATCCTTGGGAGATTCCCAAAGAATCTCGTATAAGCAGTAAAAGAGAAAAGAGTAATATGGTTTTGGAATGGGGCTACACATCACACATTCATGTGTTTTCACTTTGCTCCTACTCTGCTTTCAGCTGGTTGGCAATACCCAAGGGTGTGGTTTGCGTGTGAGATTAGACAGGTTGAGAGGCAGGCTTTTATCATTGTTCCTGCAGTGCGTATGATTTTTTTTTTTAATGTGTTCCTACTTGTAATTTTATCACTTGGTTATTATTTCACAGTGGTTTTTATAGCACGTTTTACTATAGCAGTCTTGTGGGTATTGGTGCTAGGAATCGGAGAGCAGGATCCTGCCACTGCAGCCTGCCTGTGATAAACAGGTACGTAGGTGGCCAGTGGAAATTGGTATTTTCCATCTGTGGTGGTGAAATCTCAAACCATGCCTGGTGTCATTCACTCAAGAGCCACCTGCATGATTGGTGACTATTGGAGACTTCCTGAAGAAGTCTCTAACAGGCAGGCGGCGAGTGCTGGCAAGAGCTTACAGGCAGGTTAGCTCTATTATCCGAATTGGGTCACTCATTCCTAATTATTTATAACCTCTATCTGCAGTGTACTGCACAGCGTGAGGAGTGCTTTGAAACAGGAAACTTCTTGGACATCAAACTTGTGCTGTTTTGTCTCAGGAGGAGTCCCTACGCAGAGTCCCCCTCGGGCACGCAGCAACTGCCGCTGGTCCGCTGGGCCTTGGGGCAAGTCAGCATTGTGGCCGTGCTCCCTCCTGACCTCCACCAGCCTCAAGAATAACATTGGCAGGCTCCTTGTATAGCTCCTGGTAATGAGGGCTCCCTCATTACCAAGTCTAATTATCAGAGAGTGATTGTAGAGGACACAACCTTAACATCCAGGCTTTCCTGACCCTTTTCTTTCCCTGGTTTCTCTGGATGCCTCACCAAGTCGAACTGGCAGCGTGCAGTTAAACACCCTCACTGAGCATTTCCCTTCCGTCTCACACCAGCAGTCAGCTGAAATCAGTTTGATGAACCAGTGGGCCAGCAGGAGAGGAACACAGCATGTTAGTCCTAAAGCTTTCCTGGATAAAACATCCCAGCAAACTCCGGCAAAAAGAAGAATCTGAGTGGGACCCTGAATTAAGGGAGGGGAATTAATGGACATTTGCTGGGTTTACTTTAAGGAAATCAATGGACTTGCTGGAGACTGGGTGATGGAACACACAGCTGGTGGAATGGACAGCCACAGATCACTATTTTTCTTTTAAGCAAATCAATGTGTTAATTGGGATTCTGGTGGGATTCTGAAGCTGCTAATGGAGGCGGGGGCCAGTGGAGGATCATTAGTCTTTATTGTAAGCAGTACAGTTACTTAATTGGGGTGTGACTGTGGTGCTGAAAGACAGCAGAAGAATGAAAAGTGATTTTTAAAAGCTGTCACTTTAAACTTTCCCTAATTAAATGAATGTATTAAAAAAGCTAATGGGAGATACAAATTGTTACTCCTTCAGGTCTTTGAACTTGGGGAGATCTTCACTTTGATGAGACCATTTTTTATAAGGCAGGTTTTTCCAGCCTTCCAACCCATCTTAGGGAGAAATTAAGTCATGCTTGGAAAGTTACTATTTATCAGAGCCTTCTGACGCTCATGGCAAGATGAGCTTAGGTCTTCTCCAGACACCCATTCGGACACAGACACAGCTCCATCCTGTATTCCAACTCGGAATTTTTATGGTTGCACAGTTTCATAGGGATATCAGGGCTGTGCCTCAGACCTATTCCTGTTCCAATTTCCTGCCTAATTGACAAATATCCCTCTGTCCCACCCTATGGAGACCTTCAGGATAGATAGTGTGCAGAAAATCAGGACAGCATATTTGTGCCCCAAAAAGAGCTAGACCCATATTTGTGGACCAAAAGAGCTAGACCCAAAGCTTTATGAAACTTTCATACTAATTATAATTTTATGTCGACCTTTCTGAAATTTTACTTTGCAAACAGAGAGTTTATTCGTCTCATTTCTAAAAATCCAGCCCCAGTTTAAGGACAACACAAACTTTTGCTTGTAACTTCTCCCCTGGCTTATCTGACTGCGAGAAGCTCTGAGCCTGTCCATGCTCAGGGAGTCGCTCAGGGAGCTGAACAGCACAAAGAGGAGCAGGGTCATGCCAGCCCTCAGCCTACCCTCACAACTCCAGCTACTGGGAGTGGGGAAGAGCTGGTTTATTCTCACTGAAAGAGAGAAATTTCCCTTGGAGAGCAGGTGGAAGAATGGTTGTTTCCGTGAATGCATTAAATTTGCAAAATTGTACTGAAAAATTGTGGAAGAAAACATTTTAGAGTAGATTCAAAATTGAATCCCCCCCTCTCCATTTTAATGAAATGAAGAGAATCATTTAGGCTGAGTAAAATCTGTCACATAGTCTCAAGTAAAAAGTGTCATTTCACTTGTAAGCATTTAAAAACTAAACCCAGGTGCATTTCTGAAAGGTGTACTGTTTCATGTTAAAATGTTGAAAGGGAACATTTTGACTTGCTTAAATTTTAAGAATGAAACAACTTGTTAAGCTGAACATGAATCCACAGAATGTTTCAGTTGACCCAAATCTGTTTTCTTTAGATCAGGAGGATGTTCTATCAGACTGCATCTCCCAGTGCTTGCAATAAATCCCAGAAGTGCCCTGTTCACCACACGGAATTAGACACAAGTTTTGTCCAGCCACCTCCCTGATCCCTGCTCAGAGGATCTTTGCTTTTTGTTACCGTGCAAACCATCACTGGATTTCTCATGGATTCCCAATTTTTAGGGCAGCTTTTTCTTTTTCCACCGAAGCATGCAGTATCCGCGTTTACCATGATGTGATTCCCTAATCGTCTTGTTGAATGTTGAAAGGAAAGCCGGCAGACTTTCTGGTGTTGCTAAAAGCCCTCAGGCCAGGCTGGCAGATAACAGCTCTCTTATTTATTTGTCTAAATAAGCATACAGCATGATGGATAAGCTGTCAAGGAAAAATCAAATCAGTGGGGACATAGCTTCAAGGGAATTACTCACTATCTCTGCCAGTTCTGCTGCACTACTCTTAAAAAATACAAAAATTAACATAGTTGGTGGTAAGCGCCAGAAATTACATTTCAAGAATAACGGTGATATTTTCTATGGAACATTTCAGCTGGAAGGGTCCTGAACTACAGCACACAATAATCACACAGATAATTTTAGAGAGTTATTTAGCCCAGAAGTGAAAGTAGAGTCTGTGTGTGAAACTGCAAATGACTCCATGGAGGTGACTGACAGGAGGTGAAAGCAATTTAATTGTTCCAGATTATTATATATACTATTTATATATATATTTGTGTGTGTGTGTGTTTGAGAAGAAAGTATGGGGATCCTGAGAACCTGAAAGCTTTTCACAAACTCATAAAACCAGACACTGTAGGAAATGAACTTGATCCAAAAAAGAAAAGCTACTTTTAGAAATAGAGCTCCATGTCTGGCCACAAAGTAATTAAGTTTCTTACAGCTTTCCTGTCCAGATGAGTGGCTGGCACAAAAATAATAATAACTATACAGTAATAACAGCAGTGACTTGACACTGAAGGGAACAGGCAGCAGTAAACAACTTCCAGTAGAGGGGTCACAGAAAGGAGTGGTGGGAGTGTGTGGTAGGGCAAGGGTAGGACGTGCATGTGCCTCTGAGTGGGTGGGTGTTGGAGGAAATGTAAGGGAGCAGAGCAGAGACTTCTTAACAAAACAATGCAAAACATCTTGTCTTAGAGTTCAATTCATAAAAAGAATATAACTGAGTCATATTCTTTCCACTATTCAGTGTGTGTCTCTGACATAAGATGCAAATTCCATGTGTGATTCACAGAGTTAAATGTCAGTTTTACAAAAGTCTACATGAGCCCAGGAGCTGGTTCAGGTCAGAGCTCAGCCACTGCAGGGAGGTGACTTTTCTCTTCTATCTTGTCCCTCCAAAGGCAGAACTCGGGGGCTGGCACAGACCAGGGTCACCCACCTCCTGCAGTTTGTTTAGCACTTTCCTTTCTTTCTGGCATGAAGGGAAGAAACTTGTCACATTACAGAACCGGATCTGCAAAACTCATCCAGCTCCACTGGAGTTTTCCATGAACACCGATGGGCATTGGACCAAGCCACAGAGGACAAAAAATGCTTCAAATATGAGCAAAACTGCAGAACATCTTTTCCCAAACATCTGCCAAAATTCTGATGCCTCTGTTTAGTGAGTACGTGTGCCATGACTAAAACTCAGAGAAACTGCAAGTTCAAGTAAGGTGGCATCTCCCAAAAATCCAAAGTGTGAGACTGAAAGTCCCTCAGTATAAATTATTTCTGGGCTGACATTCACCTCAAATTGGGTTGCAGCGCAGTTACACTGTGAGTGAAAATACACAAGAGATGTCTGCTGCCCTTGGATGGAGAATTTAGTGGCATTTTTCATAAATTCTAAGTTATTTCAAACTGTGGTGCTGATTAGAAATACTCCTCTCTCAAGAAAATGGAAAGAATTTTTCTTATAGCCATATTTTCTATTCAAATATTCATCTTTAAACATATTCACACATATGTATGTTTAATGATTGAACATGCATTCTGTCTTGCCCCCATCATATTCTACATAATCCAGCCCTATCCTGGTGGCATGGGGAACTACTTTATCAAAATAACCAGTGAACAGCTACAAATGATGTTAGTAGGAAATGATAAAGTCACACAACCTCCCTGCTTTGGCAGTTTTGCCTTTGAAAGATCCTTTTTAGGAAAGCTGCTGCTAAGGCCACGTACATCCATTCAGTGATTCTGAATGGGGAGATTCAAAAATTCACGAACAACAGAGTCCCAGCCAGGGGCTCGGGTTCTGCTGTGTGTTTGGATCTCTCTGAATCGCTGGAGGACATAGAGAAAGGCTTGGAAGGGCCTCTGAAGCCATGGAGAAAGGCTTGGAAGGGCCTCTGAAGCCATGGAGAAAGGCTTGGAGGGACCTGCAGAGTCCTTGAGCCCATCTGCTGCCGCTGGAGGTGAGGACAGAAGGTACATTCCAGCAGCAGCCAGGGTAGGGCTGGGAGGCTGCTCCGCTTGGAAACCTCGAGTTCATCTGCCTGGAATCACCCAGCAAACCGTCAAGGGTCACTTTATTTCAGCCTCTGAGAAGGAAACTATTTCAGGTTCAGCTCATGGGCTGCATTGGTAAAGGGCACCCTGAGGAACTCACACTGCCTGGAGAAGCTGATCCACAGCCTTATTTCTCTCTCCTTTTGTTTTTGCTCCTGCAGCCCTTGCTTGGTTATGATTCACCCTCAGAGGAGGAAATGAAAGTGCAGTAACTGTTGACTTTTCAGCCAGGGAGGCATACAGTTTATGGAGCAAAAACTCCAGCAGGAACAGAAGTGGGCTGAACTATAAACTGACTTCAGATGGAATAAACAAAGGAACAAAAATATCAGCAGCAAAGAGCAACAGCAAGGTTGAGCTCCAGTTTGGTGTTTGGCCATCAGAGGGTCACAAGCCAAAGGAGTGTTTGTGTGAGGCTGCAGCAGGGACTGCAGTAGAAGAACATCTAGGAAAATACTCTGATGGCAAAATCTCCCTCTTGTGTCTTTCACTTTGAGTCTGGGCATAATGAGGATAATTCATCTCAAAAAGTGAAAAAGGAAGCAAAACTTGCCAAAGGGAGGCCTGCTGCAATCTGTGAAAGACCAGTAGACTACCAGAAGGGAAGAGGGCAAACTTTCAGTGGGTGCAGTGTTTTACCAGCACCCTGAAATATTTGCATGCCTCCACAGGTTTTTTTGTTCTATCAGCTTCAGATGGTGGCTAGAGAATCAAACACTTCTTATTGTGTATTTCCACATTCCCAAACTTTTACCAAGTTCTGACAGGATTGTTAGCTCACTCTGCCCTCTCAGGTGTAGAGGGGAGCACGGCACTATCACTGCTTTGAGATGCTGAGGAACAAGAGGGCTGGCAGGGCAGCTCTCTTCACGTGAGGGCTGCCAGCTCCAAATGAGCCCAGCAGAGATGAAAGGTGCTTCCTCCAGGAGGGCAGTTTGGCATCAAGTGTCCCTCCCACAGATACAATGAGGAAGCTGTCTGTCAGTGCTAGACAGCAGCTGTCAGGAACCTGAGCAGACAAAACAGCACAGGATGAATCAAACAAAATCACCTGCTGAGCTGAGATAATCAGCTCTCAACCTGACTGCCTCTGAGCCTTGAGGTAAGGGGGAAAATAACTTCTTGGGTGCCATCGATAGATACTTTATTTTTTTAAAATGAATGTAATGTACCTATCAAACTGAAAACTGCCCCACACAATGATTTGGAATATCCTGTACATGTTTAAATGCACTTAAAGCAAGAAGTGATGAGTCCACATCTAATGCTGTCCACTATCAACACTGCCATCCAAGTGATATCCACATGGCAGGGCTGAACCAAGGACTGTCTGCCCACGCTCCTGGACTGCCCGAGGAATCACAGCAGAGTACCAGGAATCACTTGCTGTTATGCTTGAGAAACACAACCTTGTGCTCTGTAATGTGTGACCCAGCAGCAGCTACAGGCCTCAAACACAGCCCCAAACACAGCCCCAAACACATCCCATCTCCAGAGCCCCCCACAACCACAAACACGTTGCTGGTCTCAGATCCCACAGGCACTGAAGGCAGTATCTGCTCTCACAGCTGCTGGGTCTGTGTACAAACCAACCCATTCATCTCTCCCACGGAATTTAGGGGATATTACAGTTCCTCGTGGCACCACAGAGAAGTATGAAATCACTGTTTGCCCTGGCTTCGAGACAGAGAACTGAAACACAAGAGGATAAAGCGTCTGGAGGACAGTCAGGCGGGAAGTCCCTGGCTGGCCAAGGGACTGAACCCATTTCTTCCATCTCCTCCTCTGCTGCCTGACTTCTGGCTGCCTTCTCCATGCAGAGGGAGACTGTCCCAAACCCGCCACAGATCCCTGGCAGAACTGGAGGTGAGCTCAGGGGGCCAGGGTTCAGCTGGATGCCCCCAAAAATGAACAGGGCTGAACCTCCCGGTCTCTGCCAAGGCAACAGGAAAACGCTGCCTGACTTTGGTTTGCTGCTGGCTAATTACAAATGGGAGAAGTGAAATGCACTCCTTTGCCCTTAGCATCTGATTTAGAGAGAGGAAGGTCATTAAAATCATGACTGCAGTAGATCAGCCCTGAGCACAGCAAGAGATCTCTGACATGAAACTAAGCCAGCAGTGCCTGCCCAGGTGGCTCCCCCAGTAATGCTGAGCTGGGAGTCCTCTGCAGGCTCAGACAATGCCAGAGGCACATCTTGGCCTGGGGAGTGAAGGATGAGATTTTTAATGCAGTCAGGAATAGGATTCTGGAAGATGCCTTAAGCAAGAGACAGGTAAATGATATGGCAGAAGGTCAGAGACGTAGGTGGGTTGAAAAGATACCAGCACCCTTCATTTTTCTGAGCATCCCTCCCACCCCCACAATTTCCTCTGCTTAAACCTCACTTCATTCCCTGCCTCATTGGGAGACACCACTCAGTTACAGAGCCCACAGCTCAGACATGGCATGAGAAGCTTTGAAATCCTGGGAATAATAACCTTATGCCATCATCTGGAAGATTAGGGCAGCTTTCTTTCCTGAGCCCACTCATTTAAAGTAAATAGGATAGTGGGAAAATCCTTTAGTTGTAGATCTACAGGTAAATCAGAGAAAGTACCTCTCTATTTAGTTTGTATTTTGGAAGGTGCTTCCATTAAAATTACCACAATGATTGCAACAATTACAGAAAACCTATGCAAATTCTATGAAAAAATATAGAATTAGTCATGGAAAAAAAAAAGAAAGAAACTCTTTCTGGTCTAACTTAGCCTAAAATTTCAGCTTTGTAGTAGTCAAACAAAACTTGTATTTCCATGACATTTTGTTGTAAATTCCAGTGGGGAGGGAGGAGAAAACTTAGAACAAAGATTCTCTGTAGTCCTTGCTTTGTGAGAAGAGATGCAAAGCTGAGAATCTCGCAGTGAGAGTGACTTAAAGCCGGCTGGGGTGGACGTGGTGAGGAATTTCTGTTCCTCTGAAGGGATGCTGCTCCCCCTGCTCCTCCAGCACCTTCCTAGCAAGAGGCACCGATCACTGCCAGCAAGCAGAGGATAAAAGCCTGGAGCAACAAGTTCTCAGAGCTGGGTTCAAAGAGTTAATTGCTGGAGCCTGGGCACTCTTGCCTGAACTCTGGTCAGCCGAGGGCCTGGGGCTGGCTGCTCCCCAGGTGGCCAAGAGCCAGGACTTTGCTGAGGCCAGTCCAGCCTGTCCCAGCTCCACCCCAGCTGGAGCCTGCTCCAGGGTCATGAGCTCTTGTCCAGTAAGAGAACGACCAGCAAAGCATTGCTCACAGTGCTCTGCAGCAAAGAGCTGGGGGAGGTCACAGATGGGAGAAAACTGGGACCTGTCCTCCAAAAATCAGCTGAAAATCCTGAGGGGTTCCTCTTCAGCAACAACATCCCTCTCCCTCTATGGGACCTATGGCAGACTTAGGGACCTATGGCAGACCTAGGGACCTCTGGCAGAGTTAGGGACCTACAGCAGACTTAGGGACCTCAGGCAGAATTTTGCCAGCTCAGAAGGCATCTCCAGGCATAAAGAAAGCAGACACAGCTCATGTGCTCACCTGTAAACCAGGAAAGAGGGTGGGAGGATTTTTTTCCAGTGAGAGTAGATTTCTTTTCCTCACTTTTTTTCATCCATCAGAAGTGTTTATGCATAAATGTGAATTTATGGCACAAAAGAGAAGAAAAATTTGAAGAATTTCTGCTGAACACACAGCAGCATACACCCATAAAAGAATGGACCCTAACACAGATGCCTATCCCATCTTTCCCTACAGATCCCCTAGCTGGGTGACCTTTCCTATGCTCTGTGTTGGAGCAGTAACAAGTGGTGAGTTCCACATGGTGTGAGGAAACCATAATTCTTGGAAGATAAAGTCAGGCTGACTGATGCAATGAAATGGGAACAGGAAACATGGGGCCTAAAGCTCCCACCACACAGTTCACATTGTGTGCCTTGGTTTGGGAGACTTCTTCAAAGATCAAAAAAAGATTCTCATAGTCCTTACAGTCTCTCCAAAATATTTCATTTAATCCAAACCCCATTTTTCTGTCCCAAAAAAAGAAATTTTTCATTAAGTCCCAGATAGGACAATATTCTGGCATTTAGGAAATCAATGCTGATATTGAATATAGAATGCAATACAACACTTTTATAGTGAAGAGGATTCTTGCCTTTATGAAACTTCTGGTTATCTCCTACTGAATCAGACTGAGAACCTCATGGCTACAGTTTGGGTAAGAGAGCTGGAAGATTTTTTTTCACATAAAAAGCATCCTTGCAGTTGAGTTCCCCAAAAGACAACATCTCTAAAAGTGTTTCCAAGAAATACATGGACACTGAGGTATTCAGCAGTAGCTTTACTTAACTTGAAGTATGATTTTGAAAGTATTTTTTAATACTTATTTGGCAGCAAAGCAAGGGGTTCTGATAAGCACTGTGTCAGAGCCACCCCAGCAAAGGCACAGCCTGGGCCCCACATTGGCATTTAGTTTAGTCTGGGGTTGGACCATCCAAAACCTGCCTGAACCTCTTAACAGAACATTTCAAGGACACTTTTAGGCAGATTTTTAGTCACAAGGGGGGAAAAACCCAAAGTATTTGAATTATTTATCCCCGCCAGTGTATTTTTAGAGAGAAGAAGTTAAAATAAACTTTATCTGTAGGAAGCCTTAGCCTGATTGAAAGCCTCTCCATCCATTTGGAGTCCTGCTAATAAGCCATCCAGACAGAGGGAGCATTCTTCTGGAAAGCCCGTTTGGCACAGCAGCCTGCAGCAAGAGCTGAGCAGGCAAATCCCACGGCAGGGGAGAGACAGCACTTTTTGACCCAAACAATGTCTAGACAGCCTGAAAACAGATAAATTAACAGGCAAGCAGCAGCAGCATCACCCAGCAGCAAAGCAGTGGATATTTGTCACCTCAGCGATGGGTTAAATGAAGACTCAAGGTCCCGGTTTAGTCTTTATGAAACACAATGTGCTCCAGCTGTCTCCCTCCCTCCTCCTGAGCTATTTACTGTGTTAACAGCTCCATGCAGAAAGTTCACTGCCATAGGACACATTTCCCATCTCTTACAGACTGCCCTAATGAGGCAGCAGGATCAGAACAAATTAGTGGCAGAATTCCCCCGTCCCCTGGCTCTCAGCAAAGGAACAAACATCCTTCCCTCCTGCACAGGCTGCAGAATCTGAACCTGGCCATTCAGGGCAGACAAGAGGAGCTTGCTCAGCCTAATGGTGTAACAATATTTTTAAATGCAACTCCTGCTCAAGGATGCTGCGTTTGCTTTGCAGCCCAGCTCTCCTGTTGGAGAAAGCACATGGTTTGCTATATATAGTGGGACTTGAAAAATCACTTCCGTTACTAAACCAAGCACAAATAGTTTCAGATGACACTTTTGGTAGAGAAGATCCATGATTTCATGCACTGTGTTTACTGGAAATTATGCACACACAAATTACCTTAATGAGATGCAAACCTTGTCATCTGCATTTAGTGCACCAGGAAAAAAAATCTGGTAGCTGCAATGATAGTATATTTAACATACAGAAAATAAATAGTTTGTTACATCAATGCTGTCAAAATGAAACAAGCCAAACTGTGATTAAAGCAGTTATCATTAAACCAGAGGCTGACTTCCAGAGCTGTTGTGAAAACAGCAAAAGAGCAATTTTCCTAAGTGCATTTCAAGTGATTGAGTAAAAATTGAACTTATGGTAGACTATGTTATAGAATACTACTTAAAGTGTTTGGATGATGATACTTCATAACACAGAAGCCTTCATGCAGTACAGTTTTAATGCTTTTTTGTTGCTGGAAGCATATTAAAGATTGTTAGACTTTCTGTCAGTGAGACTCAGCCCCACCATTCCCAAATACGACAGCAAGGAAGTTTTGTCCCTGTGAGGTTCCTTGTGTATATAAAGGGATGGAAGGGAGAGAGGCAGAACTTCTTATATCATACAAGATGCATGTCTTGGCTCCTGCCAAGCAATATTCTGTGCATCTTCAGTATGGCAGGAGCTGTAAACATGTTGTATAATCACATAACTGGGCTGTGACCCATTTGTTAGCAGCGTAGGAAAAATACATCAAAGTCACAGAGAGTCTCTTCAGACAGGCCTCGACAGATACCCATCTGGTAATAACCCCAGACTGTGAAGGATGGATGATTTATAGAGGTGTTAAGGAATCCTTCTTTTTATGTATATATAAATCCCTGTTTAAACTCTGTACTGATTAACTAGGAAGTCAAGGAAAATATAAGGAAAAACAATGCAATGTTTTAGAAACAGTAGGGACTTGAGCGATGTGTGAGAAAAGACTGTGACCACATTAGAGCCACACGTAGTGCTGAGTATTCCTGAAGGTTACAGAATCCTAGAGTGGTCTGGGTTGGAAGGGACCTTAAAAATAATCTTTTTCCACTGCCTGCCATGGGCAGGGACATCTTCCACTGTCCCAGGTTGCTCCAAGCCCCATCCAGCCTGGCCTTGGATATTGCCAGGGATCCAGGGGCAGCCACAGCTGCTCTGGGAATTCCTGGGCCAGGGCTCCCCACACTCACAGGGGGTTATTCAGTACAGAATGTGTCATCATCAGCAAAGAAGCCCATTTCATGCTGGAGTATCCCATTTTTGTGCCAGGCACATACAAACACAGGATGGCAGCCCCTTTCTTAAAAAGTCAGCAATCTCAGTATCTCCTTAGTAATTTAAACAAGGGTGAATACCGAAAGCTGAGTACATGTAGATATCTTTTCTTGCCATGAGTCCAAACCTACAGCATGAATTTTCTTCATAGCACTATATTCTGTTTATAATAATTGCTTTGCTTGGGGCTCTTCCCTTTCCCAAAGCTCTTTTGGATTTGGGGAGGATACATTAGTGTTGCTATCTTCTGTAGTCTAGACTTGTAAGTTCCTACTCTGTTGTTACACTGCTCCAGCGGAGGGTTTGTAAGTCACACTACTTGTCAAAGTTATGAGGATGCTGAATCATTTTTATTAAGCATCAAAGTCTCCCCCCCACCTTTCATTTCTTTAACTGAAAGCTTCATTAGATTGCAAAATGGCACCTCTGTGCTCAGACAGGGCTGTGGGCAAATCAGCTTCTTTCCTTTGTTAAATCTGATTGATTTATTGCACATATAAAATGAGCAGTAAATGTTGAAGTTCTAAAAAGTTATTTAACAAGTGTCTGAGTGGAATGAAAATAGCTTTCTAAAATAGTGCAAATACTTATCATAAGCATATTAAAGAGACTTTTCATTTTCAGACGTTACCAAATGCCCATAAATTCTTAGATATTCAAGCAGTCAGGCACCTGAGGAAGCTTAGGATAACAATTAATTACAAGACATGCTGCTCAAGAAGCTCTTTACAACCCTGAGTTCGGCAGCACTTTAGGAAGAAGGAAGGCACCATTCCACTTATTTAGTAGCAGGAAACAAGAGGCAGACAAGGTTTGACTGGTATGAGATGGAATATCACCTCAAGTCTCCTTCCAGCCAAGGCAGAAGGCACGTACTGGACATCACTGCAGCTCCAGATGACTCCAGAAGGGCTCTGGACCCTTCTTCAGGCAATTGTCAGTGACCTCACTGATTCAGGATTGTGCTCTCTCATTAAACCACTTGGCATTCAGTGCCTCCATCAGCTGAGCTCGTGGGGAAGAGAGGGCACTTCAGAGGGAATCCCATCCCTATCTGCCCTCTGCAGGGTGCTGCCTCTGCCGGGCCAAGCTCTGGGAGATCAGAGTGCCTGCCGCTTTCCTTGCTAGATCCTGGAGCAGGGAGCCTTCCCACAGGCAGGAAGATGGGTGTGCAGCTTGGGGCTCAGCTGAGCCCTGGGGGGAGGACAGGAGAAGAGTCATGGAGTCACAGCTTGTGAAGGAGCAGAATGTGCCTAACAAAGACTTACAGGGAAAAGCAAACATGAAGGTGCAGCTGAGCAAAGCTTAGTTCCTATTTCACATAAGTTTTGCAACTGGTGCCTTGTCCAACTTCAGAGTTACTGTGCTCACAACCAGTTTCTTTTCTAATTTCCACTGACTACATAATAGAAGAAGAGAAGCGAAACAAAAAGGGAGAGAAATGTGTCAGAGATGAGAAAAGATCGAAGAAAAGAGAAAAATTCAGTTGAGAGGTGGCATAGGACATCTAGGGATTATGCTCTGGAAAAAAAAAAAAGCTAAGAGCAGAGACTTTCATAGCAACTGAAGGGGAAAATAATAATAAAAAAAAGGCACAACAAAAACCCCTGTCTCCTGTGGTGAAACTTCAGTGAAATGCTATTAAGGATAAATCTTTTATTGTATTGTCCTGCAGGCAGTCTGGTAAAAACTGTATTCTCAGCAGAAATGAACTCTCCCATTATAAAAAAGGAAAAACTGTCTGCTTTCAGGACTGGCTCCATGTAATGGCTGCTGAGGTACTCACAAGGGGATATCTGGGAGCTGTAGCAAGGAGAAGTAGGTCCAGATATTTCCTGCTGAAATTAGGTCTTCTGACTAAGAAGAGACATCAGATGTGTTTGCCACCAGCTTCCCATGGGCTGTCAAAAGACTGCAGCTCACATGAAAGATTTAGCGCATCGGGAGCATTTGGAGAGGAAATAACTCCCTTTGCAGTGATTTGTCAGGACCTCTTTTAATTGGGTCTTTGGCTGAGAGATAGGGAAAAACACTGGCCAAATTAGCCTTGGTGGAGTTACAGACAGGAGAGATTTGACCCCCAAGCTGTGGAGAGAAAAGTTTTCCAAAGGAAAGGGAAACACAAAGCTTTTTAAAATGTTGGTCCAGAACAAGAAGTCTCTGTCGCAACGAGAGATGATGCAGTGGGCTCCTGATTTAGCCCATCCTCCCCAGCAGTGGTACCTACACTAGCTAGGAGCCACCCAGCCACCCTCTCCACAAGCAGCACATGGGCACAGGGATGGAGGCTCAGACAAACAGCACATGCAGCCGAAGAGAGAACCACAAAGCCATGAAACGCCAGAAGATCCAGGAGGGGCTCTCTGCAAGCCATTCATTCCAGTCGGGTTCCAGGCCAGCTCAGGGCTCTCTTCAGCTGAGTTTAGACAAACCTGAAGGGTGGAGATTTCCCTGCCCCTCTGGGAAGCCTGTCTGGGTGCTGCCCCACTCCCAGTGCGTGCCATTCCCAGCCTCCAGATTGCTGCTGAAGATATTCAGCAGCACAGACCCACAACGGACAACTGTATCAGAAAATCCCTTTTCCAGCTCAACAAGTGAGACTTTTAACCCTCACTGTTCCCACTGAAAAGCACATCTTACTGCCTTGTGGCCAAACACTTTTAATCACTTCATTTTCATTTCAAGCCCTCAAGACTTCATGACAAATATGCACCTGTTTGTACCAGTTCATGCCTCTGTCCTATAACAATCCTTATTTTCCCTGGGCCATGTGAATTCCAGGCCTACTGCTGTCAGAAAGTGGCACTTTCAGACTTCAAACAGCCCCTCTTAATCACCCATTCCAGGCCTTTTAAATGCATTCTTCAAATTACAGGTTTTGCACTCTCAGACTTTGAACATGGGAGGAATTTACCTGAATCAGTTTTTATCCATTGCCCCATAGCTCCAAACCTTTCCATTATTTAGGTCAGTGTAGCCTCACTCCCTCCTTCCACTTAGATAAAAGATCCATTTTCTCACTGTATTTTTTTGAACATCTCATACCTGAGACACTTTTGCTGTTGCTGTACTGAGCAAAGAATTGCTTTATCTTTTCAAGGGAATAAAGACCACTTTTAAAATCTTGTGTTCATTTGAAATTGCAGAACTGCTTTGTGTTTGTGTGCATTATTATTGCATTACAGAACAGGCTCAGATCATGACTGCAATCTCAACTTTTCACTATTCTGTGAACTTACATATTTCTTTACATATGACATGGTCCTAAAATCTCCTTTGCTGATTATAAAATGCTATTCTGATTGAATCTTTCCATGTAGGTTTTGGGTAGGGCTTTTTTTTTTTTTTTTTTAGCTTTTCTCTCACCTTGGAAAATAAAAGTCATTGTTACTTTAATAGCCTGTTTCATTTTTAGGGGTGCAGCAGGGATTGCAAAGCAGGATGTTGGGTAAACTAGAATTCATAGTTTATCCCAAAGTAGGTTCCCCGCTGGAGCTGGGTTTAAATGTATTTTTCTGTATTCAGGATGATTAATTCTGATGCCAGGGGATTCTTGGTACATTTCCTAAGGATAAATCCATGGGAATTGCAGTCGCTTGCTTAAAGATGATTGTTCACAGCGCAAAGCACTGGGAAAGGGGCCTAAAAGTAAAACATGATCAAAATTCTGCTGTAGTTGTAGCCTGCAGAGATTTAGGGGTCCTGGATGTTTTGGAAGCAGAGTTACAATAAAATGAAACCTGCCTCCTAACCCAAAATAAACTGGGACTGAGTAACACACAGTGGCAGGCACAGACTGGCAGTAATGTGCTATAATTATATACAATTTCCTGCACAGAGAGGGATATTTCCAGGTAATTTCTGACTAGCCTTTAAAAACTATATTTTGGGCATTAAAAAACCCTCAAATTTTATTTTAATGAACTTTAAAGCTATGTGACACACTAAAGGCAAACTAAGCCCCACTGGGCACAGCCTGTCAGGTGGAATGGAGGAGAACATGTGGCTGCAGAGCAATGGTGCTGCTCCCAGCCTGGGAGCAGGGAAGGGAATCTGTTCCTTCAGCAAAAACATGGCAAAAGCAAAGCTCAAAACTCCTGCTCCCACGGGCTGCTAGGAGCCCCTGATCAGCAGCACCCACAATGTGTCAGCATCCTGATGCTCCACAAGGATAAAGATGCCACTTAGGCAGAGGCGGCTGCTGCTCCCAGCCCTTTGGAACAGCTGGCTGCACAGCAGACTCCAAATTCCCTGCTAAGGAAGAGCCTGTTAAAAGCCTGCAGAGGGGAGACAGCAGCAAGGAATAACCCTGGCTGTGTCTGTGTTAGCATTTTAGGCCGGGGCAGGAATGTGCTTTCAAAGCAAATCAAAGAGGAGGAAGGAATTGAAACCAAGAAACTTTTTCCAAGCCTCTGCTGGAACAGCTCTGCTCAGTGGATGTGCACAGTGGGGCCTGAGAGGCTGCTCCTATGTTTTCTCACTCTCAGCACAGCATTCCAATTCCTAGCACTCGAGTTCTCTCTTCAAGACATTCTGGAAGAGCCAGGTTAAGCCAAAGAAGCCTTTGACTAAATGCTGGAGCAAGACAATAACATTGTTCAACCATTTCCTGAACATTTGCAGAATAACCTGAGTGCACAAAATTAGAGAGAGTTCATCCTCTTACACGAAGGCTAATTTAGTCCCTTGAAAGCAGTATTTATATTTTTTGTATGCGGCTTTAATAACAACCTAGACTTACTAACGTGTAAGTATGAGATGTAAAACTCTGTAGAGCATATTTTAAACCCTGAGAGCATTTGAGACAAATGCCTTGGTCTAAAAATGAATTGTCTAAAGCCCAGGCACTATAGGAAGCTTCAATGTGGTTTGACAGAACTGCAGATTGCCCAGCTGAATTCTTCATCAGTATGGTGTGCACAGACACTGGGAGCATGTGCAGCACCAAGCACTAAAGGACCATTCATTCCAAGCTAGAGCTATGCTGCAGTTAGTGAAGTTATCAGAATTTTACTGGTCATACAGGTGGGAGAAGTTAAGCCCTGTGGTGTTGGAATTATGATTGAGAAATCAGGGTAAGGTAAATTTCACATCTGAAAGAACTTAAGGCACAGGAACCAAACTGGCAAGTTTCCTCTTACTCAAAATGTTCTCACAAAAAACTTTTAGATGTTTTCAAAGACACATTTGGTCCCTTCACGCTAAAGTGGTGCCAGAGCACACATTACAGTCTTGGATTTACCCATAGCAACTGATGAATTCCCTATTAGGAAAAGAATCTTTTTCAGTTCCATCAAAATTAATACATTGAAAAAATCTGGGTTTAAATGGAGAACACAGGCTCAGAGAGGTGGAATATCCTCTGAAAGTTAAGCAAGGGTATTTTTTTTTTCTTTACTTACAGCTAAGGTGGATTAACAGAGGCATATGGAGAAGATCAAATATACCTTGAAATAATGGATGTATAAATCTGCAGACTAAATCTCTCTTGAGTACTGGACAAGAGAGAATATAAAAATGTGGAGATCATTTACTGAGGGAATATAACACTGCAAAGCCAGAGGGGTTCTAGGATCTTCAATATTTTATAAGAGGAAGCTTAAAGCTATTTTAATAAACCATTGAGGCCAGTTTTTAAAAAATGTAAATGTACAACTGTGCACACAATCTGCATATGCAAATCACCACAATTGGACAAGCAAATCAGATAATTGCATGCAAATATGCCTACTCACTCCGTGCCTGTGTCTACAATGGTAGTAACTGTGCATGCAAATTAGGTACACATTTTGTACACATAAAGGTGCAGCTTAAGTGGCATATGGCATGGAAATATGGCATCCAATGTAACAAAAGAGGGAGAAGGAAATAGTAGGGGATAGAGTTAGCTGTAAATAATAACATGGAACGAACACAAACACACACACATGAATCTATAAACACAACATTATCAAAAAGAAAATACATGGATCTTTTCGTGCTTGAGGAACCGAAGTGACACGCGTTGTGTGGAGAAGGTGTCTGTGCAAGCTACAACAGCTTCCCAAGGGACCCCGTGCCCATTCACAGCACAGCCTAGGATGGCTTTTCAGAGCCACACCAGCCTCTCCCTGGTCTGACCCAATGACCCTCTCCTTGAGGAGAAGATGGAGTTCAGTGTCTCTTAGGCTGACACAGGCTGAAGACTCAGCTGCAAATGCTGCCAAATGAACATCAAAGGTGGTGGTGGTTTCTTGTGACACATGGACAGATGTATTCAAGGAAAAAGGCTTTGTAACTCTTTTGTCTTTCAAAAGTATTGATTTTGCTTCAACCACTTTCCTTTCTGCTTTG
The DNA here is from genome assembly GCF_015832195.1 of Motacilla alba alba. Classification (NCBI taxonomy): domain Eukaryota; kingdom Metazoa; phylum Chordata; class Aves; order Passeriformes; family Motacillidae; genus Motacilla; species Motacilla alba. Next base: position 12,502,174 of record NC_052035.1, on the reverse strand, counting down.
AAGCTAACCCAGTGTACCATCCTGGCCCTTCTGCACCAGGCTCATTTGGATTCAAACTGCATGAGAGTGAGATGACTGGCAGACAGGATGGATGGATGGAGCGGAGGAAAGGACTCTAACCTTAACTGTATCCTTGAACTTAAAACCTATGTTACATTTTTAAACACACTTAGACCTTTAACTTAGTAGTTAGCAGATTAATGAGATGCACAGACTGACATTTTATTTGAAATTTTCCAGGCAGAGAAACACAAAGTGCTCAGCATGAAGAGCAGGCTGAGTTGCGATGACAGCAAGCCCCCTCAATCACTCCAGGCTTCAGCATACTCAGATATAAAACAATGAGCACAAGTTGGAGAACAGAATAAAAGTGTTGATTAAATTTTGATTCAGTCCCTTTTATGTGTGTGATTCCACATTTGTGCCACACTCACACAGCCAGAACAGCCAAGGTCACTGCCCAGTCAGTGCCTTCAGCCCTGGGCTCATGACACTCAGGCCTTTGAAGAGTTCTTTGAAGACTCAACCCAAAAAGGTCTTCCTGATTCAGAGACAAGCTGGAGTCACAAGGATCAGCCTGGCCCATGAACATCTGAAACACATGGCTGCACAGGGAACTTAGAGGGACGGCGGACAGCTGTCCAAAACCTCCCATCTCCAGCTTTTTCCGTGCTTTTGTTGTCTGGCTGTCCTTCACACCTCAGAAACCCAGGTGAGGTTTTGCCCTTGCCCACATAGCTCTGCAAATCCACTGCTCAGTCCCACCTCGTGGATTCTTCTGGCCATGCTGCTTCCCTCATGAACCTGCCTGAGGAAGGTTCCAGAAGAGAACCTTCTGGGGGAAGCACAGGTACTGAAAACAAGGGAACGGCTTTGAGAACCCATTGGGCACCTTCCTTTCTCCTACACTAAGAAAGAAGTTTTCCACCCAAATCTCAACCTTGTTTACCTTTTCTTCATTGTTCAATGTCCTAATCTTCTAAAAGCCTGAGGCAGAAACTGTGGAGGTGTTTGTGTCATGTGCACCGCTTGGCTCAGTCCATCTTGTGACACACTGGAACGAGCAGCCCTGTCTCCATATGACTAATGTCCCAATTGTTTTATTTCAGAGCAACTCAGAGTTTTAAAGTATTTAAGTCAGCTCTGGCCCAGGTTCAGAGCACATATTTTCCCTCCCAGTTCTGCACAGCCTTACAAGCCACAGCAACAGAAAGTTGGAGCTGCTTCTCACCCACTGAGCCCGGGTGCCCATGCACACATTAAGAGACCGTTCACCTTTCAGTACATATCTAGGCTAAACTGATTTCACTTTCAAGAAAGAGGAAAACTTACTGCTTAATGGATTTTTACTAAACTCCAAGGCAGTTTGGAAGTACATTCTGACATGCAGCATTAAACACTACTGCAGCTGCACTCAGAGGAATGGGCAAATGCGTGCGAGCTCACAGAGCAGAGCTTTTACCTCACCTCAAATTGCTGCCTGAGCCTTTGGGGGCTTTTCCCAGCACCCAGTGGAGTTAATGAGAGAATAACCAAACGATTTGGGAAGACTTGAGTGAATTTGTACTATAAATTTGCTTATGGAAGCAGCTATGTTGGTATAGATAGATATTCCCAAGCTAGAACAGGTAATTTTATGCCACACACCACACCCCCCCAAAAATGTAGCAAAACTTGGTGAATAAATGGTTTCATTCTGATCAGATTTTGTGTCTCTTAGTGAAATCACAAATTTATACAAGGCATGCTGGGTGACTGATAGCCAGGTGGGACTTGGAAATACATCTTAACAAACACATTGGGCATCTTTGTCACAGACTTTTATGTGTAGGAGCTTTGACTTAGCTGACAAAATATGCTTATTTTCCCCTGTCAAATGTAACAGTCAGGTATTCAACTCGTTTGAGCAACTGCAGGTAGTAAAAATTGCACTTAAAAATTAAAATAAAATCACATAAACCAGAAGCTATATCCAGTTTGTCCAATTCTCCCCATCCATGAAGTTTCCCACTCCTGCATGTATGTTGCATTATTTTTCCTCTCTTCTCTTCATAGGTCAACACTCTTCAGAGCAACTATTGTCTCTTTGCGTATTCACAATCTCTAAAATAAGGGCATCCTGGTGTTTGTAGGCATAATCTTAAGGGAAATTACAATAAAACTCTATGTTAGAGGCACAGAGAGACAGCCAGCACAGTGACACCCACCTCAACCTGTTTTGGAGTTGGGCAGACAGCCCAGGATCCAACACTGTCACAGCTGCCACATGTGACAATGGAGGACAAGTTTTGATTAGGAAGTCATATTTTATTCTATTTTTTTACAGGCTTTTCCACTCAGCTGGCTTTGATACCATTTACCCTCAGGTACTTTGGAAACAATCTCAGGAGTTGTTAGCAGTTGTTTTTGAGGATTCCTAAGGGACAAGGAAGGGCCAGAGTTCTGGCAGAAGACCAGCACAGCACCCACCAGAAAGCAGGAGATGAAGAACTGGGAAATTACTGTCTGGCAAAAGAAATTCATCTTCTGCACAGGTACCAAAACAAAAGAATGAAACCACTTGTAAAGCCACAGAAGATAACAAGAAAATCAGCAAGCACAAACATACAGCTACTGGGAACAGATGATGTCAAACCAAGCTCTATTCTTTCCATGACAGGATTACAGGCTCAGGGATAGAGGAGAAACAACAGTTGTCATGGCTTGTTTTAAGCAAGTCAAAAGACTCTGACTCATGAGACATTCTTATAGGCAAGCTCAGAAATTTGATCTTCAAGTAACTCAGCAGTGGATTCAAAAGGCTGAAAAACTATGCAGCAGAATATTTAATAGGAAATCTTTGTCAAATAGGAAGCATGTTTTGAGTGGATATCCTGAAGAGCTGTTCTAGGTCTAGTTCCATTATTTCTGTTAATGTCTCGGAGTGTGGAATAGGAAAATTTGCAGAAGACGATGGAAATACTTAAGCAAGGTTGGGCAAAGATCTATCAAGAGTGATGTGAGTAAAGCTGATATTGCCACAGGGCACAGGTGGACTTCAGTCAACTCCTTTAGTCCTTCTTCTTATGCTGTTTAGGCATGTGGGTAAAAATCTTTGGGCCTAAGAGCAAGAGGTGGGAAGTTAGTAGTTAACAACTTGCTTTTTGAATAGGGCAGCCACAGAAACTCTGAAAAATATTGCCAGCTAGCCCTTCCCATAGTCCTTGTAACCTTACTAGATAATTAATAATGGCAGAAGGTTGCCCTAAAGCCAAGGACCAGGGGGCAGGTGATGATCTCAGTGCATTTCCTGCACAGCACTGCTGCCCAGAGCCAGCAGGGGTTGGGGTCAACTAACTTGGATTATGCACCAGGGTCTTTTAATTTTGTCTGCAATGAAATATGGACGTGCACAGACTCCAGAAGTGCCTGGCATGTGACACCCGGTTATCATGGGCTTTGTACAGCCTAGGTTAAATCCTCTAAGAGAGCAGAGAAGAGTGCCTTGTCATCACAAATCTTGAGCCTGCCAGCACAGAGTGAACGATGAAGTCCTTCAATGCTTTACAGCCCAAGTCCCTGTGGGATTCCTTAATTATCCTTTGCAATAATTAAGCCACAAACAATTGATATAAGAACCTCCATTTGTTTAGAGTGTGCGGATTCCCTCCCCCAAGGCTGGAGAAAGCTCAAATACATTTATACTCCAAAGCTGCTCTTCTCCAAAGGGGGATTGTTCTGCTTGGCTGGGAATGAAAGCCATCTCGGCACGGTGGCAGGTAGGGCTGTATTAAGGCAGCAGTTGGGGGCCCACAGGAGCTACTTGATTACACACTGGAACAGCTTCATTCTTCAAGGACTGGCATCAGGCCAATTAGTCCTATAGGAAGACTGATGTTTTAACTAAGACACATCCATCTACACTGCAGCTTTACAAACACACTGCTGAGTAGGGACTGCCTGTGCAGTTCTATTTCTGATTTTCTAGAAAGGTCAAAGGACATCAGGCAGATATACTGGAAACCTGAAAAGCACATCAGTGAAATTCAGACAAGTAAGATCTAAAATTATTCACTACAGCCTTCACTTGATAATCCGCTATAGATTTAAATGCTACAAGCAAAACAGTTGCATTTTGTAAGTGTCTTTTAAGGTCCTCTCTACCTATAAAATCCAGCCAGAAAGAAAGCAGCCCCTCAGGAACCTGTAGACACTCAGCAAGGAGGGAATAAATGTACAACAGGCAAAGCAACAAACCCAGCTACCTCAGAGGAAAGCACAGCCCTGAAGGCACGACCCTGGACACGTCCAGACTCACAGTGCAGAGGGAAAGTCACACAGCTGGCTCTGGGGGCAGCTGGTGGTTACAAACACACATCCCTGACTCCAGCCCCATGCCAGGGCCTCTGCCATGGTGCAGCTGATCCAACAGATCCCACACTGGGAGTTGGAGCAGCAGGGAGAGGCTGCGGATGGATGCTGCCTCGAGGCTGCTGTCAGTGCCACCAGGCTGGAACTGCCTCTCCTGCTGGTGGCTCTCCCGAGCTCCCAGGGCTGCTGACCCTTCCCTTTCACCTTCCCACCCTTCCTGTGACCTGATATGAGACTTGTGCACTGGGAAAGAAGGAACCTGAGAGGCTTTTTCCAATCGTTGACTTGACTCACAGGGTGTGTCCCAGCATGGAAGCCAAAGGCCACTCCAGGTTCACTGGGGATGGGAGGTGCAGATTCTCAGTAGAACTTTGGCAAGAAAGCTGCTTTTGTCAGTCTGTCTTGCAGCCAGCAAATGGGAGGGAACAGCCCAGAGATTCCAGATTCTTCCTAACACACACACAGTTGTAAATGAGAGCCTCTGTAGCTTCCAACATTATGCAATCAGTTACATTAGAAAAAATAAATTAATCATCACCAGTTTTAAGATCTACAGTAAATATAAAGAAGATAATTTTAAAATACCCTAATTATATTACAAAATGCCGTCCTCTTAATACCAAGCTATAAAAGTTGGTTGCAGATTGTAACTGGGCTTCAGTTTTACAGGTATGACTATAAGCTACAAATTTGCTTCTTCAGAGAAGCACGAAGACAGGATGGGGAAGAAGCTCTTGTTCCTGCAATGCACCAAAGCTGATCTGTAGCCAGGAGAAGGTTTGGACATTATGTATTTACAGCACCAGCACGTAAACCAGGAGTCAGCCAGGGCAGCCCTGCCAGGCTCTGCAGAACAACTCTGCTATTCTTCCCTCCAGGGATAAACTCAGCACTCAGATCCTAAGAGGGAAAATACTCCTGAAATTCACACCAGGCAGCTTTGAAGGTGCCAAACCCAGGTCTGCCACAATGCAGCATCAGGGCCACTGCACCTCTGAGTATCACCCACTCGAATGAGCAATGCTGGATGAGAAAGGTCCTGCATGCACAGGCACCTGAGGAGGGTTAAACAGTCCCTAATTCCAGGTATATCCATCTAAATTCATTGGCTGAACTTTCTTCAGAGTCCACGGGCAATCACCCTTGCAGTGTGACCCATCCAACCTCTTTCAGTGGCCAGCTGCAAGTCCAGCTATGACCTTTGAAGTGTTTCTTTCTCTTCACTGAGTACAAATGAAGTAGAGAGACTGTTTCATACAGAGGTGCCACGTTGTGGGCATCTTCCAGTAGGTGAGATGAATCCAGCCAGGCTGTGTAAGAGCAGGGGGAAACTGCAAAGCTGAGAAACTGCTGCAAAGCTTTTAGCAGCATCCTCTGAGTTTAGTCTTCTAGTTTTGTACCAAGTCCTCAATGATCCTGAGGTCAGGTCTGATTGTTCTATTACTCAAATTTTCTCCCTCTGTTGGCAGCAGTCTGTTAGAAGAATTAGAGAACCACTATGCTTGTTCTTTGGACAAAATTTAAAAAAAAATACTCCCTAAGTAGAGTTCTCTATCATCTGTTTGGTAATTAATTTCCTCATTAAATGTTGACCATGAGTTTACAATAAAAAGTAATTAAGAGAGGCCACAAGCTGCAAAGGTTGGATGAGCTTTTGAGCACTCCCTAATTGAAGGCCTTGCTGTGTGCCAAAGGGTAGCTGGAGCATCTTTCCAAAGGTGAGATCAACAACTTCCAGTGAAATGACAGCTGTCAGGACAACAGCCTCGTTAACCTCAGCCCACCCAGGGCTGCCTGAGCTGTCCCAGCTCTGCCAACCCATTTCCTGCTTGTCACATTTCAAATGGCTCAAGTCCCTTGACAGTCCCATCTTCTAATTAGTCACTAGTTACACTGGCAGGTATTTTATTCCCACAACTGTGTGATGAAATGAGGATTAGCTCTTGAATTCTGCAAAAAGGAATGGTTATCATTGATTCTGCATCCTTTTCTACCCACAGCAGTCCCTGTTCCAGCAGCATGAAAGCATTCTAGAAAGCACCTGAACACCTTCCAGCATGTTTTTGGTAAAAACCCTCAGCTTTGTAGGGAAATGTGCCTCAATTCAAGACTGGTCTCACACACATCCCCAGTTATTTTCACTTCTCTTAAAGCACCAACCTCTTGTTTACTCACTGATGTATCTCAACATGAGAATCTCCTAAGTTCAAAGCTTATCCATTTTTTTTGCTGATACAAGTATTCCTTCCAGTGTTTACCCAGCTCATGCAAGCCCCTATAATTTTGTCAGTGTTATCTTTTCAAAGGTATTTTGTCTGTTCAAATGCACTAAATGTAAAACAAAACCAAAGGCTGCATACAGTTTGAAAAGAAGATTATAAAAAGCAGTAAAGCAAGAACAGCCCTTGCAGGAGCTTTCCATGAGGGATCCAGGATAGCTTGGGCTTAAGTCTGACAAGGCAGCACTGCAAGCAGTGGAACTAAAAAACTCCAGTGGGAAATGTGTGTAAACTGGTTTTAAAGTGCAGCACAATACAATACCTTTGATCTGAGGGCTTAGTTCAGATAGAACAAGACTGATAGATAAAACAATATTCCTCCAAATATGTAAACAGCTGCTGCAAAGGGAAAAGGAATTCTCTGTCCTCTGGTGGGAAGGATTGGAAGACTGGGCTACTACTTAAAAGGTGAGGTATGAGAGAAAACTTTCTGCTAGAAAGAGGGGGAGTTTGTAGAATTTGACTTATGGGAAAGCGTCAGAGGGACAGTGTTGGAATAGTGTGGACTGTCTTGGGACAGCTGATGGATAAGATGATAGTGTGATGTGCAAAATATTTTATAATCACCATCTCTTCAGCAAGTCAGAGTTTGACATATCCAAAATGTGGAACCAGCATTAATATCCGAAGGAACTCAAAACCTACTCTGAACTGCAAGTCTCACGATAGTTCATGGGTTTGCTTTTTTAAAGCCCCAGCTGCCAGATTCAGGCATTGCAAAGCGATCTCATCTTTCATTTTAAAAAGTTATATTTCCACTTCTCAAAGCTGTGGAAAGAAGCCTTAAAAGATGAAGTGCCAGTATCCTTAACAGCTCCAAAGAGAGAAGGCAAATAAAAGGAATTCAAAGTACATTGGTTTAAGCCAAACTCATAATTTCTTTTTCCCAGGCCTGGCTCATGATTTTTGAGAACTGGCATTTGAAAATGCTGGAAACACAAAACTCTTAATAAGGAACAGGGGGGAGTTACTAAGAAGCTTGAAGAAAGATTTGTTCACTACAGTAAAAACGTGAGCATTAAAGAACTGAAGAGGGAGATTTGTTCAAGGCTACCAAAATTCTGGTGCTTTCTCACACAACAATCAGCTCCACAGTCCCTGGTGACTGAGCTGTGCCTCTCTTTGTTACAGTTTTGCCTTTAATTGTCCATCAGCCTGCTGGCTGGAACGTGACAAACTCATTTTGTTTCCTGGGGAAAGAGAGAGGCCTTTTGGGGCTATAGAGAGCCTGATACCTGTGACCAAAACACTCAAACAAATACAGAGAACAAACCCAGCTTTTGTATTCAGTGTTCAGGGCCTGGTTCATTTTGCTCTTACCCAGCATCTTTGTGGTGAATGTTGCTATCAGAAAGTCTTTTTTACTGACTTTAGGAAGTATATTTTTTTGATAAAGGAGCAATTATGGAAATAATTTGTTTTTTTAATAAGCTTTTCTTACAGAATTTTTTCTTTTTTAATGAGCTTGAATAGCAAAAACATTTCATCAAGCTTCTGTTGATGCACTTAAATATGTCCAAATAAATAGCATATTTTCGAGTTAAGTAAATACTCACATACCAAATCTGGATCCTATTTAAGCCCCAAGGAAAATAATAATATTGTCTCTCCACGCTGATGAATATGCTATAATGTATTATATATGCTTTGAGATTGCTAGACAAAAACCTATATATGTAACAGCATATGACTGAAATTCAGTCAGACATGTTTTCCATTCCTTAGAAACTGAAAATCCACAGCAGATCTTCAATTCTCCCACTAGGACAAAAATATTTCTTTATTGCCTCTTGCCCATCCACCAGCTGAAGGGAGCTAACTCCACATGCACACTCTTATCTCCACACAAGCTGTACACTTTGGGGAGCATATGCTGAATAGATTAAATGAGAAAACAAGTTGTTGCAAATATTTTTTGCCTTAAAACATCCCAAGCAGTTTTTGATTCAAGACAACCTTGCATTTGAGTAAAGGAAGAATAATTTAAAAGATTTATTAATTTTCATTAAAGAAACGTAGTATTTTGTGATCAATTTCAACTTTACTGTAAAACTCAACTCCTCTAAAATTGCAAAATGTCTCATTGATAATAGAGAAACAGAGACCACAGATCAAGTGATTCCTTTCTTTGCAGTGGTGGGTGTTCATAGTCCTAAAATTCCCTGCCTAGCCTTTTCAAATAGACTATGGGAAGTAAAGGAATGTGTAAAATTAAGGGGGACACTGGTCACACTGCTCATGTGATCACCCTGTGTGTGCATGCACAGCTGCCCCAGCACTGTCCCTTTCAGGTGTGCTGCTGCATTAGTGCTGAAACACAACAAAATGCAAAACCTTGAAATGCTTAAGAGGCTTTTAAAGAAAATGCTGTGACAACTTGGCCTGCACAGAGTGGTACCGTGTTTGACTACCTGAATTAGATTTAATCTGGCTCCCCCAGCAGTAATAATAATATAATATGCTGTAAAAAGGACTCTAAAAATCTTAAATTGAATCTGTATGTTTGCTAAGAAAGTGGCTTTGTCGGCTGTACATTACAAAATTTTAATATTTTCAGCAGGCAAGCAATACATCTTGTCTAGACACTGGTGAAATTTTCAGACACAAAATTATTTTAAATTCTAAAACAAATAATGCAGACTTCCCCCCCGCCCCCCATCTCTAACAGATTGTGGAATGTCATTTACTTTAAATTTGCAGCCAGACATCACATAGCCAGAGAAATTGCCTGTAAGAAAAATAGGCTGACACTTATCACTGCATTCCAGGGGGACCAGGGGGTGATGTCAGCTCTCTCTGTTTCTCCCAGACAATTGAGCGTCCTACAAATCAATAAAAACAAGGTTTATTGGTATGTTTGCTTTATCACACTTGAGCCACTTTCATTGTCCTAGTGACAAAGTCTTCACAAATTGAATCATTAAACACAGTAATTGTGTTTCAAATACATTTTAGAGAGGAGGAAGGGAAGGGAGGGTGTAAAAGATTATTTGCTGCAGTATTTATGGCTGCAGAATTTAGGTTTGTAACAGTTTGCCGTACCTATATTTTATTTTTCAATATGGAAAAAGGAGCAGGGGGAGGGGACAGAGGAGGGACCCCAGAAGTGGAACAAACAGTCGCACTCAAATTTAGCCCAGCAAAGCTTTTAATATTTCGCTGAGCTAATGTTATATAAGGAATTTCTCAACAGCTCCTCTCGCAAAATGTCAAACTTATTTTAAAATTATTTTCTTAAAAATAGATGGTCTTGGGAAAAAAAAAAATTAAAAATTGCACCCTGGAGTCGGGATCTAAGGACTGTTACCATCCTGGTGGTTAAAATAATTCCTTCCCGGGTGTTGCTCAGTCCCTTACGCAAGCCTGTAAACTCATTTCGCCCCAGCACTCTTTAAATCTTTGTCGCTCTTTGCATATGTGGTTGTGATTTACATGCCACCCACATTTAAAGAGGTATTGACATTTTCAAGGCGGCTATTTTAGCCCCTGGATTTTTAAATGGAATCAATCACACTTTATTTCTTCCCTCAGGAGCCCAGACCTGCGTTTGTGGCTCGCCCACCTCTCTCTCCGCAGCCCCAGGGGCGGCCCAAAGCCCCACGTGAAGGTTCAGCATCCCCTCGGCCATTCCAGCCACGGGTTGTGGAGCCTGGCAGGGCTGGGTGCCCAGCGCCGGTGCCCGCTGCCCTCACAGCTGCTGTTCAGCATCGCCTCAGCCATTCCGGCCACGGCTTGCGGAGCCTGGCAGGGCTGGGTGCCCAGCGCCGGTGCCCGCTGCCCTCACAGCTGCTGTGCAGGCCAGGCTGGGGTGGCAGAGCCCAGCAGAGGCACATTTCACAGCAGGACCCAGCTTTAGGCAGCACAATGGGCTGTGACTGGCGCTCGGGCCCAGCAGCTCCGTGCCAATGGCTTCGTTGGGCTCAATGGCGCTGACCCGAGGTCAGGCCAGGCCAGGCCCGTGAGGCTCACACAGCTTCCACAGCTCCAGGCCTGCCCCGGGACTATGGCATTTGCATTGCTCTGGGCAATGGCATTTGGGTTTTTGTCTCAGCACGCCTCTGGAGCAGGGAGGGGACGTGGGGACAGCAAGGCTCTGTGGCTGGAAAAGCCAGGCTTAGCTGCACCCACACAGCCACGAGTCTGCCTAAAGAGCCACCGTGCAGGTGACACTGTCCTTCCCCTGCATCAATCAGGGAACGCTTCTCCCTCCCCTCCTTTGATCTTGTTGCACTTTTCTTACTCAATTAGCCTGAAATGGAACACAGTCATGCTTCCAGCTGCAGTTCCTTCGAGCACAGTGGTATCAGACCTTTCCACACATTATACAAATTGCACTTCATCACTGAAAATCAAATCTACTAGGCAATGATATCCACATAAAAATACTGTAAAGGATGTACAAGTGCTTCCTACCCTGCACTGTCTCCTAAGATGAATGGAGCAATGCCAGTCAGGAGCTCCAGTTCCTCCAGCAGCTCTCCATTTTTTGGGGCTCTTCCTCACATTCCACTGATGCTGTTGGGAGTGTCAGCAAGGCAGTGCTTTAGGGAAACCCAGCAAAGCACACTTAGTGCCCAGCACACATCACAGCACTGATCCTCAAGCAGAGTGTGTGCAGACTCAATCCCATCTGGGCCAGCAGCAGAACTATAGCTGTGTCCTGATGTTTGGCAGGGATTAATTCAGGCTTCCTTCATCTCGCACAGAAACAGCCTTGTATGGGCCCCGCCAGAGATTTGGTTTAAAGACAGTTAATGATTAGTGATCCACTTTGATCCTGCCAAGTATGGGTGGACAGGAACAATGGACTTGCTTGGTCACTCTTCTCCCTTTCTCTTTCTGAGGTGGTTGTTGTGGCAGGAAAAAGTTCCTGCTGTGTGTAGAGAAAATACTCTCCAGGAGCTCCCTGATACCACTTCAAGTGTCAGGCAGAGCATCCTCCAGCCCAGCCTGCTTCCACCCAAATCTGCTGCTGCAGCCACCAGCTGAACCCAGTAGTGATCCTGCAGTGACAGCGATTCTGTTCCCCCTCTGCTATTCACAGCAATGCCACTCATGGGCACTAATGATGGTAAAAGCCTTCTTGAAACTTAGAGGGGAGGGATATACATACATTCTTCATGTGTGTGAAAAAAATTCACCTGCATCTGGGTCATTCCTTCCATCAAACCATGCAAACCAAACTCAGCGAGCTCACAACAGACACATGGGCTTACTGATGGCTGCACCCTACATTTTAAAAAGCTCCTTGTGCAAACTGGCTCCCTGGGCTGTATTATACACCATTTATCTTGGAGGAGGTCTGCTCCAAAAGGAGAGTCTGGGTTTGGTGAGTCTGTCAGTGACGGCTCTATTTCCCAGTATATATTTACACTACCATCAGACTTGGTGAGTGGGTTTGCTGTCAAACTCGCCAAGCACAAAGCTGACAGTTTGGTTTGAAGTTCCCTTCCCCACTCTTGGGTCGCACGAGAACACTGCATAGATGCATTTGCTATAGGTTATAGCAATCCTGACAGTAGTGAATGAATGATTGCTCCTAAAAAGTACAGCTTGTTCTGACATTATCGCTCCATTGCATTCTAAAAGTGGCTAAACCAGAGACATCCTTCCCCGTCTCTCCTGCTGCCATTCAGCATCTCTTCTGGTTCAGCAGCCTGCGTTTCCTCACTGATGTGAAGGGGCTATGGATTTACACCAGTGGGACATGATGCCCAGTGGTAACATTTACAGCATAACAACCATTTATTTTTCCAGAGAAGTGTTTAGCTTATTGATGAAAGAAAAAGTATTCTACCCTCTTGTGTGTCTAAGTAGTCAACATCCCTAGTGAAATGAATAAAATTCTCATAATCTGTTCCACTGGAGCCTATTTCTGTTATAACTGAAAGCAGGAAATGTTGTTGCAGACTTCCATGGGAGCAGCGTTTGCCTCATGAAGAATTGGTTAAACATTGCATAATTTAGTAACTCCTGACTTAACAGAACTCCGAGACACGCTCCCCAAGAAAGCCACACTGTTTGTAGCTGGGAACAGCCTGGCTGGATCAGCAGCACTGGCAGCAATGAAAGACTCCAAAACATAGATATGAAAAATGATTAACTGACTTCGTATGACTATTTGTGCTTAAAATTAGGGCAGCACTCGAGAACTTTGCTGAATCAGGGCCTTGATTATGGTACCAGTAATGAATGCAGACATTTGGGAAGGTATGTTTCATTGCTGCCATCATGTTTTATTTTTGGAGATGTTAAAGAAAGATATCAAGAAGATATAAACCAAGTAATTAAATTCCTGTTTTGTGTAATGCAGAGCAAATATTTGCTTCAAGTTTTATGGGCATCTTGCAAATCAAAATCATAAAGGCAGATGAGCTTTTGTTTAAAAAAGGCACGCTGATGGCTCAGCAGAAAATAATAAGAGTTTGTTTTTGGAAGAAAAAAAACCAACCCTGACATGAACCACAAATACATTTCATTAGGTGACACTAATAGGGGTTGTCAGGTGCCTTCAGTAGCAGCAAACATCCTCTCATGTCTCAAGTTTGTGTGGAAGTCAAGAGCACAGACTTAGCTCAGATAAGATATTTGATTTGTGTTTGCTCAGGAAAGTGCTCTGACAGTTTAGCTAAAAGGAATTTGTATTGAATTGGAGTAAAACTTGGACTAGATAACAGCCAAGAGAATACCGGGGCTGGGCTGGACCCAGCGTTAGACAATGGAAACAAGCTGGGGAACAAGTTACTGGGGAATATTTACTGAAGCTCTTTCTTTCTTTCTCTTTCTTTCTTTCTTTTTCTTTCTTTCTTTCTTTCTTTTTCTTTCTTTCTTTCTTTCTTTTTCTTTCTTTCTTTCTTTCTTTCTTTCTTTCTTTCTTTCTTTCTTTCTTTCTTTCTTTCTTTCTTTCTTTCTTTCTTTCTCACATGAACCTTGCAGAAAGTGAAATTCAAAATGCCAAAACTGCCTGGTTTGGACACGGTAAAAAAATCAGTTTCCAAAAAGGACAATCCTACAATTTTCTTTCTTTCTCTTTTACTTAAGACTTTTTTACCCCTCTAAAGTCTGCCTTGAGTTTGACCTAGTCAGAAATCAGAGGAATAAAAAGCAGCTATTATGGTATAGTTTCAATACTATTTTCATGTTTAAAGGAGGGAGTAAGGACAAACAAATACTTGGGTGCTGGAAGAGCAGAGTTTGAAGCTTTGTAGCTTTACCCTCCTCTCTCAGCTGAGCTCCCTGTCCATATTATAACTCCATAGTTGGGCCTTTCTGGCAGGAGAAGGGAGGGCAGCCTGTGGTGGAGGTTTCTGGGTTTCCAGGTGTGTGGCAATCCAGCCACAGAGAATTCTAGAAGCACAAATTGAGAGCTTTCAAATTCCCACCAGGCACAGCTGGCATTCCTGGATTTAAATATTTTCCCATTTTAGAGAAAATATTTCATTTAGGTTGATCTGCTCCTATATCCATTAACTCCATAAAATAAGGGAATTACTGCAAAAATTGTCCATTGCTCTATTTCAGATTATGCCCACATTAGATTTTTACCTCTCTGTTGACATCCCCAAAGCAGAAACCAAGATTGGTATTGACAAAATTTTGATATTTAACGTACAGTTAGGTGCACAAGAAAGATCCCATGAGCAATAAATTCTTTTCCTCAGATAAATTAACCCTGTGGTGGAGTACAACACATCCCCTCTTTGCCTCTGAATTCAGCACAACAGATGACAAAGAGAAAAGGTGAGGTCTGTAAGAAGAGCCTGTGCTTTCATCAGGGCAGCTAATGCAGACAAAAACAAGGAAATAAAACATACTAATATATTTTCTGCTGTTCTGTTCTCAGGCAGGGTTGAAACAATGAAGTAGCCTAAGTAATGCACAGAGCAGACGTGGATTTATAGCTGAAGCACCATCCTTTACCTGGCTGCATGGGCTGCACTGCCACCACTGCACTGCAAACCCTCCCTGCTGCAGATTCCTCTCACACATCACAGCGCCACAGGGTAACAAATCTGGCCGTGAAGCATCCTCCCACTAGCACAGGAAATACTCTGCTGTCCCCACGGAGTGGGTAGGACAGACTCTCTGTCATAATGTCTTCTAGCATATGGTCAATGGACAGAATTTGGGAGAGTTCCAAGGAAATTTGTACTTCCCCAGCTTTTGCCATGTGTAACACCGTAGTACTGTGCCCTGGGGGTAAATAATCAGCCCCATTTTCCTAATGAGGAAATTCATCCAAGGTCATATGCTAAGTCAGTGGCACTGCAAGCCGTGAAATTCAGGTCATGGGCAGGAATTACCTCTGCTGTCTCTGCAGCTTAATTGCATTTCAGAAACTACATTTATTTGGTATGATAATACACCAGCACCTGTTGTAACGAGACAGTACAAGAACAGCAGCCAAAAGGAGGCAGAAATATGTCAAAGAAATGTGGTAAACAGTAGTAACTAATAGGAACTATAATAAGCCTCAGGAATTAGTAGCTAAGAATATTTCTGGGAAAGAGAATTATGGCAAAATACTACTGATCAAAGCCTGTAGACTCTAATCCTGCCAGTGCTTTCTTATATGTAGAATCAAATCATCTTAGAGGAGTCTCAGCAAATTCAGTTAAGTCCCAAATTTATAAGTTTATAAATAGTCTTTCAAAACTCTTTCTAAACTAGTCAAACTACACCAGTTCCAAATGTGAAGCTACCAAAGGAGCAAGTGATCCTGAGTCAGGACAAGAATGGGTCTTGTATAAAGCCAACCATTCCTTCTTTTTATTTGGACTTTTTTTTTTTCCACTTGTCACTGATTGTAAAATATTTTGTGAATGTTACCTGGTTAATCTTAAATTATACAGAGCTTTTGCACTGTCTTTTCATTATGGATACCCAAATTCTGCCTTCCTCAGTGCTCACTTTGCCAAAGCATCAAAGACCAAGAATGAAATGTGTTATAAATGCAGGAGCAAATGCACAGAAACGAGGTGGGAAATGGCACTATCAATAGCAGCAAATCTAGTGCACCTAAAAGGTGGAAGCTTTTTAAAGGAGGTATCTGGGTGGGGGTTTGCCCTTCAAATAAAAGGCACTATCATTTGAGCTATGTCACAAAGTCAACTAAATATATACTAGATTAATGATTCCTAAGTGAGTTATGAAAAAATATAGAAAAGCAAGTCCTGAAAGTTCTTTACCCTCCCAGATCAGGCATATTCAATATCAGAGCTACTCACCAGATTAAATGCATTTTGCTGCTCTCACAGAATCTACTTACCTTGCAGAATGCAATTTAGCTGAAAGTTTGTCTGGGAGTTGAGTTTATTTTCTGGAATTACTATTTTTGTATCCTAATGGGGAAACACCCCTTCTCAGCCAAAAAAAGAACCCAGCAACCCACATTTTTTGTGTCTAGCTACAAGTAGGCCACACTTCTGAGCTTCCCACCACGTCCTGGCTCTGGTGCCTGGAATGATCCTTTAGGCTGCAGGTACAGCTACATTTAGCTCCTGACCCCTCTGTACTCAGAGTCTTGGTTTATTAATACACCTATTCTTCTCTTTCCCGCTGGCCTTATTGATTTCCCTTTACTGTGAAATACTGAGGTTATTTTCAAACCTGTCTTACACCAAAACACTTAACTTTTCCCACTTGCACTGTACCATGACAGACCTGCAGGTGTGAGATATGAATTAAAAATCAAACCCGAAAGATGTACTGCACTAAAAAACAAAGAAAAGTTAAAACCTCATTTTACCATGTTTTTTCCTAAAGTTTTAGAGTAGGATGCATTCTAAGTTTATTTTCCAGCTCTTCCTCTCTCTTGCTTGTGACAACAGACTTTAGGTAGATGAATTCTAAGTTTGTTAGAAGCAGCACCCACAACCAGAATAGTTTGATGGGAAGAAATTTTTATTTGTTACTGGAAAGGAAAGGGATGAGAGGCAAACCACAGGAATAAAACCAGGCACCAGCTGTTTGAACCTGGAGGTTCAAGGTCATGGTAACACCCCGTCCAACTGCAAAACTGGCTTTGAACAGAATTAAATCCTACTCAGTCCAAAGTGAAGACAAGAGGCAAAACCATGAAGGCACAGCTCATGTACCCAGCTCAAAACTTTCTGGACTTCTATGTGGATTTGATAAATTCCAAGCTTCCCTGAAAGTGATTACACTACCAAGTATAATCAGGTTTAACTGATATCCTTGTGCTGGTGTTAGAGGGATTTTGAAAGTGACCTTTTTCTCAAGGAAGAACACTTGTCAGGCTTTTAGGACCAATGTGCACTTGGAAAATTGTTATCACAGTTGCAAAAATGTCATTGTTCTTGAAATAACAGGTATATCCCATGGAATTTCTCCTTGGTGCTATAGATCACTGCTGCAGGAGGCCTCTAAGCTGAAATGCCATTGCTGGTTTTATTGCCTGTTTCAAGTAGAATTTCACAGAACTCTCTGTTCTGGATATATCCCACCTGCTGGTATATTTTTGTTCCTAATGATGGGAAGGCTTGCAGCACATTAACCTTCCAGAGGAAAAGTATTTCATCTCTCTGTACCACATCAGCAACAAGACTCGTAACTTACATAATTTCTCTATCAAAAAGAAGTAAAAGCAGTAGTATGGATTTTAAAAGGTGGAATAATTGCAATAGAGCCACTCTTGTTACCATCACAACACGTTTTTAGCAATAAATGTCACTTAAACAGGGAATGTTAATGGATTAATTGTGGTTAAAGTTGTTCCATTCCTTGGAATACTCACACTATCTCACAGATTTCTCATCCACCTGCATAAAAACTGTGTTCAAATCCCATTCCAAGCTCGCAGCCTGCTGCAGTCCCAGCCAGCAGCGGGATTTAGCCCTGGACACCAGGAAAACAGCTGGGACCTGCTCCTCAGGACAGAGTGCTCCTGCAGCATCCTCCCTCTGCAGGGGCTGCCCGGGAGCGCTGGAATGCCGTGACTTCATCCCGAGCACAGGATACTGCAGCATCCTGAGAGCCCAGCAAACTCCAGAGCCCATTCAGCAGCTTTATTAAATGCAGCCATTTATTTTACTGATTTTCAGAGTTACCAGTTGCTTTTTTCTTTTCTGTTGTCATGTTTGTGTCTGCAGTTCTTTACTGTGGTTGCAGAAAGAGGCTGGAAGCTCGGACCCCTGGGCTCTCCCTGCTGTGCCTCTGTCTGGCTGGCTATTTATAGCCTTTCTCTCACTAAATTGCAGAAGTGTTGAGAGTTTTGTAACTGCATTTTGGGGACAGAATCCTGAAATGTTTAATGACAGGAAAAATGTGAGTGAGTTAGAGATATTTTTGTTTGTTTGTTTCAACAAGAATATATATGAAAATAAAATTTTAAAAAGCCTAGAATTATTTTTGTCAAGTTTTAAGGTGACTTTCATTCTATTAAGTAGTAAATTTTCTGAGGAAAAAACTTGCTATTTTCCTGCTCTGTAAGAACAGTCACTAAACCCACGCCTACCAGTCCAGAGGACATAACCCACAGGGCTTGCAACTACTTTCCTACTGCTGTATAGGGAGAAAACTTTAAATATGAGAGAAAGTGAGGACACTCTGCATTAAAACTCTCTAATACTGCTCCATCCCCACCACACCTCCCATTGTTACTGCTGTATCCAAAATCAGCGAGTTTATTTTCCTTAGCTCGACATTGATATTATTCAAATCTAAAGAAGTTTTAAATAACAGGGAGGACAAATTGTGCTTTCAGAGAAAGGGAGCTGGGACTCCTGCTTGAACAGATGTTAAGAATGTTTCTGAGTGTGCTAGACTCATTTACGAGTCTCTTTCACACATTTGAATCTTGGGGACATCAGCAGTTTGTTCAATATTTTCAGCCTCCATCCTAAATGCCACACTGGGAAATGAGAGGAGGGAAAAAAAAAAAGAGAGAGAAAAAGAAAAAAGAAAAAAAAAAGAAAAAACCACACACACACAGAGAGCCAATCTTCCATCAGTGTGACAAACTGCAAGCAAGAATCACAGCAAAATAGTCAAGCCAGACAGTTGGTAAGATAGAATCAGGCTGGAAAAATAGTGCAAGATGATTTTAACAGACAGATGAAAGCAGTCACCTTCTGGACTGTGCTCCTGGGGCGAGTTCACAAACAGAAGGTTCTCCCTTCCCAGGGAGGATGGAAGTGTCCCTGGCTCAGCACTGCTCAGCCTGGCTGGGGGCTCTGCAGACATGACGTAAAGAGCAGCCTGAGCAGCACCTCGAGCTCTGATTCTCCTTTCTCCCAGCAGATCTCAGTCACCTTTAGCAATGCACTCGGGGCTCCTGGGCTGGAGGTGCAGCAGGGAGAGAAAGCATCCTTTTATACCGAGTTAATAGAGGGCACAGACGAGAGGGGGCTCAGCTGTGTTCAGAACACAGTGATACAAAATATAATTAATGGCAGGGCACCAGTTTTGAATCAAAACAATGATGGGCTTTGGCAGATGATAAAACTCAGCCACTTGAGTCTCTCCAAAGCCCACTGACGGGCACAACTCTAGGAATGGACTAGCCAAGCAATAAGAAGGTTTTCCTCTTGTTAATACCAAAAGGAAGGAAGAGAGGTCTCTATGGAGGCTTTGCAAGACTTAGTTTCTTTCCTGTTCAGCTTTTCTTCTGTGCTTTATTGATGCAAGCAGTTACACCTGTAAAAGGTTTAATATTGGCAGTTATTATGGAATTCCTCATCAGAATACTGGATATCCCAAAAGACCAGCTGCACCCTGTTGTTTCCACTGAGCAGACCACAAGCCTTCAGCACTGAGTCTCTTTTTGCTTTGCAGGGTTCTGTGCCTCAGCAGAAAGAACAGAAAGATAATCAGAAAGCCCAAGTACCATTCTTGGTTCCAGGCAGCTATTGACCTGCCATACCCTTTTGAAAAAGTCACTTCCCTCATCCTTGCTTTGTTTCCCTTCTCATATTCAGTGTGTTTTGTTTCTAGAATAAAGTTTCCTGGGGTAGGTATTTCTCCACCCATGCTCCTCCAGAAATGACAGTTTAACTTTTCTGTATCGAGCTACTGAAGAATAATTGTTGTTAAGCATCCTTCTTTCCTCTCCTACTGTTATAAAGCCTTCTGGTTTATACTAGAACACTAATAAAATTCTCCTGCCACTGCTAATTTCAGAAGGCTGAAACTGGTGCCCAAAAGGGACGCTATCAGATAATTTGCTCTCCCTCCTACATTGACAAAATATAACACCAGTTTTATTTGTGTGTGATTTCCTGTTTTCAGCTGGAAGCAAATTCACCAAATTTAAAACACACACCAAAAGAACTTCAACAAATATTTTTGTTTGGGTAGAAGGTTTCTTTTCCCTGGTGATTTTCCATCCTACTTTGAGGGCCAGCCCTTGAGCAGTATATTATCAGTGACAAGGCACAGTGGTTGTGGATAATGGGGCCAATTTTGCTCTCAGGCAACCCCAGTGACTTCATTGTCTGGTCTATCTGATGAGAGGGTAGAGGCTGGTAGAATGACTCATCAAGAAAAAAAAAGAAATGGGAAAAAAAGCAAAGGCAGCCAAGTAAAGACACAAGGCTGTCTCCTTAGGATAATTTAAATAGCAAGAGAGCTTCAAAATGCAGCAAGGAGCCAGAAATCTCTGCAGAATGGGTCTCAACAAAGAGCTGTGATGCTGTGATCCAGTGTGGAGCCGAGGGATATTTAGCTTTGGCTTTTTTGTTTGTTTTGGTTGGGGGGGGGAGGGATGTGCATCTCTTTTTGGCTTTTCCTTCAATAAAGGCAGTCTCTTCTTTCTTGTTGCCAGAGAGCCAGTTTCTCCTCTTTCCTATGAGCACCCAGGCCAAGAAAAGGGAGTTGCATTTAGCCCCCTTTCTGTACATGTTAACCTGGGGCAATAGCAGCTCCTCCCAGTCGCTGCCTTTGTTGGATACAAGCTTTTACATTTCTGCTTCACGGCCAGCAGGGGAGGGGGGGATTCTGCCCCTCTCAGGTGAGACCCCACCTGGAGAGCTGCCCCAGCCCTGGGGCCCAGCACAGGGATGACGTGGAGCTGCTGGAGAGGGTCCGGAGAAGGCACCAGGATGGGCAGAGGGATGGAGCAGCTCTGCTGGGAGGAAAGGCTGGGAGAGCTGGGATTGTTCACCTAGGGAAGAGAACATTTGGGGTGACCTCACTGTGGCCTTCCAGTACCTGAAGGAACCAACAGGAAAGCTGGAGAGAGACAATTTTCAAGGGCCCAGAGTGACAGGACAATGGGCAATAGCTTCAAACTGAAAGTGAGGAGGTTTAGATTCAATATTAGGGAGGAATTCTTCCCTGTGAGGGTGCTGAGGCCCTGGCACAGGGTGCCCAGAGAAGCTGTGGCTGCCCTAGCCCTGGAATTGTCCAAGGCCAAGTTGGATGGGGCTTGGACAACCTGGGATAGTGGAAGGTGTCCCTGCCCAGGGCAAGTGGAACAAGATGAGCTTTGAGGCTCTTTTCAACCCAAACCAATCCATGATTCTGTATAATGAGTCTATTCTATTAATACTTCGTGCTCAGGAAAGAGAAGGCCCCAAACAAGGTCAGGATCCCTCCTGCAATGCACTCTGCAAACCCCTGCTGGGAGAGAGCCCCCGTTCTTAAAGCATTTAAATAGATACATCAATGAAACAGAGAGCAATACAATGGCTCACAGCCAAATCAGATGAGCAAGACATTTAAATTTCCAGGGCTCCGAGGCTCCTGCCCAGTGGACTTGGTTCCAGGTCCTCCTTCAGGGGTACAAGGCAACCTGGTGGGAGAAGTGGCCCAGGATAAACTATTCTGCCTGTCTTTTAAAATGCCTTTAGCCAGAGCTGGCTGGGAGTTCTCTGGTCACTAGGATCAGCAAAAGACTTAGGGAGAAAAGCTGCAATATTTTTCCCCTGAGAGTGGGAAAAATTCTGCAAGTCTTTCGTTTTCTCAGCTCATCCCACTACATCTATTTACTCAACTCAGGAAGATTTGAAGGAACATGAGTAAAGGACTGGAAAATTACACTGGAAAAGAATCAGAGTAATTAAGCGTCAGGAGAGCCAACACCACAAGAAACAACAACAAAAAAGGAAAAATATTTGTGGGTACTTAGACTGATTCTAATTAATGTTTCAGTTTCTGAAAAACATTCCCAAGCTAAAAGTTTGTAATGTTACCTCAGGTCCACTTAAAATTTTCACAGTACCTTTATAAAAACTTGAAAATAAAGATTTTTACTGGGATTAGGAGTCAGAACAGAGACAACACTGCTGAAAAAGATCGACAACAGAACATTCAGAGTCTCAAAGTATCTGAGGAGTCGTGCTCTAATGTACGAGATGCTTGAGAACATACTGCTGGTATTCTGGAGCTATTTAGATAATGTTCTGATTGTGGCTTGAAATCAGTAATAACAAGCCATATGTTCACTTTTTCTGAAAAATTATTCTTTATTAATTCTATCAATAGTTACTCCTTGAATTTTAAGGCAAAAAGTATCTAATTTGTGCCTATGGCATTTGAATAAATTCCAGTTTAGTTTAGAGGTCAGATAATACTATAAGGCCTCTTCAGAAGACTTCTTACTATGAATCTATTGGATAAATCTCCAAACTTTATTCCATTTATTATTTTATGTACCAGTAATAGATACATAAATCTGCCTTGATTTAACTTGAACAGAGATTTCTCTCTACAGAATCCTCCTCAAAAAGGAGAGAAAATACTACATGGAAGCCACAGCTTCTGCCATCCCAAACCCTTATCCATTGGTTTTAGATGGAGCATCTCAATTTATGAAGCTGGAAGTCCAGCTGTCCACGACCTTGGCTTTCATATGCAGTTAAAATCATCCTAAAGGATGAAGAGAATCTATCCCAACACCCAGAACTGAAGCACCTGGACTAGGTTTGGCCATACTGCCAGCTTGGGGACCCAAAATGACAATAGGGGGATGCATCCCCTCCATGCAAGGGATGCTTCTACCTCCCTTCCACCCAATTCATGTTGGGAGAGGACCAGGTTAAGTGGTTTGACATATTTTATCTCATCCTCAAACCAGAATTCTACTACAGATGACTACATTCAGTTTGAAACTCAGTCCTTTCATTTAGAACAAAACTCAAGAACAAAAAAACCCAAATAGAAATGCAGCACTTGGTGATAATCTCTCTCTAATCATCAAGGACACTTACTGTTTGAAAAATTTTGCATACCCAAAGTAATGATCCATGTAGGACAGAAACCCCAATGTTCTCAGCACAGTAAAAGACAATACTTAACAAATAATAATAGTTATTACTAAGTCTTATGCCCCATTGCACTTTCTAATACTGCCTTGAAGTGAAAAGGACACGATGATGTGATAAGAAAAGCTGTTCCCAGGCTATTTCCCTCTCTAATGGAATCCCCGAAATCCAGAAATATCAGACAAATCCTTGTTTGGGGACATTTCCTATTTGTTTCTCAGTAAATTAATTTAAAATTTATTTCAGAGACACAACCCCTCACATGAATCTGACTCACAGAGTACACCCTGTGCCAAGCAGGATTGACACTCTGGAGATTCCCCTTCATTCCAAACCTCCAAGGACAAGGGTAGTGAGGCAGCATGGGGAAACCACAGCTTTGTTCACTATCGTGGCAGCCAGGTACCAGCACACAAGACTTCATTATTTAAAGAACAGCAAAGAGATTTCATTCAGCAGGAAAATGAAAATCCTCCCGAAACGTTCAGGATGCAGGAAAACCAAGTGCATCTGTTCTACCAGCACAGACATTTGGTTTTTGGACTATTGGGTACCTTCTAACAGATTGGGGGAGTGCTGCAAAATCTGTCTCAGCTCCCTGTGGAAGCAGTAGGTGCCCTGGTGCTGTGGTCCCTGCCAGGGAGGAGCAGGGGAAGCCCTGGAGCTGCTCCAGGCTCAGCTGTGTCCTGCACGGACACACAGACACAGCTGGACAGGCAGCAGAGGGGCAGCGACTGCCGGGATCACAGGGACACTGCACAGTCACAGGGACAGGGCACAGCACCCCAGTGACAGTGACAGTGACAGTGACAGTGACAGTAACAAGGCCGAGCACTGAGGATGGAAACCCAAGGAGCCACGCGCTGGGCAGCACACGGGAGCAGGGTGCAGATTAGCTACAAGGTCAAATAAACATCATAAAACACTGCCTAAGCTGTCAATTAAAGAACAAACAAGGCTCATCATAATTATACCAGATAATTGTTATCTGCTGGGTGTTAATTAGATACATTTTATCGGAGCTGTTGTCACTGAATGGAGAGTAAAACTGGTCAAAGTTATTTTTTAAATTTAAATTGTTTCATAACTAGTTTTGTTCTTCCTTCAGATGAGACTAACATCTTGTTTTCCCTGGGTATGTTTTCCTAATTGTACTCCTAAGAAGCTTTACATTTTCAAAATAAAATTACATTACTGTGTAACTAAGCTTAGCAAAGAAAAGCATGTGCAAATAAAGATACAAAAATAAAAATTCTAAGCAGTATTCTCACTTTAAAATGGATATAAAATAATTTTTCCTATACAATTTCAAAAAATAAAATGTCCCATCTAATTAAATTTGATTTAAATAGAAATCACAACACACTCCAAGTGATAAATAAGGACTAAATTGCCAGAGAGATCAGTGCAGGTATTGAGCCATGCAGGGGTAGATGAGGCCCAGTGTCCAAGGCAAACCCTTTCCTGAAGGGTTTCTCACGGCAGGAGACAGGCTTTGGAAAATGCAGGTGAGGCAGACAGGATGGTCTGAGTCCTGCACACAAGGGCATCCACTCCTTCCTCTGAGAGCAAGGATGTGGAACCACCTCAGGGTCACCAGGACAGAGCAAACGCTGGAAAACACACACATGTGGCAGTTCTGATCAAAGTCTGGTTAATAAAGTATCAGCTTGAAATAAAAGTAAAGGGCGAAAGAGAGGAAGAACCTGGGGTGACACACTGGCTTCCCCCATTACAGCCAGCCTCCCCCACGCCTCTTTCCTTCCCATCCTCAGAACGCACTGTTCATCTCTCCAGGAAACAGTTGCCCTAATGTATCACTTTCTGGTGAGAAAAGACAAATGCCCCATATTTATTCAATCAATAGAAATATCTAAACTTTCAGCCATCGGGGCAGGGCCCTTTGTTCTCTGTCTGCCTGTACATCACCAAATACAACAGGAACTTCCCGACGCTATTGTGTGGAGCAGCAGCAATAAAAAGGAGGGTCAGTAGGCCAGCAGAAATACCAACCTGCTTCATTTCAGGACTGATTCATTCTGAAGATAACCAACATTTATTTCATAAGATAAAGAGCTTGATATCATTTGTATTGGGTTTAGTAAGAAAATACCAGAATTTTTTGAGGAGAACAGTGGCACAAAGGTTTACCACACACAGCCTAAAATAGTGTGAGAAAGGAACTGACTTCAACTTGAATAATAGTCATTAACTCAAAACACTGGAAAATGCATTCCTTGTAAGAACAGAGCCTCTGGAGCCTTGCCCAGTCCTAAACAAAGAGTAGCAGTTCACAGCTGTGGGGGACATACTGTGGGTATACACTAAGCTAAGGTTTAAAATATACTTGTGGTCTGCAGCAAACCTGGGGATTCCAGGACTGTTGTGAAATGACATTTCAGGTTGCCTTCATTTCTTTCCTTGATAACAGCATTTATCTGGAGTTCTTTTATCATCTCTGCTTAAGTTACTGAGCATGGTTCAACTTTATACTGAAAAAAAATTAAGAATGAACATCTTCCAGAGCTCCATATGCACGGAAGAGTGTGTACACTCACAGACTATTTCAAGCAACAGGGAGCGTTTTCATGGCAAAGGTGTTGTGGACAAATTCCAAAAAGTGCTCCTCCAATGCAGTAACAAAGTTCAACGTGACTCATGTGTGCAGGTAATTGACACTATTAACCCAAACAGAAAATTTGAGGTCACTACTGGCAAGCAGTATAAAAATCAGGTTTGTTTTCTATGAACACTGAAAAGGAATTACAAAAAAGGAAAACTGAACAAAGATCAAGTTAAATATTTAATATATACATCTATATTTAATATTCATCCAACAATGCCTCATTCATAGCTTAAGCAGCCCAAATGTATCACAGGTTGAAGACATTTCCTCTTGTTTCACAAGTTAAACATTATAATACAATGTCCTTTTTTCCTTCCTTCCTACACTAAATGTCTGTGTTATTGGTAGCAGCAGATACAGCTCACACTCAAGTGAAGAGCTGAGACCTTTCATATCTACAGAGTTAAACGAACTCAGAAAAACTGAATAAGAACTTGGAGTAGAGACTATAAATCCTTTGAGCTGTGCAGAACCAGACCCAAAGCTTAAGTGAAGCTAATGGCATGATCCAAAGATTATTGAAAGCAATGAGAACCTTTCTCCTGCTGGATATTGAGAGATTTTGGATCAGCAAGATGAGAAGCAGCCAGACATTCAGATTAAAAAACTAATCTGGAGAGCAGACAGCAGAGGAGGGGATAGAAATAACAGCCAGCAGAGCCTGTTACCTTCCCAGGTTCTTTACAAGTTTGGTGTAAAACAGAATTGCTCCTTCACACTTGGGCTTCTGGCCAAAGGAGATTTTCAAAACTATTTGAGATAAGAGGCAGCAGGCATCTGTCACAGGGCACCTGGATGTGCCCTGGATGAGTCACTGCTAAGGGGGCTGAGCAGGTCACTGATGGGAGGTGCCACAAGAATGGAGGAGGCCAAAGCCATTACTGATGACTCTGCCTCCCTTCCTCCCTTCCCTTCCTGCTTCTGGTGGTCCAATCTTCCGAAACCAAGATACTGAAAAGCCCTTTCTCCAGAAATGGCCACGTTTGGTACCAGAAATATCTCAGGCACATCTCTCACTGTCAGGCACACCCTCCCCATGAAAGCCACTGAGCTCTGCAAAAGGCAGCTGAAGGGTTTCTGCCTTCTCCACAGAGGATGGCACATTCCAGGGAGATGGGTGGACTCTCTCAGGAGAGAATTTTGTGTGTGAAAAATACTTTGAGAGCCAATCTGGAAGACACTCTGTATTTTTATATCACAGTTGGAATAGTGCAGGCAACTGAATTAAATTCTTTCTAGCAGGGGATCCTAAGGTGTTTTAGCATCAACAGTTTCTTCTCTTTTTCTCCTCCTATTTAAAACCCCTGACTTAAATGCCATCTCTTGATCCACTCAAGAAAAGATCAGTTGTTCTGCTGTCCTAAAAACAAACCTATGTACCAGATTTCTGGAAATTCTGCAGCATTGTAATTACAGACCAGAAACACAAGAACATGCAAAGACAGAAACAAACACTGGAGCTCCAGAGCTCACTTGTAGACCCTGACATTCACAGAAGAAGGAAGATGCAGCCGTAACCACCAGTTTTGAAGGCACCATCAGGGAAATCAATAGCAGACATAAGATGCCACCTTAGCACTGCACATACTGCAACGATGAAAAATCACCTGCTTAGTGCTGATGGAAACCTTTGCAACCTAAACAGTATAAATGTTGCTGGGTTTCTGCTAATTCAACAGCAGCAAATCTGTCACATGTCTGTGACGCACACAGGATATCAAACCCTTCCCAGAGATGCTGTGAGTGGAAATCTTAGTTATCATTTGCCTGCACTGGGCTTGGAGCACCTCCACACTCCTGCTGCTCCAGCTGAATTTCTCCTTTCTCAATAGCTGGTGAGCTCCTAGGAGAGCAGCTCCAGTGCCTGTCTTTAGAGAAAGCCGGAGTTCTGGCACCAAACCCAGCCAGTCTGGGACAGGTACAGAGCACCTCGAGGAGAGCAGAGACCTGGAGAGTGTCACACCCAGCCCATGCTTCCCTGGTTGGTGAATAAAATGCAGAACTGGTTAACAAATGATGTAAGGGTTTTTCTTGTCTCCTGAAAGTGGGGTTGTTGCAGGTTAAGTTTTACATGTTAACATTTCAGTCCACCTGTGCAGCGCTGTTCATTTTTTTCCATTGGATGTTTAACATAACACCTACCTCATGCTCCACTAATTATGATTTCATTCACGCCATTGCCTTCCTATTCATCATCACTGGTGGCCATTAATGAAACCTTTAGCATGGCCACGCTGTAATTATGTAATTGCTGTTATTTTGGAATGCTACTGGACGCCTTCCCCACACAGAACTTATTTGTGCTGCAGGACTATGGCAGTGACCTGCAGAAGAACTGGCTGATGATAAGGTGACTAAGCCTCTTTACAGCTTACAGACTAAGATTACAGATTTAATTGAACATTTGCACAAAATAGAAGAATTCAGTGCATTGTATAGTAGATATTGTTTAGTCTAGTGCACTGAGTTATGCTCAAGTGGGATAAAAATCTACATTTCGTCTTCTCTATTAGAGCTTCCAAAATACTGCCAAGAACTACTTCTCGGAATAAAAATGAACATTTGTTCTCATGTTTGCAATTTTTTTTATTCCTTTCACTAGAAAATCATCTGGCTATTTTATTTAATTCTTTGTTCTATTTTTAGGAACATTGACAGAAAATTCAAATCATGTAAATATTTCTCCAACTCTTCTCCTCATTATATTTGCTTTGGGAATGATTTGTCTTATTGTCTTTATGACTCTTTCTCCATTTCTTCATAAAAGCTACAATTAAGCAGGCACAGAATAATAAAAAAGGCAAGAAACCAAACCAAAAGGCCCATATGGCTAAAATTGAAAACTGGATGCCATAAAGCAGGCGAATGTGAAGAGCTCCCGACCAGACCAGTGATTTCAGTGCATTTGCATGAAGAATATGCCAAACAATCCAGTAGAGGAAAAACTAAGAAAATCCAGTCGTGGGAAATACAAAAGCAGAAAAGGGATAAAGCTTTTGAATAAAGAATTTAATACACCCAGTTCATCCAGTTCTGCTCCCTCTTCCTTATCCAGAACCAAGGCCCATTCAGGTATTCTGAATACTAAATGGGCTTTGCAGTTATTTTGAACTAGTCTGCAGAATTCTAAGGACTATAAAACATTTTACATATTGGGTGTTTACTGTCTTCAGGGTTTCTCCTTTACCTGATGAAAACATAATCAAGAAAATTTTCACTGATGTGAATTGGCACACACAGGGCATGAGTCAGTGCAAAGGACATGCAGAAATGAAGAAATTAGGTAGACAGAAAACTCCAGGTTTCTCCCCTATCAGACCATAGTCCCATGAATATAAATGTTCAGTGAGCAGAATCTACAGAGAATGTTTATATACTAAGTTGTAATATTTTTCTCTTCTCTCCAAATCACAAAGTATCAGCCCCAAAACATAATGCAGAATATATAGATTAAATAAATATGTTTATAAGTATATGTATTTCCTTTGAAATTAAAAGGAAGAAGTAGAAACAAAGTTGTGTGCGCTGCTACAAAAGAGAGATTTAAATTAATTCTTTTTCTAAACCTAGACCCCAGGAAAATATCTGAATAATCCAGAAATAGCTTTTGGATGATCCATTGCTCAAGAGATGGATTCAAGGTGCAAAATTGGTATTTGAGTCATCATGTCCAAAAAAAGCACATCTGAGGCATTTGGAGCTTTGAGCCTCATTTAAGGTCTCCCCATTGGGAACAATCCCAAATTTCAGTCAGCCACTCCACTGGCCTATCACCACCTCTGAGCCACCTTAATTGAGGTGGTTAATGTGTATATAAGCATGTTCCTCATTGTAACTGAGCATTTTTGAGACATAAAGGCAGATTAAAACATTGTACAACTTTCTCATTTGAGCTTTGTCCTGAGTCAGTCAAAGTTTGTCCAAAAAAAACCAGGTTTTTTTGTTGGTTTTTTTTTTTTTTTTTTTTTTTTTTTGAGTCATAGCCAAACATCCTTCCCACAGGAGAGTCATAAAAAGGGGGTTCTCATCATTTGCTGGGGTGAGTGACAAGAATTACGTGACTAAATGGGGTTTGCTTTCTGAACAAGACCCACTTTGTCCACTCCTCTTGAAGGAACAAAGACATGCAAGAGCCTCTTTCTTTGTGCTGTTGCCAAATAGTGGAAATTTATCATCATAATTAAAGAAACAAATTGGCAAAAACAAATAGTATTTTCAGATGGAATTCTCTCTCTTCTGTGAAAATTCTCTTTTTACATTTCAAATGAGTGTAAAAATCAGATTATACATTTGAAAAAGCCCCAGGGCAACTATTAGGAGAGATAGTGAAGCTCTGAACTTTCTCCTGCAAAACACACCTGAAAGACTTTCTAATTTCTCAGCATGTTGACAGTATTAAAATTCCTGTCTTACTGAAATATAGGCAAAAGCTGAAGTTCTAGCCTCCAGAAAATAAACTCTTGTTTAATAATGTGATGGGTAAATGTATCCAGGAAATGTCACAAAATAAATCTGAGATAAATTAAATAAAACTGACTTCCTTTCTATGTCAGATGCCTCTAATTTTGGCAGTTTGGGCTAACAAAGCAAACCAAGCAAGTACTTAGAAATGAAAATGTCTGTTTAGCAACAGAGCTACAAAGAACAAGTAGCACATTTCCAAATCTGTAAGAGAACCCAACAACACCCGACCTGAGTCCTCTGGCTGCACCCCACACAAACCCCCCTAGGTTTCTGCCAGAAATACATAATTATTCCTCATTATTTAGACATTCCTATTGCTCATGAACAGGGGGCAGGAGGGCTGTGCAGAGAACACCAGGGGTTGTATTCAGCCTTCCCTCCCATGCCAGATTCTTGCCACCCCCTGTATTTCAGAGGAGTTTCCTACAAACCATCTGCTGAAAGAACAGAACGTTGGGGTAGAAGATAAACTGTCACCAACACCAGATGTGTGGAGTTACAGATCACAGAGCCATTAAAATCGTGGTAGCCATGGTTCTTCATTAGCAGTGAATGCAGAGAATTGGCAATCAGGACTCGCACAGGCTGCTGATAAACAGCCTTTTAAAATAAAACAGGTCAATATAATATATGGGGAAACAGAAGCATTTAACAGGAAGGGTAATCTGGGGTTGGAGTAAAATATGGAAAAGTGACACTGCAGTCTTTATCTCTGTGATAAGCAAAGCTCTCCCGCTCCCTGTTTTCTCCTGAGGTGCCTGGCTCACTCTCCTCAGCAGAGCCGCACTCCCTTTCCCAGTGCTCTTCACCCTGGGTCACACAGGCTCTGTCTGAGCAGGGCTGGAAGCCACCAGAGCTCCAGAGGTAGGACTGGCAGGCTGCTACCTGAGCCTGTCACCTTTTACAGATGAGCCTCCCAGATGGCTGAGCAGATGCTGCCTGAAATAAGGAAACAATTATCTTTGCACCTGGCTGAGTCCTTTAGATCTTGCTAAAAGACAGATGACCAAGCATGAAAATATGTCGAATAGTGGCCAAGAATATTTAAGGATTAAATATAAAATTTGCCTAAGTCCTGTGGGTAAAGATGATTTTTATTTTTTGCCAGATTCTCTCTGGATATTGTAGGGATGCCTGCTCATGTACCACTCTGACCTTACTCACTGCTCTGGACTGGGGTTTCACTTCTTTCCAGCACCAGATGCTGCTCTCACCACAGTCACATGCCCTTCTGAGTATGCCACACTCAGCAATACATTTTGGGGGAGGGTGGGGGAAAAAAAAAATCTGTCAAATGAAAAGATAAGTGGGAATTAAGAGAAAACACTTAAATACATTGAAACAATGCAGGGTAAAAAAGAACTCAGCCAAGCTCTGCCCCTCTAGAGATTTGAAGAATGTGCTGTTTGTGTTTAGTTCACTGCAATTGCCCGTTTTCTAAAGAATAATGTGATTTCAAGCCTTTTCCCCACTCACTGCTTTCCTCTAACATCTTTTTGAGTCTCCACTCTTACTGCTTCTCTGGGAGCACAGAGGTGATGCTGAATGCTAAAGACACAAATAAGTACTGCAGTCCTGGACCAACAGGATGCAATTCCATCCCTTCAGCTGGCAGGTATCTCATCAGGCACTGGATGATTCCAGCTGTCCAGCCCTCAGTGGGGCAGTCTGGAGGTAATATTCCCACAGCT